>NC_086445.1:113856196-114456196 GCF_028390025.1 Pseudophryne corroboree | reverse complement strand
CCCACGTAGCAGTGAGTCTGTTGCCAGCAGATCTCACTGAAAATAAAAAACCTAAGAAATACTTGTCTTTCTAGGAAGCTCAGGAGAGCCCCTAGAGTGCATCCAGCTCTGGCCGGGCACAGATTCTAACTGAGGTCTGGAGGAGGGGCATAGAGGGAGGAGCCAGTGCACACCAGATGTAGTACCTAATCTTTTCTTTAGAGTGCCCAGTTTCCTGCGGAGCCCGTCTATTCCCCATGGTCCTTACGGAGTACCCAGCATCCACTAGGACGTCAGAGAAAACCCAGTTACAGAATACTTTGTACTGTGCATGGCAAAAATATGCTGCACAATGTTAGTAATGTGTGTGTCCCTAAGGGGACATTACAGCTACTACAGAATGGCAACAATTATAATAAGACAGCAATATGAGTATCATTCTTCCTAATAGAAACCATTCTTACAGATCATTGCTTGAATCTACGCTTAGGCCAAATAAATCAGATTGCTATAACATCCCAAAATAGGATTATCATATACAGCAATGATAGTGATGCACCAAGAATGTGGCCCATCATTCAAAACACCATTACTATTACCCAGAGACATTCATAAAAAAAAAATATATATATATTACAATGATTAAATTCATCCATTCTCATGAGTACATGTACATATTTTGGATTAACAATTAAACCATAAAGTGGAAAATGTTTTAGAAGCAAAAGAAGCTTACTGCAGAGGTAGGATAAGAAAACTGCATATAACTTAAGGTGGGTACACACTAGGCGACGTGCTCTATGAGCGACATCGCCTAGTGTTTCCCCCTCCTGGGCCGCGCGGTCAACAACCGGGCATACACACTGAGCGATATGACGTTCATATCGCTCAGTGACGTCACACAGTGGCTGGGCAGGCAGCTCTTGGATGACAGTCCAGATTGAGCTGCCTGCATGGCTGACAGCGAGGGTCGGTAACGACCCGCGGACCCTCGCAATGGTGGTCGCCGGCGGCATACACACTTGCAGAGAAAATGAGCAACATCGCTCAGGAAGGGTAAAAATGAGCGATGTCGCTTATTTTCTCGGCAAGTGTGTATGCACCTTAAAACAGAGACATAACCAGGTAGGGCCTACGGGGTGGTCTTCAGTTTGCCGGCTGTCGGGATCCCGACGCACAGTATACCGGCGCCGGAATCCCGACAGCCGGCATACCAACATATTTCTCCCTCTTGGGGGTCCACGACCCCCCTGGAGGGAGAATAAACGCGCGCCACCGAGCCCGCAAGGGGCTCATTTGCGCTCGCCGCGCTGTCAGTATGCCGGTGGTCGTCATTCCGGCACCAGTATGCTGGTCGTCGGGAGCCCGGCCGCCGGCATACCATACCACACCCGGGCCTACGCAGTAGCAACAGTAAATCACAGCTATTGGTGATGTAGTTGTGGATGGACATTTAAATTTCTGTGACTTTCTTTACCTTGCCTTTGCCCATTGTCTCTTTCCAGTATCCATCTGTCTCAGGTACAACATTTACCTCCCCTTCCAGAATGCAATAATCACTCTCAAAGAATCCAGCATTTCATCCATATTATCTATGGCATAGGTTCTCAAACTCGGTCCTCAGGACCCCACACAGTGCATGTTTTGCAGGTCTCCTCACAGAATTGCAAGTGAAATAATTAGCTGCACCTGTGGGCCTTTTAAAATGCGTCAGTAAGTAATTAATACACCTGTGCACCTGCTGAGTTACCCATACCTCCCAACTTTTGATCTTTTGAAGGAGGGACACACGCGCGTCGCGCGTGCTCCCGAAAAAGGGACGTGGCCTGCGAAAAGGGGGCGTGGCTTCGCGGGAGGGCCCGCGATCGCGGGCCACGCCCCGTTTTCGTCACTGCATGCCCAGCGCTCTGTGAGCTGCTGGCATGCCCCCTCTCCCTCTGTCTGCACTGAATAGACGCTGTGCGCATGCGCACAGTGTCTATTCACCGCTGCTCTGCTAAGCAGGGCAGCGAGTGACAGAGCCTCCCAACTGCCCCCCCCCCACCGCGGGACACTGTGGCCCGCGGGTGGGACAGCGGGACAGTCCCCAAAAAACGGGACTGTCCCGCGAAAATCGGGACAGTTGGGAGGTATGGGTTACCTGCAAAACATGCACTGTGTGGGATCCTGAGGACCGAGTTTGAGAAACTCTGATCTATGGAATTACTATCCTGTCTCTAATCATCTCCTCATTTCAGATTCCTAAATCTATTTTAAGGGGGAGATTCAAATGTTTGAAAAGTCGGTTGGGTGTCTGTTTTTTCCTGTCTATTAGATAGGAAAAAACAGACTCCCAACTGACTTTTCAAACATTTGAATCTCCCCCTAAGAGTCCAACAATCTTCTTGCTGCCAAAAAGAGTGATGTTTTCTGGATCTGTTTGCTGCCTTTGGGAATGATCACAACCTCTTCACACAAACCTGGTTCTTTGGTATAAGGGACACTGCCCTGTTATTCCCCATACCATTTCTCATTAAATACTATTGGTCAACTCAACTCCACTTCCTCTTTCTAAATCTGTAAATGACAGAGGTCTACATACAGAGTCACCAGCAGTCCAATCCATGTACGGCAGTATATCCACATCTTCTGCAGAGATAATTTCCAAAACGTTTGGTTCAATGTTCAGGTCTTCCTCTGCACTCTGAAAATTAAAACAATGCAATCATGTTGGAGCTCACTCTTCCTTACAAATGCCACAAATAACATGTCAAATAAATGTCATTGTTTCACTTTAAATGATCTAATATCAATAGCAAAATCTCTTAATATGTGTTTTATTGTAATAAAAAAAACAAGACACTAAACATTTTTCCTAAATGTAAGTTAGAAAGACAACTAATAGGGGTATTTATTAAAGCTTAGAGAGAGATAAAATTGTGAGAGATAAAGTAACAACCAATCATCTCCTAACTGACATTTTTCAAACAGCCTGTAAAAAGAAGGCAGAAACCGATTGGCTAGCAATTTATCTCTCAAAATGTTATCTCTCTCTGAACTTTAATAAATATCCCGTTCACAGAGAAATATAGGGACTGATTCAGAGATTGGAGCGGAGCAAAAATAAATAAAAAAAAGTAGCATCTTGTCAAAACCATGTTGAAGTGGGTCAGAAGGGGGGTATTCAATTGTAGTGGAACAGCCGTCTTGTCGGAAAGACAGGTTTCCGAATTTTTTAGGTCTGAAACTGGTCCGGCCTATTCAATCCCCCTGCCATTTTTTCTGACAAGTCGGCAATTCCGACTTGTCGGAAAACACGTGGATTGGCGGAATAGCCGTGGCCAAATCCGACAGGAATACCCCGTTTTCGACAATGTCAATCCGACTTTAAAAAAAGTCGGATTGGCATTGTCGGGAACGGCCAAATCCGACTCACTGAATACTGAGATGTCGGATCATTTCCGTCGGAAAGGATCCAACATCAATTGGGGTCGATTCAATTAGCTGTCGGGGGAGGGGGGTGAGTTGACATTGCAAGGGAGCTACCGGAAGTGCAGCATGTACTGTAGCTAGCTGAACTGACCCATTAAAGTTGGGAGGGTCATGTCCTAGCCGAAATCTAAATTGCAGTGTAACTATAAAATATAGGTGGTAGCATGCAAAAGCAGCCAGTATTTACCCTGCATGCAAAAACACGTATAATACTGTAATTATGTAGTTCCACCCCTTTCATTGCAAGATTACTAGATTTATTTTTTTGCTCCCTACTCTGTATCAGCGTCTATCTCTCTTGTTATCATGAGATTATGCTTAAAACAATGGATTATTTTTTTGAGAGCTGGAATTGCACAGAGTTGTGAACAGAGAACTTGATATGATGTGTAAAAATAAAAAATCTGACCATACCATAGTATACAGTTTGTGTGTATAGCCCGTTTCCAAAGTGTTGATGCACCACTGGGCTCAGCAGAAGCGTAACTATACATTTTGGTGCCCTGTGCCAGAAAGGGCACTGGCGCCTCCCAGCCCAGACCCCCCTTCCCTACCCCGGTATTCTAAATAGGGACACTGTGCACAGAAGACGCGCATCCAAAAAAGGGGGCATGGTCTTTCAGGTAAAGGGGCTTGGTTACGCCACACATCTGTGCCCCTTATTCACGTTACATCAGTGTATTTTTAATTACTGCAAATCCACCAAGACATGGCTTATGCTAGTTTAAAGTGCGGCTTACACTACGGACGTCTAACACAGACTGAGGAGGAAATGACAGCAGCTCACGTACCGCACAGCAGCATAACACTGGCCCTGATTCAGGCCGGTCATACTGTGGGGAGTCAAACAATGTACCGATGTTCGACTGGGGCTTGCTGGGGCATTTTATGCAATTTGGGGGCACACTGAGGCATTTTATGGGAATTCAGGGCTCCCTGGGTCATATTATGTGATTTTGGGGAACACTTGGGCATAATATGTGATTTGTGGACACAATGGGACAAATGTGATTTGGGGGTACACTAGGGCGTTTGACGTAATTTGGGAGCACAGTGTGGCGTACAATGTGAATTGTGGGCATATTGCAGCATATAATGTTACTTGGGGTCAGTGTGCATAGTATAGTGCAAATTGAGAGCACTCTTTTGTGCAGCGGTGGTGCTGGGGAGGGCCTAAAGCATGTTTTTGTACGTCGGCCACCACTCGCTAGTTCAGCCTCTGCTCCAGGTCCAGTAGAATATAAGTAGCACTTCTACTTCAAAGATGTAATGATGTTATATTCAGTTCATGATCACTGAATTTGTTACAATTATGAAGTTTTGTCAGGATGTCTAATAAATATTATTATCCCATTTAAAGTGTGAATTATAAAAATAATGATACCTTATTACTGAATAAATACAGACAACTCATAGTGGATACATTATTTTAATTTCACTATTCACTATTTCACTATTCACACACTGTCACTTTTTTTTATTTTGCTGGCTCAGTTTTAAGGATCTTAATAAATGTTAAGTTGTAATTGCACACAAGGGTCAGTAAATCTTTAGAATTAATCAGAATTATTACCAGACATCATCAGTCCGAGAGTGCCCCTTATAGAAATACAGTACTTTTGCTTCAGTTTTTTTGGTATCACCAGAATTAAAGGTCAGGCTGATTAGAATGCAGGTGACCAAGTCTGTCACTGTTTTATTGGAGCGTAACAGTGCTGTACAGCTGTACAGTACTTAGCCCAGGAGAGATGATACCTTATCATACTGACAGCTGTTTATCTTTTATCATCTATATTCTGTTATCTTCAATAAAAACGACTCTGCCATTGTAACAAACATGTGGACTAACCTCCTTGCTCACATTTGCCATGCACATACCAACTTGTAGGCATCTGCCAATATCTCCCTCCTGACATTAGTATTATAAGCAGAGTCATAATTTGACATTTTGGTGTCTGGGCCAGAAAAATAATTGGTGTCCCCTCCCTCCCCCCTGTATGTGAAACAGTGATAGTATATGAGCCAAAAGTATAGGACATGGCTTTGCAGGGAGGGGTGTAGCCACAGAATAATACCAATTTACATTACACTGCACAATAGTGTCCGATATTCACATTATATCACACAGTAGTAGCCAATACATGTTATACCACAGTAGAGTCCCTTATATACGATACGCAACACAGTAGAGCCCCTTATACACATTATGCCACACAGTAGTAGCTCGCACACACATTACGCCACACAGTAGAGCCCCTTATACACATTATGCCACACAGTAGTAGCTCGTACACACATTACGCCACACAGTAAAGCCCCTTATATACATCACGCCACACAGTATTAGCGAATATATAAATAACTGGTAATAAGTAAATATTAAGATTAGATATAGAAAATGTAAACTGACAGATATGTTCTAGATTCTAAGATAAGCACCACAGGGCAAGGTAACTAATTAAATGCCTGTGGTAATTGATAAAGTTCTTCTTTTAAAATTTCTTTAAAAAATAACTGATGGCATCTGCAGTTCTCACACTTACCCGTTTCTCTATGGCAACAAAGCTTGTGAATTGAGTCACAATGGAGTGTTTAATGCTGAGCGCAATAATAGAAGACTTCATCTCTTGTTTTTCCATCTGTATGAAATGAATGGATAGAAAGTGCAGAGAATCAAACCACACAATTTACCACCAATCAACAAACTATCATCTATCAGCGTTGCTAAAAGTGTATTGTACTAAGATAGCAGATCAAAGCAATGCGTATATGTGTTATTTATGAGTACATGTGGCCATCTAAAATCTGATCCAAGAGAACTGAGACTATGGGGCTGGATATGTATTTGTCACGTTACTACTGCATGACAATACAATATATATATGAAAAGGAGAAAAGAATACCCTTCATGCGCTGAGAGGAAGCAGCACTACTGAAAGATCCCCTGTTAGTAGGACCTTAGAGATGGATATACACAATAAAAACAATCGTTGCTGATTGGAAATATTTCAATTCAGATCGCAGTCGAAACCTTCTCTTGGATACTTTATTCTTTTGGGAACTTCCCAATTAGGGCCTACAGAAATAACCTCTCGCCAAGGAAATGATGACAAAATCACGACAAAAAATACAGTAATTTAGTAAAATAATTTTGAATCTATAATATTATTTAAATATGACAGTGTTAAAAATTGACATTACAATCAATTAGATATACACCACAAATGCTTTTAGATAGTACAATAAAATATCCTTCTCACCTTGACGGTGTGAGCTCTATGAAGGATATTTGGAGCAAAAGAGTGGTGTACAATAATTGATAGAACCTACGCGTTTCATCTAAAGGGACTTCAAGGGTGAAATAATGTCTAGAAATATATTGTGCTGGGTTCATAAAAAAATGCCAGTTCAGACATGCAATGAATAGAGATAACTCTAAATTGTGAGTGTAGAAAATGAGTCATCGTTTACTGTGTTGACTTTGAAGCCCTTAAGGATAAATGGCGGTAAATATCTGTTGTTTTTTTAAAAAGACAAATAATCCACGCCAGATGATGACAGTAGGAGTCAAAACTAAAACCAAATAAAAATGGTCTAAAAACTCCTCTTCACTGTGACACAGCTTGGTGTACTGATTTGTGCAAAAAGCCAATAGAATGTGATAAAAAAGCCCAGTGACTTATACTTTAGAATCTAATGGCAATCCAGCAGACCGTTTGTGTGCAGCTCAGGAAGGGAGAAGGTAAAATAATTACCCCAACCCTTGTCGGCATTGTAACTGTCGGGATGCCGGTGTCTGTCATGTGACGGCTCGCATCCTGACCACCGGAATACCGTATCACACCCGCAAGGAAGAGATAAAGATAAATTAAAGATAAATAACCCAGTCTTCTCTTGCTGGCAGTGTGTGGACAATAGGAACACCACAACCCCCATGTAACTGGGTGCAATATTAAGTGTGTGAATGAGGACCAGGCTGATTAATGTGCAAGGTAAGTAAATTAGCCTAGATTTGTTAAAAGGCACAGGGGGGCTGGATGACCTGTGCGTAAAAACTGTATAAAAAGTGTCTCAAAGTCAAATGTTAAGATTATGTCATCTGTGTGTGTCTGGGTGTAACATAACCGCCTCTATAGTGTGTGTAACAGCTCCGCTAAGAACAATACTGAGCTATAACCATTATTCTTCCTAAACAAACTATTCAATTACTACATGGCCCTGATAACCTTCTGAAATCCTGTGATGCTGCATATCACAAAGCTACAAAATGCTCATATGTTTTTGCAGGGTTGCTTTAAGTCATTTATGGGGAGAATTATCAAAGTGTGTGGAGAGAGATAAAGTCCAAACCAATCAGCTTCTGTAAAATGACAGTTAGACGCAGATTGGTTGTTACCTTCTCTCTCTCCAAGCTTTGATAAATCTCCTTCTCATCCTGTAAGTGTGAATATTGTGAACATCCTGGTATCTGCTTACTAAAGACTTTGGGGGTAATTCTGAGTTGATCGCAGCAGCAAGTTTGTTAGCAATTGGGCAAAACCATGTGCACTGCAGGGCGGGGGGCAGATATAACATTTGCAGAGAAAGTTAGATTTGGGTGGGTTATTTTGTTTCTGTGCAGGGTAAATACTGTCTGCTTTATTTTTACACTTCAATTTAGATTTCAGCTTGAACACACCCCACCCAAATCTAACTCTCTCTGCACATGTTACATCTGTCCCCCCTGCAACGCACACGATTTTGCCCAACTGCTAACAAATTTGCTGCTCCGATCAACTCAGAATTAGGCCCTTTGTTCAGTGTATACAGAATAAAGCAAGCAGACATGCACACCGCATAAGGGGGGTCATTCCGAGTTGATCGCTAACTGCCGTTGCTCGCAGTACAGCGATCATGCTAAAAATCGGCATTTCTGCGCGTGCGTATGCACCGCAATGCGCAGGCGCGTCGTACGGGTACAATGAGCATCGTGGGTTTGCACAGAGTGTAACGAACAAATACAGTCGCACGGCCGAATGCAGAAAGATTGACATGAAGTGGCCATTTGGGTGGCAACTGACCGTTTTCAGGGAGTGCTTAGAAAAACGCAGGCGTGGCAAAAAAAACGCAGGCATGGCTGGGCGTTCGCTGGGCAGCTGTGTGACGTCAAAAGCCGTCCCTCAGTCGTTAGAATCAACGCACACGAAGAGTAACTACAGGGCTGGTCTTGTTTTGCACAAAAAGATTTTGCAGGCGCTCTGCTGCACAAGCGTTCGCACTTCTGCAAAGCGAAAATACACTCCCCGGTGGGCGGCGACAATGCGTTTGCACGGCTGGTAAAAGCTGCTAGCGAGCGATCAACTCGGAATGACCTCCAAGGTGTATTGTGGTTATACTATCTTTTGTATCCATAAAATGATTAACCAGTAACCACATTGTACTCACCTCATTCTCATATTCCTTCTCAGCCAGTATCCCATCCTCATAATCTTTAATTAGAGCTCTAGCTGTGAGCTTGTGGAGTATCTAAACAAGATGAGATTAAAAGGAGAGAGTAAATGAGAGAGAGAAGGAGAGCGTTAAAGTGAAATAGAGAGTTAACGAGTGAGAAAATTAAGTCTTTCTGAACAAAACATGTCAGTATTTCTTTGAAGGGCGAATTATGTGTTCACTAATTTGAGGATGCAAGAAATGTAAGGACAGGTGCATTTGTGAGTTATGACTTGCGAGTAATAAGATAATTTCAGAGGTACAATGTCCCCTAGTGGACGAAGAAGAAACATACTGTTCCAGTTGTCTTCTGCTGCGGAGTGGTTGAAACCATGTTTTCAATTTCTTTATTTTCTATTAATGCCTTTAAGGTGGCCTACAAGTAGAGATAAGGGAAATTCAACTGTCTAGTTTATACAATAAAATCAAAACATGAAGTAACAATATAATCATAGACACTAGGACTGCAATATCACAAAGAATCCTCTTCTCCGTCCTCATCTACCATTATAACTAGGGATGGATATTGATTGGGTCACCATGAAGCCATCGGTGCTACTGTATACACTGATGACAAGAAACTTTGGACAGGAAACCATCAATGGTTTGCACTATCTATGACCAACATTGCTTATGGGACACAGCTGATAGTGGACCAAATAGGGAAGATGAATCGCGCCAAAGTGGGGCGTTGGGGGGTAATCTGTACACAAAGGGCCAATTAGAGAGTGAATAGGTAGCAATGTGGCTTATCAGGGGATGAAGTGGCGGCCCAATCAAGCAATGGGTAGTGAAGTGGCACGTCGGGGGAGTTTGGTGCTAAGTGAAGCGGAACATAAAAAAAACATTGTCACGCTCTCTGCCTTTGATGTCAGAGAACCACTGGACCAATGGCAACATTGATGGAACTATGGTACAAATGAGCTATGATATGAAGACCACTGGACTGCAGAACACTTTCCCTGTGAATAAATAGTTGTAGCAACAATCATATTATACGGAACCAATCTGTATTCTACCCATTTGTAGTCATGAAGTGCTCTGGTTCCGATGCCACATTGCAGCCATGGACCACAACTGCACTGCCCCCTTGGTGTCCTATGCTCATATGATGCAGAATGTTTTTGCTTATGAACCAGGTATGGTGGAGGGATTTCCATGGCCAATGCTAAGAGGGTAGGTACTAGCTACAGATGTGTCTACAAACCTCTATCCTCAAATCAATCCAAACAGCCCTGTTTAGCGCACCATGCCAAAACACTAATCATAAGTAAGTAGTACGCAATAAGCGAACTAAGGCGCAAAACTGAGGAAAAAGTAGTCTAATGGAGAGAAAAGTAGGCAATCCATGTTAAACAGGAAAAAGACAGGTTCAATGACACGCGCCATGCATCACTATGCTTAATCTGCAAATTTGCTATAGAAAAAAAATAATCCGGAGCACATAGTCAACTATTTGTGAACGGAGACAGAAAATTGAGGAAAAATGAAGCACAATAACAAAACAAGGAATTACTGCGCTAGAAATACCGACAATATTACTAATTTTGCCTTAATCCATAAAATGTGTTTGAATTAATTCAATAAGACGAGAAACCTGCTTCAAATAAAAATGTTTTACTGTATTCTAATAAAATACACCTTAAACCAACAATTAGAATAACAACAGTTACTATCACATAAAAATTGCAATAAGAAAAGTTGATGAATCTAAATGAAGGAGCTGGATAATAAGTAGCAGTCCTGGACCGCAGCCAAAAGGATTTTTGTAGATTCTGCACGCTGATTACTAAATAGGAACAATGTGTCTCCTTTCAATAAAGGCAAACGCATACCAATAATGGAGATTGTGGTAATGTTACAAATGTATGCACACACAGTAGGATACTGAAGTCCATCAATATGTTTAATTAATAGCAGTGACAGTTCACCTCCCACCAGCGTCCCGATGCAGGAGACAGACTCTGTATACTAATTACCCGATCCAGCGGGAGTTTCCAATGGTAACAGAGATGATGACACGAAGTATCCGGTGTTTGCTTACCCTGTGCATACAATTCACAATAGCCGCTGATAGTGATTGGTGTCGGAATCCTGTCCTGACAGGCGGGATGGATAGCACTCCTTTCTCCAGTTGGAGACACCCGCAATTAGTGATGTTTGTTGCAGCTATCCGATGCTCTTAGCGCACAGACACCCAATAACGTGTACGGCAAATGAGAGCTTCACCATCAGCTGCTGCTGATGCACATTTCAATGTGGTGAGAGTGAAAACTAAAGACATTTGTAGTCATGAAGTGCTCCTGTTCCGATGCCACATTGCAGCCATGGACCACAACTGCACTGCCCCCTTGGTGTCCTATGCTCATATGATGCAGAATGTTTTTGCTAATGAACCAGGTATGGTGGAGGGATCTCCATGGCCAATGCTAAGAGGGTAGGTACTAGCTACAGATGTGTCTACAAACCCATATCGTCAAATCAATCCAAACAGCCCTGTTTAGCGCACCATGCCAAAACACTAATCATAAGTAAGTAGCACGCAATAAGTGAACTAAGTCGCAAAACTGAGGAAAAAGTAGTCCAATGGAGAAAAAAGTAGGCAATCCATGTTAAACAGGAAAAAGACAGGTTTAATGACACGTGCCATGCATCACCATGCTTAATCTGCAAATTTGCTATAGAAAAAAATAATCCGGAGCACGTAGTGCGCTATTTGTGAACGGAGACAGAAAATTGAGGAAAAAGTAGCACAATGAAGGAAAACACAGTAAAAGTTGTGTAAAAAGTACACTATAAGGGAATCGCTCCATATGGCAGTAAACGGAGAGGCGTAAGAGGCATTAGAGTATATATATATATAAAGGGTGCAGTGCACATTGGGGGTAATTCCAAGTTGATCGCAGCAGGAATTTTGTTAGCAGTTGGGCAAAACCATGTGCACTGCAGGGGAGGCAGATTTAACATGTGCAGAGAGAGTTAGATTTGGGTGTGGTGTGTTCAATCTGCAATCTAATTTGCAGTGTAAAAATAAAGCAGCCAGTATTTACCCTGCACAGAAACAAAATAACCCACCCAAATCGAACTCTCTCTGCAAATGTTATATCTGCCCCCCCTGCAGTGCACATGGTTTTGCCCAACTGCTAACAAAATTCCTGCTGCGGTCAACTTGGAATTACCCCCCCATTGGCCCCTTGGTCCAGGGGGGCACACACCACACACACTGCACCAATGTTTAATTACTTACCTTTTCAAGGTCTCACGTCGCAGCTGCAGCTGTGGCAAAGTCACCAGCAAAATGGCTGTAGTGACTAGTCTCCAGGAAATGGTGGGTGCAATGTTTCTGGAGACCTGTGCACGCGCAGTAGACTCCATCACAATGCCAGAGACTACTGCACTGTACAGGGGAGCCGCCCCCCCCCCCCCCCCCCCCCTCCCGAGTCTGCATATGGACTCCCTGCTCTGGAAAACTGCCCCCGGTAAGAGTACACATCTGTAAATTTCGGATTCTTACATTTCTTTATTAAATTCCAGCCTTCAGTAGGAGGAAAACTGAAATACACTTACCTGAGTGCAATGAGGGATGAAGCCATAAACAAACAGATTATCTCTGTCAAACACAGCCTGTATGTTTGCTGGGGCTTGCAGCGGCTTAGGTGGATTTCTCCCAAACTGCCTCCACTTGACTGAAACAGCCGTACATGCTGGCGAACGCAGCCTGTTCTCCTGTTTTCCCATCTGTAAAAGGAAACACATCATTTGCAACTCAGCTTCACAATCTGGGGCTGCTGAATTAGAATTCAACTTATTTGTGATTAATACAAAGGCATTGCACCCAGCAATCAACCAACCAACCAACCAACCAACCAACCAACCAATCAGGTGTTTGCTTTCATCTTGTAAACTGTAGTAGAAAAATACAGCTGGGGGTTAATGTAACAGTCTGCAGCTTGCAGGCATCGGGGAGATCCCGGCTACTCTGCCTGATGTTTCAAACTGGCAATCCTTTACAGGGCAAAATCAACCAAAAAGATTTTATAGCAAATACAAATAAATAGTCATCTTACTAGCTTTTTTGGGGGACACCGCCATGGTCACTGTGATGGCCTAAGCCAGAGTGAGCTTTATGAATCTACATACTGCGGCCTGGGCTACATAGAATGACCCACATACTGCATGGAACCTTGTGCCTTGTTCCATAACCTCACTCAATGGGACAACTTTAGGATGATTCTGCAGTACTTCTCCCCCTCAAAGGAGCTAAAGGGATATTTTATACTCGCCATAAAAACATGCAGTGATCATGACTGCATCGAAAGCTTCAACTGCTCCTTGGATCCACACAGTAAGATGGACACACTAAGGAGAAGGATGGCTGTATTCTCCTAGAGTTATGTAAGAATTTCACAGTCTGCCCCGCACCCTTCACTGTGTGACAGACCTGTGTGAGCCTCCTTCCCCGGAACTGCGATGCCCAGACAGCCACTGTGATCAGTCACCAGCAGTAATATCTGGCATGTGGTGACGTGAATCCTGGGTATTTTGGGCACCTAAAACTGACCAGGATCCTGAGATTGCAATCCCTAGACCCATATGACATAGCAGAGACTATCCTTGGAACACTAAACTATACAGTGAGCATTCTAGTGACTTTTATACACTACACTATGATTAGTGCTAAGGAGCTAACACACCGATGGTAGTTGCCAGGGACCCCGGCAAGGGGGTCTGGATTTCACTGCACCCTATACGTAGGTCATGACCCTTTATCTGTGTTTGTATTGTGATAGGCTGGTATCCACCAAGGAAAAAGTAGAAAACTCTGGCTTATAGTTGGTTGGAAGCAGATACCACAGAACAGACTGGAGGACAGTTAGACAGGCAAGAGTCGAGGGAGGGTAATGTGGTACAAGGAATTAGACGACTAGAAGGTCAGAATAAAATCTACTGTAAGAACCAGGGAAACTCTGAGAACAGTACCTGAGGAGCGGGCAGGAAGGGAGGTCAGAAAGGCCGGGTTGGAATACGGGGTGTAATCTGGAAAAATAGCAGAATACTGGGGACACTGACGTACAGGAAGTCAGATGACTGTCAGAATTGTTAAACTGTGACAGCCTGACGTCAGAACAGTGACGTATGGTGAGGTGAGGCAGAGCCTTTCCTGTCATACTAACGTTTGTGCCAGAGTTTTGACTGTATAAAGTATATGAAATATACAAAGAATATGTTAGAAATATCTTCTTTGCATTATTCTAATCACTTTTATAGCCAAAACTGTGGAGTAAAAGGTATATGGCAGGTGCGGCAGTGCCTATCTTTTCCGCACATCTTTGATCAATACTCACCAAATTTCCAGGAGTTTATACTGCTGCAACTGTGTGTAATGCCCAGATTTACCCTTTGGCTCATATACTGCATGTAAATCTGGCTCTGGTGCTAGCCAGTGCCTCCTAAGCCATTTAGCTCACCGCATGTCCCTGCGTCAGAGGTCACATGACCACAGCTGTAACCAGCTGGGGAAATTGAGCAACATCTCTGTAGAGCAGAACGGGAATCCGCCAGGAGTAGGGAGCAATATACCTGTACATATTACTGCCGTTAGGTCACCTCTAAGGCACCCGTTTGCCACCATCTTTATAAAACCAAAGCCACTATAATGGTAGTTTACGCTAGTGTTTTAGGTTAGTGCAGGGCCGGATTAAGCCTTGGGGGGTGCCCGGGCACTTAAAACAAGGCCCTTGTCCCAGGAGGGATAAAATGCTCCTGGACTTCACTATTAATATACGATAGATGTCACCTTTGTTGAACTATTTCATTGATAAGAAAGGTGTTTTTTAACAAGGTCATTGCAATAACTTAAGAGGGAAGTCCAGGTAGAGAGTATTTTGTACCTCCTATAATGGATCATGTTGGGAGGTATGGATTGTGTGCATAGAATTTAAACCAATTGTGTTGATTAGATTTAAACCAATCGTTTAATAATACCTGGGTACTGTTTATAGCGCCACCTAATTGAGAGACAACTATTTTAACAAATTTTCTTTTAGTGGAACAAAGATAACTTAAACAACCTCAAAATACACATAGAAAAATTAAATTTATAATGTATCTTGTCACAAGCAGGAATAGCAGCAGCCTCTGTACTACTACACACTGGGACAGGAGTCAGGAGGACTCTGTGTGTGTGTGTGTCTCTCTCTAAACCCGAATGCTCTCATTATAAACCAGGTTACACATACTGTCCAGCTCGCATTCTGGCTTCCTGATTCTGCTGCTGCATAAGAGGGAAAGCTAGTTATGTCAGCGTGCTCCGGCTGGGGTGGCCCTGACAAAGGAGGGCCCGGGGTACAGTATGCCCTGGCCCCCTCTTAATCTGGCTATGGGATAGCGGTATAATGAGAGAGCTTGGTATATTAAAAGTTGTCTTTTATACTTATGAATAATCTACAAGAAATAACTGACATGCTAAATATATCATGGAAAATTGTCCAATGTGTTTCCATTATTATTCATATCATAAAAATGCTGTCGTTTGCTGCCCCTTTATGAAAGGGCACCAGGAATACCTGTGCACACTACTAAGACCAGTATGCTATAGGAAACAGACAATAGATTTTAGCATAATAAAACACATCTACAGTATGAACAGTCTAATACAGCATGACCACAGTGCTGTAAATGTTACCTGATCTTTCCAACTGCTCTTAGATTTGTCTGCAAAAAAATCATAGGCTCCAGCGCTACATTGCGCCAACAGCCTCAGCATGTGTTTATTTGCTGTAGCCCTGGGTTTAAAAAGAAACACTTTATTAAAATCATGTATGTGATATAGAATACACAGCATATACTGTATGAGGATTACTGCAAACACCGGGAGTAGACAGGAATTAGCAAAGGAAATACTACTATGATTGTGACAAGGTGGAAACATGATGTACAAGTAGTTATTGAACTAGAAAGTGTGACCTCATGGTAAAGGAGTACTTTTACTGCATACAACCAGGATATATTGTACCTAGTTATTTTTAAATGGGCTTATTTTTAGACTGCAAACGCTAAATTAAGCAAAAAAAAAAATACACTTTCCCATAATTGTACTAATGATTATTATCAAGTATTTAGTACAGTCTAGGGATGAGCCTCACTCTGTTATTTTTCTGATCTCGATTTATTTTTTATTTTTTTTTAAATCGATTCTGGAGACATAGGGCCAGATGTACTAAGCCTTGAAAAGTGATACATTTCAAGGTGATAAAGTGCCAGCCAATCAGCTCCTAACTGTCATGTTACAGGCTGGGTTTGAAAAATGACAGTTAGGAGCTGGTTGGTTAGTACTTTATCACCATTCACTGTTCAAGGCTTAGTACATCTAGCCCATAGGGTTAAATGTAACAGACCCCAAGCTGCCGGAAGTGCGAAACTTTCTGCAAGTCTGGCCATTTTTTTAAAGCAGCAATCATTTACTGGGAAAAATCGGCAGTCAAGAGACCGTCGCCGGAATCCCGACACCCTGTGAAATATCGGCAGTCAGAATCCCCACTCGGGGAGGGGGAATATAACCCTGTGATGACCTAAGGTCGCCACCGGGCCCGAAGCGTGGCAGGCGCAGCAAGTCCGCGAAGAGACGCGCTGCGCTCGCCCAGCGGTATTTTGACTGCCGGGATATCATACTGATCCCCTTCTGTGTATGCACTGGCATGTCCTCAGGGTCTCCAGCTCCAATACGCATGCACCAGATGAATTTTTATTGTTACTGCGTAGGCGCAATACTAATCTAACAACTAACTGCGCATGCAGCAAAACAATACTGATTTCAGGGAAAATAGGTATTATTTTGCTATCTTCTTCTGTGTTAAATGCAAACATGGGGATCTGGCTTTAATCAGCCAATCCTAGAGGCAGCCCCTAAAATTCATCCTCACATATGTTTCCTTTTTCTCTCCTGTCTGTTTAGTTACCTGCTATACACGATCCGGCCCTTCTCATTCCTTACTCAGGAGCTAATTCACGATTGCCCCGCGGGCGCAAGCGCAGCACCCGTCCTGTGCATGCACCAGTATTTACTGTGGGTGCCAAGCAGAAAATGCGAACGTTCGCGGGGCGGGGAGGCGGCGACGCTTCGTTTCCAAGGCGGATACAGAGCGTTGCGGGGGAGGGGAGCAGCTTAAAAATGGGTCATGGTGGCGCGAATGGGGGCAGATGTGTGGCGTAGAACACCCAGCCACTGCGATCACTAAAATGGCGGCGGACCTACTGCGGGCGCAGCCATGATGTGCCGGCAGGAGGCTACCATATTTTTTATTGATCACGCTGAAATTGCGGTGCAACCACAATTTCCACGTGGTCGGGAGGGGGGGGGGGGGGGGTCAGTAGTTAGTATGCTGGTTGGCCTGCTCTGTGATGAGCAGTCCCCAGCATGCGATCCAAGGATTGCAATGTTGCTACTTAGCAGAATTTGCAATCCTTACTGAATCAGGTCCTCAATCACAATCACTTTTTGCATTAGATAAGTGTAATACACTGACAAAATCCCAGAGTCAGACGTTTTCCAGCCGGGGAAGGCTGGGGGTTTATATTGCCATTCCCGAGTGAAGCTCCATCTTATTGCAGTAAATATACTGTAAAGTGAAATGATTACTTTAACTTACCCTACGCCACAAGTGAATAAACTAATATGCTCCTTATTCTTCTTCAGGAGCTGAAAGACGAGGTTTTCATTTTGGAGGTGCCCATCAGAGATGAGGATTACTTTTTGATGTTGCTTGGAGGGTCGGAGCAAACACAAGGATTGTAGAGGCTTCCAGAACTCTGTGCTGCCCATGTTGGGTTTAGCACTCTAGACATTGGAGATGAACCATACAATGAACACAGAAAGATCCAAATGAGTTACACTAAAATCTACAGATTGAATAGCGCAAATATCTGACAGTATCTATTGCCTGCGCCCGTGTGGGGGAACTGTGCTTTTGGAATCACTACTCCGTGATATTAGTGCAAAAACTAATGTACAGACAATGGGAGATAGATTTACTAAAGCTGCTAAAACAGACAAGCGGAGATGTTGCCCATAGTAACCAATCGGATTCTGTTTATCAGTTTCTTGAATGCAATAGAGAAATAATAGCCAAAATCTGCTATGGGCATCATTCACCCCCAAATATTTGCCTATAAGTCAGATCCTTACTTTGATAAACTTCTGTATCTCCGACTCATCTTCACTTTGACGTTTTGGGCAGAAATAAAACTCTTTATAAGCTGTGAGAAGAAAAAAAAAGAATTAGAATATTTGCAGGAATATTAATCAATCCAGCGTGTCATATGAAATATTACAGTCTGTCTACATATACCTACTTGATCCAAAAAGGATAACGTTGATGGGGCTGTAGTACAGAGTGCTTAGTGCAAGCAGCGCAACCAGTTTAGCAGCACGGAAACAGGACTCCATGGAATTGGAACAATCCAGGCATATTGTTATAGTCACATCCTGATACGTATTTTCAAATTCAGGCTGAAATATCAGCATACATGCCTAGGAAAAGGAAGACAGAACTGAGCGGTCAGTGGAAAGAACTACTGTCGCTGCACAGTTGCATTGTTATGTACAGAAATAAAAGGGAACAGGTGCTTTGTGTAGGACCTTATTTTTTCTAACATCACATAGAGTGGATCTATTGCTTTGCATAAAACCACGGTGCTATCTACAACTTTTAAGGCCCATTCAATGTGCGTGTCAGGCTCCTCTGAATCCAAATCCATATCTCCACCATTAATCAAAGTCTGTATGGATGACCCACATGTATAATTTACTCACTACAACATGGGTAACATGCAACATGGGTAACATGCAAGCAGGATCTCAATGGAATTCACCTATTCTACAATAGTTACACAAAGGTAGCAAGCGTGCATTAAAGAAAAAAATTAGGTTACTAAACTAAACTGGCTTTTTTAACATAATGTTCACTGTTTTCAGTGGGCTGGATGACGATACAAAAGTAACCTGGGATGCGGTCTGCACTTCATGACAGTCACTGGGATACTTAATGTACTGCATAACAGTCAGTGGGATGCTTAATGTACTGCATGACAGTCACTGGGATACTTAATGTACTGCATAACAGTCAGTGGGATGCTTAATGTACTGCATGACAGTCACTTGGATGCTTAATGTACTGCATGACAGTCACTTGGATGCTTAATGTACTGCATGACAGTCACTTGGATGCTTAATGTACTGTATGGCAGTCAGTGGGATGCTTAATGTACTGCATGACAGTCACTTGGACGCTTAATGTACTGCATGACAGTCACTTGGATGCTTAATGTACTGTATGGCAGTCAGTGGGATGCTTAATGTACTGCATGACAGTCACCTGGATGCTTAATGTACTGCATGACAGTCACTTGGACGCTTAATGTACTGCATGACAGTCACTTGGATGCTTAATGTACTGTATGGCAGTCAGTGGGATGCTTAATGTACTGCATGACAGTCACTTGGACGCTTAATGTACTGCATGACAGTCACTTGGATGCTTAATGTACTGTATGGCAGTCAGTGGGATACTTAATGTACTGCATGACAGTCACTTGGATGCTTAATGTACTGCATGACAGTCACTTGGATGCTTAATGTACTGTATGGCAGTCAGTGGGATGCTTAATGTACTGCATGACAGTCACTTGGACGCTTAATGTACTGCATGACAGTCACTTGGATGCTTAATGTACTGTATGGCAGTCAGTGGGATGCTTAATGTACTGCATGACAGTCACCTGGATGCTTAATGTACTGCATGGCAGTCAGTGGGATGCTTAATGTACTACATGACAGTCACCTGGATGCTTAATGTACTGTATGGCAGTCAGTGGGATGCTTAATGTACTGCATGACAGTCACCTGGATGCTTAATGTACTGCATGGCAGTCAGTGGGATGCTTAATGTACTACATGACAGTCACCTGGATGCTTAATGTACTGTATGGCAGTCAGTGGGATGCTTAATGTACTGCATGACAGTCACCTGGATGCTTAATGTACTGTATGGCAGTCAGTGGGATGCTTAATGTACTGCATGACAGTCACCTGGATGCTTAATGTACTGTATGGCAGTCAGTGGGATGCTTAATGTACTGCATGACAGTCACCTGGATGCTTAATGTACTGCATGGCAGTCAGTGGGATGCTTAATGTACTACATGACAGTCACCTGGATGCTTAATGTACTGTATGGCAGTCAGTGGGATGCTTAATGTACTGCATGACAGTCACCTGGATGCTTAATGTACTGTATGGCAGTCACTTGGATGCTTAATGTACCGTATGGCAGTCACTGGGATGCTTAATGTACTACATGACAGTCACCTGGATGCTTAATGTACTGTATGGCAGTCACTTGGATGCTTAATGTACCGTATGGCAGTCACTTGGATGCTTAATGTACCGTATGGCAGTCACTTGGATGCTAATGTACCTTATGACAGTCACTGGGATGCTTAATGTACTGTATGGCAGTCACTGGGATTCTTAATGTACTGCATGACAGTCACTGGGATGCTTCATGTACTGTATGGCAGTCACTGGGATGCTTAATGTACTGCATGACAGTCACTTGGATGCTTAATGTACTGTATGACAGTCAGTGGGATGCTTAATGTACTGCATGACAGTCACTTGGTTGCTTAATGTACTGCATGACAGTCAGTGGGATGCTTAATGTACTGCATGACAGTCACTTGGATGCTTAATGTACTGTATGGCAGTCAGTGGGATGCTTAATGTACTGCATGACAGTCACTTGGACGCTTAATGTACTGCATGACAGTCACTTGGATGCTTAATGTACTGTATGGCAGTCAGTGGGATGCTTAATGTACTGCATGACAGTCACTTGGACGCTTAATGTACTGCATGACAGTCAGTGGGATGCTTAATGTACTGCATAGCAGACACTTGGATGTTTAATGTACTGCATGGCAGTCACTTGGAAGATTAATGTACTGCATGACAGTCACTTGGATGCTTAATGTACTGTATGACAGTCAGTGGGATGCTTAATGTACTGCATGACAGTCACTTGGTTGCTTAATGTACTGCATGACAGTCAGTGGGATACTTAATGTACTGCATGATAGTCACTTGGATGCTTAATGTACTGCATGGCAGTCAGTGGGATACTTAATGTACTGCATGACAGTCACTTGGATGCTTAATGTACTGTATGACAGTCAGTGGGATGCTTAATGTACTGCATGACAGTCACTTGGTTGCTTAATGTACTGCATGACAGTCAGTGGGATACTTAATGTACTGCATGATAGTCACTTGGATGCTTAATGTACTGTATGGCAGTCAGTGGGATACTTAATGTACTGCATGACAGTCACTTGGACGCTTAATGTACTGCATGACAGTCAGTGGGATGCTTAATGTACTACATGACAGTCACCTGGATGCTTAATGTACTGCATGGCAGTCACTTGGAAGATTAATGTACTGCATGACAGTCACTTGGATGCTTAATGTACTGCATGGCAGTCAGTGGAATGCTTAAAGTACTGTATGGTGGTCATTGGGATACTTAATGTACTACATAACAGTCACTGGATTGCTTAGTGTACTGTAATGCAGTCCCTGTGGATTTTATCTGTACTGTATGGAGGTCAAGTAGATACACTCTGTATTGTATTGTGGCTAGGGTTAATGGTTTGCTAACCCTGTCTACATTTGTGTTGGGCATTGCCTACATTTCATTTGCGCCCAACTCATGAGGCACTGTATGTTGTTCACCCCAGGTGACACTAAACCAGCATCCAGCTATGTAACAGTCATGTACAACAGTCAGAACCTTGGTATTGTGCTTACCTCGCTGTCTTCATCTGGATGGGTTTCAACCCACATTCTTGGCAGACAAGATTCTTCCAAAAATAAATCCAAAGAAAACCCTTCCTCTTTTAAAGTACTGGCCTCAAGTGTCTGGACTACAGCTTTGCAGTCAGTTTGCTACAATGAATAAATCAGGCAGAAATGTAAAACAGAACTTTCACCAGCACCGTTTTATACATAACACGTTTGTATATAGACATCACTCTCCCCCATGCACTCTCCTTGTATTTCAATTCAAAACTCCCCCAATAAATACACTATTCCTGTAACTTTTGCATACAGGAATGTGTTTAATTTGCCTCTTACAGTTATCTACTGTACTGTATGTTTTGGTTCTTAGCTTAGATAGGATCATGTGAAAAAAGCTCAAAATAGAACAGTGTAATAACAGGATTTTAATACCTACCGGTAAATCCTTTTCTCCTAGTCCGTAGAGGATGCTGGGGTCCACTTATTGACCATGCGGTATAGACGGTTCCGCAGGAGCCATGGGCACTCTTTAGACTTTTCCATGGGTGTGAACTGGCTCCTTCTTCTATGCCCCTCCTCCAGACTCCAGTTATAGGAACTGTGCCCATGGAGACGGACATTTCGAGGAAAGGATTTACTTTAATACTAGTGGTGAGATACATACTAGCTCACACCTCAACCATGCCGCACACATGGCATTCAACATAACACACGCCAACAAGCATGAACCAATTGCAGCAACAAGCTGAACTTAACATAACACAACTTGTGTACAACTAAACTGCAGGTAAAGTACGCACTGGAATGGGCGCCCAGCATCCTCTAAGGACTAGGAGAAAAGGATTTACCGGTAGGTATTAAAATCCTGTTTTCTCATACAGAGGATGCTGGGGTCCACTTATTGGCCATGGGGTTTATACCAAAGCCCCAGTACAGGCGGGAGAGTGCGGATGACCCTGCAGCACCGATTGACCGAACTTGAGGTCTTCATCGGCCAAGGTGTCAAACTTGTAGAACTTTGCAAATGTGTTTGACCCCGACCAAGTAGCTGCTCGGCAAAGTTGTAATGCCGAGACCCCCCGGGCAGCCGCCCAGGATGAGCCCACCTTCCTAGTGGAATGGGCCTTCACCGACGTCGGAAACGGCAATCCAGCCGTAGAATGAGCATGTTGAATCGTATCTCTGATCCAACGCGCAATAGTCTGCTTGGAAGCAGGACACCCAATCTTGTTGGGAGCATATAGGACAAACAAAGACTCTGTTTTCCGAATTCGAGCTGTTCTAGCGACATAAATCTTCAAAGCTCTCACCACATCTAGAGATTTAGATGTAGTGAATGTGTCAGTAATTACTGGCACCACAATAGGTTGGTTTATGTGGAAAGATGAAACCACCTTAGGAAGAAAATGTTGACGAGTTCTCAACTCTGCCCTATCTTCATGGAAGATCAGGTAAGGGCTCTTGTGAGACAAGGCCCCCAATTCAGACACCCGCCTTTGCGGATGCCAAAGCCAAAAGCATCACCACTTTGCAAGTGAGAAACTTCAACTCTATCTTTTGTAGAGGCTCAAACCAATCCAATTGAAGGAACTGCAACACCACATTAAGGTCCCATGGTGCCACTGGAGTCACAAATGGAACCTGGATGTGCAGAACCCCTTTCACAAAGGTCTGAACCTCTGGAAGAGAGGCCAACGGTTTTTGGAAGAACACTGACAAAGCCGAAATCTGGACCTTGATTGACCCCAATCGGAGGCCCACCTCCACACCAGCCTGCAGAAAATGGAGAAAACGTCCCAACTCAAACTCTTCCGTAGGAGCCTTCTTGGATTCACACCAAGACACATATTTTCTCCAAATACGGTGGTAATGTTTCGACGTTACTCCTTTACTGGCCTGAATAAGTGTGGGAATGACTTCTTTCGGAATACCCTTTCGGGCTAGGATCCGGCGCTCAACAGCCATGCCGTCAAACGTAGCCACGGTAAGTCTTGATACACGCACGGCCCCTGCTGCAGCAGGTCCTCGTGAAGAGGAAGAGGCCGAGGATCTCCTATGAGCAACTCCTGAAGATCTGGATACCAAGCCCTCCTTGGCCAGTCTGGGGCAATGAAGATTGCTCGAACCCTTGTTCTTCTTATGATCCTGAGAACTTTTGGGATCAGCGGAAGTGGGGGGAAGACATACACTGACCGGAACACCCACTGGGTCACTAGCGCATCCACTGCTATTGCTTGAGGGTCTCTCGACCTGGAACAATATTTCTGAAGCTTCTTGTTGAGACGAGATGCCATCATGTCTACTTGAGGAACTCCCCAAAGACTTGTCACCTCTGCGAAGACTTCTTGGTGGAGGCCCCATTCTCCTGGATGGAGATTGTGTCTGCTGAGGAAGTCTGCTTCCCAGTTGTCCACTCCTGGAATGAAAATTGCTGACAGAGCTCTTGCATATCTTTCTGCCCAGAGGAGGATCTTTGTGTCACCTCTGCCATTGCCGCTCTGCTTTTCGCTCTGCCTGTTTATGTACGTGACTGCTGTTACATTGTCCAGCTGGATCTGCACAGAATGATCTTGAAGAAGATGTACCGCTTGTCGATGGCCGTTGTAAATGGCTCTCAATTCCAGCACGTTTATGTGAAGGCAGGCTTCCTGACTTGACCATTTTCCTTGGAAGTTTTCCCCCTGAGTGACAGCTCCTCAGCCTCCCCAGTTCTGAATCCCGAATCTGTGTCCCTCTAGTAGGTGCGGACTGTGTAGCCACCACAGGAGTGAAATCCTGGCTTTTGACGACAGGACTATCTTCCGGTGCATGTGAAAGTGGAATCCCGACCACTTGTCCAACATGTCCCACTGGAATACTCTGGCATGGAACCTGCCAAACTGTATGGCCTCGTAGGCCGCCACCATCTTCCCCAACAACCGAATGCACTGATGGATTGACACACTGGATGGTTTCAATATCTGTTTTACCATTTTCTGGATTTCCAGAGCCTTTTCCACCAGAAGAAATACTCTCTGAACTTCCGTGTCCAGAATCATCCCGAGAAAAGACAATCTTGTTGTCGGTTCCAATTGTGACTTTGGATAATTTATGATCCAACCGTGTTGTTGGAGAATCGACAGGGAGAGTGTGATGTTTTGCAACAACTGCTCCCTGGATCTCGCCTTTATCAGGAGATCGTCCAGATAAGGAATTATTTTGACTCCTTTTTGACGAAGGAGGACCATCATCTCCACCATCACCTTGGTGAATACCCTCGGCGCCGTGGAGAGACCAAAAGGTAACGTCTGGAACTGGTAATGGCAATCCTGAACTGCAAATCTCAGAAAGGCCTGATGAGGGGGATAAATGAGAACAGGTAAGCATCTTTGATGTCTACCGACACCATGTAGTCCCCCTCCTCCAGACTGGAAATTACTGCCCGGAGTGATTCCATCTTGAACTTGAACCTTTTCAAGTAGAGATTCAAATTTTTTAGGTTTAGGATCGGTCTGACCGAGCCGTCCGGCTTCGGAACTACAAAGAGGCTTGAATAAAACCCCTCCCCTTGTTGTGACAAAGGTACCAGGACTACTACCTGGTCCTGACATAATTTTTGTATTGCCGCGGTTACTGCTTCTCTTTCCTATAGAGAAGCTGGTAAGGTTGATTTGAAAAATCGGCATGGGGGAACGTCTTGAAACTCCAGCTTGTATCCCTGGGATACTATTTGCAATACCCAGGGATTCAGGCCAGACAGAATCTGCCCCCAACCGAGTCCAGCGTCATGCTGAAGATTTGGCAGAAGCAGGGGTAGACTTCTGCTCCTGGGAACCTGGAGCCACTGTGGGCTTCTTCCCCCTTCCCCTTCCTGCAAAGAAGGGGGAACCTCTCGTTCTTTTGTATTTATTGGGCCGAAAGGACTGCATGTTTGTGTGATAGGTCTTTTTTGCCGGTGTCGGCGCAGAGGGCAAAAACGTAGACTTACCTGCGGTAGCCGCCGAGACTAACGCATCCAGACCACCGCCAAATAAGGCCTCACCTTTATATGGGAGAGCCTCCATGTTTCTTTTGGAATCCGCATCCGCGTTCCACTGGCGAATCCACAATGCTCGCCTAGCCGATACTACCATGGTAGCGGCTTGTGAACTCAAGAGTCCAATATCTTTCATCGCTTCTAGCATGTAGGCGGCAGCGTCTTTGATATACCCTAACTTAAGGAGTATCTCATCTTTATCAATCGTGTCAATTTCTGATGACACGCTGTCTGACCATTTTTCAATAGCGCAACTGACCCACGCGCAGGCAATAGTGGGTCTGAGCAGTGTACCATTGGCAACATAAATGAATTTCAATGTAGTTTCCATCTTACGGTCAGCCGGCTCTTTTAATGAAGCCGTGCCAGGTGCAGGGAGAATTACCTTCTTTGTCAACCTGGATAATGCACTGTCTAACACAGGGGGTGATTCCCATGTTTTCCTGTCCTCTGCTGGGAAAGGGTAAGCTATCTGAATCTGCTTAGGAATATGAATTTTTTTCTCAGGATTCACCCACATCCCTGCAAAGAGAGCATTTAGCTTGTGGGAAGGAGGGAACGTGACTTTAGATTTATTTTCCTTACATAAATAAGCCTTTTCCTGAGGAACAGGCGTGGCTTCTGTAACTTCCAACACGTCCCTTATAGCCACAATCATATATTGTAAATTTTTTGCCAATTTATGATCTTTTTCTCTAGAGTCACTATCGTCGACACAAGAATCAGAGTCTGTGTCGGTATCAGTATTCGCAAATGGTCTCTTATGTGACCTAAAGGGGCCGCCTGCAGATGGAAGAACTGAGTCCTGAAAAATCACATCTTCCACAGATTTTCTCCAGCACTCAGCATGAGATTCAGACTTATCTAACATCCTGTTAATAAGATGCATACTGTCACGTATTTCTTTCACCCATGCAGGCTCTTGGTGTGCCGGCAGCGCCACCACATTACAACTCTGTGTCCCTAAAATGCCTACACACACACTCACAGACACACTGGGACTTATAAGGGGACAGACCCACAGTAAAATCTGAGAGACACAGTATAGAGCAGCCAGTTCACAAGCCCAGCGCCAGAATGTAATGTCTGTGAACACAGAATGCCCACAGACAAACAGCGCTTTTACACAGAATTCACACTTGTAATGCACCACAAACACTTTGTGCCCCCCCTTTATTGCACCCTGTACTCGTAGTCAGAAGTGGAGGAGAGGACCAGCGTTGTCTCTACAGCCTGAGGAGAGAGAAAAAATGGCGCTGAGCAGTGTGCTGGTTGCCTGAGGAAGAAGCTCCGCCCCCGCAATGGCGCGTTTTTCACTCAGTAATGCTTGTTAATATTTATACTGGCGGGGGTAGGGCTGTGCCATCGGCATCTTATGCCCCCATTTTGCCAGTTTTTTAAGGTGTTTATGCTGCCCAGGGCGCCCCCT
Source organism: Pseudophryne corroboree (assembly GCF_028390025.1). NCBI lineage: Eukaryota > Metazoa > Chordata > Amphibia > Anura > Myobatrachidae > Pseudophryne > Pseudophryne corroboree. The sequence continues at coordinate 114,428,977 of NC_086445.1, read as the reverse complement.
GCACCCTGCAGTGCCTGTGTGTGTGGGCAGCAACGGCGCGCTGCGCTCCCGCCAGCCGCGCTGTACCTCAGCCGTCACTGCTTGATAGAAGATCTCTTCTACTCACCTGTCTTCTGACTTCTGGCTCTGCGAGGGGGGTGACGGCGTGCTGTGGGAGTGAGCATCTAGGCACAGCTAGCGTTCAGTTCCCTTCAGGAGCTAATGGTGTCCTGTCAGCCAGAAGCAGAGCCATGAAACTCTTCAGGAAGTTGGTTCTACTTCTGCCCCCTCAGTCCTACGAAGCAGGGAGTCTGTTGCCAGCAGATCTCCCTGAAAATAAAAAACCTAACATAAGTCTTTTTCAGAGAAACTCAGTAGAGCTCCTCAGAGTGCATCCAGTCTGCCTGGGCACATTTCTAAAACTGGAGTCTGGAGGAGGGGCATAGAGGGAGGAGCCAGTTCACACCCATTGAAAAGTCTAAAGAGTGCCCATGGGCTCCTGCGGAACAGTCTATATCCCATGGTCAATAAGTGGACCCCAGCATCCTCTAGGAGAAATGCCATTCCATCAGCACACAGTTTAGTATATACAGGATGTCTATCACTGAGTTTATCCTCACTTTTTTAAGATTTCCTGCTCATTTGCAGACTATGGATCTGATACACAGTTGGATGGAACACGGTGACTGCGATCCCTCATTGTGCGCATAGAAATAAATGCGTAAAATTGTTGCTATATTGTACCCATCTTGTGGTGAAACCCTAGTCTGGTGTACTAGCCAAAATTATGCAAAGCACCTCAATTTTACTCTGTTATATTGAAGAGTTTATTATAATTATTCTGATTAGCAGTATTTAGTACTTAGAGTGTGCATCTGCATTTTCTCTTTTTTCAGTGTGAAAACCCTGAAGATACGGTATGCTCTGCAAAGGGTGTACGTTCAGCTCCGCACCAGCCTCCATATTTCTGAATCCTAATTAACGCCATAGAACTACCTACTGAGTAAGATCTATGCCAAAGCTGTCATTCATGATGTCTCAGGCATTTGATCACATGGATATTGCACGCCTGCATTTAAAGGAACATACCCAACAATTACAGGTAATCTGTTTCCTTACTAAGATTGTTATCTAGAATCAGTTGTTGCAATTTTGATATAGAGTTTGCACTTGATGTTATGCCTGGCAGCTCATTAAAGCTTGTTTGTCACTGAAGTGAAGTAATATTCCAGTTGATACTTTTGGGAGAGATGTATCAAACCTTCTAAAGAGTGAGTAGAGTTGTCCATGGCAATCAAGCAGCTTTTGGCTAATGTTTTATAGAATGTACTAAATAAAAGATAGCTAGTAGCTGATATGGGCAACTTGACATTTGTCCTTCTTAGAAGGTTTGATACATCTCCCCCTTTATTAGTTGTCCGCAGACATATGCCGATGCACAGGTCACTTACTTTTATTTTTATTTTGTGTGTACAACAAGTAATACTTTCTATTTTTCGGGGCATCTCAATGGACATGTCCAGGCGAAAAGAGCTGAAAGAAAAGAATTGTGTAGTGTCACTAGAGCATTGGCGCACACCTGACATTAGTTTCCTATACTGAGGTTTACACAATGAGCTTTAACAGAGCAAACTCTCCTCTTCCCCCTGATTGAAATCCCCATAACTTTTATTTTTTGTTTCTTTTCTACATTGTATCGATGGATAACTGTCATAAAGAGCAATTTAAGATTATGCGCAAGTGGGAGATCGGGTCATAGCTGTGCATGCGTATGCACCGCAATGCGCACGCGCATCGGACAACAACAACGCGCATCGCCGGACAGCGACAGGATGGTGAGAAAATTCCAATCGCACGGGAGCTCGCAAGGTGATTGACAGGAAGAGGTCGTTTGTGGGTGGTAACAGACCGTTTACTTGAAGTGTCAGGGAAAACCCAGGCATGCCCAAGCGTTTCAGGGAGGGTGTCTGACGTCAGCTACGGCCCCGATCAGCCTGTTCTTATTAAACACAGGACAGCAAAATTAGCAGGCCAGCGATCAAGTCTGAATCACCCCCTTAGCTCAGCATGGTGATGACTGTAATGGGGAAAAATGCAGCTTCTTCAGATGGGAAGAACTGGCCAGATCAGGAGAAGACAATGTCAGAGTTAGAGCCAACAGAGACTTTCCCCGGTCCCGTCTGACCAATAAAGTGCAGTGTGGAAATGAGTAACTCAGTGTACAATGTTGCTTGTGTGGGCATAAGCCCTCCACAAAAAATATGGTGTCACCTGCACGCCGCCCAACTGAGAGCCCATTTGATACATTGAAGAAATTAATTTACAATTATGTTGCCTGCCAATCGCTTAATTATCTAGAAGGATCAATAAGGTTACCTACAAGCTATACATGCTACTGAATGACTTAAAGCAAACTAAGAGGTCTATTAACATGCTGGGGTAGGTTGGCAGCTAGCCACTTGATGACAAGGACAGCATGCTATTGCAGACTTCCAAGTGAGGATTTGAAAAATGAAATTTATGGGATTTACAGTTACTTAGACTTATTGTGTCACAGGTTTGGTAATTTGAGCCAAGTCGGGAATCATGGACTGGGCTGAGGAATGATACTGGAATCAGGGTGTATTAGATGCTTAGTCCTAGTAAGTGACCCTGCATCATCAAATAGGTTGGCGATCACTGGACACCCCCTGCCTATCTCTGGAACCAATTGAGAGGAACTCAACCCCAAGCCTGAGTTCACAGGACAATCAGGCTGGAACCAGTACTTGAGAACTCAGGGAATAAAACAGGGGATGAACAGGTAATCAATATCCCGCCTGGAATCCACTTATGGAAGGTACAACCTGGATATCAGAGCTGGGTGCCTCAGAGAGGGACATAAATCCAGACCCCAAAGTTAACCACCCTACTTGAAACTCAGCACTAACCAAAATTCTCAGAGAGAGCACCCTCAGAAAACGACCACCATCGATGGACTAAACAGACAGTCCTAGAGATAGACTTGGACTTGTGGTGCTGAGTACGTGATGTATAACACACTGAGTAGTAGTACAACTGGAGTATAGATAACTAGAGACAGTCCACTTAAACTTCCAATTAGCAGGTGAGTTGAAACATAGAAAAATGGAAACTTGGCACTTGAAAGCAGTATGCCATTCAATATCTTTGGACACCTCAGGATACTGTGGAAATAGCTCACATTGAACCAGACTGGATCTGGAATGAAGGTAGCAGATTGGAGCAGGCATAATCCAGACTGGAAACAGAGTAATATACTGTATCTGGTAGAATCAGACAGGAACTGAAGGATGACATCAGGTGGAACCAGAGTGGAACCAGAGGAGATAGTAGGCAGGACTGGACTGGAATCGGAGAAGTGTAACAGGCTGGACCAGACTGGAACCAGAGAAGTGTAACAGGCTCAATTAGATTGGAACTGCTGGAGAGCAGAAGCACTGAACACATGCTGAGACAATGCAAACTTTGTTCCTGGAATAAGCGGTGAGTTGCAAAGTGGAGGTAACAGTCTCACAGGTAACAGGGTGAAAGCGTCTTGCACAGATCCCAGGAGCAGAGGTGCAGGTTCAAGACAGAGAAAAAAAAATATTGCAGCGCACTTTTTTTTTTTTCTATCTGATTTTTTTAAGGTTGAGTAGCCTTAATTTGCTGGCAGCACATAGGTTGGAGTGACTGAGCGCTTGGCTATACATATTTATCTTTGCTTTTTTAACTAGGTTCAAGACAGGACTGCACACTGGGGAGTGAGCACAAATAAGTTCCTTGGTGTTTTAATGGTGTGCTTGTGTCAGGTGCAGGTTTAAATAGGGCAATCTTACAGAGGATAGAAGGACACAGTCATGTGAGCGCAGTGACCAGGTGGTGACTGGATATTAGCGCTCACCTCATCAGAACCATCATGACTGCACCCATGTATATTAAGGAAGCACTGACATCTGCTTGACACAGAATTGCTCACATTAATGAAGCACTGCCGGACAGGGTATGAATGTCTAAGTCCAAGGTTTGTGACACATTGGGCTTATTCTGATTTGGAAGTAAAGAAAAAAAAAAAAAAAGCAAGCAACTTTGGGGCAGATGTATTAACCTGGAGAAGGCATAAGGAAGTGATAAACCAGTGATATGTGCAAGGTGATAAAGGCACAAGCCAATCAGATCCTAACTGTTAATTTACATATTGGAGCTGATTGGCTGGTGCCTTTATCAACTTGCACATATCACTGGTTTATCACTTCCTTATGCCTTCTCCAGGTTAATACATCTGCCCCTTTGAATCTGGAACAAAGTATGTTGCAATGCAAGGGAGCAAATACATTTAGATTATTTTCTGGGCAGGGTAAATACTGGCTGCTTTTGCATGTAGCTCACAAATGTTAGCTTTATTTTTAAACTGCAATTTAGATTTCAGTTTGGACACACCTCACCCAAATCTAAATCTCTCTGTAAACGTTACATCTGCCCCACCTACTGTGCAACATGGTTTTGCTCAGGTGAACAGTTACTTGCCTTTTTTACTATTTTTATTAAAATGTTATGTCTTTTAAAAAATATATGTTTACTATGATGAGATATTCAGAGCTTCCTATACTTAATCAAAGGATTAAGAGATTTAGGGTCCTCATTAACTTCCAAACTCAAGTTTGTTAGTCCTGCTGCAATGGAGCATGGTCACATTATCGTTACCATGGAAAATGAAGTTCAACAAGAAGTGCCCATGGGTAGGGTATGCCTCAGTTGGGGAGTCAACAAGAATGCCAAAGACATGATAAACATTGATGGTATCCAAACAGATGTGGTCCTGAGGCCCGTGAGGTGGGAATTGAAGTTATTGTCTCCATCACCTGAAGGCAAGCTGTAATAGTGCATTGGGGGCTAAACCAGAATCATGCAGAGAGAAAAAGTCCCAAGCTGTCAGCTCATCAAAATAGACAGCAAGAGTTTTACCTCTTGAAACATAACATCCCCTAACACAGAGGATGTTGTTTCCAGCCAGACTGAATATGTGCGGTTGCCCAGGGAAACTCCTGCCACAATAAGGAAGCCAGCTGGAATGTTTCATAGTGAAGAACCCCATGCTTAAAGTCCCTAGTCGAGAGTCAGGGCCACATGGAAGCTTAGCTCTATGATCTCTGAAAGATGCTGGCAGCAGCCTTTCAAAGATGGAGGTGGGCAGTATGATCTGGAATAAGAGGTTAGCAGAAAATCAGAGGGGGCTGGCTTCTCAGGGAGCAAGTTCCACTGATAGCCATAGGCAACTACTATTAGTTGCCCACAAAAATCTTCTGGACAGACACCAGGTGAAAGATTAAAAACTGAAGTACCTGACTCAAGTTTTTGGTCTGAAATGCCTGATGATATCTGGACCATCTTCCTGTGATGTGCTCCTCACCATAATGGATCATGCCAAGTATCCTCAGGAGACAGAACCACAACCAGTCATTGCAAAGAAGGTAGCTGATGCACTGCTAGGTGTATTTAGCAAAGTGAGACCATAGCCTATCAAGATATGCAATTCATAAGCTAACTGGTGTAAAGTATCTGGGCAAAAAGTGGCAAGCCATTACAAACCCCTAGCACACACAAATGAATGGATAGTGTGAGCAAGTCAATAGTGCTCAAAGCAGATGCTAGGGCATTTATAATCTCAGACTGGGGATAACGGGGCATGGCCTTACATTTATTCCCAATTGCTTATCTGGAAGTGATGCAGTTTAGTGATGTTTCACCATTAAAAATTGTACATAGGGGGTAATTCAGACCTGATCGCTGGGCAGCGATTTTTGCAGTCCTGCGATCAGATAGTCGCCGCCTACAGGGGAAGTGTATATTAGCTGTGCAAGTGTACGATCGCATGTGTAGCAGAGCTGCAAAAACAGATTTTGTGCAGTCTCTGCGCAGCCCAGGACTTACTCAGCCGCTGCGATCACATCAGCCTGTTCGGGACCGGATTTGACGTCAGACTCCCTCCCTGCAAATGCATGGACACGCCTGTGTTTTTCCAAACACTCCCTGAAAACGGTCAGTTGCCACCCACAAATGCCCTCTTCCTGTCAATCTCCTTGCGAGCGCCCGTGCGAATGGATCCTTCGCACAAACCCAATGCTGAGTGGCGATCCGCTTTGTAGCCGTGCGATGCACATGCGCAGTTTGTGTCTAATCGCCCCCTGTGCGAAAATGCACAGCAGTTATCAGGTCTGAATCGGCCCCTCAGACACATAGTCTATGTAGGGCCCCTCAACCTATACCAGGAGTCTTGGAAAGAGGAGCCTACTTACTACCCAGGAAGCTTTTGTGATTAAGTATGTAATCAGTCTCAGAGATCACATAGAGAAGCTCAAAGAGCTTGTACAGACTAACCATGTTGCAGCATATACTAAGTAGAAGACTTGATAAAAGCAGCAGATGCTAGACTTTTTGAAGTCAGGCAGAAGAAGCTCTAGGTAGCCAGGGCCAGTCCATTCTTGTTTTCAACAACCTGAGTGACATAAACTATGTGGTGTCATTTGATAGCATGGTAGGCAGTAGTGCACACTTAAGGCAAACCACTAGAGTGTGGTGTTTTTTTTTTTTTTTACATTTCTTTCTTTATTGAAGCATTTCCGTAGAGAAATTAGCAATATTTACAGGAACATTGTGGGGAAAATAGAAAAGACATAATGCAATAAATACAAAACATGGTGCGTGATGTAGGGAGGAGTACAATCAAAACAAAAAAAAAGGTTAACAGGTACAATATTATGGAATAACAAATGACACCCACAGGTACAATCTGGACCTTTTTAGAGAGACAGGAACACGTCATGACCGCTAGCCAGCGCTAACAAAGAGTGATGGGAGGGTCTCTAAGAAAAATCCTGGTTTCAAACCAGAGTGTGCTGCGAAAACATGAGCTGATGGCCTCTCTAGTATGAGTAGGTAGTGTCTCAATAAAACTTTCCCATGTTGCGAAAAAGGATTCGGTGTGAGATTCTTTTTGAAGTGAGGCCTCCAACCAATCCATATGGCAAATAAAAAATAGTTTTTCCTTGAACATTTCTAGAGTCGGGACGGAACTATGGACCCACATGTACAAAACAGCTTTTCTAGCTGCCGATGAGATTGCTAAAAGTAATTTTTTAACGGCTTTGGGAGCTCTGGTACCAGGGGGTATGATGCCAAACATAGCCCATTCCGGTGTAAAGGGGATGTAATTCACTAAATGTTGGGAGGCAAAACGACAAACTGCTAACCAGAACCGTTTTAAAAGTGGACAGGCCCAGAAACAATGATAAAGGTCTGCCGATTGATGGCCACATTTGGGACAAGAGGGATCGCTGAAAAGGCCTATTAAGAAACCTCTATGGGGAGAAATATAGGATCTGTGAAAGATATTAAGATACATTTCCGTGTATTTAGCAGCGGGGAACATAGCTATTGAAAAATGTAGCATGTGCAGTAACCCATCAACATCTAAATTAAGAAAATTTTCCAACCATTGGGCTATCCCAGTTTTATATGTAGAATGGTCTATTATAGTGTTGACGTGTTTATAGTAAAAGGAAATAGCACCTTTGGGTAGTTCCGGTCGCAATAATATTCGGTCCAGTTGATTATCCCAATCAGTCGCAGGTAATAGTCTGGAAACCGTGCTGACATAATGTTGGGCTTGAAAAAAAGCAAAGTTCTGGGGGCCAATATATGGGTATTTAGATAGGGCCTCCGTGTAAGATAATGGTTCATGGGATTCAAGGTTGATTAGCTGTCCTATATTGCAAATGCCTAACGATTTCCATTCATTGAAAGGACAGGTGGCCTCTCCAGTTTGAAAACCCAGATTCTGCAAGAAAGGCAAATGGATAGATAGGTGTTTGTGTAATTTATATTTATGTCTCAGGGATAGCCAAACTTTCCTCGTAGTCATTAGGAGGGGATTATTAGTTAAATCTGTAGAGATCTCAGCATCGGTTAAGTGTAGAAAAGCTATCAGGAACACATGAGGAATTAAATTTTGTTCGAGAAGTGAGTCGGTGTAAGTTTGGGTATTAGACAGCCAGTCCTTAATATAGGCAAATATGGGAAGCATAGCTATACGTCAGAATGTCTGGAAAGTTAACTCCCCCATTTGTTTTAGGCTGACCTAATTTAAATAGACCAATTCTAGCGCGCTTATTGTTCCAGATAAATTTCCTAAAGGCCGATGTTATCTGTAAGTGGTCTTGTCTAGAGAGCAAAAGGGGAAGAACTTGTAATGGGTAAAGGAGTTTTGGAAAATATATAATTTTAATTATATTTGTCCTTCTTAAAAAGGAGAGTTGTACATGGACCATCGCCCCAAGATCCCCCATAATTTTAGAAAGCGTTTTCTTGATATTAATATCATAGAGATTTGTGATATTTTTGGGAAGAAGAATACCCAAATAAGGGAGTTTCTTTCTCGCCCAGTTCAAAGGTAAGTGCGCCGGCCACAAGGGTCTATAAAAGCCTTGTTTCAGATAAAGTGCACTAGATTTTTCAAAATTAATAAAAAAGCCAGAAAGAGATCCTACCCTATCAAGCAATTCTAGCAGCGGTTTAAGGGAGTGTTTAGGATTGGACATGTAAATCAGAACATCGTCCGCAAATGCAGTCAGTTTCACTTTTATTATACCAACCGATATACCTTTCAAGGACGGCCAAGAGTCAATTATGCGAAGTAAGAGGTCAAGGGACAAATTAAAAAGTAGGGGAGACAAAGGGTAACCTTGGCGGGTGCCTCTAGACATAATAATAGGATCACTTCTTGTGCCGTTGACTAAAAGGAAAGTCGTGGGGGAGCTATAGAAGAACTTTATAAAATTAATTAAATCTGGGCCGAAATTTCGAGCCAATAAAACTTTAAATAAAAAGGGCCAGGATAGGGGGCGTGGCCTGGCCAACTTAGTGAGAGGAAGCAGCCTGGGAGAGCTCCTGCATTCCGGGCCGAAAACCGGGACTTCTGGCGCTTATTTAGCCTACCCTTATGCTCCATCTGCTGCCCGTACCTCCGCTGACCGGGAGGGTGTCACTCCCGGGCTCCGGAGACAAGGCCTTCCACATTTACAGGTCGCGGCCTAGTCACCTTGCTGAAGCCGCGGCCTAGAGTTGCAGACTGCACCCAGAAACGGTGCACACTTGGCGCGGAAGTCCGCGGAACCGGCTAAATGGCAGCAGAACGTCTGAAATCCCACAGAGGCTGCTCCTAGCTGTCAGCACCCTGACTGTGGACTCCCTCAGTGCCCCACATAAAGGGATTGAGTGGTCCTAATCCCTGGACGCTGTCACTGTGACTGGAACCTGACGGCGCCATCTTGTTTGCTGGCAATTGGCCAGTCCTAAGGTACAATCAACCTGTTCTGCAGTGTCCTTGTCCCTACACAGCTTCACATCTATATACCCCTTCATACGAGACATTATCTTTGTCCCCTCACGCCCGGATCACGCAGCCTTGAAGGGAGAAGTCAGGCATCATTATTGGAACACTCCAGGCGCTTCCCTTAACTCTTCATATTCATCTGGTGGACCCCCCCCCTCGCTGCACTCGATTGCTGGGGGCCACGGGGGGACGCGCCTCTGCCCGGGCCGTGCTGATGTAACCTAGATGTGATGATTGGGTCTCCCCCTCACTCCTGATGCTGTGATCCCGCCCTTGGCGCATATATCAAGCCGACATACGTTTATCCATCCTCCTGCTTCCGATTTCTTTTGTCAACAACTACCGCGGTGGAACATACCCTCTGGGATAATGCCGCCTAAACGCCAAAAAGATCCGACCCCGGTTCGCCTGGTCGCTTTCTTCAAACAGTCTCCGGCACCCCAGAACTTGAAAAGTCCAGCTGTGTCGGATCCCCTCTCCAAACATGCCACGGGAAACGACGACGTATCTAGGGCTTCCCTTGTGACTCAAGCGAAACTCTCTCAACTAGATGACGACGCACCTCTCACACTCAGCTCTATGCAGCAACTTCTGGCTTCCTTCAAAGATGATATTGCGATGGAAGTTAAGACGGCGCTCCAGTGCTGCCAGCAAACGGTCGATGCCATAGGCCAACGTACAGATCACCTAGAGAATAAGTGTGAGGAGGTGGTGAAGTCTCACAACGAAATGATCAATCAACTTGAAGAGCTACAAGCAGAGGTCGCGGACCTAAGACGGAAGACCTGTGACCTTGAGGATAGGTCACGCCGTAACAATGTGAAACTCCGCGGCATCCCAGAAACGGTCTCCAACTCAGAGCTTTAACAATTTGCGACAGACCTCTTTATGACTCTTCTTCCTACTAGCTCTATTGACGACTTCCTCATTGATCGTATCCATCGCCTACCGAAGGCGAGAAACGCCCCTAAGGACGCTCCGAGAGACACTCTGATGAGGATGCATTACTTCCATGTCAAGGAACAAATCCTGCGGGCAGCTATGCGCCCGGATTTACCGGCCACGACTTTGGGAGATGTACAAGTGTACGGAGACCTTTCGGCGGCTACCCTGGCAATGCGACGCTCATTCTATTCGGTGACCACGGTATTGAAGAGGGCTGATATCCTTTATCGATGGGGATTTCCGACGAAATTGCTTGTTAGACGAAACGGCGTCATGCACGCAATACTCACGCCGGGGGCAGGTTTAAAACTGTTAGATTCCTGGAAGAGGGAGGATTCACCTGAAAAGGCTCCTGCAACTCTCAAATTGGCTCAAGAGTGGTCAACTGCCGGCAAATGATTGTGGAGATTAATTAATTCACCCAGGCTGTATGTAATAGCCGGACTTGATCTTCTTGCTCCTCTTTACGTTGATATGGGCCTTCACCTTGCCTTCCCGGGCAGTGCTCCGGATAACCACGGAGCGTGATTTATATTTATGCATAAATGTGATATGAGCCTAGTTTGGGATGCTGACATGATATTATCTTGATTATAACCCTGTTACTCTATGTATGTCTACATTCCAGCAGTGATGTACATGCTTCTCTTAACGCTATATACATTGGCCCTAGCATGGCCCGGGAGACGGCATTCACCCTATGTCTCCTTGTTGTTGTTATTATATGTTGACGGTTCTAGGAGTGGGGGGGGGGGGGGGTTTCCCCGCACCTCGCCACGACCCCATGTGTTGCCGGTTTAGGCAACCCTGTTTGGCATCCTTGTGGTACCCGCTCTGTTTTCCTTTCTTTTTGCTTCTCCCTCCTTCCCTGTTTTCCCTATCTCTCCAAGTTTTGGTACACGAGTACTCCCGTAGATCCCGATATACAGTTTATGTATGCAGTTTGAATTTTGCATTGTTCATTGACATACCTAATGGTTAATGTTTTTTCCTTAAACGTGAAAGGGCTAAATTCGCCCAATAAACGGTGATTGGCCTTACGCCATTTCGCCAAATGTAAGGCACACATAGTGGCGATACAAGAGACCCACTTCATGTCCTTGTCACCCCCCTCCCTTAACTGACAGGTAAATTAGAAGACAGGCCAGTCACTATAGCTATGCTGTATGCTCCTAATACCAAACAAATACCTTTCTTTAGGAAAATTTTTAAAACACCTCAGATGCACTTATCGGGTGCTTTATTATTGCTAGGGGACTTCAACATGGTCCTTGACCCAACGATAGATAAATCTTTAGTCCGCTCCACCTCCAGTGCAAGCTCGCGGCAGGATAGCTCCCATGCCTTTCGGAATATATTACATGAATATGACCTTTACGATGTCTGGAGAGCTAAAAACCCGACATGTAGGGATTATTAGTTTTTCTCCCCGGTTCATGGCTCTTTCTCTAGGATTGATCTAGCGTTATCGGACAAATGGACCCTCCAACAGGTTTCGAGGGCTTCTATCCTGCCAGTGTCATGGTCCGACCATTCTGCCCTCTCTGTCCATTGGGACCCCCGCCGCATGAGATCCTCCCCTTCCCTATGGCGTCTAGGGGATTATCTCCTCTCAAATGCGGATACCAACCGGTCTATTGCACAGGCACTTTCCCAGTACATCGAAACCAATGTCCCGGCCGACACGTCCGTGTTCACACACTGGTGTGCCCTTAAAGCGGTGGTTAGGGGAGCGGCAATCCAGGTGGCTGCCTTTATCCGTAGGACCTCCCGGGAAAAACAGCTAGAACTCGAGGCCCGCCTTAGTGGCTTAGACGCCCTACTCAAGCAGAACCCTTCTAATAAGAAAATATATCGGGACCTGACTCGGGTCAGAGATGAGATGAATAAATTGGCTTTAACTGAGGTCCACAAAAACCTTTTCCGTTGGCGACAAAAGTTTTATACGCAGGGAGACAGGGCGGGTAGAATGCTTGCACGCAAGCTGAGGGGGAAAACTGCCAAGGAGAGGGTGAAATCCATTTTCAACTTAAATAACATCAAAATAACCGACCCGTCGGATATTGCTGGCTCCTTCGCTACATACTACTCATCCCTCTACAATTTAAAAGACGATGTATCTGTCCCACAACCCACACCAGCTAATATTGCAGCCTTTTTGAAGGATATCCATCTCCCCTCTATCGATTCAACTACTCTACAGGCTTTAAACCAGCCCTGGTCCAGTACGGAAATTAATCAGGCTATAGACTCACTCCCATTGGACAAAGCTCCAGGCCCCGACGGGTTCATAAATAAATTCTATTAATGCTTCAAAGACACTCTTACTCCAGTGTTGGATGGAGTCTATAATCATGCGTCCTCCGTCGGGAATTTCCCGGTGGAAATGTTGGAGGCTCGTGTGGTTACCTTTCCCAAACCAGGGAAGAACTCCGCTATGATGCCTAATTATCGCCCCATAGCTCTATTAAATACTGATTTAAAAATCTTTGCAAAACTAGTGGCCAACAGGCTTAACCCCCTACTTCCCTCGCTTGTTCATGGTGATCAGGTGGGGTTTGTTCCTGGCAGACAGTCCCCCGATAATACGAGGCGGGTAATAAACGTGCTAGACGCCTTCTCTAGGTCAGATTCCCCATTATTGTTGCTTTCCCTGGACGAGGAGAAGGCGTTCGATCGCCTTCACTGGGGGTATTTACAGGCGGTTCTATGTAAGTTTGGTTTTACTGGCAGGGTTCTCTCCTCCATTTTGGCTTTATATTCTCACCCCTCGGCAAGAGTGTGTGTGAACGGTCTCCTCTCCTCTTCTTTTAAGATCACGAATGGCACATGCCAAGGGTGCCCCCTGTCCCCGCTAGTATTTGCTCTGGCAATAGAGCCCTTGGCAGAGAAAATAAGATCTTCACCCCTGATTGCAGGAGTGGAGTTTCTGGGACAATCTCATAAGATATGTTTATTTGGGGACGATGTCCTCCTGACACTCACTACTCCTACGACCTCCCTGCGAGCTTTACACACACTCTTGACTGAATATTCAGCTGTATCCTATTATAAACTTAATAATACCAAGACGGAGGCACTTCCTATTAACTTTCCACCCCCCCTGTTATCCGCGCTGAAAGCCTCCTACCCGTACTCCTGGCAGGATAGAAGTCTTAAATATTTGGGGATTCATATCACCCGGAGGTTGGACGAATTGATCTCCGCTGACTACCCCCCCCCCCCCTCCTGTTGCGAAAAATGACAACTCTGGTCTCGGACTGGATGATGCATCATGTCTCATGGTTAGGGCGAATAGCTGCACTGAAGATGACGGTCCTCCCCAGGCTCATGTATTTATTTCGGGCCATCCCTCTCCTCCTACCCAACTATCTTTTGTCTAAATTTAATGATATATTCAACTCCTATGTGTGGAAAGGTAAGAAACCGAGGTTAGCCAGGAAAACAATGATCCGCCCCAAATGTGAAGGGGGTTTAGCATATCCAGATTTACATTCCTATCAACTAGCATGCCGACTTGCACAAATAGGAGCCTGGTATTCACATCCTCCGTACAAATTGTGGGTCAAACTAGAACAAGGGCTCGTTGCCCCACTACCCCTGACCGATGTTTTGCTACTCCCCAAGTTGGAGGGCAATCAACTAGCCACTAGATCTCTCTCGGCCCAAACTGCCCGCAAGGCCTGGCTGGAAGTGGTGCATAGAGGAAGCGCTATAACCCTCCCCACCCCTGCTCTCTCACTGACGGGCATAGCCTCCTTGTCCCTGACTTGAGATTCGATTCCTGGATATTGGGGGGAATTCTGTCTCTGCAGGATATAACGGTGAATAATACTCTCCTTACCTTTGCCCAGATACAGGATAGATTCATGCTGCCACACGGGGAATTTTATAAATACTTACAACTCAGACATTGGCTCCACGGGGCCTCTGTATCCCCCCACACCCTATCCTCCTTACCCAAACTGGTTCAGAAGTTTCCAGATACCGGGGAGGGCAGGGGAGGCATCACTAAATGGTATAACTACATTATCAACCTCCAACAGCCGCAAAAAGCCCCCTTTCAAGTGAAATGGGAGGCGGACCTTAGGTGTTCCGTCTCGGAGGAGGAATGGGAGATGATTTTCCGATCCTGTTATACTGTATCTAAATGTATATCACACAGAGTTATCCTATAAACTCCTCCACCGCTTATATTTCACCCCATCCCGCTTATATGCGATGCAACCCTCCACATCCAATCTGTGCTGGCGTAACTGTGGTAAGGTTGGAACCTTACTACATATCTTCTGGGACTGCCCGGTGCTTACCCCGCTGTGGACCTCTGTTTTCCACCTTTTAGAATTGGTACTGGGCCTATGTATAACTCCCCACCCACGACTGGCTCTCCTTCACCTATATTATGGCGACTTATCGCCGGGCGATCGTTACGTCTTAGGCCATATTCTCATCTCCACCAAACTTCTAATTGCTCACCAATGGCGCTCCACAGGGGTCCCACATATAACGGCGATAGAGAGGACCGTACAGTCGCATTGTGAATTTGAGACAGCGGGAGTGGCCTATACCTCTACTTCATCCTGCCCACTGCTCTGCTGGTATTCGTGGTCTACCTATTGGCACAATCGCCCACCAGATCCCACACCCCCTCATGACACTTAGGTCAGTAGTATACCACTTTATTAATTATTTTCTGTTGGAAGGATTTAGCCTCACGTTGTTTTCATGTATGATATTTTCCTCAATATTCTCTATGCAATTATGTTTTTTTGCTGAACAGTCTGTGTACCCCCCTACCCTTACCCTTTTTTCTTTTCTGTACCCCTCAACCGCAAAATAATAAAAATTAATATTGAAGAAAAAAAAAAGGCCAGGATACTGTATCAAAAGCTTTCTGAGTGTCAAGGCTCAGAAGCATATTGGGAACGGTGGGATTGTTGTTGGAAGCAATTATGGAGGCGATGGCTGTACTAATACCCTTAACCAATTGTCTGCACCAGGTGAAACCTAGTTGGTGAGATGAGCAAAGAGAGGAGGAGAATATTTGTAGTCGAGAAGACATGATTTTGGACAGAATTTTAAAGTCCACGTTTAGCAGAGTAATGGGACGATAGGAACTCAACAGTGTAGGGTCGCGTTCGGGTTTTGGAATAAGGGTAGTTAAGGCAGCATTAAAAGAGGGATAGGACGGGCATTTTTTATGAATAGTGCGATAAAGTTCTAATAAAGTCGGTACAATGTCAGTAGACATCCCGGGGCTTTACAGGTATGTAGGGAAGAGATTGCCGACCTTATTTCCTCTTCAGTAATTTCCGAGTCTAGAAGGTCTATTTGGTCTGAGTCCAGACTAGGTAAATTGGCCTCTCTGATGATATCGTCTAAAGACTCTGGGGTCGATGGTCTAGCGGAGTATAGATTACAATAATAGTCATGGAAGGCCCTCGATATGTCAGATGTTCTCGTCAGACAAGAGGAAGTCCCAGTCTCTTTGATAGAGACGATATGGTTTCTCCGTTTATATCCTTTAGTTAGTGAGGTCAATAAACATCCCGTCCTGGCACCCCACCTATAATATCTATTTTCCGTGAAGTCTAAGCGCGATTGGGCTTGGGAGAGTAGGACATTTTCCAATACAGATTTAGCTGGATTATATATAGTGAATTTTTCCTCCAAGGGGTCAGCCACATATTCAGCAAACGTAGTCTGCAGTGTATGGGAGAGGGAACGATACTGGTCTTTTTGAATCTTATTGCGACTGGACACATATGAGATGATACTACCTCACATCACAGACTTCGATGCTTCCCAGAAAAGAACCGGGTCGTCCCAGTGGGCAATGTTATTATCTATATAGTCCAGCCAGTTACGTTTTAAGTAGTCCCAAAATTTTTCTGATTGGAATAAATATGCAGGAAACTTCCAAGTACGGTGTGTGGGACCCGTATGTGGTAGTCTAAACGAGAATTAAATCGGTGCATGATCCGAGACCAATATTTCAGCAATATTTGCGGAGGTCACCTCGGATACCAATGAGTCTGCCACTAAAAAATAATCTATGCGGGAGACCGTGTGGTGAACCCCCGAATGGAAAGTAAAAGATTTATCTGATGGATTAAAAAGTCTCCAAACATCAGTCACTTGGAGTCCTAACGTGAATTTCACAAGTGCAGACCAGATTGTAGAATGTCGATTGGACGGAATTGGAGTTGTATCCAAGGTCGGGTCATGCACCGTATTGAAGTCACCTCCAATTATCAGTGGAAAAGCCTCCTGCTGTTGTATCAAGAAATTCATCTGTGTCAAAAATTCAGATATCTGAGTATTGGGAGCGTATATGTTTAAAAGTGTGTATGTGATGTCTCCAATCTTAACATCTATCAGTAAATATCGACCATTAGGGTCCGGGACAGTGTTTAAAATGGTGTATGGGAGGTGCCGTGCAAAGAGGATAGCCACCCCTCTAGTCTTATCGGCATACGGTGCCGAAAAGCAATCACCCAACCAACCAGCTCGAAGGAAAGAACCATCGCCCTCCCTCCAGTGGGTCTCCTGCAGAAAAATGATGTCTCGGCTAAATTTCTTAAGGTGGGATAAAACCCTTTGATGCTTAATGGGAGAATTGAGCCCTCCAACATTCCATGAAAGACATTTGATTGAGTCGTGGGGAGGTGAGTACGGTAAATTACAGGTATTATTCGCCATCATCCAATCCCAATCTTTGCTGCGCAAGGTCTGTAGTATAATCTCATTGATATATGGCGAGGTCCGCGATCCCAGCGAGCAGGGGGCAACCCAAAAAACACAGTCACAGCTACGTGTTCCCATCTCTCCACCCCCATTGCACCAAAACGTAACACAAAAAATTGAAAATGTAGCAGTTTGAACATATCACAATTACCAAAAGACATAGGATCATGCGTCAATAACCTTTTCTGAATTTTCTCAAACCAAAAATTGTCTTGGAGGGTCACAGTAACGGCACTGTGACCGACCATTAGAATCAACAAAAAACAAATAGTAAAAAGAAAAAGGAAAGCCAGTTTCCTAATTGATAACATAATAACCATTATCCTAGGAGGGGCATATGAAAAGCAAAACCCTGTCCCCCATCGCCAAATGGATAATAGAACTATGAAAGAAGAACATCACATATTTCAGTACAAACATTCAGCGATTGGGAGACCTCAGGGATGATGCTACTGGTGAACTCAGTGGGGAGGGAGAGGGCAAAAAGTGTCTACGGGCCTCGTCCGGGTCATCAAAAAATAAGGTACAGCCATTATCAGTGACCCTCAACTTAGCAGGGTAAAGAAGGGCAAAACGTTTTTGCGATTTCACTGGGAATTTGCAAACTGGTGAGAATGCCCTGCGTTTTTGGGTAACCACCACTGAAAAATCAAGATGCGGTTACCGTCAATGACCAATTTGCCCAATTTCTTATATGCTCGGAATATTATTTCCTTCGTCCTATAATCAAAATAGCGGGCCACCATGGGTCTGGGAGGAGGATTAGGACCATCCCTCTCAATCCCCACCCTATGGACTCTCTCAACCTGGGGAAACTCCATCTTGTCAGAAATACAAAGAGCAGGGACCAATTGAGATGCCAGGTAGTCTCCCAGGAGGGAGGGTTTGACATGTTCCGGGCTACCAATAAAATGAAGGTTGTTCCTCCAGTTTCTATTCTCTAGATCGTCTAGTTTTTCTTGTAGCTCCCGAATCGTGCCAATGGACGAGTCAGCCGAGGACTCCACATTGTGGACCGTGTCCTCCAAGTCACTAACTCTCTGCTCCACCTCCGATATTCTTGAAGTATTTGAGGCCACTTCTCGTAGGGTGGACTGAAACAAATCCCTAAATTCGTCTAATTTCCTATCAATATGGGGCATGAGTACCGAAAGAATCTCTTTAGCAGTTTGGGACACCGCAGGGATCGTGTCAGGTTGAGGTGTGGGGTCAAGATTCCCAGCCATATTCGTTGCGGGTTGCGAATGAGAAGGGGAAGAACCACCAGTCTTTTGTGAATTCTTTTTGACCATATTGTCAGAAACGGTCCTATTTAGGAACCTCTCCATCAATTATTAAGTGCCTAGAAGGGAAGATCAAGAAGGATCGGACACGGTTCACCAGTAAGTAGAAGTATCAGATGAGACACATCTGAAATCGTAAAGTATAACGCCCCAAAGGGATAAGTAAAATTTCACATTACAAAATATGAGTATCACACCCCCTACCTACAGAGTAACTGACCTACGAGTAACAGATTCAGATAGTGTAGGGGAAGTATCGTTGACACCGAAGTGGTGAATATCACAAACAAAGGGACAATTGTGAACAATATAACTGAGGCAGCAATATAAAAAAAATAAAAACATTTTTTTACATATAAAGATATATACAAAAAATATATAGGCACTACCAGTATATAAATATATATGATTACAGCCTATATAGAGGCAGTATGGAGAAACAGGTGAAAACAGGTGAGAACAAATGAATGGAGATGGGAGATAGAGCTACAGAAGGGAAGAGGGCAAAGCAATAGAGGGGGACAGAAAAAGAGTAAGAAGAAAACAAACAGAAAGTATAATCAACAAAAAGGGGGGCATGACAATGATACCTAGCAGGACCCCAGTGGAGAGCAGTTCAGCAATGTCCTGGGATCTCGGCAGTGTCCAAGGTCAGCGGCAGCAGCTGCAAGGGGTTCAGGATCACAGCACCCACACGGCAGCACCACTAGTCCAGGGCACCACAACAGAGCCAGAGATGCAGTGTGGTTGGCCACCCAAAAGTCCAACACGGCTGTAAGTTATGCAGAGGTAATTCAGTAGAGGCGGAAGACAAGGGAAGCTGCAGGGTCAGCAGGACTCCTCAGGAGGAATGCAGCCTCAGGTCAGACAGCAGGCATATAGGGATATCAGCAGAGGGGATATTAGGAGCCATATATGACCCACATGTGCATGGTGGGAGTATAGGGGTCCCCAGCTCCACCCCGTATTAACAGCCCTGCCAGCAAGGTCCCTCCAAGTAGCGTAAAGGCACAGCAGGAGTTATGGGCTGTGCAATTAGCCAGGTACAGCGCGTCACGCAGGGCAGCCCTCCTCACAGCATAGCAGGTATAGGGGTAACACTGTACAGATGGGATATCAGGGAGGCTGCAGTGTCAATGGGTCCCCTCAGGGGGAATGCAGCCACAGGCAGAGAGCAGGCTTATCTGGAAGTCAGCAGCGGGGAGAGTAGGAGCCACACAGGGCCCTCAAGCGTATGATGGGAGTATAGGGGTCTCCAGCTTGACCCCTTCGCAGTAGCCCCGCCAGTCAGGTTCCCCCAAATAGCACACAAGCACAGCGGGAGTGAGAGTTATGCAGCTCTCACAGCACACTGCCAGATGACCAGTGCAGCACACAAAGCAGCCCTTATATCAATACAGCGGGTGCGTATAGACAGTCAGCCTTTGGGTGGAGGGGGGGTGGGGAGACGGACACTCACACGGGGCAGCGGCTAGGAGGATTCCACTCATGTAGGGGTGCTAGACCACCCAGCCTGATGGATCAGGGACAGCGGCAGCACAGGTCACGCAACCGACCGGTCATCTAGCGGCCAGCACACCACACCAGGAAGTTTCCCTGCGGCAGTACAGCAGGTAGGCGGAAGTGCAGAGGGTGTGAGCCGGAGGAAGACGGAGAGAACAGTGCCGCCGTCCCAGCGAAGATGACCCCACACCGCAGCAGCAGAAGGGGATCCGGTCATGTTGAGACGCCGGGGAGCTTCACCTCACAGTGGCACCAGAACGAGGCACGACAGTCCCGGCTCCCAACAAGGCGGACGAACAGCCACAACGAGCCAGGGCAAGGGAGGCACAGTAAACGGTCCCAAGGCAGTGGGGGAAGGCAGCGACCTCCCAGGTAAGGCAGCGTCGGGGGGAGATCCAGCCAGGCAGAAGGGGAGGCAGCGCCGGCACCCGCCTTGCGGCGGCCCGAACGGACTCTGGGGAATAAGGCTCCCAGCCACGCCTCCCGTCCAAGCACAGTATCGCTGGGTTCAGTCAGCCTTCAGGGAGCAAGGACCAGGCAAGATATCAAGCCAGGCAGTACAGGAGCGGGCGGATGGCAATAGATAGGGTCTGGTGGAGCGGAGCTCTTCTAAAACGTGGCCATCTTGGATGCGCCACCCACCGGAAGTGTAGAGTGTGGTGTTTATAACAGAGGCTTCCTCAATTGTTCATTGAATAATTACCTACATGACCTCCTTGCATATGCCAATGGTGGAGGTGATGTAGAGGAAGCCTGTTGGGACCAGCAATTCGGTGCCAATCAGAGGGAGTACACTGAGTTAGTGCTGTTGACCGCTGAGACATCTTTCATATAGACCAAACTTCCTCTGTGATGCACCACGTAGTCAGTGGAGAGTACAGTATTGGCCAAGTTAGGAATCTCGAAGGAGATGCTGGAGCTGTGCCTTATCCTGGCCTCCACTGTTGATTTCCAAAGAAGAACACAACAACGCAGTTTTGTGAAGATCATTACCAACTGAATAATGTGACTGTGTTATGAAAGATTTGGATGGCGGGTCTGATTATTATAAATGGGTATATCAGAGGTGCTCTTTGGTGTGTAGGGGAGATGTTTTACACCAGAAATGGAAAATGTACGGGAAATTTGAAACTGGCCTCAGCCCATGACCCTACTGCAAATGGTTTGTTACTACTGAGAGCATTTGGATATTTTGCGTGATGTAAAAAAATAAAGCCCTATTTGTATGGATTCACTGTCAGAGCAGTGCCCCTTGTACAAAACATTGTAAACAGTAAAAAAAATAGTTAAAAAGGTCTTAAACTACATACAAAATATGTTACAATAAATTCAAGTTCGCAGGCAGCATATTTAATGGAATTGTTAACCTCAGCTAAATGCTGACAATAAATTTATATCCCAACACTGTCTTTGTCAAAAATGACACTGCAGTGATCTCTTACACTTACCCTTCCGGTGCTGTGCCACTTTCAATGCCCACTTTTGCTACATCATCCTGTGCAAACGAAAATAGGTAAAGTGAGCATGAACAATTGTAATTATAAACACACCCTAATTCTAGAGGTCATTTATGAAGCACAAACCTGGTGATTGGTAGCCTTAATTGAAAATGTGCACTGGGTTTGTTGGTAAAGTTTGCCGTGTAAAGTATACAGAGATGCAAAACTTTGCACCAACTGATGGGAGGAATTGGGTGCTAAGTTTTGCTGAGCAAGATTATTACCTTATATATTAATCATGGATGGTCTGTCCCGTCTCTGTCATGTGCATGCCCAAAACACATTTTATATTTTCACATAGGCAGAGAAGAATATTTCTAGGTGCACAAAAAATGCCACATGTAATAAAGACAGTTTGACTGTCTTCTCATTCTCACTTATTTTATCTATAAGGATAAGCTGAGCAGCATTTTAGGTGATAAACTGAAAGGTTGGAAAGGCTTATACTGTTTCACGCTGCACAATGACTGGCTAGAAATGTTTATACTGTTACACGCTGCACAATGACTGGCTAGAAATGTTTATACAGTCACACGCTGCACAATGACTGGCTAGGAATGTTTATACTGTCACATGCTGTACAATGACTGGCTAGAAATGTTTATACTGTCACATGCTGTACAATGACTGGCTAGAAATGTTTATACTGTCACATGATGTACAATGACTGGCTAGAAATGTTTATACTGTTACACGCTGCACAATGACTGGCTAGAAATGTTTATACAGTCACACGCTGCACAATGACTGGCTAGGAATGTTTATACAGTCATACAGTGCACAATGACTGGCTAGGAATGTTTATACTGTCACATGCTGTACAATGACTGGCTAGAAATGTTTATACTGTTACACGCTGCACAATGACTGGCTCGAAATGTTTATACAGTCACATGCTGTACAATGACTGGCTAGGAATGTTTATACAGTCATACAGTGCACAATGACTGGCTAGAAATGTTTATACAGTCACACACTGCACAATGACTGGCTAGAAATGTTTATACTGTCACACGCTGCACAATGACTTGCTAGAAATGTTTATACTGTTACACGCTGCACAATGACTGGCTAGAAATGTTTATACTGTTACACTCTGCACAATGACTGGCTAGAAATGTTTATACTGTCACATGCTGTACAATGACTGGCTAGAAATGTTTATACTGTTACACGCTGCACAATGACTGGCTAGAAATGTTTATACAGTCACAGTGCACAATGACTGGCTAGGAATGTTTATACTGTTACACGCTGCACAATGACTGGCTAGAAATGTTTATACAGTCACACGCTGCACAATGACTGGCTAGAAATGTTTATACAGTCACACGATGCACAATGACTGGCTAGAAATGTTTATACAGTCACATGCTGTACAATGACTGGCTAGGAATGTTTATACAGTCATACAGTGCACAATGACTGGCTAGAAATGTTTATACAGTCACACGCTGCACAATGACTGGCTAGAAATGTTTATACTGTCACACGCTGCACAATGACTGGCTAGAAATGTTTATACTGTTACACGCTGCACAATGACTGGCTAGGAATGTTTATACAGTCACATGCTGTACAATGACTGGCTAGGAATGTTTATACAGTCATACAGTGCACAATGACTGGCTAGAAATGTTTATACAGTCACACGCTGCACAATGACTGGCTAGGAATGTTTATACTGTCACATGATGTACAGTGACTGGCTAGAAATGTTTATACTGTTACACGCTGCACAATGACTGGCTAGAAATGTTTATACAGTCACATGCTGTACAATGAGTGGCTAGAAATGTTTATACAGTCACATGCTGTACAATGACTGGCTAGGAATGTTTATACAGTCATACAGTGCACAATGACTGGCTAGAAATGTTTATACAGTCACACGCTGCACAATGACTGGCTAGAAATAGTTATACTGTTACACGCTGCACAATGACTGGCTAGAAATGTTTATACAGTCACAGTGCACAATGACTGGCTAGGAATGTTTATACTGTTACACGCTGCACAATGACTGGCTAGAAATGTTTATACAGTCACACGCTGCACAATGACTGGCTAGAAATGTTTATACAGTCACACGATGCACAATGACTGGCTAGAAATGTTTATACAGTCACATGCTGTACAATGACTGGCTAGGAATGTTTATACAGTCATACAGTGCACAATGACTGGCTAGAAATGTTTATACAGTCACACGCTGCACAATGACTGGCTAGGAATGTTTATACAGTCACACGCTGCACAATGACTGGCTAGAAATGTTTATACTGTCACATTCTGTACAATGACTGACTAGGAATGTTTATACAGTCATACAGAGCACAATGACTGGCTAGAAATGTTTATACAGTCACAGCTGCACAATGATTGGTTAGAAATGTTTATACTGTCACATGCTGCACAATGACTGGCTAGAAATGTTTATACTGTCACATGCTGTACAATGACTGGCTAGGAATGTTTATACAGTCATACAGTGCACAATGACTGGCTAGAAATGTTTGTCCTGTCACACAGTGCACAATGACTGGTTAGAAATGTTTATACAGTCACACAGTGCACAATGACTGGCTAGAAATGTTTATACAGTCACACAGTGCACAATGACTGGAAAGTAGGCATGCAACTAGCAGGGCTGGGAAATACAATCAGACACTGCAGTGCACAAACAAGCTATTTGTGGGACGTCTCCTATGTCATAAATTACCTCCTCTGGGTTTTTTTTATAGCTGATAAAATTAAATGCATAGCGTTATGCTTACCTGTGTATTTTCTTTTAATGCTTTATCTTGCTGCCAGGAAGCCACAGTCCCAGGAATGGAGAAATTAATATAATATTGCCATTTCAGCTCAGCAACGTAGCTGATTTTAATCACTACAGTTGACTTGGGTGGCAAATTTCCAACACTCACTGTGAAGACATCCTAAAAATAAGAATACAGAAAGGAATATAGCCTGCATTAGCACTGTGACTGCCCTTCAGCCTGTCCAGCTACTGCATTACACTTTTAAACACAAATTATTATAAAGGTATGATAATATGGTAAATCAGTGGGCTAGATGTACTAAGTGGCAGTTTTGACCCCGCAAAAATTCAATATTAAATGCAAAACCAGGCAGGCAAAACCCATCCGAGCTTGAGTGTTTGGCAGATGGGACAGTGGAACTGGAAATATATATGGAGATGACAGAAGACATGAGCTGGCGGATGCGTGTGGAGTGCACAGCCAGTGCAATGACTGGGAAAGTATTACAGCGTTAGTAAACCGGGACAAAGGCAAACTAGTCACTGCCACATTTATTTTTTTTTATTTTTTTTATAAAGACAATTTATTGGTTTTAACATTGGATAAACAATAAAGAAGGAACAGTAACATAGGGGCGGGAGCTAATTCCCGGCGCTATTCAACTGTCGGAGAATTGAATCGACCCCATAGTCACATGTTGGGCAGTACAAATGAAAAGTACATGGAAAGGATATACATGATCAATCTGAGCATACAAACCACTTTATCCAAGGCTTAGTAAATAGACCCCAATGTGCATCAGAATGATCATCAAAAATCAATTGACCTGTCTAAGGAGATACCATTGGGTTGATTCAAATACTTTTCGAATTTGTTGCTGTATGGCCAGGTTTAGCTGGGTAATGTGTGGTTCCCATTTTTTACAGAAGCGACACACACCCCTCTCAACATCTGGCAATGTGGCTAGGCGCTCAAAATATACGTATCATTTTTAACAGCATATCTTTAACTTGTGCGCGCGTGCAGAGAAAGGACACTGCTTCGCGGACACTGCAAATGGGCCCATAGCCCAAACCTTAATCCCAATGAAAACTAGTGGAATGACCTAAGGGGCGCTGTGCATTCGATATCTCCTGGCAACTTGATGGATTTTGTTCTTTTTTGCAGCATAATTCTGGAGCACATTTATTAAGCCTGGTGATGTGATAAAATGGAAGGTGATAAAGCACCAGCCAGTCAGCTGCGACCTGTCATTTTTCAAACCCAGCCTGTAACATGACAGTTAAGAGCTGATTGGCTGGTCCTTTACCTCCTTCCACTTTATCACTTCACCAGGCTTAATAAATCTGCCCCAGAATTACAAAGTCCAGAGGGTTTATTTACTAAGCCGCGGCTTCCCAGAGTTTATAAGCTTAAAATGGAAAAGGGCAGAGCATTTAAACAGGAAAACATAGGGTGTTTTGCTAGTGGCTAAGCCGCTACTTAGTAAATACCCCCCCCCCCCCCCACAAAGGCCCCAAGGTGTGCGCAGTCAATAGACACTTATTTTAAAAGTTCCACTTCAATAATAAAAAGATGCATCTCTAAACTAGTATTAGTTTAAGGAAACGCACACCTATGCAAGATATTAAAGTTTTCCACTTAAAAACTGCCTACTTGGTTTTCACTTGAACTTAGGAGCTGTTTTATCACCATTCTCACCTTAGGATGCGGATGGGATGAAATCGACCCAATTCGCACTGCGCTAATTGATTACATCACACGGATGTATCAATTATCGCATGCAGGTACAGAGCTTGCTCTGTCCCTCAGATGTCACTCCGCAGCATTATCAGGGTATTTTTCTTAAAAAATATCCCAATGTTCTGCTGTGCATGCACTGCCACCATTGCCGCTACCGCTGCATCGACACCCCCTCCCCCCCCCCAGCGCCACGGATCCCCCCTCCCCTGGCTGGAGCTCCTGGAGGGCTGCTGGTTGTCGGGGTTCCTGATGCTATGACCTCCAGTGCTGTAAAGTGAGCTGACGCTTTGCAGCATCACTTTACTGCACCGGGAGTCACAGGAGCAGCAGGGAGCCCCGATGACCAGCGGCCTGCACTGGAGAACCGGTCACCGGACCCTGGGGAAGTGAGTATGTTTTAGTCTTTTTTACACAGTGATCAGTTGGGATGTCCATCGGACACACAGAGCTGATCACATTGCTGGCTCCATGCACAGCTTTCTCTGCCCCGGTGTGCAGAAGTGCACAATCCGCAGTGAGTCCTGTGATTACACCAGCTGAAGCTGGCGTAAATATCACAGGGTTCACTGCGGTGTTTAGATATTTTTTATAGTAAATTCGGACAGATCCATTTTTCATTATAAGTATGGGAAATGCGATCTTGCTTACTAAAAAAAAGTGAATTAAAGGGTTTCCCCATTACTTTAGTAAAATAAATGGTTAATAAATATGCCCCTTTGGTTTAAAGGTCTCATTAAAGGTGGAAAGAGGTCATACTGTACATAATTGATTGATTTGTATTTCTTTCAGACTTTATACCTGCAATTTCAAGAAGGATATGCATACTTTATATATCCACTTTAGAGGATTGATGTATAAAGCAATAGAAGGAGTGGATAAGTGGACCAGTGGAGAGGTTAGCAACCAATTAGCTTTGTGGTAGCATTGGTGTTTCTACACTGCTCAAAAAAATAAAGGGAACACTAAAATAACACATCCTAGATCTGAATGATGAAATATTCTTATTAAATACTTTGTTCTTTACATAGTTGAATGTGCTGACAACAAAATCACACAAAAATTATCAATGGAAATCAAATTTCAAATTTATTAACCCATGGAGGCCTGGATTTGGAGTCACACTCAAAATTAAAGTGGAAAAACACACTACAGGCTGATCCAACTTTGATGCAATGTCCTTAAAACAAGTCAAAATGAGGCTCAGTAGTGTGTGTGGCCTCCATGTGCCTGTATGACCTCCCTACAACGCTTGGGCATGCTCCTGATGAGGTGGCAGATGGTCTCCTGAGGGATCTCCTCCCAGACCTGGACTAAAGCATCCGCCAACTCCTGGACAGTCTGTGGTGCAACGTGGCTTTGGTGGATGGAGCGAGACATGATGTCCCAGATGTGCTCAATTGGATTCAGGTCTGGGAAACGGGCGGGCCAGTCCATAGCATCAATGCCTTTGTCTTGCAGGAACTGCTGACACACTCCAGCCACATGAGGTCTAGCATTGTCTTGCATTAGGAGGAACCCAGGGCCAACCGCACCAGCATATGGTCTCACAAGGGGTCTGAGGATCTCATCTCGGTACCTAATGGCAGTCAGGCTACCTCTGGCGAGCACATGGAGCGCTATGCGGCCCCCCAAAGAAATGCCACCCCACACCATTACTGACCCACTGCCAAACCGGTCATGCTGGAGAATGTTGCAGTCAGCAGAATGTTCTCCTTGGCGTCTCCAGACTCTGTCACGTCTGTCACATGTGCTCAGTGAGAACCTGCTTTCATCTGTGAAGAGCACAGGGAGCCAGTGGCGAATTTGCCAATCTTGGTGTTCTCTGGAAAATGCCAAACCTCCTGCACTGTGTTGGGCTGTAAGCACAACCCCCACCTGTGGACGTCGGGCCCTCATACCACCCTCATGGAGTCTGTTTCTGATCGTTTGAGTAGACATATGCACATTTGTGGCTTGCTGGAGGTCATTTTGCAGGGCTCTGGCAGTGCTCCTCCTGTTCCTCCTTGCACAAAGGCGGAAGTAGCGGTCCTGCTGCTGGATTGTTGCCCTCCTACGGCCTCCTCCACGTTTCCTGATGTACTGGCCTGTCTCCTGGTAGCGCCTTCATGCTCTGGACACTACGCTGACAGACACAGCAAACCTTCTTGCCACAGCTCGCATTGATGTGCCATCCTGGATGAGCTGCACTACCTGAGCCATTTGTGTGTTGTAGACTCCGTCTCATGCTACCACTAGAGTGAAAGCACCGCCAGCTTTCAAAAGTGACCAAAACATCAGCCAGAAAGCATAGGAGCTGAGAAGTGGTCTGTGGTCACCACCTGCAGAACAACTCCTTTATTGGGGGTGTCTTGCTAATTGCCTATAATTTCCACCTGTTGTCTATTCCATTTGCACAACAGCATGTGAAATTGATTGTCAATCAGTGTTGCTTCCTAAGTGGACAGTTTGATTTCACAGAAGTGTGATTGACTTGGAGTTACATTGTGTTGTTTAAATGTTCCCTTTATTTTTTTGAGCAGTGTATAATGGGGGTAATTCCAAGTTGATCGCAGCAGGATTTTTGTTAGCAATTGGGCAAAACCATGTGCACTGCAGGGGAGCAGATATAACATGTGCAGAGAGAGTTAGATTTGGGTGGGGTGTGTTCAATCTGCAATCTAATTTGCAGTGTAAAAATAAAGCAGCTAGTATTTACCCTGCACAGAAACAAAATAACCCACCCAAATCTAACTCTTTCTGCACATGTTATATCTGCCTCCCCTGCAGTGCACATGGTTTTGCCCAATTGCTATCAAAAATCCTGCTGCGATCAACTTGGAATTACCCCCCATGGGTGCAACGTGTGCAGTGCAAACGGGCCCCTGGGTCCAGGGGGGGGGCCCACACCACACACACTGTTTTAATACTAACCTTTCTGGAGTCCCGTGTTGGGCACTGCAGCTGCAGCAATAAGCACAGTTAAAATGAGCACAGCGCATGCGCTGTAGTTAAATAAATCTGCAGAACATGGAAGGCGCCATGTTTCCGGAGACCTGCGCATGCGCAGTAGACTCCAGCAGGGGGATCACCCTGTGTCTGGACATGGGTCCCCTTCGCTGTTAAAATGCCCCTGAATCTACCATGAGATCTCTGTTCCTCATCTCTTGAAACCGTATGCTGAAAAGGTTGTGACTGCAGGATCATCAGCAGAAGTATTGGCCAGAATGATTGTTAGTGCCTTCACACTTCTAGATTCGTCAGAGATTGCAGCACGTCTCACAATATTTTAGGACTTCCATAAGACCAGATCAGCAGACGCAACTATTTTTACATGACCGTGGATGCATACACACTCTTACAAAATCTCACAAAGAGTTAGTGAATGTTATGATCCATCAGATAATTGTATAGGTGTGTACCCAACTTAACGGTAAAATATGGATGCTGCTACAATATAATAAGTTCTATTACTGGGGATCCAATGGATTTATCCACACTGTCTACATAAACAGTCAAAAGGTAGACACCATATGGTCGACATGCATTAGGTCAACATGGTCAAAAGGTCAACAGGTGAAAGGTAAACAGATTCAAAAAGTCAACATGACAATGCTCAACACACATATGGTCGACGCATGTTTTTGCAGTTTTTTCAACTTTGACTTGATTTACTATCCACGTGAACTACGATTGGGAATAGTAACCTGTGGCACGAGCAGTGGTAGCATACATGGTACCACTAATTTGGTACCTACCTACATATGGATAAAAATACACCCCCCCAAAAAAACAAAAAACCTGTGTCGATCTAATGACGGTCTATCTGTTTCATGTAGATCGCTTATACCACACCCCTATCAACGATCACCTGCAATGCTCTGTTATAATATACACATTTTTCTATAATGTATAAATATCTACATTTTAACTAGTTACTCTAGACAATGTAATTATCCTCACACCTGGCTAAGACAGTTGCTTTAACAAAGGGGAAACCCTTAACGCTCAGCCTGTGTTGCGTGTATCAGCCTGTATAGGCAGCAGGTGGTCTATTCATTATGAGTAGTGACTTTTATATCATACTGTAGGTCTTTAGAGTATCTAGACCACTAATCTGGTAAACCACTCAAGGTCTGCATGAAGCCCCAGGGTGCTGTGTTTTCAGTTATCTGCTCATACCCCAAATGCGACTACAAACGGCAGAATACAAATGTACTAAAGAAATAAATTGAGAGCTAAACCAACTGGTGCGTCTTGATCCATAAGATAAGCTCCATGACATTCGCTGATAGCAGCCCTGTACTCGCGGTGTGCCTGACGTTTCTCTTTAACCTGCGGGAAATTATGGTGATTGTCAGATTAATCAGAAACAACATGACACACATTGTATGATCAAAAACTAAATGGTTCACTCTACCTCTCCTATAATGTGTTTCCCATTGATAAATGCCTCAAACCCACATACAGCTGCTGTGCTGTCCAACGGGAAAACATATTTTGCTTCAATGGGGAAGGTGGACTCATTCTTATAAGTCTGGAATATCACCACCTATTGTAGAAGGAAGAGATTAGAAGGAATGAGAGATAAAGCTCGTTGTCCGCTAGAACCAAAAGCTTTTGTAGGCCATGTGTGTACCTGAGCTGCAAGGTCCATTAATCGAGCTTTGACGTGAATGCTCTCTAATGGAATTTGCTCCCCACCAATGCTCTGTAGACCACCTTTCTTGATCTCTTCTTCGGGTAGATCATCCAATGAAATGTCTATTGAAAAATAGAAACTTCTATTATGTGGCCAATTTAAGAACAACACATAGTTACTGACTAGAATATCACTGATTTTGGGGGTCACCAAGGATTACTTATTCCTTATATCCCACTATAACAAACATTAAAGGGTCTATTAACTAAGCCTTGGAGACAGATAAAGTATCAGCCAATCAGCTCATAACTGTCATGTACAGGCTGTATTTGAAAAATGAGAGTTAGGAGCTGGTTGGTTGGGACTTTGGGCCAGATGTACTAAGCCTTAAAAAGTGATAAAGTGGAGAGTGATAAACTCCTGTGAGGAGGAGTTGTGACCTGTGAGGAGGGGTGACGCAGAAGCTGTGACCCGGATCCAGAAGTGGTTGATGGGTGCACGTGTGTAAGAGTGGTGCCGGTGAGGGGGGGCCGGAGCGGGTGCCTGTGCTGGTCAGAGCAGGTGCCGGAGAGGGGCCAGAGCAGGTGCCGGAGAAGGGACAGAGTGGGCACCGGAGAGGGGGCCGGTGCTGAGAGGAGCTGAGCGGAGAATGCAGCAAGAGTAAGAGCTGCCGCTCTTTGTGAAAGTTTGTGTGAAGTGTTGCGACTTTGTGTGTGTATGAGTGGCTGCGTATTTGCCTTTGTGTGTGTGTGTGTGTGTGTGTGTGTGTGTGTGTGTGTGTGTGTGTGTGTGTGTAAGTAAGTGTATATGAGGAGCTGCGATTTGGTGTGTGAGTGTGTACTAGGTGCTGCCTGGTGACGATGCTGCGGCCATGCCGCAAATTGCGGGCCCCCAGCCTGCCTGAGGGGTCAGAGCCTACTGCTGCTGCCAGAAGGAGCTGCACAAGGGGGCTGGAGATTGCTGCTGCAGCTATCAGAGAAGCGTGACGGAGGGGGCCGGAGACTGCTGCCGTTGCTGCTGCTGCTACTTGAGGAGCTTGCTGCAGAGCCGGGGACTGCTGCGTAAAAGAAAAAGATCAGGGGGCGCACAAGGATAGATAAGTATAAGCTTAACTACATTACTGTATAAGTGACTGTTACTTTTATTTCTCTGTCCTCCTTCTGTATCTCCCCTTGTCCTTGACTGTATTGTTTTATCAATTACTGTTCTGTTGTTCAATATTACTGTTCTGTTGTTCAA
This sequence comes from Pseudophryne corroboree, assembly GCF_028390025.1. Lineage (NCBI taxonomy): Eukaryota > Metazoa > Chordata > Amphibia > Anura > Myobatrachidae > Pseudophryne > Pseudophryne corroboree. The sequence continues at coordinate 114,397,268 of NC_086445.1, read as the reverse complement.
TATTACTGTTCTGTTGTTCAATTACTGTTCTGTTGTTGAATATATACTGTTCTGTTGTTGTTCTGTTGTTGAATATTGTTTCTTTTCACAGCTAGGCTGTATTGTATTGCATAGATTGAATTGTTGTTGTTTTTTTCTGAAGGTACCGGGGAGTTAGACTTCACAAACAAAATGGGTGGGGTCGTGATTGAGAATCTCACTCAGTGCATGTTGTGCATGATGTATGCGCACCTGGAGCACTCATCCCAGTGTGAAAACATCTGCGCGAGGTATGTGCGAACGGCTGCCCTGGAAGCCCAGGTAACTGATCTAGAGCAAACCGTTACAAGACTGAGGGTTATTCACAATCTCGAACGAAGATTAGATGGAACGGTGGAGGAGTTGCAGGGGGGGACACTGGTAGATGAGAACAACCAGGTAGCCAGCTTGGTCACAGTTAGAAGGAAGAAAAAGAGGGGGAGGCACGACATCTCTGAACTACCAAACCCCAATACATTTGCCCGATTGGACGAAGGTTCTGAGGATGGTAGTGAGGAAATGACGGAGCTGGAGGAGACTGTTCCCTCTAGCAACTGGAGGAATGGTCCCTTCAGCACAGATGGGACAAAAGAAAATTAGGTACCTAGTCAGATTGTGGTGGCAGGGGAATCTATTATAAGGAAGACAGACAGGGCAATCGGGTGTGGTATTGAAGGTCGACAGTAACTAGGTCGACAATGTCTAGGTCGACCACTATTGGTCGACATTAATTAGGTCGACAGGGTGTCTAGGTCGACAGGGTCTTTAGGTCGACATGTTCTAGGTTGACAGGTCAAAAGGTCGACATGAGTTTTTTATGTTTTTTTGGTGTAGTTTTCTTCGTAGAGTGACCGGGAAACCCAATTAGTGCACCGTGTCCCCTCGCATGGCTCGCTTTGCTCGCCATTCCAATCGTACCATTCCAATCGTAGTTCACGTGGATCGTTAAGTATGAAAAGGTTCAAAAAAAGAAAAAAATTGTGAAAAACTCACGTCGACCTTTTGACCTGTCGACCTAGAACATGTCGACCTGAAGACCCTGTCGACCTAGACACCCTGTCAACCTAGTTACTGTCGACCAATAGTGGTCGACCTAGACATTGTCGACCTAGTTACTGTCGACTTCGAGACCGGATCCCCACCTGAATGAGGAGAGGGCAGCAGTGCTGGGGGGAAGGACGGTTAGAAGGTTGGAGGAGTTTATAAACTAGGTGCCTGGGGTGAGGGTTTAGCTAGAAACTACAGGTGATGCAGTGAGAATAATGAAGATGGAGGTAGTGAACGAAATGGGGGTGGAGAAGGGGGGAGGGAAAGAGCAGCCGGCAAGGGTATTAACATGGGTACTAACAAGGGTATTAACAAAGGTTTTGCCAAAACACTAACGACGATTATGGGTCATCATTGCTACATATAGAAAATGATGTCCCTTGCACAAGGGGAAATACTTATTTTAATTGTGTGTATGTAAACGCTAGAAGCCTTACAGGTAAAAAGGGGGAACTAGAAGTCCTTGCAGCAAGCAAAGAGTATGATATTATAGGCATTACTGAAACTTGGTGGGACGAATCTCATGATTGGACAGTCAATCTAGGGGGTTATACGCTGTTCAGGAGAGATAGATTAAATATTCGGGGTGGAGGGGTATGTCTTTACATAAAGCCGTTTTTAAAACATGATATACGGAAAGATATTCACGAGGGGACTATAAATACTGTTGAGTCGTTATGGGTAAAAATTGCATGTGGAGGAAAGGGAACAAAAAATATACGTTATGGTAAGAACTTACCGTTGATAATGGTATTTCTCCTAAGTCCACAGGATCCACAAGATAACAATGGGATATGATGAAGCGACAGCGGATTTGCACGAATCTGTAAAAGCTTTTTCGGCCTCCCAGCATGCAACGGGCCCGTCCATATATCCCCACCTCCTTGCTAAGGCAAATTAGTTGTATTCCAAAGCTCAAGGCAGGAGCATCATAGATAGCCCTAATCAGGCGATAAGAACACACATGCACACCCTTCCGTACAAGAAGGAAGAGGATAGTGAGTAAAAGGATCCCAAATCAGGTGCGTCAGGGTGGGATCCCTATGGATCCTGTGGACTTAGGAGAAATACCGTTATCAACGGTAATTTCTTACCATAACGTATATTTCTCCGGCAGGGTCCACAGGGTATCCACAGGATAACAATGGGATTTCCCAAAGCAATTTAGTAGTGGGGATGCTCCTGATTGGACAGGAGAATCCTTCACCCGAATTCAGCGTCATGAGAGTCAAGGGTATCCAAGGCATAATGTCTAATGAATGTGTTAATGGAAGACCATGTGGCTGCCTTACATATCTGTTCTGCTGAAGCACCACATTGTGTTGCCCATGATGGACCTACCTTACGAGTAGAATGAGCAGAGACATTATCCGGAACAGGGAGATCAGCCTGAGAATATGCTTCTGAAATCGTCATCGAAGCCATCTTGCCAGTGTCTGCTTATTAGCAGGCCATCCTCTCTTGTGAAATCCGTAGAGAATGAAGAGAGAATATGTCTTTCTGATGGCACTGGTACGATCCACGTAGATCCTTAATGCATGGACCACGTCCAGCGATGCATCTCCCGCAGAAAGGCCCGGTACCTGGAAAGCCGGGACTACAATTTCTTCATTAAGGTGGAATTCAGACACCACATTCGGAAGATACCCAGATCTAGTTCTGAGAACTGCTTTATCTGGATAAAAAATCAGAAATGGGGAACGACACAATAATGCCCTTAAATCTGATACTCTTCTAGCTGACGCCATAGCCAGTAGAAAGAGAACTTTAGCTGTCAACCATTGAAGATCCACTTTATTAAGTGGTTCAAAAGGGGCAACTTGAAGGGCTTTCAAGACTATACTTAAGTCCCAAGGCACTGTAGGAGGAACAAAAGGAGGTTGAATGCGCAGCATTCCCTGGAAAAAAGTACGCAAATCCTGTAAATTGGCAGTTTTCTTTTGGAACCATACAGTCAATGCCAACACTTGCACTCTCAAGGAAGCCACCTTCAAACCTTTATCCATTCCTGCCTGAAGGAATGCTAAGACCCTGGAAACTCTGAAAGACTTAGGGTCCATTTTCCGTTCACTGCACCAATGAATATAGGTTTGCAATATTCGGTGATAAATGCGAGCTGAGGAAGGTTTCCTTGCTCTGAGCATAGTTTGAATTACCTGTTGTGAGAATCCTCTTGACTTCAGGATAGAGGTTTCAAGAGCCACACCGTCAAAGACAGTCGATCCAGATGTCTGTGATAACAACGACCCTGCATCAGTAGATCTGGACGTTGAGGGAGCAGACGTGGAACATCCATCGACATCCTCTGCAGATCTGTGCACCAATGTCTTCTGGGCCTATTAGTATCACAGCACCTTTCCCTTGCTTTATCGTTCTCACCACCCTGGGTAATAGGGTGATTGGAGGAAACACATAAGCCAGATGAAAGTCCCATCTCACCGACAGTGCATCCACAAAGATCGCTCTGTTCTTGCCCTGTATGCGAGAACTTTGTTGTTCAGACGGGACGCCATGAGATCTATCTCTGGCAACCCCCACTTGTCTACTAGAGTCTGGAAGACCTCCGGTTGTAGAGACCATTCGCTTGCCTGAATGGCGTGTCAACTGAGAAAGTCCGCTTCCCAGTTTAGGACTCCCGGAATGAACACTGCGGACAAGGCTGGATGATGAAGTTCTGCCCACTTTAGTATGTGACTTACCTCCTTCATCGCTTTTCTGCTGCGAATTCCTCCTTGATGGTTGAGGTACGCTACTGCCGTTGCATTGTCTGACCGGATCTGGATTGGTTTTCCTTGCAGAATGTCCTTTGCCTGAATCAGTGCCATGTATATGGCCCGAAGTTCCAATATGTTTATTGGCAGGCAACTTTCTTCCTTAGTTCATTGCCCCTGAAAACACAACCTTCCTGACACTGCTCCCCAGCCCTAGAGACTGGCATCTGTCGTCAGAATTTCCCAGTCTGATATCCAAAGGGGTCTCCCCTTGTCTAGATGGTATGTCTGCAGCCACAAGGCTAAAGACCTTCTTACTTCTATCATAAGAGAAATGGTCTGTGTTTTTATCGTCTGATGCAACCCATTCCATTTGGCAAGAATCAGACGCTGCAGAGGCCTTCAGTGGAATTGTGCATACTCCACCATGTCGAACGTTGATACCATCAAACCCATCACCTGCATTGCTGCGTGAATGGATACCTTTTGACTGTGTAATAAGTCCTGAATCCTTGACTTGACCTTGGATATCTTGTTCAGAGGCAAACTTACTCTCTGAAGACCTGAATCCAGTACAGACTCCAAGCGAGTCATCCGTTTTGACGGAACCAGAGACGATTTTGCCCAGTTTATGAGCCACCAGTGGTTCTGCAGACACGTTATTGTCTGTCGCAGATGACATAAGAGCAAATCCTGCGTCTGCGCCAGGATTAAAAGATCGTCGAGGTATGGAAAAATTCTTATCCCCTGTTGGCGGAGATAAGCTGCCATTACCACCATAATCTTGGTAAATACTCTGGGAGCTGTGGCTAACCCAAAAGGTAGGGCCTGGAACTGAAAATGCTGTTGGAGGATAGCAAACCTGAGATAGCAATGATGGGACAGTGCTATAGGAATATGTAGGTAAGCATCCTGTATATCTAGGGATACCATATAATCCCGTGGTTCCATGGCCAAAATTATGGAACGTAACGTCTCCATGTTAAACCGAGGTACCCAAATGTATTTGTTCAGTACTTTGAGATTGAGAATGGGCCGAAAAGACACATTTGGCTTCTAAACTAAAAACAGGTTGGAGTAAAAACCCTGTCCCCGTTGTGCATGAGGAACTGGAATGACTACTCCTGAGTGAAGCCATTTCTGAACTGCCTCTAACAAAGCCCTGGCCTTCGTCTCTACCCGAGACGGGCTGGTACAAAAAAACCTTTGAGCAGGGTGCTTCTTGAAGGTAAAAGCATAACCTAGAGATACCGCTTCCTGCACCCAGGCATCTGTTGTAGACTGCTGCCAGATCTGTGCAAACTGAAGAAGAAGTCGGCCCCCCACCCTGGGGTCACCCAGGTGGAAGCCCACACCATCAGGCTGATGGTTTATTATCGGTCTTCCCAACCGGTCCTCTGGTAGCCCAATGCTTTTTAGTCTTACCAGACTTGTTGTATTGGGCCTGCTTGCCATCACTTTTTCCTTTAGCTTTTCCTTGAGACCGAAAGGGCCTAAAAGCCGGAACTTTAGGTTTGAAATTGTATGTGGAAGGGAACTTGACCTTCTTGGAGTCTGCTTCTGACTCCAGAATATCTGTCAATTCTTTACCAAAAGGAATATCTCCATAAAAAGGTAACGATTCCAAAACCTTCTTATATTCTGAATCAGCTTTCCACGTACCTAGCCAAACTGTTCTGTGAGCAGCTATTGTTGAAGCTGATGCCCTGGAGGCAATAGTACCCATATCCAATGCTGCTTCTTCCAGGAACATTGCAGCCTGTTTTATATGAGCTATATGAGATTTTTGCTCTCCAGAAGCTATAGAAAAATCTCCCTCCAATGCATCAGCCCAGGCAGCCATTGCCTTTGCCATCCAAGCTGAAGCCATGGCTGGCCTTATGACTGCCCCAGACAGGGAAAAAATGTTTTTTTAGAAAACCATCCACTCTCCTCCCCATGACATCATTTAATGACGTTGAAGGCAAAGGTAATGTAGATTTTCGCACTAATCGAATTACGTGCGTATCTACTTTAGGAGCCACCTCCCTTTTTAAACAATCTCCACCAGGAAGAGGATAATTGGAATTCCATTTCTTAGGAATTCTAAACTTCTTACTGGGCGTAGCCCAAGCCTCTTCCATCATTTCCATCAGCTGATCTGACCCTGGAAACTCAGTTTTAACTGTTTTGGACGTTTAAACACAGGTGCCTTGGTTTTTAACACAGGCTCTGCTGAATCCTCTAGGGATAGAATGGCTTTCATTGCTTTAATTAACTCAGCTATATCCACTGAGCTGAGACCTTCCTCCTCCTCTTCGTATCCTGAAGTAGAATTAATTGAGCTTTCATCTTCTGATGAATCCTCATCTGAATCATGTGTAGCCTGTGAAGGTGAAAATTTAATTACCACCGGTTTATCAGCTTGTTTCTTTTGAGAAGCTGCTGCTGGAAGTGATACACCATAGGTGGGGAGCCTCATGTAAGGGTTAATAGTGTAACCTATCCCTGGTACAGGAGTTGGAGGAATTATCCATTCAGCTATACTGGATAAAGTCTGTGCAAACATAGCCCAAGGTGGATCCATCTGTATCTGAATCTGCCTTGTATTTTTCATTAACCCCTGATGAAAGCTAAAACAATTTGCACACAAACCACCCTGAACCAGATCCTGAGAGGATAACACATTTTTCCCAAGACAAACTGTTGCTGTGAGTGTACCTTCCTCACCTTTGCCGCTCTTAGACATGATAAATAATCAACACTTCCACAGTGTACAACACAATTTGTGACTGCAATCACTTTAACTTTCTTAAAGTGATATACAATCCGACCCTACCCATGCACCGGCATTGAGGATCGGAATAAAAACTGACAGAAATAAAGTCAGCAATCACACTAGCAGTCAATCACATGTTATACATTAGTATATTAAGCAATTTGAGCACATCATCAACTACAACTACATTTTAAGTATGTAGGAGAACATATTACTGCATCATGTTTAAACAGATCTAACGTATTCAGACGCAAATGCGAAAGAAACAACAGTAAATGTATACAGACTCATATGCAATAGGCACTTATCTAACTATTCGTACTCAAAAGGTAGATAGAGACTTAGTGCTGTATAACCCGTACTCAGTAGAGTGGGATACAGGGAGACTCACCTCCTTTCCAGGACCGATCAATATGTTAGCGTACGCTGAGTGGTTTCAGACGCTACTAGTGTACACTGCCGCTCCATGAATCTATAGTGAACACAGACACTCAGTGAACACGGACGAACCAGTCACACAGCCGCCTATGCTGCGACTGGGTCCGATACGTATACAGCATCTGGGATGGAAGCGGGAAACAGTTCATGGCAGGAGACTCAAAGGAAATTGGTCATGAACCGGGGAGAGGGGCGATCAGGAGAGCGTCTGACTCCCCACTGCTGACATCAACCCTAGGGATTACGGCCTCATACTAATCCTGGAGCCTCTGATCCCTAAGGCCTAGCGCTGGTGCACCCGAGGTGGCAGCCGCGTCAGCAACTGTCTGGTGGTCTCCTTCCCAAAACAGTGCGGCTGTGTCCGTATTTCCCTTCTAAGCGGAATCAATGCCTTACTTTCTCCCCATGCTCCGGCCACAGCCTGGTAATGTCTGCTGGACCTGTTAGTATATCTGACACCCGCCAAAACATCAATGTACTCATGGGTAAGCATTGTCGCGACCAGGCATAGAGTTGTTGGAGCAACTCTTTCTAAGGTACGTATAAGATACTGTTTAGAAAGATCACTCAAAAAAATAGTAAGACTATAAAAATAAAATAAGAAAGCTTAGGGCTGCTTAGAACTAGCAGCCCTCTGACCATGGTCCGGCTCCTGCCGCACCAAACAAAAAACTGATTTGCCTGAGCAAGGAGGCGGGGATATATGGACGGGCCTGTTGCATGCAGGGAGGTCGGAAAAGCTTTGACCGATTGGTGCAAATCCGCTGTCGCTTCATCATATCCCATTGTTATTCTGTGGATAACCTGTGGACCCTGCCGGAGAAAGATAGTATTGGGACTGTGCTACAAGCCACCTGGTATTAATGTGTCTGATGAGGAAATGTTACTGAAGCTGAAGCAAACTGAAAAAGCAGCAGGAGTAGGAAACGTAATAGTGATGGGAGATTTTAACTCTCCGGAGATAAACTGGACAAATGATTCATGTAATACTGCTGGGGATAATATGTTTTTAAACTAGGTACAATGCAATCTTAGACCTGGTATTAACTAACAATGGGTAATTGATATAAAATATTATAGTAGGGGAGCCCATGGGAAACAGTGACCACAATATAGTCACATTCAATATCAGTTTTCATAATCAGTCCTATATTGGCTCAACTAGGACTCTAAATGTTAGCAAAGCCAACTTTGACATGATGAGGAAAGCTTTAAAGGACAATGAATTGTAAATTTTGTTTCAAGGAAAAAATACTACGGAGAAATGGGAGGTATTAAAATCACTGCTCGTTAGTAATGCTCCCAAATTTAATCCCATGGGCAGCAAACAAAGGACTAAAAATGCAAAACCAATGGGGCTTTATAAAAAGATTAAAGAACTAATGGGCAAAAAAAGGTGAGCATTCAAAAAATACAAATCAGACGGGAATGCGGAGTCATTCCAGCACTATAAGGATTGTATGCAAAAAAGAAATAGAAGTGTCTAAAGTAGAAACTGAAAAACTAGTAGCAAAGGAAAGCAAATCAAACCCCCAATTATTATTTTTTAAAATATATCAACATCGGCGTGGCCTGGCAGGCAGGCTAGAAGGACGTGCCTGAGAACAGCTCCTGGCACCAGAGCCGAAAATAGCTGAAATCGCCCTCTATCTGGCCCATATTCCGGCCCATTCAACACCTGCTGCCCTAAATAATCCCCCCTGCACCCGATACGCCGAGTCCCGGAGCCGGAGGAGGCCTCCTGCCTCCTTGCGGGTTGGGGCCTAGGTGCCGAGCATAAGCCGGGGGCTAGATTTCGGAGGAGACCCCGCTCGTGGTGGACTGTGGCTGCGGGACCTGCCGGGAAATACCGAGACCCAGCTATCCACACTGCAACCTCACCAGCGGACTCCGCAAGCGCAGTGCCCCGTTCACGTCCGGCGGAGAGTGGGACCGGGTGCGGGCGGCTGCCTGCACGGAGCTCTGAGGTTGCCGGGACGACCGCCGTGATCCGCCGGAGGCCGGCGGCAGGCCCCTCCATCGAGTGACAGACGTCGGCGGCGGCTCTCCCCGCTACGCCGGAGCCGCCTGCACTACTTATCCCCATACCCGGCGGTGCCCCTCACGAAGGCCTGCGGGGGACAGTTTGGCTGCTGGCGGCCATCTTGGATCGGGAGCTCGGGACACGGGTGCGGCTCTCGGCGGCCGAAGGTGAGACTGGGGGACCCTGTGTGTCGGCTGGACCGCAGATAGGAGCCCCCCTCTGTTGATCCCTGTAGTGTGCCCCAATTATACATCCTTGACCTGCAGGAATAGAATGGGATGTCCGTTGAGCCCGGAGTTCCTCGCCCGACAGTACCTCACTACCCCCCACCACATGTTCACTAGAGCAGCCCAGCCCACCCAGGCTTACAGTAAATAAGCCCAGAAAGGACCCTCTGGCCCTGACTCTTAACCATCGCAGAGTATTTCACCACAAATATCATTTATCATTTACTCTACTCTGCTTCACCTATGATATATGAGCCTGGAGCTCCACCTGCTGGCGGCCCTCATATCTGATCCCAGCTGCAGGCTGAGTACCCTATCTCGCATAATGTGATTCATCAGAATATGCCCTGAGTCTCGGGATCGCTTATGTCATAATATTGAAGCTGCTCCGTCCCCGCCACCGGGACCTTCTCAAACACACTGATGCAGTGATTTTCTCTAACCAACATATACACATGCATGCGCAACATGTCTAAAGGCAACAAAAAGCAACAGAGGGCAACGGCGACCCCGAGCCTGAAAAAATTTGCCTACTCAAATACCAAAACATCAGGTCAAGAGGCTACGGCACACCTTGATGTCTCGGACTCGGAGGACTCCGACCATTCTCCTCTGACCCGAAAGGATCTCCACCTGCTTTTCCGCGAAATCAAGGAGACAAGGAAATCTGTACAGGCGGTACAGGCGGAGGTTCATACCGCTATTACCTCTCTTAAAGCCGACATCACAGACCTGGGGGACAGGACGGACCACTTGGAGTCCAAAATGGACGAAGTGGTCGCTTTTCAGCAGGGGGTGGAGGATGATGTCCATACCCTGAGACAAGAAATGCGCCTAATCCTGGAACACCAGGAGGACCAGGATAATCGGGCGCGCCGGAATAATCTTCGCATCAGGGGGATCCCCGAGGAAGTTGATATGACATCCCTCCCAGGCTTCCTCAGGAAATTGTTTGTTCATCTCTCGCCCTCAACTCCGGAAGATCAGTTTCTGCTGGATAGGGCCCACAGGGCTCTTCGCCCCCGATCTCAAGACCAAGCCCAACCCAGAGATGTTATTCTCCGCTGCCACTATTATTCGGCTAAAGAGGACTTGCTCCGGGAGACTAGAAAGCTTCCCAAGCTGGATTTTCTAGGACATTCCCTTCAAATATTTCAGGACATTGCTCCTAGTACACTACTTAAAAGAAAGGAATTCCGTCCCATCACTATGGCTCTCCGAGATAAGGGCATTCGATATAGATGGGGATTCCCCTTCCGCATACTTGTGTGGCATCATAACCGCCTCCACTCGGCTAGGGACCTAGCTGAAGCTAAAGATCTCCTACGCAACCTAGGCGTTACCCCGTCTCCAACTATGCCCGAGTCTCCGATGCGGATAAATGAGGCTCCTCCTGTAGAATCGACCGACACTCCGAGACGCTCCCTGAACCGTGACTGGACACGAGTTCCCTCAACACGGAAATCCGCCTCTGTTGGTCGCGACTCCTGAGGACAGTCCAGTCTAAATGTTATTTTATTCTTCTATTCTATATTGCCTATTTGTGTGTCTATCTCTTTCAGATGTGGCTTCCCCCTGCTTCCGTCCCAACAACGTCCCGCCTCCCCGTTCCCAATGCACCGCCATCTAGGTGCGTCAATCTAGGTTGGCCGCTGTTATTTCGTTAGATAACATAGGGGAGGGTGGAGTTGGGGAGCAGATGTCTACGCATATATCCCTCCAAATGTAGATTCCCAGACTTGGGGCACTGAGATGAGTGCTCGTTACCCCTGATGCGTCTGGCTTGGCCAGGCCGCGTCCCCACAATTGGGTCTTATACCCTAGTCCGGTCGTTGTCACCTGGTGACCCCTTATGGTTTCCCCCTGACCGGCACGTATGGCCAGATGCCGTTTTTTCTGGTCTCCAACCTTCCTCTTTTCCCTGTCTCTCCCATGTTTTGTCCTCCCTGTTTCTATCTCTATCTTGGTATCTGTGTTTTTTCTTTTCTTTTGTCCGTCTATGCATAAATACCAACCATATACTGCACACATTTATACTGTTTTTGTCCTGGTTTTTCGTAGAGTTGCGGTGTCTGGAGGGAGGTGGTGAAGCGTTTCGGGATCCGGTCGGACATGGCTCTTAAAGTCTATTCGCACAACGTCAAAGGTTTGAACAGCCCTAACAAACGCACCAAACTATTCCTCTCCCTTAAGCAGGCCAAGGGAGATTTAGTTTTCCTACAGGAAACTCATTTTAAGAAATCCCTACACCCCGACCTAAAATCCAAAGCTTACCCCCTTACGTTTCATGCATGCGATGCCACACATAAGAAGAGGGGGGTCTCCATTCTGATAGCTGCTCACCTCACGTTTGAATTGCTGGACAGTCATGCAGATAAAGCAGGTAGATGGCTTATCCTAGTGGGGAAGCTGAATGATAGCCTATGTACCCTAATTAATATATACGCCCCAAATCAAAATCAAGCTACATTCTTCAGGAGACTAAGTGCACAGCTGACTAGTCTCGGTAGAGGAGAAGTCATCATGGCTGGAGATTTTAATGAGGTACTAGATGCCTCCCTAGATAGGTCATCCCCTCCCCGTCCTCGGTCCCTTCACTACCCCCGTCCGACTTTGGCGTCTCTTGCTTTACTAGACCTTTTGAAAACCCACTTGCTATTCGATTCCTTTAGGGTATCTGAACCACTGACCAGAGACTACACCTTCTATGCCTCTGTACACAAGACCTACTCTAGAATTGACATGATCCTACTCAGCCGGGATATATCCTCTAAATTGAAATCTGCCGGTATTCTCCCTATGATATGGTCAGACCACTGCCCAATCACTGCCGAACTCCAATCCATCACCCCACGCCCTCCCCCCGTTTCCTGGCGTCTGAACGACTCCATCTTACATAGCCAAGAAGTCACCACTCAAATTAAAGACTGCCTTGCCGATTACTTCCTTCTCAACGATCTCCCGGAGATTTCCCCAACTACTCTGTGGGAAGCACACAAAGCTGTCCTACGAGGCCATCTGATAAGCCAGGCTAGATTTAAAAAATCCCGGGAGCTCAGCTTCCTTTCCCTCTCTACGAAACTCCAGGCCCTTGAGCGTCAGCATAAACTATCTCCTACTCTGTCTAACCTAGAGCCCCTACTAGAGGCTAGGAACGCAATGTCACTTTCTCTGTCGGAACGCACGGCGAAGACTCTTCAGAGGCTTAGCCAGACCTTCTACGAGAAAGGCGACAAAGCCGACAGAATCTTGGCATCTCGCCTTAGGGCACAAAGATCCCGTAACAATATCTTAGCGGTAAATACCGAATCTGGTGAACTCACATATGACCCAGGGGGTATAAACAGGGTGTTCCGAGATTATTACACCAAACTATATAATTTAAACCCCAAGACCCCAAGCCCCAGCCCTCCTGATGCGTTAATCTCAGAATTCCTACGCCGAGCCGATCTCCCCCAACTATCTGTCACTGACTCTGCGGATCTGAATAGAGACATCACGGAGGAGGAAATATTGGCCGTCCTGAGAAACCTTAAATCTTCTAAAGCCCCAGGCCCTGATGGCTTTTCGGCTTCATATTACAAAAAATTTGCCCCCTTGTTGGTCCCCCATCTGCGGGTACTGTTTAACGCAGTCCTACATGGCGCCCCATTTCCAAGTACTATGCTGGAGGCCAGAGTAATAGTTATACATAAAGAGGGCAGAGACCCACGAAATTGTGCTAATTATCGCCCCATATCCTTATTGAATCTTGATATTAAAATATATGCAAAGATCTTGGCCACCCGCCTTAACGGTGTGCTATCTGAACTGATACACTATGATCAGGTGGGATTTATCCCAGGACGCCAGGCCAGAGACAACACTAGAAAAGCGATTGACATTATACACCTGTTGAATAACAGGCAAACCCCATCTATTATCCTCTCCCTTGACGCTGAGAAGGCGTTCGATCGTATCTCTTGGCCGTTCTTATTGCAGACTCTTCAGGCGTTCGGGATATCGGCGGAATTTCTGACTGGGGTCTCTGCACTCTATTCCTCCCCAATAGCAAAAGTCCTTACCAACGGGATACTGTCCCCCTCCTTCCCATTGGCTAATGGAACGAGACAGGGATGCCCTCTCTCCCCCCTGGTGTTTGCCATGGTCATTGAACCATTGGCAGCCATGATAAGGAAGTCCGGCAGTGTTCGGGGAGTGCAGATGGGCTCACAGGAGTCTAAGATCTCGCTATTCGCCGACGATGTTCTACTATCTCTAACCCAACCGCAGTCTTCCCTACCCGCCCTATACAGGATTATAGAGGAATATGGTTCCCTTTCGGGATATAAAATAAACTATTCTAAATCGGAAGCCATGTTGCTTCATGTCCCTGGAGACCTCAGGCGCTCCCTGCAGTCCTCCTTTGACCTACGATGGCAGACTAATAAGATCAAGTACCTAGGTGTCTATATTACCTCCCATTATAACTCCCTATACTCTGAAAATTTTCCACGAATACTGAGCAAGATCAAATCAGACTTGACAAGATGGAGGACGCACATCATATCCTGGCTGGGTAGGATAATTGCCCTCAAAATGACAGTTATGCCACAACTTCTATATCTTTTCCAAACCCTGCCTGTGAGGGTCCCGGAGAAGGTCCTCAGGGATGCCCAGGCCTCATTTGTGAAGTTTGTATGGAACGACAAACCTCCACGGATTGCCTTTAATGTACTTAGGCTCCCCCGCTCTGCGGGAGGCCGAGGATTCCCCGATATCAAACTCTATTATCTGGCTAGCCATCTCAGCCAAATGGTGGCCTCATTTGCACCCCGTGGCTGTATCGCCTGGGTTGATCTTACCGCACTTTCTATGGGAATCCGTTCACTGGCTTCGCTGTGGGGCCTGGGCAAACCACACCAGTTGGCTCGCAGAGACATTTCTCCCTCCCTTAAGTTTCACCTATCTACCTGGCACAAGTCTATCACGAAATACCGTTTATCTTCCCCACACTCCCCTCTTACTCCCCTTTGGGACAACCCAGATTTCCCCGCCGGGGTCCCTCCTCGTAAGTTTACATCCTGGTTTAATGCCCGGATCCTTGTGGTCCACGACTTATCCCTACATGGCCAATGGATGTCATTAGATGATATTAAATTCAAATTCCCCTCACTGTCCCCTCCCTTCTTTGAATATTTCCAACTCCGCCACTTCCTCCTATCCCTGCCACAGGCCGACGCCCAGCGGGACCTTACACCCTTTGAGTCTCTATGTCTTGCAAAACCCATAAGCAGAGGCCTAATCTCGCAAATATATACCCTGTTGGTTGGGACCTCCTCTGGACCGCAGACCCGCCACGAGCGGGAGTGGGAGAGGGACTTGGGCCCCCCCCCCCCCGACGAATCCTGTTGGGAGGAAGTACGGGAGGGCATCGCTAAAAGTTCGATCTCTACCCGACTTAAGGAGACATCCTATAAATTGTATTACCGGTGGTATTATACTCCAGACAAACTATCTCGGATGTTCCCCTCTGCCACCCCGGTATGCTGGCGGGGATGCGGCCTACGAGGTACTCTCCTCCATATCTGGTGGACATGCCCACGTATCGTTATCTACTGGGAAAAAGTGCTTGATATATTGAACTCGTTAGCAGGGCTTAAGCTTACACTAGATCCATGGATGTTTCTACTGGCCCGTCCGCACCCGGACCTTGACCCCCTATTGAATAAATTATTTTCCCATATATTAGTAGCGGCTAAATCTTTGATTGCCAAAAACTGGAAAACCGCCGCCCCGCCCACGATTCCTGCCCTGAACAACCATATCTGGTTCGTAGCCAATATGGAAAAAATCACCTATTACCTGCATGACTGCCCCCACAAATTTGAATTAGTTTGGGGTCCATGGTTGACCACGCGGTCTCCCTCAATTTAAGATTCAAACCTGGCCTCTAACCCCATCTCATCGAACTCCGAGTGGGACGCACTCGGGCCCTCCTTCCGGACACCGCTCTGCACTCTCGGTACCTGTGTGTCTCTGCACTGTTACATATCCTGCAGGTATGCCTATTCTATGAGTAGTGTATATAAATATTGTGGATACTTCAGCTGTTGTGCTCCCACTGTAGCATAGAACGGATATGTTGTCCCCTTTCTCCCCTTTTTTTTTCTTTGTTCCCCCTCCCCCCCTTCCCGTTACCCGCTGATGTTCCCATTTTCCCCATTTATACGCTCCCCATTCGAGGAGAAATTTTGTTTATCTGTTTAACTATATACAAAATAATTGGAAAACTGACGCCTTGAACTGTTATGTACATTTTATTATGCCACTGCTTTTGTACCATGTGTATAGATCTTTCAGTCTCTCTTGGTGTAAATAAAGAAAACTGTTAAAAAAAAAAATATATCAACATCAAAAGATTAAAGAAGGAGAGTACAGGCCACTTAAAGGACAAGCAGGGAGTCTTAATCAAAAACGATAATGACATTACGGACGAATTAAATTAGTTTTCTAATCGGTATTCACAAGAGAGGACCAGATGCAGGGATTAACACACAATCTCAACAAAGATAATGTCTCACTGCTAAGTGCTTATTTAAGTGAAGAGGTTGACTGTGACCGATTAAAAAAAAAGATTAAGATTAATAAATCACCTGGTCCCGACGGAATTCGCCCAGGGGTTCTCATGGAGCTTCACTCTAAACTAGCAAGACCGCTATTTTTGATCTTCAATGACTCACTCACATCAGGCATGGTTCCCAAAGACTGGCGTATAGCGGAAGTAGTGCTGATATTCAAAAAGGGGAGCAAAGCTGAACTGGGTAATTATAGACCAGTTAGTCTTACATCTATAGTGGGGAAGGTACTGGAAGATATACTAAGGGATGTGGGGCTAATTCAGGTTGGATCGCAAATCGCCTGTACTGCGTATGCGCCTGCACTTTCTGCGAGGGGCGGCAAAAAATGAGATCACCTCTGCCTGTGAGGGGGGGGGGGGCAATGCACCGTTTCCAGGGAGGAGACGGAGAGTTGTGGGGGCGGAGCAACGTGCACAGGGGCGTGATTGCGGCAGCTGCATCAATAATTTTTATGATGAAGCAGAAATTGCGAAGCGATCACAATTTCTGCTTCATCAAAGGGGGAGGCGCCGATCAGCATGCTGGGCGGCCTTGCCCAGCGATGGGCGCACCCAGCATGCAATCCAAAGGATAGCTAATTCTGCTGGTTAGCAGAATTTGCTATCCTTACTGAATTAGCCCCAGTATACAGAAGTTCATTGAAGCCAATAAGGTTATTAATAGGAACTAAAGATGTGCAGCGGGCATTTTTCGTGTTTTGACTTTTGGATTCGGTTCCGTGGTCGTGTTTTGGATTCGGACGCATTTTGGCAAAACCACCCTTTCGGATTTTTGTCGGATTCCGATGCGTTTTGGATTCGGGTGTTTGCACCGAGGTCGCTGGATGACTAAGCTAAGCGACCCAAGAGGGCGGCACAAACACCTGGCCCATCTAGGAGTGGTACACATAAGGGAAATGGGGGGTAAGGATGTCCTCTGCACTAGAAAGGTATTGATATTTTTAGTTTAAGTGAAAATTTCCCCAAATTTTATGATTACAAGGAAGTTTTATTACCATTCATCATAGGGGGTGCTGCCATAAACAATAAGTTACAGAACAACACAGAACAGAGAAAGATTGTCTCTTTGTTGGCGCACTTAGAAGAAAAAAGAAGAGAATGTATTTACATTTGCTACGAATAACTAGTTTGTTTTAAAAATAACTTTTATTAATACCATCTTAAAATGTTGCAATTGAGAAATATAAATATGAAAAAATGTATACAAATTCGTGTAAATTCCGTGAATAAGTTCACTGGTGCAAATAAATAGAAAACTGATTCACAATGCCTGGTTTTTCTGCTCAGTTAATTACATCAGAGTTTTGTGGATCGTGGATATTGCACGGTAACTGTATGTAGGCTTAAATATTATAAGCTCCCACCAATGTGGTTGTCTGGACCTCTTACTGCTGACAGCTGACCCTGTTACACCTTCGTATTATTGTTCATATATAATAAGAACACAAATGATTATCATAATCGACATTGGTATTAGTCCCTGAATATTATGACTCCAACTGTTGTGTGTAAGCTAGGTCCCATCAATTATGCAGGATGGTCCATTTACCCCCCTTCCCATACCAAGTGGATAATTATGAATGTAGATATTTAATTATAGGCAATTGCCACAATTCTCCGCATCCGGATTCCCCGTAAATACTGTAGGGGTTATTATATCCAGAGTATAATCCAAGATCACAAAGGCTATATTGCCTGCCACTAGATATGGTGGGAAACTATATCCCAAAATTTTTTTAATGTTTGGGGTTTAGAAAAGATATCGCCAATTATGATCCTAAGTACAGTAATTTCTAACCGTGTACAGATGGAAGAGAATTCAAATCATAAGCAATAAACCCATCTTATCGTCTAATGTGTATGCTTCAGATTTATTAGTAGCCACTGCGCTTATATCAATTGATTGATAGGACCCTAATGTATGGGTTCAAAATGCGGGCTCCACATCTAACGGTGCTACCTGGCCTAGAACTTAGTAGCTAGGTCTACAGCAGGCCTTGTTAAAGCGATTGCGAAACGTGCACGTCGGCGTTTCCAAACGGTGCTGACAAGTCCGCTCGTACTGACCACAATTGTAAAAAATATGCTCGAATAAATTTACAAGATAGTGTGGATAGATGAGAAATGGAAGATATAGCAATGTTATGTAGGCAATGTTAAGTAGGGAGTATGCAAATGCCAGATTAGCGCAGCCACTGCATTAATGACATAGAGAGTACAGAAAGTCAGATACGGGGACCAGATAATTAACCACTATATTAACGGCAATAAAGTCAGATACGAGGACCAGTAATTTTAGTGATCAGACTTGACTAGGCAACAGCGGACCATAAGTAACCTTTAGGATTTGTAATAGAACACAGGTGTGAGGCACGAATCAATCTTGTTTTGCCTATTGAACAATACCAAAGGGACTGCTAAGATTTAATTACTGATATTGCAGGTTAGAATACCCTGCACAGCCGCGCCGCTCTGCCTCTATGTTGAGATCTCTGCGATACGTGCCAGATAGGAATCCTTTCAACACAGCTTTTACCCATTAATATCATTGGGGTACGGCTTTATTGACACAGATAATATTGTACTTAAGCTATCTACTAGCACATATACGGTGTGGGACACGTTGATTCCTAATTAACGGCACGCACAGACCAGCAAGAATATCCCATGAATCTGTTAGGAGTGTGCAACCCGCTATAATAAAGATATATTTATCTGATTAAAATAATTACATAGGGTGCCCCTCCAGCATAAATCGAATAGGTTCTTAGTGAAATCTCATTATACCTGCTGTAGACCTAGCTACTAAGTTCTAGGCCAGGTAGCACCGTTAGATGTGGAGCCCGCATTTTGAACCCATACATTAGGGTCCTATCAATCAATTGATATAAGCGCAGTGGCTACTAATAAATCTGAAGCATACACATTAGACGATAAGATAGGTTTATTGCTTATGATTTGAATTCTCTTCCATCTATACACGGTTAGAAATTACTGTACTTAGGATCATAATTGGGGATATCTTTTCTAAACCCCAAACATTAAAAAAAAATTGGGATATAGTTTCCCACCATATCTAGTGGCAGGCAATATAGCCTTTGTGATCTTGGATTATACTCTGGATATAACCCCTACAGTATTTACGGGGAATCCGGATGCGGAGAATTGTGGCAATTGCCTATAATTAAATATCTACATTCATAATTATCCACTTGATATGGGAAGGGGGGTAAATGGACCATCCTGCATAATTGATGGGACCTAGCTTACACACAACAGTTGGAGTCATAATATTCAGGGACTAATACCAATGTCGATTATGATAATCATTTGTGTTCTTATTATATATGAACAATAATACGAAGGTGTAACAGGGTCAGCTGTCAGCAGTAAGAGGTCCAGACAACCACATTGGTGGGAGCTTATAATATTTAAGCCTACATACAGTTACCGTGCAATATCCACGATCCACAAAACTCTGATGAAATTAACTGAGCAGAAAAACCAGGCATTGTGAATCAGTTTTCTATTTATTTGCACCAGTGAACTTATTCACGGAATTTACACGGATTTGTATACATTTTTTCATATTTATATTTCTCAATTGCAACATTTTAAGATGGTATTAATAAAAGTTATTTTTAAAACAAACTAGTTATTCGTAGCAAATGTAAATACATTCTCTTCTTTTTTCTTCTAAGTGCGCCAACAAAGAGACAATCTTTCTCTGTTCTGTGTTGTTCTGTAACTTATTGTCTATGGCAGCACCCCTATGATGAATGGTAAAATAACTTCCTTGTAATCATAAAATTTGGGGAAATTTTCACTTAAACTAAAAATATCAATACCTTTCTAGTTCAGAGGACATCCTTACCCCCCATTTCCCTTATGTGTGTTGTATAAACAGGACATGCACACTTTAACAAACCAATCATTTCAGCGACAGGGTCTGCCACACGACTGTGGCTGAAATGACTGGTTGGTTTGGGCCCCCACCAAAAAAGAAGCAATGAATCTCTCCTTGCACAAACTGGCTCTACAGAGGCAAGATGTCCACCTCCTCCTCATCCTCAGATTCCTCACCCCTTTCACTGTGTACATCCTCCTCCTCACAGAGTATTAATTCGTCCCCACTGGAATCCACCATCACAGGTCCCTGTGTACTTTCTGGAGGCAATTGCTGGTAAATGTCTCCACGGAGGAATTTATAATTCATTTTGATGAACATCATCTTCTCCACATTTTCTGGAAGTAACCTCCTACACCGATCGCTGACAAGGTGACCGGCTGCACTAAACACTCTTTTGGAGTACACACTGGAGGGGGGGCAACTTAGGTAAAATAAAGCCAGTTTGTGCAAGGGCCTC
Organism: Pseudophryne corroboree; assembly: GCF_028390025.1. Taxonomy (NCBI): domain Eukaryota; kingdom Metazoa; phylum Chordata; class Amphibia; order Anura; family Myobatrachidae; genus Pseudophryne; species Pseudophryne corroboree. Next base: position 114,377,060 of record NC_086445.1, on the reverse strand, counting down.
CAAATTGCCTCTTTTTAATGCCAGTATATGTACGGACTGTCTGACATGCCTACTTGGATGCTGTCACTCATATAATCCTCCACCATTCTTTCAGTGGTGACAGAATCATATGCAGTGACAGTAGACATGTCAGTAATCGTTGGCAGGTCCTTCAGTCCGGACCAGATGTCAGCACTTGCTCCTGACTGCCCTGCATCACCGCCAGCGGGTGGTTTTGGAAATGTTATCCTTTCCCTGGCAGCTCCAGTGGTGGTAGAAAATGAAGGAGGAGCTGTTGGCGGGTCACGTTCCACTTGACTTGACAATTGTCTCAACAGCAGGTCTTTGAACATCTGCAGACTTGTGTCTGCCGGAAAGAGAGATACAACGTAGGCTTTAAACCTAGGATCGAGCACGGTGGCCAAAATGTAGTGCTCTGATTTCAACAGATTGACCACCCGTGAATCCTGATTAAGCGAATGAAGTGCTCCATCCACAAGTCCCACATGCCTAGCGGAATCGCTCAGTTTTAGCTCCTCTTTCAATCTCTCCAGCTGCTTCTGCAAAAGCCTGATGAGGGGAATGACCTGACTTAGGCTGGCAGTGCCTGAACTGACTTCACGTGTGGCAAGTTCAAAGGGTTGGAGAACCTTGCACAACATGGAAATCATTCTCCACTGCACTTGAGTCAGGTGCATTCCCCCTCCTTTACTTATATCGTAGTCAGATGTATAGGCTTGAATGGACTTTTGCTGCTCCTCCATCCTCTGAAGCATATAGAGGGTTGAATTCTACCTCGTTACCACCTCTTGCTTCAGCTGATGGCAGGGCATGTTCAGGAGTGTTTGCTGGCGCTCCAGTCTTCGGCACGTGGTAGTTGAATGCCGAAAGTGGCCCGCAATTTTTCGGGCTACCGACAGTATCTCCTGCACGCCCCTGTCGTTTTTCAAAAACTTCTGCACCACCAAATTCATTGTATGTGCAAAACATGGGACGTGCTGGAATTTGCCCACATGTAATGCACGCACAATATTGGTGGCGTTGTCCGATATCACAAATCCCCAGGAGAATCCAATTGGGATAAGCCAATCTGCGATGATGTTCCTCAGTTTCCGTAAGAGGTTGTCAGCTGTGTGCCTCTTATGGAAAGCGGTGATACAAAGCGTAGCCTGCCTAGAAACGAGTTGGTGTTTGCGAGATGCTGCTTCTGGTGCCGCCGCTGTTCTTGCTGCGGGAGGCAATACATCTACCCAGTGGGCTGTCACAGTAATATAGTCCTTAGTCTGCCCTGCTCCACTTGTCCACATGTCCGTGGTTAAGTGGACAGTGGGTACAACTGCATTTTTTAGGACACTGAGGACACTTTTTCTGACGTCTGTGTACATTCTCAGTATCGACTGCCTAGAGAAGTGGAACCTAGATGGGATTTTGTACCGGGGACACACTACCTCAAGCAATTCTCTAAGTAACTGTGAACTAACGGTGGATACCGGACGCACGTCTAACACCAACATAGTTGTCAAGGCCTGAGTTATCCGCTTTGCAACAGGATGACTGCTGTGATATTTCATCTTCCTCGCAAAGGATTGTTGGACAGTCAATTGCTTACTGGAAGTAGTACAAGTGGTCTTCCGACTTCCCCTCTGGGATAACGATCGACTCCCAGCTGCAACAACAACAGCAGCGCCAGCAGCAACAGCAGCAGTAGGCGTTCCACTCAAGGATCCATCGGAGGAATCCCAGTTAGGAGAGGACTCATCAGACTTGCCAGTGACATGGCCTGCAGGACTATGGCGTTCCTGTCTAAGGAGGAAATTGACATTGAGGGAGTTGGTGGTGTGGTTTGCAGGAGCTTGGGTACAAGAGGAAGAAGGGATTTAGTTGTCAGTGGACTGCTTCTGCTGTCACCCAAAGTTTTTGAACTTGTCAATGACTTCTGATGAATGCGCTCCAGGTGACGTATAAGGGAGGATGTTCCTAGGTGGTTAACGTCCTTACCCCTACTTATTACAGCTTGACAAAGGGAACACACGGCTTGACACCTGTTGTCCGCATTTCTGTTGAAATAATTCCACACCAAAGAGGTGATTTTTTTTAGTATTTTGACCAGGCATGTCAATGGCCTTATTCATCCGACGGACAACAGGTGTCTCCCCGGGTGCCTGACTTAAACAAACCACCTCACCATCAGAATCCTCCTCGTCAATTTCCTCCTCAGCGCCAGCAACACCCATATCCTCATCCTGGTTTACTTCAACAGTGATATCTTCAATTTGAATATCAGGAACTGGACTGTGGGTGCTCCTTCCAGCACTTTCAGGGGGCGTGCAAATGGTAGAAGGAGCCACCTCTTCCCCTCCAGTGTTGGGAAGGTCAGGCATCGCAACCGACACAATTGGACTCTCCTTGGGGATTTGTGATTTAGAAGAACGCACAGTTCTTTGCTGTGCTTTTGCCAGCTTAACACTTTTCATTTTTCTAGCGGGAGGATGAGTGCTTCCATCATCACGTGAAGCTGAACCACTAGTCATGAGGAACATAGGAGAGGGCCTTAGCCGTTCCTTGCCGCTCCGTGTCGTAAAATGGCACATTGGCAAGTTTACGCTTTTCCTCAGACGATTTTAATTTAGATTTTTGGGTCATTTTACTGAACTTTTGCTTTTTGGATTTTACATGCTCTCTACTAAGACATTGGGCATCGGCCTTGGCAGACAACGTTGATGGCATTTCATCGTCTCTGCCATGACTAGTGGCAGCAGCTTCAGCACTAGGTGGAAGTGGATCTTGACCTTTCCCTATTTTACCCTCCAAATTTTTGTTCTCCATTTTTTTAATGTGTGGAATTATATGCCAGTAAAATATCTGGAATTAGACGGCAGTAATGTCTGGAATTAGATACCACTAGATAGATACCAGATACCACTGTGACTGGAATGATGATGACCTATGCACAGTGACAGGACACTACCACAGCACCCTACAGCAGCAAGATGCAGCACAAGACACTGTACTAGTATTACTAATGTAGTATTACTGAGCACCACAAGACAATGAGCAGTGATACTGAGCACTGCTGATACTGAGCACTGATGATACTACGGAGAACTGACACTGAGCAGCACGATTAGCACAAGACACTGTACTAGTATTACTAATGTAGTATTACTGAGCACCACAAGACAATGAGCAGTGATACTGAGCATTGCTGATACTGAGCACTGATGATACTGAGCACTGATGATACTGAGCACTGATGATACTATGGAGAACTGACACTGAGCAGCACGATTAGCACAAGACACTGTACTAGTATTACTAATGTAGTATTACTGAGCACCACAAGAAAATGAGCAGTGATACTGAGTACCGCTGATACTGAGCACTGATGATACTGAGCATTGATGATACTATGGAGAACTGACACTGAGCAGCATGATTAGCACAAGACACTGTACTAGTATTACTAATGTAGTATTACTGAGCACCACAAGACAATGAGCAGTGATACTGAGCACTGATGATACTGAGCACTGATGATACTGAGCACTGATGATACTACGGAGAACTGACACTGAGCAACACGATTAGCACAAGACACTGTACTAGTATTATTAATGTAGTATTACTGAGCACCACAAGAAAATGAGCAGTGATACTGAGCACTGATGATACTGAGCATTGATGATACTATGGAGAACTGACACTGAGCAGCACGATTAGCACAAGTCACTGTATTAGTATTACTAATGTAGTATTACTGAGCACCACAAGACAATGAGCAGTGATACTGAGCACTGATGATACTGAGCACTGATGATACTGAGCACTGATGATACTATGGAGAACTGACACTGAGCAGCACGATTAGCACAAGTCACTGTATTAGTATTACTAATGTAGTATTACTGAGCACCACAAGACAATGAGCAGTGATACTGAGCACTGATGATACTGAGCACTGATGATACTGAGAACTGATGATACTATGGAGAACTGACACTGAGCAGCACGATTAGCACAAGTCACTGTATTAGTATTACTAATGTAGTATTACTGAGCACCACAAGACAATGAGCAGTGATACTGAGCACTGATGATACGGAGCACTGATGATACTACGGAGAACTGACACTGAGCAGCACGATTAGCACAAGTCACTGTATTAGTATTACTAATGTAGTATTACTGAGCACCACAAGACAATGAGCAGTGATACTGAGCACTGATGATACGGAGCACTGATGATACTACGGAGAACTGACACTGAGCAGCACGATGCAGCACAAGACACTGTACTAGTATTATTAATGTAGTATTACTGAGCACCACAAGACAATGAGCAGTGATACTGAGCACTGCTGATACTGAGCACTGATGATACTACGGAGAACTGACACTGAGCAGCACGATTAGCACAAGACACTGTATTAGTATTACTAATGTAGTATTACTGAGCACCACAAGACAATGAGCAGTGATACTGAGCACTGCTGATACTGAGCACTGATGATACTACGGAGAACTGACACTGAGCAGCACGATGCAGCACAAGACACTGTACTAGTATTACTGAGCAGCACAAAAGTACTCTGGAATTGTCACCACCAGATACCACTGTGACTGGAATGATGATGAACGATACACAGTCACAGGACACTACTACCAGAGCACCCTACAGCAGCAAGATGCAGCACAAGAGAGACACTGTACTAGTAACTATTACTGAGCAGCACAAAAGCACTCTGGAATTGTCACCCCCCAGATACCACTGTGACTGGAATGATGATGAACGATACACAGTCACAGAACACTACTACCACAGCAAGCTACAGCAGCAAGATGCAGCACAAGAGAGACACTGTACTAGTATTACTGAGCAGCAATTAGCACTGATACTGAGCACTGATATTGAGATTTGACACTGAGAGAATGTAGCCACGTCCTCTCTGTACCCTCTACAATGCACGAGTGAAAATGGCGGCGATGCGCAGCTCTTTATATGGAATCCGAATCTCGCGAGAATCCAACAGCAGGATGATGACTTTTTGCCTCGTTCGGGTTTTCAGAGTCAGGCGGGAACAACCGAGCCTGGCTCGGACCCGTGTAAAACATGTGGAGTTCGGGGGGGGGGGGGGGGGGGGGGGGTCGGTTCTCGGAGAACCGAACCCGCTCATCTCTAATAGGAACCAACATGGATTTGTGAAGGATAGATCATGTCAAACAAACTTACATGTACTAGGCTTTTATGAGACGGTTAGTGCGTACCTTGATCATGGTAAGGAGGAGGATGTAATCTTTTTAGACTTTGCTAAAGCTTTTGACACAGTACGCACATGAGACTTATCTATAAGTTACAAGAACTAGGGCTAGGGAGCACAATATGCACTTGAGTCAGAAATTAGATAATAGGAAGCAACGCGTTATGGTAAATGGAACTCTTTCAAATTGGATTGAAGTACTAAGTGGCGTGCCACAAGGGTCTGTACTTGGACCACTATTGTTCAACATTTTCATTAACAATCTAGCCGTAGATCTAGAGATCTTACCAAATTGAGTAAGGTTATAAATACGGAGGGAGAGGCTGAGTCTCTTCAGAATGACTTCGTTAAACTGGAAGCATGGGCAGCAAAATGGAGAATGAGCTTCAATACAGACAAGTGTAAGGTAATGCACTCTGGTAGCAAGAGCAAAAATAACACCTACATACTAAATGGGGTAAAATTAGAGGCTCCTGTACTGGAAAAGACTTAGGTGTTCACATAGATAGCAAACTAAGCAGCAGTACCCAAAGTAGGATTGCAGCAAAGAAGGCAAATAAGATATTAGCATGCATAAAACGGGGAATTGATGCAAGGGACGAGAGTGTTATACTCTCATTATATAAATCCCTAGTGAGGCCACATCTTGAATACTGTGTACAATTTTGGGCAACATACTACAAACAGGATATCCTGGAGCTAGAAAAGGTTCAGAGGCGGGCGACCAAACTAATTAAGGGGATGGAGACGCTAGAATACAAGGAAAGGCTTGCAAGGCTAGGCATGTTTACACTGGAATAGAGGAGTGCATGATGGGAAAATGATCAACATTTAAAAATATATAAGGGGACAATACACAGAGCTTGCGGGGGATCTGTTTTTGGTAAGATCAACACAGAGGACATGTGGACACCCGCTTAGGCTGGAGGAGAGGAGATTTCACACACAGAGACGTAAAAGTTTCTTCACGGTAAGGACAATATGTGTTTGGAATTCCCTGCCTGAGAGAGTAGTACTAGCAGACTCGGTCAACACTTTTAAGAATGGGCTAGATACGTACCTAATGGATAATGATATACAGGGTTATGGTGCGTAGTCATGCACTATAGTTATTTTTAAAAAAAAGAAAGAGGAATAAACACAACGGCCGACAGTAGCAACAGACAAAATTAGTCCTAAAAATAATACAGCGTAGGAGACCACAAATAGGTTGAACTCGATGGACAAATTGTCTTTTTTAAACTCAGAAACTATGTACCAGCCAATCACCTCCTGTAAGTTTTCAAACAGTGGGGTAAATTTACTAAGATGGGAGTTCTATTTAAGATGGGATGTTGCCCAGAGCAACCAATCAGATTCTACTTCTCATTTATCTAGCACCTTCTAGAAGATAATACCTGGAATCTGATTGGTTGCTATGGGCAACATCCTATCTTAAATAGAACTTCCATTTTAATAAATTTACCACAGTGACATGGCAGTTAGGAGCTGATTGGCTGGTACGTTATCACTCTCCACTTTGTCACTTTTTAAGGCTTAGTACATCTGGCCCTTTATCTCTTTTCACTTTATCTCTCTCTCCAAGGCTTAATAAATAGACCCCTTAATCACTACATCCCAAAACCCAACCATATTTAAAGTCCAAAACAGATCTATGAATACAAATATACAGGAAGAAGCTATTTTATCTGGAAACTTGAATGTTCCAAAAAGAAGAAAAAAAATACCTTAATAATGGGTGATCTTTGGTGATAAAACATATACAGTACGTCGTACACACAAGCCACGATCTCCAAGCAGCTACTTTTAGACCGAGACTCTGTCTGTAGTGTTACAGGTCAAAGCTCCTAATTTACCAGCTTGACATGCTATGCTTATATGTAGAGACCTGACATTATGGGGCTGATTCAATTGCTGGCAATGCCGGTGATGCACTGCTACAACGGCGTAGGAACGCCAGCAATGGCACACCAAATTGCTCCGATTTCACACAGAATTCTATTTTTTGTTGTTGTTCAGTCCCATTAAGGTTTGTGCAAAAATACAGGATCTCATGGGTCTCATGGCTACAGTAATTGCAGTATAGGCGTGCACTGTATCACACAGTAGTAAAAGACAATCAGGTGCGCAATCAACAGCAGCCGGTAAAGGGAAGGTCAATTTCCCTAAAGGGACAAACAACAAGATAAAAGTAAACCAGCGCTGGCAGTTTTATGAAAAAATTAAACGGCTTGTTTCTAGTTAGAAAACCACATTTATTAAAAATAGACACAGTGGGGGATATTCAATTGTTTGAAAAGTCAGTTGGGTGTCTGTTTTTTCCTATCTAATAGACAGGGGGGGAAAAGACACCCAACCTACTTTTCAAACATTTGAATTCCCCCATTGATTCTAAAAATTCAACATTCATACAGATTTTTCATAATCAATAAAAAGCCAGAAATGGTTGTACATTGTAAATCAAATTGCCATAGGTCTCCATTGAAACGAAACTGGCTAGGACTGATTCATATATTCAACAATCTTGTCATGGCTGATGATAACAATACCGGAATTGTAACTTGTCAATGTCCCGATAAATCGGTGTGATGTTAGTTATCGGTAGGCCAGAAGCACTACAATACAGAGAACAATACAGCAGGGGATTAAGTCATTACAGCAGGGGTTAAATCCGACTGGCCAGTCTCAGTTAATCCTATTAAAGGTCAAGACAAATGTGGACCCATCTGTATGTCACATTATATTACTAATGGGATCCAATCGACTCTCTCAAATATGTTTTTTTTGTAATAATTTCTATGGACGGCTTGTTTTATTAGCTTAGTATTGATTGTGACAGGTGAAATTGATCTAGCCACTCAATAGGGTTTATAAAGGGATTCTAATGGCCATTTGACATATGCTCCTGAGGAAGCTGGACACATTACACCAGCGAAACGCTTCTTGCCATTCTGGGACTTACATAACATCCTTTGGCTGAACGGGACCCCTTCTACCTAGAGGATTCATTCCAAGCTGAGGAATAAGGGGACTGCAAACCTGCTTCTGGCCTACCAGTAACTAACATCACACAGATTTATCGGGACATTGAAAAGTTACAATTCCGGTATTGTTATCATCACCCACGACAAGATTGTCGAATATATAAACAGTCCTAGACAGTTTCGTTTAAATGGAGACCTATGGCAATTTGATTTACGAAGCACAACCATTTCTGGCTTTTTATTGATTATGAAAAATCTGTATGAATGTTGAATTTTTAGAATCACTGTGTCTATTTTTAATAAATGTGGTTTTCTAACTAGAAACAAGCCATTCCATTTTTTCCATAAAACTGCTAGCGCTGGTTTACTTTTATCATGCACGGTATCACCCAGACCACCCACAATTCAGTCAAGCCCATATGACCATTGAATAACACAGATTATAAACTCTTACCATCTGATGGCTCTGATGTTCTCCCATTATCCTCTTGGATATCCTCAGGCTGAGTAATTATAGATTCCATCGGTGATCTTAGATTGTCATTGCTATTGCAAAACTGAACAATGTATCTCATTTTTACTTGATTTGCATTATACACCACAAACTCATCGTCCTGAAAGTAGAAAACAGGTGGATACTGTAAATGCATTATCCATGTGGGTACTTTGGAGGCCAGCAGAATTTATACATGGAGAGGTGGACAACTGAGCCAAAAGAGCGACACTGGAAGTAGAGAGAGACATGCGGATTTGTGAGGCTTCAATTATATTCTTTGTAAAAGAGATATTACACCCTGTTACTGTAGTAGGCTGTATCTATGTGGCTACATGAGAACCTCTATGACACTGCATGCAATGATCATCTTATAGTAGTGAAGGGATACATACAGTCCACTGTGCCTTTACCTGTGGCCCACAGCTTCATCCTATATATGGGTCCATTGGTTCCTCACTCAGCTTTATAACCTGTCAGCCCAAGCTCTTATTTCCTACTTTATGCCCCACCGGCCCTTGCTCTTAATAAAAAGATGGCACAGCAGGTGAAGCTTTGCAGGTCATTGATCAAAATTTGAACTCAATTTTTGCATGGGCCTCTGCCTCAGTACAACGCAACACCAGCAGCACATCTGAGATCAGAGAAGGAAGAACGTGCATCAGAGGAAGAGGAGAATGCAGCCAGCAGCACATCTGAGATCAGAGGAGGAAGAGCGTGCAGCTTGCATCACATCTGAGATCAGAGGAGGAGCCTGCAGCACCTCTGAGAACAGAGGAGAAGCGTGCAGCCTGCAGCACATCTGAGATCAGAGGAGGAGGAGCCTGCAGCACATCTGAGATCAGAGAGGGAGGAGCACGCAGCCTGCAGCCCATCTGAGATCAGAGGAGGAGGATGTGCAGCCAGCAGCGCCCATATGAGATCAGAGGAGAAGCGTGCAGCCTGCAGCACATCTGAGATCAGAGGAGGAGGAGCCTGCAACCTGCAGCACATCTGAGATCAGAGGAGGAACGTGCAGCCAGCAGCGCACATATGAGGTCAGAGAAGGAGAAGCGTGCAGCCTGCAGCACATCTGAGATCAGAGGAGGAACGTGAAGCCAGCAGCGCACATATGAGATAAAAGGAGGAGAAGCCTGCAGCTTGCAGCACATCTGAAATCAGAGAAGGAGGAGTGTGTAGCCCACAACACATCTGAGATCAGAGGAGGAGGAGTGTGCAGCCTGCAGCACATCTGAGATCAGAGGAGGAACGTGCAGCCAACAGCGCACATGTGAAATCAGAGGAGGAGAAGCGTGCGGCTTGCAGCACATCTGAGATCAGAGGAGGAGGAGCATGCAGCCTGCAGCACATCTGAGATCAGAGGAGGAGGAACATGCAGCGTACAGCACATCTGAGATCAGAGGAAGAACGTGCAGCCAGCAGCGCACATATGAGATAAGAGGAGGAGGAGTGTGTAGCCAGCAACACATCTTAGATCAGTGGAGGAGGAGTGTGCAGCCAGCAGCACATCTGAGATCAGAGTAGGAGGAACGTGCAGCCTGCAGCACATCTGAGATCAGAGGAGGAGGAACGTGCAGCCTGCAGAATATCTGAGATCAGAGCAGGAGGGACATGTAGCCAACAGCCAATCTGAGATCAGAGGAAGAGGAATGTGCAGCCTACAGCACATCTGAGATCAGAGAAGGAACGTGCAGCCAGCAGCGAACATATGAGATCAGAGGAGGAGAAGCGTGCAACCTGGAGCACACCTGAGATCAGAGGAGGAGGAGCATGCAGCCTACAGCACATCTGAGATCAGAGGAAGCGGATGTACAGCCAGCAGCACCACATCTGAGAACACAGGAGGATGTGCAGCCAGCAACACACCTTAGATCAGAGGAGGAGGAACTTGCAGCCTACAACATATCTGATATCAGAGGAGACGGATGTGCAGCCTGCAGAACATATGAGATCAGAGGAGCATGCATCCTGTAGCACATCTGAGATCAGAGGAGGAGGAGGAACGTGCAGCCTACAGCACATCTGATATCAGAGGAGGAACGTGCAGCCAGCAGCGCACATACAGTATGAGATCAGAGGACTAGAAGCGTGCAGACTGCAGCACATCTGAGATCAGAGGACTAGAAGCGTGCAGACTGCAGCACATCTGAGATCAGAAGACTAGAAGCGTGCAGACTGCAGCACATCTGAGATCAGAGGACTAGAAGCGTGCAGACTGCAGCACATCTGAGATCAGAGGACTAGAAGCGTGCAGACTGCAGCACATCTGAGATCAGAGGACTAGAAGTGTGCAGACTGCAGTATATCTGAGATCAGAGAAGAAGGGACATGCAGCCAGCAGCACATGGACTCAAAGTAACGGAAAAAATAACAACCTTACGTTAGAGAAGGCTGGTTATTTTTCTTTTTGTTTACAGACAATTCTTTACTTGGCACTTTTTTTTTGGTAGGAACATATTTTTATTATCTTTTTGTAAAGTAATTCAATAAAATGACTAATGTTACTTACTATAAAATCTGATTTTATCGAGTCCTCAAGTCGGACACCATGTACACTGTCAAAGCCATGGGGTGGTTCAGTGATAGTGTAATCTCTCTTATAGATAGGTTTGATATTACCTAAGGCCACATCACTTAGCACCATGAGCCGTGCTCCAATCATGTCACTGGGCTTTGCGTATTTTACACTTGTGCTGTATGAAAACAAGGAAATCAGGTTAGCAAGACTGAGCATACAGAAATGCTGTCATTTTTATTAAGATGAAGGTATATCGTAGCCTAGTTGAACAGGGAATAGCGCACACTTTGCTGCTTGGAGTATTCTATCTACAGATCGCTCATGCTCTATATTTATTTCTCCCATGCTCATGGCTGTGGAGACATCCAATGGGGCCCAGGCACTAAGGGGGCGTGACCAAATCTGGGAGGTGTGGCCCCACCCCCTTTAAAAATAATAATTGTAAACTACTCTGCATTGCACCACACTCTGCAAAGGGGCACATTTAGCCTCTGCAGAGCTCCCCCAACAGGTACGGGTACCCACTTCCGCCCCCTCTGCACCCCTGCCCATGCTATGTTTGGTCTCAGACTCACACTGCAAATAGGACATGCTATATCCAAATCAGTCCATGGTTTATGCCAAATTCTCATGCATACAGTCAGCAGTTATTTCAATAAACCCTATTTGCAATGCCAGTTAACCTAGAATGACCAACAAGTAGGAGCAGCGCAGAACAAAGGTACCATGAGCAACAACCCCCATATCACATGTGAATAAGTGGACATGTAAACACCATGCACCCCTGTTACACTGCATGATGCTTGATCATCAACGTTGGAAAAGACACCACAGAAGTTACAACAGAATGCACAGATATAATGATAATACAGTTTTTTTCAAACCTTATTGAGTCGCTGAAATAAATGCCGCTTCCAAGGTTTCCAATATCAGTCCTCTGCAAACCACATTCTTCTACAATAATTTTTGGCAACATTAACCCACTGGAGAGAAAACACAAGAGCATACATGACTGCATACATACAACACATGTTCAAACAAAAGAAACCCATAAAAAAAAATAAGAATTTACTTACTGATAATTCTATTTCTCATAGTCCGTAGTGGATGCTGGGGACTCCGAAAGGACCATGGGGAATAGCGGCTCCGCAGGAGACTGGGCACAAAAGTAAAAAGCTTTAGGACTACCTGGTGTGCACTGGCTCCTCCCCCTATGACCCTCCTCCAAGCCTCAGTTAGGATACTGTGCCCGGACGAGCGTACACAATAAGGAAGGATTTTGAATCCCGGGTAAGACTCATACCAGCCACACCAATCACACCGTACAACTTGTGATCTGAACCCAGTTAACAGCATGATAACAGAAGGAGCCTCTGAAAAGATGGCTCACAACAACAATAACCCGATTTTTGTAACAATAACTATGTACAAGTAATGCAGACAATCCGCACTTGGGATGGGCGCCCAGCATCCACTACGGACTATGAGAAATAGAATTATCGGTAAGTAAATTCTTATTTTCTCTAACGTCCTAGTGGATGCTGGGGACTCCGAAAGGACCATGGGGATTATACCAAAGCTCCCAAACGGGCGGGAGAATGCGGATGACTCTGCAGCACCGAATGAGAGAACTCCAGGTCCTCCTCAGCCAGGGTATCAAATTTGTAGAATTTAGCAAACGTGTTTGCCCCTGACCAAGTAGCTGCTCGGCAAAGTTGTAAAGCCGAGACCCCTCGGGCAGCCGCCCAAGATGAGCCCACTTTCCGTGTGGAATGGGCTTTTACAGATTTTGGCTGTGGCAGGCCTGCCACAGAATGTGCAAGCTGAATTGTACTACAAATCCAACGAGCAATCGTCTGCTTAGAAGCAGGAGCACCCAGCTTGTTGGGTGCATACAGGATAAACAGCGAGTCAGATTTTCTGACTCCAGCCGTCCTGGAAACATATATTTTCAGGGCCCTGACTACGTCCAGCAACTTGGAATCCTCCAAGTCCCTAGTAGCCGCAGGCACCACAATAGGCTGGTTTAAGTGAAAAGCTGAAACCACCTTAGGGAGAAATTGAGGACGAGTCCTCAATTCTGCCCTGTCCGTATGAAAAATTAGGTAAGGGCTTTTATAGGATAAAGCCGCCAATTCTGAGACACGCCTGGCTGAAGCCAGGGCTAACAGCATTACCACTTTCCATGTGAGATATTTTAAGTCCACAGTGGTGAGTGGTTCAAACCAATGTGATTTTAGGAATCCCAAAACTACATTGAGATCCCAAGGTGCCACTGGAGGCACAAAAGGAGGCTGTAGATGCAGTACTCCCTTGACAAACGTCTGAACTTCAGGAACAGAAGCCAGTTCTTTTTGGAAGAATATTGACAGGGCCGAAATTTGAACCTTAATGGACCCCAATTTGAGGCCCATAGACAGTCCTGTTTGCAGGAAATGCAGGAAACGACCCAGTTGAAATTCCTCTGTAGGGGCCTTCCTGGCCTCGCACCACGCAACATATTTACGCCAAATACGGTGATAATGTTGTACGGTTACATCCTTCCTGGCTTTGATCAGGGTAGGAATTACTTCATCCGGAATGCCTTTTTCCTTCAGGATCCGGCGTTCAACCGCCATGCCGTCAAACGCAGCCGCGGTAAGTCTTGGAACAGACATGGTCCCTGCTGGAGCAGGTCCTTTCTTAGAGGTAGAGGCCACGGGTCTTCCGTGAGCATCTCTTGAATTTCCGGGTACCAAGTCCTTCTTGGCCAATCCGGAGCCACGAGTATAGTCTTTACTCCTCTCCTTCTTATGATTCTCAGTACTTTTGGTATGAGAGGAAGAGGAGGGAACACATACACTGACTGGTACACCCACGGTGTTACCAGAGCGTCCACAGCTATTGCCTGAGGGTCCCTTGACCTGGCGCAATATCTGTCCAGTTTTTTGTTGAGGCGGGACGCCATCATGTCCACCTTTGGTTTTTCCCAACGGTTCACAATCATGTGGAAGACTTCTGGGTGAAGTCCCCACTCCCCCGGGTGAAGATCGTGTCTGCTGAGGAAGTCTGCTTCCCAGTTGTCCACTCCCGGAATGAACACTGCTGACAGTGCTATCACATGATTCTCCGCCCAGCGAAGAATCCTTGCCACTTCCATCATTGCCCTCCTGCTTCTTGTGCCGCCCTGTCTGTTTACGTGGGCGACTGCCGTGATGTTGTCCGACTGGATCAACACCGGCTGACCCTGAAGCAGAGGTCTTGCCTGACTTAGGGCATTGTAAATGGCCCTTAGTTCCAGGATATTTATGTGAAGTGACGTTTCCATGCTTGACCACAAGCCCTGGAAATTTCTTCCCTGTGTGACTGCTCCCCAGCCTCTCAGGCTGGCATCCGTGGTCACCAGGACCCAATCCTGAATGCCGAATCTGCGGCCCTCTAGGAGATGAGCACTCTGTAACCACCACAGGGTTACAGTAACCTTGGAGACAGGGTTATCCGCTGATGCATTTGAAGATGCGATCCGGACCATTTGTCCAGCAGATCCCACTGAAAAGTTCTTGCGTGGAATCTGCCGAATGGAATCGCTTCGTAAGAAGCCACCATCTTTCCCAGGACCCTTGTGCATTGATGTACTGACACTTGGCCTGGCCTTAGGAGGTTCCTGACTAGGTCGGATAACTCCTTGGCCTTCTCCTCCGGGAGAAACACCTTTTTCTGTACTGTGCCCTTATGGGGACGAAAGGACTGAGCCTGAAAAGACGGTATCTTTTTCTGCTGCGAGGTGACTTGGGGTAAAAAAGGTGGATTTTCCAGCCGTTGCCGTGGCCACCAGGTCCGATAGACCGACCCCAAATAACTCCTCCCCTTTATACGGCAATACTTCCATATGCCGTTTGGAATCCGCATCCCCTGACCACTGTCGCGTCCATAATCCTCTTCTGGCAGAAATGGACATCGCACTTACTCTTCAGTCTTCTGGCTCTGTAAGGGGGACTGCGGCGCGGCTCCGGGACCCATCCATGGCTGGGCCTGTGATCGTCCCTCTGGAGCTAATGTCCAGTAGCCTAAGAAGCCCAATCCACTCTGCACGCAGGTGAGTTCGCTTCTTCTCCCCTTAGTCCCTCGATGCAGTGAGCCTGTTGCCAGCAGGTCTCACTGAAAATAAAAAAACCTATTTAAACTTTTACTCTAAGCAGCTCAGGAGAGCCACCTAGATTGCACCCTTCTCGTTCGGGCACAAAATCTTAACTGAGGCTTGGAGGAGGGTCATAGGGGGAGGAGCCAGTGCACACCAGGTAGTCCTAAAGCTTTTTACTTTTGTGCCCAGTCTCCTGCGGAGCCGCTATTCCCCATGGTCCTTTCGGAGTCCCCAGCATCCACTAGGACGTTAGAGAAAAATGGAGAGTAGCACCTGGGGGTATCACCGTTATGTCCCACAAAGAACTAGAAGTCTTGAAACAGACAAATAGCTTTTATCAGCAGTTGCAGCAGAACCATCATGAAGAAGATGGAGATGTTACCAAGATCAGAGCCAGGGCCATGTGACAGACATATGTACTACAACTTATTGGCTCATGGAACAGATGCTACAAAAGGGAACAGTATCGGGATCCTGGTGCTTAGGATGCCAGTGGCCAGAATATTGACAGCGGCATCCCGACGTGCAGAATCCTGGTAGGGAGGTAATCTAACTCATCCCCCCGTCTACCCCCCTAACCTTCCCTCCCATAGCCTGACCCTAAACAGCCTAACACTAGTCATCCCCGGTAGTGTCTAATCCTAACCCTCCCTCCCCGCAGCCTAACCCTAGCCCTCCCCTTAGTGCCTAAACCTAACCCTCCCTCCCCGCAGACTAACCCTAACCCTCCCCCTGCAGCCTAAACCTAACCACCCTAACCTTATCCCCCCCGCAGACTTAAGCTAACCTCCCCCCGCAGCCTAAACCTAACCTGCACCCCCCTGCCCCCCCTCCCTCCCCGCAGCCTAACCCTAACCTGCCCCGGCATACTAATGATGGGGATTCCGGCAGTTGGGATTCTGGCATTGTGATCTTCTGTCCAGTGCCAGTATTCCAACTGCCGGTATCCCGAACGCCAATATGCAACCGGATCCCTACTAAAGCACTCTAAATAATTGTATATGTTCTTCATACAGATCATACAAATAAATATCCCAACTCACCGTGATAGGATCCCAACAAAGTTGCATGGGGATGAGGCATGTAGCAAGGACTTCACATTGCCCAGGTCACTCTTAAAATGAATGGCTTCATTTAGTCTCCCGATGCGGAACACGCTCAAGATTTTAAACGTATCATTGCTGTGTGAAGAAGAAGAAGAGGTCACCGTCATGATATGATTAGTGCATGACATACATTAGTCCACTTGTCTGCCTCATCTTGCCCCCTGACCTTTTATAAAACCTTTATCTTCTTTGGCCTCCTGCTAGTGTTTGCAATGTCACGGGGGAGGTCACAGTGTATGTTGCAGGTTTATAAGGAAATGGTCATGTCTTTCACCAACTTGACAAGTCCACTGTAAATTAACACAGTATTTCCCAAACTTGGGGCCTATTTATCAAGCTTTTTTCCTATAAAGTAAGAAGAAACTGATGTTACTGCATAATGTTATGAATTGTTGCTACGTACTAATGGCCTAATGCAAGAAATTTCACAGAAATCTCCTGCAGAATGCTAGTAAGCACTGCAGACTGCAGCCCCCATTATTATCTAGAAGGACTACAATCTGACCCCTATGTACTAAACTCCAAAAAACAAAACTCTTCAGAATTTGGATACTTTAGCTGTAAACTGCTTTAAGCCTATGGAGACTACTCGCAGGAGAGAGATCTTCCAATCCCTATGAGTGAATTTAGGGGTCAGCCCACCCCTAGGCACAACATTATTGGTCACCACCCATCATGCCACTCCCCGCTTCAGGTTGGGGCCTCCCGACTGTGAATCAGCACCAATCTCATCCCTACTCCACCACCATAATTTACAGACCATTGCCCCTTTCTCCCTCACCGGTTACATAATAAAAAGATAAGTCGTAATGACAAAAACAAAAAAGAATCACCTGGCATCATCTGGCCATCAGCCTAGCAGGCTCTCATGCAATTGAGAAAGAATGGATTACCAAGTAATACCTTTGGCGCTATTAATGGGTTGCTTTTCTTACAGCAGCTAAATAAACGGGGTTAGTTAAGCCCCACAACTAGAACAACAACAAATAAATTATTAGCGTTTGGAAACTGGATACGAATTTTTCTAATCACAATTTTAATAAATTGATTAAAAAATGATGATATTGTTGCAACAAATAATTAAAACACAGTGTATTAAATTCGATTTGGGCATAGCATAGCACTGCAGAATCTAAAAAGTTCCATATACTTGTGTATGGTTTGTTAGCTGGTACTCAAATAAGCCAATTCATCCTCAAAAACATCTGCCACAGTCCAGGAACAATTGCAAGCGAATGGAAAATACCAACTGCTGTTGGAATAGACCTTACCTGGCTGGTTCAAGATGTTACTTGGTCCATTTGGTTTGCTCAGGTCAAATATTGCAGATGTCCGATTCGCTGATGATGGTAGTTCCTATATCCGACTTCTAGGCTTTTAGAGAGAATTGAGGAAATGGAGTCCAGCTGTCCCACCGACGCGTTTCGCTGTTTAACACAGCTGTTTCAAGGTGATGTGTTTGCAGTGACTTATTGCCCTTTATATAGCAGTGCTAATAGCCCATGTAGAACAGGTGTAACAGATTACAAAGATATAAATAAACTTTAAAATAGAATTCTAGCCAGTTTCCATATATAGTGACAGACATACAGACCTTAATAGTATCAAACTATTGAATTTTGATCATTGTAAAGCTATTTTATATATGAAATAATTTAGAAAAGCCGGTTCCTGATCACATGATTATGGAACCTGCTTCCTGTAAATGGAACGCAACTTCATCCTAATTGGATGATGTCCGGTCACATGACCGGAACTAAGTCGAGCCGCCGATCAGCCCGGCGTCCTGTTGCCAGGAGACGGATCGAACGGAGGGACCTGTTCCGGTCACGTGACCGGAAGATTCACAACATAGTACTAATCATAAATGAATTTCGTGAGAAACTTTTATATATTGGCTGATCGAACCAACCAATAATATACTTATAGAGTGACCATTACATAATAGAAATGTTAATTCATCCTCATTAGCTAATGTCCGGTCACGCGACCGGAACCAGTCCGAACCGCCGGTGACCCCGGCGTCCTGTTGCCAGGAGACGGAGCGCACGGAGGGACCTGGTCAGGTCACGAGACCGGAAATTCTACAGCATATCGCCAATCACATTTTAAATTTCTTTGTGGAGAATATTTACAAATCAGCTGATCAGGCGGACCAATAGTGTACTTGATATTAACCTCAATAATATATATAGATGAACAACAATTGGTCTACGAATATAGATATAACAAAATATTCTATGTACACAATAAATATGATATATATATTTTTCATGAATCCATCTTTATATTGGAAATATTTTACATCTATGTAATACTAAATGAATTTTTAAGATGGTGACATCTTGTGGTGAGATAATATTATGACACTTAATTGGAACCTGCCTAAATTTTTACATATATAAAACAAAGGTAAATACCTAGTAATCTTGAGAAGAATATCATATAATATGTCAATAATTACTCACAGCATAACAAATTGTGTTCACTACGATTAATAGTATCCATAGGTGTTTGGATTTGATTAGTTAATAAGACTGATATCAGTTTATAGTGTAATAATAGTGACCCTAAATTTATTAATCATTAATCTACATCCAAAAATGTATACTGCGAATTTTGTACATACCTCTAGGTATTTACACATATCTAGACTCAAAACAATTATATACCAAAAAAACTAAATCTAAATACCCCTTAAAGATATAGGAATGACAGGTGAACATGAGATGTTATATATATGGATAGGCTTATATGTCGAAAAATATGTATAACATTAAAGGACAGCATTCAGCTCAAGGGCTTCATTTAGGCCACTGGGAAAAAGTGTATTTAACTGAAAGGTCCAAAAGATTTCCTGTCTACATAGTTTCGTAAACCTATCGCCCCCTCTTACTGTTTTGGGGATATGTTCTAGTCCTGTAATACTCAAAGTGGATGGATCCTTATTATGGTGAAGGAAAAAATGTCTGGAGACACTATGTTTAGTGACACCATTGATAACATTTCTCCTATGTTCCATAAACCTGGTCTTTAACATCCTAGTTGTTCTACCAACGTATTTTAAATTACAATCACATTGTAGAAGGTACACTACCCACGTGGTGTTACAATTAATGAAACTTTTGATTGGAATGTTTTTCCCTTCTATGGGAAGGGGAATAGTAATAGTTTTATTGCATGCATGGGTGCACGTAGTACATCTTGTAGCTCCGCACTTATAGAAACCTTTGATTTTGCTTTTTAGCCAGGTGTCATCCTTAACTTTTATATCCTCTGCAGATCTTAATTGGCTTGGTGCCAAGATGGTTTTTAAAGACTTATTTTTCCTAAAGACAAATTCAGGTTTTGGTGGTAAAATGTCACAAAGTACTGGATCACTCCGCAACATATGAAAATTACGTTTTACCACAGATCTAATTTCATTGGACCTTGAATTGAATTTAGAGATAAAGGCCCATTCCTTACTATCCCCTGTCAGTTTGTTTTTATTCTTTGGAGCCAATAGAGAGTCTCGATCAAGATCCAATACTTCTCTCATAGCTTGATCTAACAAATATTGTGGATAATTTTTACATTTAAAGGACTGAAGTAATATTTCTGCTTGTTCAGTGAAAGACTGGATAGTAGAGCAATTTCTACGTAAACGCAGCAATTGCCCTTTGGGAATATTCTTTTTCCATACCACGTGGTGTGAACTCCTATAATTTAGATACGAACTACTTCCTACTTCTTTGACAAAGTTTGAGGTCTGTATCTGACCATCCCCTATTTCGATAGTCAAATCCAAGAAGGTAAGTTTGGAGGTGCTGAAATTAGAAGTGAAAACTAAATTAAAAGTGTTGGTGTTGAGAAAATCAACAAATTGTGTGAAAGAATTAGAGTCCCCATCCCAAATTATAAATAGATCGTCTATGTAACGGCCATAGAGGACCAGGTCCGCGCCCGGCCCACCCCCCCAGAGGAGCTCCTCCTCCAACTCCCCCACATAGAGGTTGGCATAGCTGGGCGCGAACCTAGTCCCCATGGACTAGGTTCCACCTACCCAAGATTCACAAGTCCCTCACTGCACCCCCTGGACGTCCCATCATTTCGGGTGTTAATTCTCTCACCTCTTTTCTTTCAGCCTATGTAGATAGACATCTGCAACCATGTGTCTCTAGGTTGAGGTCCCACGTCCGTGACACCATGCATTTTTTGCAATTAATTCAGGGTATATCTTGGAAACCAACATACCTATTGGCCACACTTGATGTGGTGGGCCTGTACACCAACATCCCTCATGGACTTGGTGTTCAGGCCATCAAAAAAGTCCTGGATCGAGACGGGGACCTCTCCGAGAGACACAAGGAGTTTCTATTAGACTCTATTTCCTTTATTCTTACACATAATTATTTTCTTTTTTCTAACACTTTTTATCGTCAAATTATGGGCACGGCCATGGGGACTAGGTTCGCGCCCAGCTATGCCAACCTCTATGTGGGGGAGTTGGAGGAGCTCCTCTGGGGGGGTGGGCCGGGCGCGGACCTGGTCCTCTATGGCCGTTACATAGACGATCTATTTATAATTTGGGATGGGGACTCTAATTCTTTCACACAATTTGTTGATTTTCTCAACACCAACACTTTTAATTTAGTTTTCACTTTTAATTTCAGCACCTCCAAATTTACCTTCTTGGATTTGACTATTGAAATAGTGGATGGTCAGATACAGACCTCAAACTTTGTCAAAGAAGTAGGAAGTAGTTCGTATCTAAATTATAGGAGTTCACACCACGTGGCATGGAAAAAGAATATTCCCAAAGGGCAATTGCTGCGTTTACGTAGAAATTGCTCTACTATTAAGTCTTTCACTGAACAAGCAGAAATATTACTTCAGTCCTTTAAATGTAAAAATTATCCACAATATTTGTTAGATCAAGCTATGAGAGAAGTATTGGATCTTGATCGAGACTCTCTATTGGCTCCAAAGAATAAAAACAAACTGACAGGGGATAGTAAGGAATGGGCCTTTATCTCTAAATTCAATTCAAGGTCCAATGAAATTAGATCTGTGGTAAAACGTAATTTTCATATGTTGCGGAGTGATCCAGTACTTTGTGACATTTTACCACCAAAACCTGAATTTGTCTTTAGGAAAAATAAGTCTTTAAAAACCATCTTGGCACCAAGCCAATTAAGATCTGCAGAGGATATAAAAGTTAAGGATGACACCTGGCTAAAAAGCAAAATCAAAGGTTTCTATAAGTGCGGAGCTACAAGATGTACTACGTGCACCCATGCATGCAATAAAACTATTACTATTCCCCTTCCCATAGAAGGGAAAAACATTCCAATCAAAAGTTTCATTAATTGTAACACCGCGTGGGTAGTGTACCTTCTACAATGTGATTGTAATTTAAAATACGTTGGTAGAACAACTAGGATGTTAAAGACCAGGTTTATGGAACATAGGAGAAATGTTATCAATGGTGTCACTAAACATAGTGTCTCCAGACATTTTTTCCTTCACCATAATAAGGATCCATCCACTTTGAGTATTACAGGACTAGAACATATCCCCAAAACAGTAAGAGGGGGCGATAGGTTTACGAAACTATGTAGACAGGAAATCTTTTGGACCTTTCAGTTAAATACACTTTTTCCCAGTGGCCTAAATGAAGCCCTTGAGCTGAATGCTGTCCTTTAATGTTATACATATTTTTCGACATATAAGCCTATCCATATATATAACATCTCATGTTCACCTGTCATTCCTATATCTTTAAGGGGTATTTAGATTTAGTTTTTTTGGTATATAATTGTTTTGAGTCTAGATATGTGTAAATACCTAGAGGTATGTACAAAATTCCCAGTATACATTTTTGGATGTAGATTAATGATTAATAAATTTAGGGTCACTATTATTACACTATAAACTGATATCAGTCTTATTAACTAATCAAATCCAAACACCTATGGATACTATTAATCGTAGTGAACACAATTTGTTATGCTGTGAGTAATTATTGACATATTATATGATATTCTTCTTCTCAAGATTACTAGGTATTTACCTTTGTTTTATATATGTAAAAATTTAGGCAGGTTCCAATTAAGTGTCATAATATTATCTCACCACAAGATGTCACCATCTTAAAAATTCATTTAGTATTACATAGATGTAAAATATTTCCAATATAAAGATGGATTCATGAAAAATATATATATCATATTTATTGTGTACATAGAATATTTTGTTATATCTATATTCGTAGACCAATTGTTGTTCATCTATATATATTATTGAGGTTAATATCAAGTACACTATTGGTCCGCCTGATCAGCTGATTTGTAAATATTCTCCACAAAGAAATTTAAAATGTGATTGGCGATATGCTGTAGAATTTCCGGTCTCGTGACCTGACCAGGTCCATCCGTGCGCTCCGTCTCCTGGCAACAGGACGCCGGGGTCAACGGCGGTTCGGACTGGTTCCGGTCGCGTGACCGGACATTAGCTAATGAGGATGAATTAACATTTCTATTATGGAATGGTCACTCTATAAGTATATTATTGGTTAGTTCGATCAGCCAATATATAAAAGTTTCTCACGAAATTCATTTATGATTAGTACTATGTTGTGAATCTTCCGGTCACGTGACCGGAACAGGTCCCTCCGTTCGATCCGTCTCCTGGCAACAGGACGCCGGGCTGATCGGCGGCTCGACTTAGTTCCGGTCATGTGACCGGACATCATCCAATTAGGATGAAGTTGCGTTCCATTTACAGGAAGCAGGTTCCATAATCATGTGATCAGGAACCGGCTTTTCTAAATTATTTCATATATAAAATAGCTTTACAATGATCAAAATTCAATAGTTTGATACTATTAAGGTCTGTATGTCTGTCACTATATATGGAAACTGGCTAGAATTTTATTTTAAAGTTTATTTATATCTTTGTAATCTGTTACACCTGTTCTACATGGGCTATTAGCACTGCTATATAAAGGGCAATAAGTCACTGCAAACACATCACCTTGAAAAAGCTGTGTTAAACAGCGAAACGCGTCGGTGGGACAGCTGGACTCCATTTCCTCAATTCTCTCTAAAAGCCTAGAAGTCGGATATAGGAACTACCATCATCAGCGAATCGGACATCTGCAATATTTGACCTGAGCAAACCAAATGGACCAAGTAACATCTTGAACCAGCCACGTAAGGTCTATTCCAACAGCAGTTGGTATTTTCCATTCGCTTGCAATTGTTCCTGGACTGTGGCAGCTGTTTTTGAGGATGAATTGGCTTATTTGAGTACCAGCTAACAAACCATACACAAGTATATGGAACTTTTTAGATTCTGCAGTGCTATGCTATGCCCAAATCGAATTTAATACACTGTGTTTTAATTATTTGTTGCAACAATATCATCATTTTTTAATCAATTTATTAAAATTGTGATTAGAAAAATTCGTATCCAGTTTCCAAGCGCTAATAATTTATTTGTTGTTGCTCTCATGCAATTGAGCATGCTGCCCCCTACTGCAGCAGCCTCCGTCCAGCACCGGTTTCAATTCCGGAAAGCGGCACCGACTCCTCCAATATGCCAGTAATAAAACTTGCAGGAAGAGCGGAAATAGCTACCGCTATCCCTGCGGGTTTCACTTAGTACATAGCAGGCATATTTTCATTAATAATATAAATATTTGCAGTGAAACGGAATGTTAATAATCGTGGCAGTGCTGCGATTATTAATACATAGGGCCCTAGGTCTTCAAGGACCCTAGCAGCGCATGTACTGATCTCCTCAGTATCACACATGAAATAATTAGCACCACCTGTGGATATTTTAAAATGTGACAACTACTGTAGTAATAAATACATCTGTGCACCAATTAGGAGATCTGGAAAACATGCAATGTTAGCGGTCCTTGAGGAATGAGTTTGGGAAACACTGGGTTAACACATAGATTTATAAACACTTCCTATTTGGTGTTCTGATCCTAATATGTAATGTTTTACTAAAGCTAATGTGGAGCCATCTAGTGGTATCGAGGGATATATTTATGAAGCGTTCTCTGCAGGTTTGCCCTCAAAATGACTAATAATTGCAAAACACACGGGGCTTCAATAGCCATGCTACCAAAAACAAAGAAAAGGAAATGCTGTAACAGCCCTGGCCTAACAGGTATGGAAGAGTGCCAGGCCCTCTACGGCCAATCTGCATGTGCCCCCCAGGTGCTGGATTTGATTGGGTCCCGTGAGACGCTCGGAGACAAAAAACAAGAAACCAATGATGAGTCGGAAGAATGCTGTGGTGGAGGTAGGCTTGTGACCAGGCTCCATGCCTGCGCCGCGGGAAAAATCAGCAGGGTGCAGGCATAGAGGGACCGTGATCACCTGGCACAATGAAATTATTTTTTCCCTATCTTCACTGCACGCGTGTCGTCTTGAGGAACAGTATTTGAGGATCTTCAGGCAGAGACACAGACTGCTGCAGTGATAAAGAAGGGGGTGGGGGGGTACAGACTGCTGCAGAGATACCAGGGGAGGGGTAGGGCACAGGCTGCTGCAGAAATACCAGGGGAGGTGTGGGGCACAGTCTGCTGCAGAGATACCAGGGGAGGGGTGGGGCACAGGCTGCTGCAGTGATAAAGAAGGGTGTGTGTGTGTGTGGGGTGGTGGGGGGGGGGGGGTTACAGGCTGCTGCAGAGATACCAGGGGAGGGGTAGGGCACAGGCTGCTGCAGAGATACCAGGGGAGGTGTGGGGCACAGGCTGCTGCAGAGATACCAGGGGAGGTGTGGGGCACAGGCTGCTGCAGAGATACCAGGGGAGGGGTGGGGCACAGGCTGCTGCAGAGATACCAGGGGAGGTGTGGGCCACAGGCTGCTGCAGAGATACCAGGGGAGGGGTGGGGCACAGGCTGCTGCAGAGATACCAGGGGAGGTGTGGGGCACAGGCTGCTGCAGAGATACCAGGGGAGGGGTGGGGCACAGGCTGCTGCAGAGATACCAGGAAAGGGGTATGGCACAGGCTGCTGCAGAGACATTGGGGGGGGGGGGGGGGGGGGCTGTGTATAATATACAGTATATTATTATTGACAAATTTCAGTTGAAGTACTTTAATTACCACATTGCAGGGGGGCATTATTTTTTTAATTCTCTATACAGTATGAGGATTGTTTACAAAATCCCCCCCCCCCCCCCCCCCCCCCCCACCAAAATAAAAACTCTGTCAGCGCAGAGGTGGGCCTGCACAACACTCGCCCTCTACGGCACTGAGCTTCAGGCCTTACACAGGCCCAAACTCTGCCCATATGAGGAATAGGTTGAACTGCTAGTTGAGATTAGCCTCTCCATCAGATGTGCTTCATTCTCCCACAGAGGTTTTCAGGTTTTAAATACAGATGGTGAATCAAATGAATTTTTGTAGACATACAGTATATACTTATCCCTTCCCAGAGCATAGAGGGCTTTGCTGCATTGGGTGAGCATGTCAAAGACTGGATGGACCTTAGCAGATTATTATAAAGATCTGGGACTGATGTAGAGATGCAGGAAGTCTATTTTGTGGATGGATCTTGTCTTTTTTCGTACTGCATATGCTCCATAGCGGCCAAGGGCGATTCAGAGTCGCTTGCATCTCAGACGCACCTCCATCTGTGGCTGGGTGTTCGCACGTAGAAGGAATTGCAAGCTATGCGCAGTTTTGCATATTTGGTCCAGTGCGCGCCAATAGTGTTGATGGCTATTTCCACAAGGGGTGGTGTGATCACATATATGCGTACAATTCTGAACATGGGTAACTGCCCACATCTGGTTCAGTGCACTTAACGTGAATGCAACTGCTTCTGACTTGTATGCAACTCTAAACAGGACCCATGATGTCACCGTGAAACTTGCTATTGTTTTCATAATTTACATTAGCAATACCCCATTCAGTTGTTCGGCATGACATATACTGTATAGTATTTTATATTTGATGCTAAATTGTCATAATCACATAACAATGGATTGTCTGTATTAACAATGTGATATTTTAGATAACTCAAACTATTTACAGCACATCAGACTCATAGGGGCAGATGTATTAACCTGGAGAAGGCATAAGGAAGTGATAAACCAGTGATATGTGCAAGGTGATAAAGGCACCAGCCAATGAGCTCCAATATGTAAATTAACAGTTAGGATCTGATTGGCTGGTGCCTTTATCAACTTGCACATATCACTGGTTTATCACTTCCTTATGCCTTCTCCAGGTTAATACATCTGCCCCATAGTAACATTGGTATTGATGCAAGATCATTGTCAGTTGGGTCTGGAGGAAGCAATGTAAGAGAAGCAGAAATGATAGGCACAGGTGGATGTCCTGTTAGTCACTTACCTGCGGTTATTATCCAGAATGTCCTGTTTAACCCGACGAAACTCCTCCGTGTTTGGGTCAACGTGTTCTACCCGGCATCCGAGTGCCTGATACCTGGCAGTGGCAGTAGTGCTTATTATTCTTCTCGGGAAGCTTGTCTCGCAAACATTCACCATGTCTCTAATTAGCTAGAAGAAAGGGATTTATGAGAATAGAAAGATGAATTTAAATATATATAAATGAATACACAGGGCAATATATTAGTTCAAGAAAAAAAAAAAGAATAATTAAAATGCAGGTTATTTCTAGACAAAGATACAATGGACCCATTTTACCTGGCACAAGTCCTGTTTAGCCATCAAAAACTTTTTGTCAATGTTTGTCAGCATCTTTTCATTGTGAGGAATGCATCGATAAAACTCCAGCATCATTTCAGCAATGTCTTCTTGTCTGTCTCCCTTGGTCAACGCATTTCGCACTTGTTGCAGAATTCCTTCTGCCTTACTCACCTTACGAGGAGAGTAAGATACAGTTATATCAAATAAAATATTTCCACAATACAAGGTAATCAACACAAATGTGTTATAGCAGCTGCCAACTGTCCTAATTTCCAAGGACTGACCCAGGTTTGAAACGTTTGTTAGTGCAGCTTCTCTGTGTCCGAGTCTAAGAAATATTCTCACTGTCTATATGTATACCACCATTAATACAGTAAAAATAATCAGCTCGAGTCTCAGGCTTGCTCACAGTCTTGTAGGTGCTACTGAATTATGGGGGTAATTCCAAGTTGATCGCAGCAGGAAATTTGTTAGCAGTTGGGCAAAACCATGTGCACTGCAGGGGGAGCAGATATAACATGTGCAGAGAGAGTTAGATTTGGGTGGGTTATTTTATTTCTGTGCAGGGTAAATACTGGCTGCTTTACTTTTACACTGCAATTTAGATTGCAGATTGAACTCACCACACCCAAATCTAACTCTCTCTACACATGTTATATCTGCCCCCCCTGCAGTGCACATGGTTTTGCCCAACTGCTAAAAAAATTCCTGCTGCGATCAACTTGGAATTACCCCCTATATGTGTTCAACTCCTAAGTACAATGAGACAAAACAGGAGCACACCACTTCAGAATCTTCTCTTTGTTAATTATGGAGTATGGAATGTGATATAGGACCTAATTTAATGTTGATTGCAAAAGCAAAATCTTCCTGTAATGGGCAAAATCATGTGCAGTGCGGGGGTGGGGGGGGGGGGGTGTTCAGATAGGTTATAACATGTGCAGGGGGGGACAGATATAACATGTGCAGAGAGAGTTAGATTTGGGTGGGTTATATTGTTTCTGTGCAGGGTAAATGCTGGTTGCTTTATTTTTACACTGCGATTTATATTTCGGTTTGAACACCCCCCACACAAATCTAACTGTCTCTGCACATGTTACTTCAGCCCCACCTGCACTGCACATGGTTTTGCCCACTAGAGGAAGATTTTGCTTTTGCAATCAACCTTGAATTAGGCCCATAATGCTGTAAACAACACACAGTATGCTTTTTACCAAGCATATGGATCCCTGATTTACAATAAATCGTGTGTGTGTGTGTGTGTGTGTGTGTGTGTGTGTGTGTGTGTGTGTGTGTGTGTGTGTGTGTCACCACCTGTATCTACAGTACTTGCCATCTTACATCGTTGAGGCTGATGTTTTCCACAGGGCAGGAAAGAACAGAACCCAAATGTCCAAGAGCTTCTGTCCAGAGAGACTCCACAAAGAAAGCCACCTCCGGGGTTAATTCTGTAACACTTATGGCTTCTCCAATCAGCACCTTTTACATTTGGAGACAAAAGAGAGATGTCCTTACCAAAACCAAGACATTGATCATAAACTGTACATTTAAGTAATGGGGGGGTATATCTGGCGCTACATAGCGTATTGAGGCTAGATGTGTGAGGACACATCTGTATATCCAATCTGGGTTTGTCGTTTCTGGAGAGATCCGGGGCGGGTATTAATTTACACGTGCATGTGCTTACCTACAGACTGGAAGTTGACTGTTATTGTGAGATTTAGTACATGATTACACTAACACATTAGAAATTTACTTTTTTATTGATACAGTCCACATGTAATAATGTTTAAATATTACCCCTATGTGGGGAATTCAGTTCCGGACGAAGGGTGCAAATTGCCATTGCCGCAGCGTTTAAATGCCGACAACAGCACCCCATCTTGCACCCTTTGCCCGGCCATCCGAATGTCAAAATTACAGCAAACATTTTTGTGCAAGGTGCCTATATGCTATTGCCGCACTAATACAGCCGGGCGAATGGTCTTGCCAGTAATTGAATTTCCCCCCTATATATCATTGAGTCATGGAAAGAAACACTGGCAGACTGTTTTTGTTGCTGTAATTTATATTAGCAGCTGCTTTTATTGTGCCTTAAAAAAACGACAACATTATTTCTCTTTTTTTATTTGTAATACTTTATTGTGTAGTGTCCAGTATTTATCTTTTTATGGAATAAAAGCCTATATAATATTGAGAGATGTACAATATATGCCAGACTTTTAATCATTTAAGTGTTGATATACAGACACAGGTCAGTGCAAATCCTATTTTCTGTTTTTCCTGTTTCTAACTGGCTCATGTCTGCATATATTACTATTACAGATATGTCCTCTTACATCTAGCCTCCCTGCATGTTAAACAGCCTTTCTAGTCATGCCATGCCGAGACTTGGTAGCACAGAGTGTCTTTTCGTGCAACTTTTTCCATCAAAATGCATTTTTTTTTTCCGCAAAATGAAGCAGATAGGACACACAAACAGACTCTGGTGAATAAAATAATATGCGTAATATTATTTTATTTATTCTGTGTGCGACTGCGGCTGTATATGCATAGGAAATGCTACTTAGCATTTTGTATGCAGACACAGGTGCGGTTGCACGCAAACTATAGGCATGCCCCATATCATTTTAATCAGCAGAGTCTGCTTGTGCGTCTTCTTTGCATACCAATGCGAATAAGACACATTTTCAGCAAAATGATCTATCAGGCCTCGGTACAAGGGAGCGTGTCCGATGTGTGGGGCTGTGGTCAGGGCTGCCATTACAAATAGTGGGGCCTTAGACTGACAAAGTAGGCAAGGCCACTCTACCCCCACCACCATAATCGGCCCACACAGATAATGGGAGCCAAACTATATGCATTTGCTGCTACTATAGGTACCAGAGACAGAGTACCATCGGGGTTGTGTACAAATCTGAATCAGGCCCAAAATGTGTACTAGCCATGGGTTTAGTATGAAATACCTACAATGAAAATTCTGACAACAATTGACCGACGGTCAAAATCCGCCAAGGTCAAAATACTGACAAGGTCAAAATACAGACATTTAAAATACCAACACGGTCAAAATACCGACATTTAAAATGTCGACAGGTCAAAAAAATAATTTTTTTCGTGTGTATGTCAACATGGACACCGTATAAGTGTAACACGTCCACTTGCATGGCTTGCTGCGCTCGATATGCTTCAGGCACACTATTATATTCACCCTCCAAGTCCACTGGATTGGTAGAGCAATGAAAAAATCATGAAAAACGCATGTCGACTTTTTGACCCGTCGACATTTTAAATGTCTGTATTTTGACCTTGTTGGGATTTTGACTGTCGGTCAATGGTTGTCGGGATTTTGACTGTAGGTAAATTGACCACATCCCCCTGCCTTCGGTATTAAGGCACATAAAAGAGAAGATCACTAATAAAGACTTATACTGACGTGTGAATATGATCTCAGAAAACCACACCGTACCTTCTGTAGCGCTCCTGAGGCAAAGGGCTCGGCTTGCGGTGGGACCTTTTGGACTTGCACAAATCCTTTATTCTTCAGATCATTTATACGTAGCTCATATTTCTCACAAGCACCCTCTGCTGTGTCTACTAAGTTAAATGCTATTTCCTTCTGTGTAATGAGAACAAACAGAAAAATCAAACACTTTCTGGTGAAAGTTTTCCTCCTAATATATCTTATTACACATAATATGCACACAGGAAAATTTATGCTAATTGCACAGAAAAACTATTACGTATACATGTACAAGTATTGTATACAAACACCATAGTAAAACTGAAATACAGATGTGTCCTCATCCAGTCTCAATACGCCCTGTACTGTGAGACGCCTGGTGTGAGTGAGCCGCCAGGTCCAGTGCACCTCTGCTAACGTCTGGCGTCTTTTGTTGCCAGACATGTGTATTATTCACATCGCCATGCGAGTAAGACGCACAAGCAGACCCTGCTGATTTTAATGAAATGCGGCATGTGTATATTCTGTGTACGACTGCGGCTGTATCTGCATACGAAATGCTACAGTACAGTGTTTTACACAGAAAGACACCCGACGTTAGTAAACGTGCTCACAACCAGATCCGACTAAAAGGGCTGTTTAACATGACTACAGCAACGATGAAAGAGGACACATCTGTACAGACAGGGAACAATAGTTTGCATGATGAGAAAATGAAGGCATCTGATTTGATGGGGAATAAATACCGGGGATCTGTTTGTTGAAACAGTAGTCGGTGGAAGCTGATAGTACAATTAGAAAATATTAACTGTGTCATCACAGGAGAGGAAGAAAAAATAAGAATTTACTTACCGATAATTCTATTTCTCGTAGTCCGTAGTGGATGCTGGGGACTCCGTCAGGACCATGGGGAATAGCGGCTCCGCAGGAGACAGGGCACAAAAATAAAGCTTTAGGATCAGGTGGTGTGTACTGGCTCCTCCCCCTATGACCCTCCTCCAAGCCTCAGTTAGGATACTGTGCCCGGACGAGCGTACACAATAAGGAAGGATATTGAACCCCGGGTAAGACTCATACCAGCCACACCAATCACACCGTATAACTTGTGATCTGAACCCAGTTAACAGTATGACAAACGTAGGAGCCTCTGAACAGACGGCTCACAACAAATAACAACCCGATTTTTTTGTAACAATAACTATGTACAAGTATTGCAGACAATCCGCACTTGGGATGGGCGCCCAGCATCCACTACGGACTACGAGAAATAGAATTATCGGTAAGTAAATTCTTATTTTCTCTAACGTCCTAAGTGGATGCTGGGGACTCCGTCAGGACCATGGGGATTATACCAAAGCTCCCAAACGGGCGGGAGAGTGCGGATGACTCTGCAGCACCGAATGAGAGAACTCAAGGTCCTCCTCAGCCAGGGTATCAAATTTGTAGAATTTTGCAAATGTATTTGTCCCTGACCAAGTAGCAGCTCGGCAGAGTTGTAATGCCGAGACTCCCCGGGCAGCCGCCCAGAATGAGCCCACTTTCCTTGTGGAATGGGCCTTGACAGATTTAGGTTGTGGCAAGCCTGCCACAGAATGTGCAAGTTGAATTGTGCTACAAATCCAACGAGCAATCGTCTGCTTAGAAGCAGGAGCACCCATCTTGTTGGGTGCATACAATATAAGCAGTGAGTCAGACTTTCTGACTCCCGCCGTTCTTGAAATATATATTTTCAATGCCCGGACCACGTCCAACAACTTGGAATCCTCCAACTCGTTAGTAGCCGCAGGCACCACAATAGGCTGGTTCAGGTGAAACGCTGACACCACCTTAGGCAGAAAATGAGGACGCGTCCGCAGTTCTGCCCTGTCCGTATGGAAAATCAGATATGGGCTCTTATATGATAAAGCCGCCAATTCTGATACTCTCCTGGCTGAAGCCAGGGCCAGTAGCATGGTTACTTTCCATGTGAGATACTTCAGCTCCACCGATTTGAGCGGCTCAAACCAATGGGATTTTAGAAAATCCAAGACTACATTAAGATCCCACGGTGCCACTGGGGGCACAACCGGCGACTGTATATGTAGTACTCCTTTTACAAAAGTCTGGACTTCAGGAACTGAAGCCAATTCTTTCTGGAAGAAAATCGACAGGGCCGAAATTTGAACCTTAATGGACCCCAATTTGAGGCCCATAGACAATCCTGTTTGCAGGAAATGTAGGAATCGACCCAGTTGAAATTCCTCCGTGGGGGCCTTCCTGGCCTCACACCACGCAACATATTTCCTCCAAATGCGGTGATAATGTTGTGCAGTCACCTCCTTCCTGGCCTTTACCAGTGTAGGAATGACCTCTTCCGGAATGCCTTTTTCCTTTAGAATTCGGCGTTCAACCGCCATGCCGTCAAACGCAGCCGCGGTAAGTCTTGGAATAGACACGGTCCCTGCTGAAGCAGGTCCCGTCTTAGAGGTAGAGGCCACGGATCCTCCGTGAGCATCTCTTGAAGTTCCGGGTACCAAGTTCTTCTTGGCCAATCCGGAGCCACTAGTATCGTTCTTACTCCCTTTTGCCGTATAATTCTCAGTACTTTTGGTATGAGAGGCAGAGGAGGGAACACATACACTGACTGGAACACCCACGGTGTTACCAGAGCGTCCACAGCTATTGCCTGAGGATCTCTTGACCTGGCGCAATACCTGTCCAGTTTTTTGTTGAGGCGGGACGCCATCATATCCACCATTGGTTTTTCCTAACGGTTCACAATCATGTGGAAGACTTCTGGATGAAGTCCCCACTCTCCCGGGTGTAAATCGTGTCTGCTGAGGAAGTCTGCTTCCCAGTTGTCCACTCCCGGAATGAATACTGCTGACAGTGCTATCACATGATCTTCCGCCCAGCGAAGAATCCTTGCAGCTTCTGCCATTGCTGTCCTGCTTCTTGTGCCGCCCTGTCTGTTTACGTGGGCGACTGCCGTGATGTTGTCCGACTGGATCAACACCGGCTGACCCTGAAGCAGGGGTTTTGCCAGACTTAGAGCATTGTAAATCGCTCTTAGCTCCAGTATATTTATGTGAAGAGACATCTCCAGGCTTGACCATACTCCCTGGAAGTTTCTTCCTTGTGTGACCGCTCCCCAGCCTCTCAGACTGGCATCCGTGGTCACCAGGACCCAGTCCTGTATGCCGAATCTGCGGCCCTCTAACAGATGAGCACTCTGCAACCACCACAGAAGAGACACCCTTGTCCGTGGCGATAAGGTTATCCGCTGATGCATCTGCAGATGCGATCCGGACCATTTGTCCAGCAGATCCCACTGAAAAGTTCGTGCGTGGAATCTGCCGAATGGAATCGCTTCGTAAGAAGCCACCATCTTTCCCAGGACTCTTGTGCATTGATGCACAGACACTGTCCCTGGTTTTAGGAGGTTCCTGACAAGTTCGGATAACTCCCTGGCTTTCTCCTCCGGAAGAAACACCTTTTTCTGAACCGTGTCCAGAATCATTCCCAGGAATAGCAGACGTGTCGTCGGGGTCAACTGAGATTTTGGAAAATTCAGAATCCACCCGTGTTGTTGCAGCACTAGTTGGGTTAGTGCTACTCCGTCTTCCAGCTGTTCTCTGGATCTTGCCCTTATCAGGAGATCGCCCAAGTAAGGGATAATTAATACGCCTCTTCTTCGTAGAAGGATCATCATTTCGGCCATTACCTTGGTAAAGACCCGAGGTGCCGTGGACAATCCAAACGGCAGCGTCTGAAACTGATAATGACAGTTTTGCACCACGAACCTGAGGTACCCTTGATGTGAAGGGCAAATTGGGACATGCAGGTAAGCGTCCTTTATGTCCAGGGACACCATAAAGTCCCCTTCTTCCAGATTCGCTATCACTGCTCTGAGTGACTCCATCTTGAACTTGAATTTTTTGTATGTACAGGTTCAAAGATTTGAGATTTAGAATAGGTCTTACCGAGCCGTCCGGCTTCGGTACCACAAATAGCGTGGAGTAATACCCCTTTCCCTGTTGTAGAAGGGGTACCTTGACTATCACCTGCTGAGCAAACAGCTTGTGAATGGCTTCCAATACCGTCGCCCTGTTTGAGGGAGACGTTGGCAAAGCAGACTTTAGGAACCGGCGAGGGGGAGACTTCTCGAATTCCAACCTGTAATCCTGAGATACTACCTGCAGAATCCAGGGGTCCACCTGTGAGCAAGCCCACTGTGCGCTGAAATTCTTGAGTCGACCCCCCACCGTTCCTGAGTCCGCTTGTAAGGCCCCAGCGTCATGCTGAGGGCTTTGCAGAACCCTGGGAGGGCTTCTGTTCCTGGGCAGGGGCTGCTTGCTGCCCTCTCTTACCCCTTCCTCTGCCCCGAGGCAGATATGACTGTCCTTTTGTCCGCTTGTTCTTATAGGAACGAAAGGACTGCGGCTGAAAAGACGGTGTCTTTTTCTGTTGGGAGGGGGTCTGAGGTAAAAAAGTGGATTTTCCGGCAGTTGCCGTAGCCACCAGATCCGATAGACCGTCGCCAAATAATTCCTCCCCTTTATACGGCAATACTTCCATATGTCGTTTGGAATCCGTATCACCTGACCACTGTCGCGTCCATAAACTCCTTCTGGCAGATATGGACATCGCATTTACTCTCGATGCCAGAGTGCAAATATCTCTCTGCGCATCTCGCATATAAAGGAAAGCATCCTTTAATTGCTCTATAGTCAATAAAATACTGTCCCTATCCAGGGTATCAATATTTTCAGTCAGGGAATCCAACCAGACGACCCCAGCACTGCACATCCAGGCTGAGGCGATGGCTGGTCGCAGTATAACACCAGTATGTGTGTATATACTTTTTAAGGTAGTTTCCAGCCTCCTATCTGCTGGATCCTTGAGGGCGGCCGTATCAGGAGACGGTAACGCCACTTGTTTTGATAAGCGTGTGAGCGCCTTATCCACCCTAGGAGGTGTTTCCCAGCGCGCCCTAACCTCTGGCGGGAAAGGGTATAATGCTAATAACTTTTTTGAAATTAGCATTTTTCTATCTGGGTTAACCCACGCTTCATCACATACATCATTTAATTCCTCTGATTCAGGAAAAACTACAGGTAGTTTTTTCACCCCCACATAATACCCCTTTTTGTGGTACTTGTAGTATCAGAGATATGCAAAGCCTCCTTCATTGCCGTGATCATATAACGTGTGGCCCTACTTGAAAATACGTTTGTTTCATCACCGTCGACACTAGATTCAGTGTCTGTGTCTGGGTCTGTGTCGACCGACTGAGGTAAAGGGCGCTTTACAGCCCCTGACGGTGTCTGAGACGCCTGGGCAGGTACTAACTGGTTTGCCGGCCGTCTCATGTCGTCAACTGATTTTTGTAATGTGCTGACATTATCACGTAATTCCATAAACAAAGCCATCCATTCCGGTGTCGACTCCCTGGGGGGTGACATCACCATTATCGGCAATTGCTCTGCCTCCACGCCAACATCGTCCTCATACATGTCGACACACACGTACCGACACACAGGGAATGCTCTTATCGAAGACAGGACCCCACTAGCCCTTTGGGGAGACAGAGGGAGAGTTTGCCAGCACACACCCAAGCGCTATAATATATATGGGAACAACCCTATATAAGTGTTGTTCCTTATAGCCGCTTAAATATATAAAAATATCGCCAAAATATGCCCCCCTCTCTGTTTTACCCTGTTTCTGTAGTGCAGTGCAGGGGAGAGTCCAGGGAGCCTTCCTCACAGCGGAGCTGAGCAGGAAAATGGCGCTGTGTGCTGAGGAGAATAAGCCCCGCCCCCTATTCCGGCGGGCTTTTCTCCCGGAGTTTTAGACATTTGGCATGGGTTAAATACATACATATAGCCTCAATGGCTATATGTGATGTATTCTTTTGCCATAAAAGGTATTATATATTGCTGCCCAGGGCGCCCCCAGCAGCGCCCTGCACCCTCCGTGACCGTCTGGTGTGAAGTGTGTGACAACAATGGCGCACAGCTGCAGTGCTGTGCGCTACCTTCATGAAGACTGAAGAGCCTTCTGCCGCCTGTTTCCGGACCTTCAATCTTCAGCATCTGTAAGGGGGGTCGGCGGCGCGGCTCCGGGACGAACCCCAGGGTGAGACCTGTGTTCCGACTCCCTCTGGAGCTAATGGTGTCCAGTAGCCTAAGAATCCAATCCATCCTGCACGCAGGTGAGTTGAAATTCTCTCCCCTAAGTCCCTCGATGCAGTGAGCCTGTTGCCAGCAGGACTCACTGAAAATAAAAAACCTAAAAAACTTTTTCTAAGCAGCTCTTTAGGAGAGCCACCTAGATTGCACCCTGCTCGGACGGGCACAAAAACCTAACTGAGGCTTGGAGGAGGGTCATAGGGGGAGGAGCCAGTACACACCACCTGATCCTAAAGCTTTATTTTTGTGCCCTGTCTCCTGCGGAGCCGCTATTCCCCATGGTCCTGACGGAGTCCCCAGCATCCACTTAGGACGTTAGAGAAAGATTCCTGATATTGTAATAACGGACAAAAGTGAGATCTTCAGCTGTCACACAGTCAGTAGAATTGTTGGTGTATGTTTATGTAGGCCAACTTACCTGCGCTGTGTCAGGCTGACCGCGTGTAGTACATACTTTGAATCGAAAGGAAGAACTTTCATTAAAACAGAGGAGTTCTACAAATGCCACCTCTTCATCCTGAAATGAGAGCACAAGAACTAATGAAATGTAATGTTCTAGAAGAGGAGCCATACCATGCATGTGTCGGGAGTCCACCAAAAAAAGGATTTTGGTACTTACTGGTAAATCCATTTCTCCGATTCCACAGGGGACACTGGAACGTCTTTACGGTGGGGTATACATGGTGGCTAAGTGGAGCCGGCACTTTAAATTCTTTAGAACTGTGACTGTACCTCCCCTCTATGTACCACATACAGACCAGTTTGAAAACTGAGCCCGAGAGGAGACGGCTCGAAGCACTCGACAGAGGAGGAGGTGATAGAAAAAACAACAATAAACAACAGTAAGAACATTAACAAACCGTAAATGTCACCAGTCAACCCAACAGGTAAGTAACCATATATTAACGTAAAATGGTATAACCTGAGAAAAGGAAAGTAACAAAGAGACACCCAGCGCTGGGAGGGCGTCCAGTGTCCCTTGTGGAATCGGAGAAATGGATTTACCGGTAAGTACCAAAATCCCTTTTTCTCCTTCATCCACTAGTGAACACTGGAAAGTCTTTATGGTGGGAACGTCCCAGAGCTCCCATTTTGGGCGGGACAGCCCTGAGAGTCCTGCATTACTGCCAGGCCAAACTAAGAAGCCGAAGCAGCAAAAGTAACAAATTTGTAAAATTTGACAAAGGTATGTTTCCCCAACCAAGTTGCCGCTCTACACAACTGTGTCAAAGAAACTCCCCTAGCAGTCGCACAAGAAGAACCCACCGACTGCGTGGAATGAGCTGACACCGAACGCGGTGGCGGAAGAGAGGCTGCTAGATAAGCCTGTCTGATGGTAAATTTGATCCATCGAGCCAGTCTGTTTTGAGGCCGGCCATCCCGGCTTGGCAGCATCAAACAGAACAAACAGAGCATCCGTCTTGCATAAAACTGCTGTTCTCTCTACATTTATACGCAAGACCTTAACAACATCCAGTGACTTCGAAGAAGGAGAATCACCGGAGAGAACCGGGACCACAATAGGCTGGTTAATGTGAAATGCAGAAACTACCTTAGGCAAGAAAGACCTATGGGGGTAATTCCAAGTTGATCGCAGCAGGAATTCTGTTAGCAATTGGGCAAAACCATATGCACTGCAGGGGAGGCAGATATAACATGTGCAGAGAGAGTTAGATTTGGGTGTGGTGTGTTCAATCTGCAATCTAATTTGCAGTGTAAAAATAAAGCAGCCAGTATTTACCCTGCACAGAAATAAAATAACCCACCCAAATCTAACTCTCTCTGCAAATGTTATATCTGCCACACCTGCAGTGCACATGGTTTTGCCCAACTGCTAAAAAAATGTCCTGCTGCGATCAACTTGGAATTACCCCCCATGTGTGTGGAGTTCCGCTCTATCTCCATGAAATATGAGATATGGCGGATGACAGGAAAGAGCTCCCAATTCGGAAACTCTCCAAGCCGTAGTCAGGGCTAGAAGCAGGGCCGTTTCTTGGGGCAGGCGAGCAGTGCAACCGCACTGGGCGCCCGCCGCGGCACTGACTGTGGCTCCCTGCTTCCCCCTCCTATTTCTCCCCGAGTAATCTGCTCGGGGGGCGGAGTTTCACAGAATGACATGGTTGCGTCGTTACGTCACGACGCAACCCCGTCACTCCGTGAAACTCCCCCCCCTCCCCGAGCGGAGTACAGAGGGGGATCCAAGTTATGAAGAGAGAACAGCCTGGCGCGAGGAGCGACTGGTGAGGCGGGCCGGAGAGCGGTAATCGCCTCTGTAAGTATTCTCTCTCTCTCTCAATGTGTAAAATGGGTACACCTGCCGTAATGTGTGAAATGGGGACTCTTGCCTGCCGTAGTGTGGGGATTTAATGTATCAAGGGCATTGCGGTGTGTGGCATAATATGGTGCAGGGGGCATTACTGTGTGGGGCTTTTTATGGTAGAATTTTTTTTTCCTGTGGTGGTCGTGATCTGTTGGAGCAGGGTCAAAAACTGGATTGTGAGGTAGTCTTTTCAGACGAGGCCATGCCCATTTAAATGAGACCACACCCATTTAGACGAGGCCACGCCCCCTTGCCGGGTGCGCGCACAATTTTTTTTTAAATCTAGGTGGGGGGGGGGGGGGGGGCACATTTTTTTATGTCATGGGGGGGCGCATTTTTAAATCTCGCACTGGGAGCCAAATTGGCTAGAAACAGCCCTGGCTAGAAGTAACACTACCTTCCACGTAAGAAACTTATGCTCCACCGATTTCAGAGGTTCAAATAAAGATGATTGCAAAAAGGACAGAACCGTATCCAGATCCCAAGGAGCTGTAGGAGGAATGAACGGTGGCTTAAGCCGGATAACTTCCTGAATGAAAGTCTGTACTTCAGCTAGCAACGGCAACCTCCTCTGGAAAAAAATCAAAAGGGCAGAGACCTGAACCTTTAGAGATCCAACACTTAAACCTGCCGAGAAACCAGCCTGGAGAAAAAGGAGAAGCTTTGCCAATCGAAGGGGAGAAGCAGAAAACTGACGCTGCTCACACCATGAAATATATTCCTTCCATATACGGTAATAGTGCCTAGAAGTGACCTCCTTTCTAGCACTCATCATGGTAGGATTGACTAACGAAGGAATACCCTTGAGCTTTAGGATCTCCCTTTCAACAGCCACGCCGTCAAACATAGCCACTGTAAGCCTGGATAAACGAAAGGTCCCTGCATTAGCAAATCCGGCCACAGAGGAAGAGGCCACGGGTCGTCTACGAGTAACCGATGTACTACGTTCTACAAGGCCAGTCTGGAGTCACGTGCAGAACCGTGACCCTCTCTCGCTTGATCCTCTTGAGCAGATGAGGAAACAGGAGGAACGGAGGAAAAAGATAGACAAAGCGGAACCTCCAGGGAATCGTTAACGCATCCACTGCCTCAGCATTGGGATCTCTGGTGCGGGAACAGTATTGAGTAAGCTGGTGGTTCCATCTGGACGCCATAAGATCTATTTGTGGGAGTCCCCAACTATCTACTAGTTGTTGAAACACTTGAGGAAGCAATTCCCATTCGCCTGGATGCATATCCTGACGACTTAAGTAATCGGCCTCCCAGTTCTCCACCCCCGGTATGAACACTGCCGATATGGTTTCTGCATGTCTCTTGGTCCAAACCAGGATCCTGGTGATTTCCCTCATAGCAGCTCTGCTGCGGGTACCTCCTTGCCGATTTATGTATGCCACAGCCGTGGCGTTGTCCGTCTGTACACAAATTACACATTCTTGCAGGAGATGAAACGCTAACGTGAGCGCATTGTAAACCGCCCAAAGTTCCAGGATATTGATAGGTAGAGTCTGTTCCTGAGGAGTCCAAAGGCCATGGAATTGACAATCCAGAGTCACCGCTCCCCAGCCACGGAGACTGGCATCCGTCGTGAGAAGCACCCAATCTGTGACGTACCAGTATTAGGAGACCTTGGTTCTCTTTGACCCTCAACTGACCTGGCCAGATTAAGTGCCCAATCTGGCTCAGATAACAGAGCCTGGGACATGGCCACTACTCTATCTTTATGAGAAGCCGCCAGTTCCGCAGACAAATCAGACATGACTCCTGTCATGTGAGATAACCAAGAGGGAGAGGGGTCCTGTACACTGGTCGAA
Organism: Pseudophryne corroboree; assembly: GCF_028390025.1. Lineage (NCBI taxonomy): Eukaryota > Metazoa > Chordata > Amphibia > Anura > Myobatrachidae > Pseudophryne > Pseudophryne corroboree. The sequence goes on along the minus strand of NC_086445.1, from coordinate 114,336,155 downwards.
ACTTAGTATGTTGTGTAAACTTTGCTGAACATTTTTTGCAGGCATAAAGCTAATGTGAAGCATTAGACTGATTTTCCCTGCTGGTCATACTGTAAATGTCAGTTACAGATACAGTAAAAGGAAAAGAAGAGAAGAGGAAGGAAGGGAGAGCACAAGTGAACGGCAACCTCCTCTGTATAGGTGTCACAGACACCTATACAGTAATAAACTGTAAGCTAGTAGGCAGTTTCTCCATATATACATATATATATTGTGTCAAGAACACTGGAATAGTGTTTGAGGGCAGGTATGTTTGTCCCAGGTTCTTGTCTTACATGTTTTAGAAAAAGAAAAACTTACAGGAAAATGTTTTGTTTTGTTAGAACCTTTTCAGTCTGTTGGAAAAGCTGGATAAGGGCCCTGAGAGAGAGAGGGCAAGTTCCAGACATTGGGCCCAGTTCGGGTCTTTGGCCTCACAGAGGGCTAATCAGGGCTTTCAGTTGTGCAAGAGTGTTATAAGGATGCTAGCCTGATCAGTGTGTGCAGACTGCCTGGAAAGAAACTGCAAAACCTCTGTGGGAGAAACATGCTTCCTTATACAAGTGAGCCATACAGTATTTACTGGAAAACTCTGTATTTTATTTAGAGACAGTAACGTCTTGTCTTGTGTATAGTTAGCGCCGGACAGGCAAGGTATTTTCTTTTGATGTTTATTTTATTTTCTGCTTAATAAAACTGGTTGCGGCCAGTTGTACCACAAAACTGGACTTGTATGATTTCTCAGCTGCTGCTTGCTGCCATCTACCCCAGGAGACGGCACCCTGTTCCCCTACAGTGTTACAATAGAAATATGGCTCTATTCACTGCACTCTCCACACACCCATCAAACACACTACCAGTTCCATCACAGGTCAGGTAACTGCAGCCTCTGGCGAAGTGAACCCTGCTGCAGTAGGCGCTGTGAGTAATGGCGCTGAGCCTGTGGAGACGCGCGCTCACCCGCCAGAAGCAGAAGCCGTCTAGGAGTGTAGCTCTGCCTCCCACTACTGGCGCCCTTCTGGTACCCGGAGCGTAGCTCCATCCTGCTACTGACGCCTTCGTGGAGACTGCAGCTGCTCTGAGCGTAGCTCCGCCCCCCTCCAATGTACACAAGCTGGGAAGTGAGCCGCTCTGAGCCACTCTGTAACCCTGCCATGGCGCCCAAACATGCTTGTAAACTAGCCCACGGCAAAGTACATAAGTAACGCCATGGCTAGTGCTGGGGGAAGTGCCCTGTTAGTTTTATAAACTGGGGACTCTGCTAATCAGAGCCCAGGCGCATACTCACTCCTGTCTTGGTATCTGGCCGAGCACAGGCTGTGGGGACCATGCAGTTCCGGAATTATAGCCGGGAGCTGAGGCTACAGTTTAATAAAAACAGTGCCAAAGTCCCATCGGAAGCTTCCACGATGCACACAGGCAGGGGCAGTAGGCTGCCTATCTGTCCTTAGTCTTCTGAAAAGAAAAAGAACATTTTCTCTGGAGAAGCCCAGAGAGAGGACCGGCTCCCTCGGGCACATTTTTCAAACTGGTCTGTAGGGGGGCATAGAGGGGAAGAGCCAGTCACAGTCTAAAAAGAATTTAAAGTGCCGGCTCCACTTAGCCACCATCTATACCCCACCGTAAAGACCTTCCAGTGTCCCCTAGTGGATGAAGGAGAAAGGTAAGTATTAAGCCCCTGATTTAAGGTTGAATACAAGTGCATTTGTGCAACATATTCCTGACTCTCACATGACATGTGTCCAGGATTTCCAGCCCCTTACCAATGAGAGACAGATTAGGGGCAAAAGTAGGGGCATAGACATGCACATTAGCTGCTCCCGATCAGATGCATCAATATTCTGGGATACATTTATCTTTAAATAAGTTATATACTGTACGAAGCATAAACTCTGCACCTACAGAAACTAGGGGGTAAATTTGCTAAGGTGGGAGGTTTTTTTAGAACTTGTGATGTTGCCCATCGCAACCAATCAGATTCTATCTTTTATCTTCCAGAAGCAGCTAGATAAATGTTAAGTAGAATTTGATTGGTTGCTATGAGCAACATCACCAGTTCTAAAAAAAACTGTATTCGACTTGCAAACAGTTATATGCATAAAGGCATCTGAGATATATTTAACACTAATTCTAATAAAATATCACTGCTGCTGCTCTAAGAAAATGGTTTTCCAAAATTTTTTACAGATAAGCAAAAATCTTCATCTGTGTGTGCAAAATGGAATCTTTTATATCAAACCCCAATTCACCCCCCGTCTCATCAGAGTTTAGTGAAATCAGAGAACCTGTGCTGGAGAGACAAGAAAGCAGAAAGCCTCTGGGTAAAAATATATTTTACTTACCTTATACAGGACAAAAATCTGTACAGCTGACCAAACCTCTCAGCACTTACAGTAGTACGGGTGTATTCTGGACACCAAATCCACATTCTGAAAAAGAGGCTTCTACCTTACAGTACTACCTGCAAATCCACTGTTTTGTTTCATATTATGCCCTGTTGAGTAAACTGTTTATTGTTCACATCCCAGCTACACACAAGTTTCTTATTTTAGAGGAACAGGTTAAGGGAGAGATTTATCAAAGCTTGAAGAGAGTGCCATGTGACATGGCAGACAGTGTATTAGATCTTCACTAAAAAGGTCTACAGTCAATAGGTCTACTACTAATGGTACACATGCATTAGGTCGACAGTGTCAAAAGGTCGACATGGAAATCGTTGACACAAAAAAAGGTAGACACAATGGGGAGGTTTTGGGTGCTTTGTCACTTTTCTGCCACAACAATTCTTATTACTTTTATAGAAGAAACTTTCTGTGACAGGTATTTTCCAGACTTTTATAAAAAATAACTTGTAGCCCTAAACTCCTCATGCCTCCAAAATCCTCAAATTCCAGGACAAAGTACACCCTAGACCTTTCCACGCATGCTCACAAGTTATTCAGGCATACTGTGAGCAGGGCAACCTGTTAGGTAGCAGCTTCCTCGTAAAAGCAACTTCCTACTGTTTTTTCCTCTGTCTGCACTATGGTACTGTACACTATGTCTATCAGATGGAATACATTGAAAGCATCCTGAGGAACTTCCCCGCCCTTTTCCACAAAGTGTGGGCTCCTTGGACTTCATGGTTCAACAAACATCTCCTCAACCTAGGACTCTGATGAGACAATGGTTTAAGTCAAATACAGCTTACGTCACCGCCTTATGTTTAACCTGATGAGCCTTTATAAACCTGGGCTACCTTCCCTGCACCCCTTTCCCTGTATCCCTTCTCTCCCTCCCCAACTTTAATGATAAAATCTGCACTTATAGAATTCTCAATATTATTGGACTGTGGGCCTAATTCAGATCTGATCGCAGCAGCAAATTTGTTCAATTTGTGAACATTTGAATGTACTTAAGTACATTTATTCGCAGCAGCGCAAGCCACCCGCCGAGGTGGTGCTGGCACGTAAGCCTCAGCCTCCCTCCCGGCAGGCCGGGGCAGGCGTGGCGAAGGGGAAGTGTTTCGCTTATAATGATTCCCGGTGTACTCGCGGGACTGCGTGTCGCTTTTGCCACTCCTTCCGCGTTTGCGGGGGGGAGCACCCCGCCAAGGACTGCCGTAGGGCAGCCGGTGGGGCAGCCGTGGATAGGGGGGAGCCCCGTGTTGAGCCTAGCTAAGGCCCCCTCTCCAATTAGTGTGGACCAGTTGGCTCGCTGGTCATGATATGTTTATGCGTTCTAAAGGGGCTGCGTGGCGTGAGTATGACGTTCATGCCCCGGAATTTGAAGTGGTCCGTTTCCTACGGCGCCGCAGCCTGACCTTTGTATTTCTCCCCTAGGAATGATGTCTGTGCGGACGACCTTTTTTTTTTTCCTCTCACGGATGATCTGAAGAAAAAAAAATAAAAAATAAAAAGAAGAAGAGGGCCACGGTTGGGGCTACCCTGCCGCATCATCACATTCGGTTGTGTTCTGAGATTATAGATGACCTTCGAGTTTGGGCTCGTTTCTTGTCTGAATTTAATGGTGAGAGGATTTGGCCAGAACTGCCAGTTGGCAATGCTGTCTTACAGCTTTTTACTGATGCGGCGGGGGGGGGGGGGGGTCCGGTTTTGGGGCCTATTTCAACGGGGAATGGTGTGTGGCCCTGTGGCCTTCTGCCTGGGTTTTGGAAGGTCTCACCGCCAATATGTTGCTTCTTGAGCTTTTTCCGATTGTTGTGGGTGTTGAATTGTGGTCTGAGGCCTTGGCGAATCAACATATTATTTTCTGGTGTGATAACCTAGGTGTTGTGCATGCCGTTAATAATCAAAGGTCTTCTTCTCCAATGGCTTTGCGGCTGTTGAGGCATTTGGTTTTGCGCTGTTTGGAGGCGAATATCCGTTTTAGGGCTCGTCATGTACCTGGCGTTAATAATGAAATTGCCGATACTCTGTCACGCTTTGATTTTATTCGTTTCCGTGCGCTGGCTCCGGAAGCCTCTGCAGTTGGGTTAACTCTTCCTCCATTTGTTTGGCAGATTATTAGGTCCGCTTAGAGTCTCTGGCGCAGCGGTCCTTGGCCCCGGCGACTTTGCGGTCGTACGGTGCTGCCTGGCGGGATTGGGAGGCATACCTTGCGCGTTTTCCTGTGGATGGTAAGTCCGTTCATGACCTCTTGTTAGCCTTTGTGTGGGCGCACTGTCAGCGAGGCCGCTCCAAGGCCTCTATGTCTGCTGCGCTGGCGGGGATTTATTTTTTTAGCAGATTGCATGGTGTCTCTGACCCTACAAGGTCATTTGTTCTTTCCATGACTTTAAAGGGTTGGGCTAGGTTGCGCCCGTCTTGCACGGATTCACACAGGCCTATTGATTTGCAGCTGCTGCGGGCTTTGGTTGGTGTTGTTCCTAGTGTGGCTTTGGATGCTTTCGAAGCAGCCCTTTTTCGTTTGGCATTTTCAGCTGCTTTTTTTGGTGCTTTCCGCGTTAGTGAGCTTGTTGCTTCGAGCAGGGCGTCTGTTTCTTCTGGTTTGCTTTTTGGTGAAGTTTTGTTGCGAGATTCATCGGTTCTTTGTAAGCTTCGTTCCTCCAAGACGGATCAATCGGGTAGGGGGCACTGGGTTACACTTCCTGTGCACGCTGACGTGTCTATTTGCCCGGTGTCCCTTGCTGGGGCTTACTATGCTGATCGCCCCTCTGACGGTCTTCAGTGGTTGGTCCATGCTGATTTGACGCCTCTCTCTCAGTTTCAGTTTGCAGCGGTTCTTCGGCATTGCTTGGTTGCCTTAGGGCTGGATGCCAGTTCTTATGGGACGCATTCCTTTAGGATTGGGGCCGTGACTGTCGCTGCGGCGGCTGGGGCCCCGCCTTCTTCCATTCAGGCTCTTGGAAGATGGAGGTCTTCATCTTACAAGTCTTATGTGCGCTGCGACCAGTTATAGTTGCGCTTCCTGCGCCAACCCGAAAACATTTGTTTACTCTCCATTTGTAGAACGATTAGCGTTCGACAAATGGGGGTGTGCAGGGTGCTTTTTGTTTTTCTCCCGGGAGCCATGATTCGGCCCCTTTTTGGTTCACGGGAGGTCGTTTTGTTTTGCCCTTTCACTCGGGTTACCTGTTTTCCCTTTCCTTGGCTAGGCGCTTAGTTGCTGTTCCATTTTGTTGTGTTGGTTTTTTGTTTCTTTATTAACTTGGTTTTGGTGCGGTGGCTCATTTTTAAGTTAAGTTTTCTTTTTACAGTGGAAGAGGAGCGTTTGGAGCAGGTTTGGCTTGTCAGCCATTCCTATATTTACTGGGCTGAGCGGCATGGGCTTGCTGAGCTGTTTTTGGGTGGCCGCCGGGTGCGGTGGTTTGGTGTTCGGGGCCTTCGTTGTGATGCATTGATGGCTTTGCTGCTTTCGGCGGCGGAGACGTGGGGTGTCCCTGACTGGCTGGTGTTGGAGGCAATGACGTCGGTCAATTGAAAGGTGTGAAGCTTATTGTGCGTTTGCGGGAGTTGCTGACGGAAGTCAGGGCACGGTGGCCGGCAGTTACCATTGTCTGGTCGGAAGTGGTGCCTCGTTTGGTTTGGAGGGATGCCCGTAAGCACAAGGCTTTGGACAGGGCGCGGAGGAAGATTAATGTTGCAGTCTCTCGTTTTGTTTTGGTCTCCGGTGGGAAGGTGGTTCAGCATCGTTTTTTGGGGTCTGATCCCTCACGGTATTTTAGGCCCGATGGAGTGCATCTTAATTATTTGGGTCTTGGTTTGTTCATTAAGGATCTGTTGTCTTTTTTAGATTAGTTTGTTGCTCGGTTTGGTGGCGGGCCACGGCTTAAGGCGCCTTAGCTGTGGCGGGAGAGCGCTGCATCTCAGTGGCTTTCTGTGACGTAAGATATCGTTGTGGGGCACCTGCCTCTAACTACTTGACGAGTTTGTCCTGCTCTGTGCGAGGGACCTGGGCTCTTTTAGTGTGAGAGTGCTCAGACTTTGTCCGGGAGGTCAGGTGAGTCTCCACGATGTAAGTGCGTCAGTAAGGGGACGTTGTAGTCGTCACCTTTAAATTAATATAGCGATAAGGCTGGAACTGAGATTGCAGCGTCTCCTGGCCACCTTTTTCCTCGTAGGTTAATTATAATATTGAATAAAAAGCTGTGACCTTTAAGCCAAGCCGTTTTTGTGTCCGTGTCTTTATTTCAGTAGGATTTAAGTTATTTGGTTGGTTACATTTTATTGCATATTTTCTGGTTTATGGGTAAAGTGCATGGTGTTAAATAATTCTAATTAAAGGTAAATGTGGTTTAGTATATAAAGGTTAATGAGTTAATTGGGAATAAACCAATGGAGCTCTTATGGGCAAAACCATGTGCACTGCAGGTGTGGCAGATATAACATGTGCAGAGAGAGTTAGATTTGGGTGGGTTATATTGTTTCTGTGCAGGGTAAATACTGGCTGCTTTATTTTTACACTGCAATTTAGATTTCAGTTTGAACACACCCCACCCAAATCTAACTCTCTCTGCACACGGAGGACAGCAGTGGTCGGGAAGCAGGAGCGGGGATGGTGAGTATTTTTTTTATTTATATATTTTTTCTCTAACGTCCTAGTGGATGCTGGGGACTCCGTAAGGACCATGGGGAATAGACGGGCTCCGCAGGAGACATGGGCACTTTAAGAAATAATTTATATTCTGGTGTGCTCTGGCTCCTCCCTCTATGTCCCTCCTCCAGACCTCAGTTTGAATCTGTGCCCGGACGAGCTGGGTGCTGTTCAGTGAGCTCTCCTGAGCTTGCTGTAAGAAAGTATTTTGTTAGGTTTTTTATTTTCAGGGAGCTCTGCTGGCAACAGACTCCCTGCATCGTGGGACAGAGGGGAGAGAAGCAGCCCTACTCTCTGAAGATAGGTCCTGCTTCTTAGGCTACTGGACACCATTAGCTCCAGAGGGATCGTACACAGGATCTCACCCTCGTCATCCGATCCCAGAGCCGCGCTGCCGTCCCCCTCGCAGAGCCGGAAGACAGAAGCCGGGTGAGCATAACAAGCAAAGAAGACTTCGAAATCAGCGGCAGAAGACTCCAGTCTTCATTGAGGTAGCGCACAGCACTGCAGCTGTGCGCCATTGCTCCCACACACACCTCACATACTCCGGTCACTGTAAGGGTGTAGGGCGCAGGGGGGGGGGCGCCCTGGGCAGCAATTGGGACCTCTTTGGCAAAAGTTTAGCATATATACAGTTGGGCACTGTATATATGTATGAGCCCCCGCCAAAAATTGTACATTGAAGCGGGACAGAAGCCCGCCGCTGAGGGGGCGGGGCTTCTTCCTCAGCACTCACCAGCGCCATTTTTTCTCCACAGCTCCGCTGAGAGGAAGCTCCCCAGGCTCTCCCCTGCAGATACACGATGAAAAGAGAGGGGGGGCACATAATTAGGCGCAAAAATCAATATAAACAGCGGCTACTGGGTTAGCATTAAGTTACTGTGTTATTCCTGGGTTATATAGCGCTGGGGGGTGTGCTGGCATACTCTCTCTCTGTCTCTCCAAAGGGCCTTGTGGGTGAACTGTCTTCAAAAAGAGCATTCCCTGTGTGTGTGGTGTGTCGGTACGCTTGTGTCGACATGTTTGACGAGGAAGGCTATGTGGAAACAGAGCGAGAGCAAATGAATGTGGTGTCTCCGCCGACGGCGCCGACACCTGATTGGATGGATATGTGGAAGGTTTTAAATGATAATGTTAATTCCTTGCATAAAAGGTTGGATAAAGCTGAAGCCTTAGGACAGTCAGGGTCTCAGCCCGTGCCTGATCCTATGTCGCAGAGGCCGTCAGGGTCTCAGAAGCGCCCACTATCCCAAATTGTTGACACAGATACCGACATGGATTCTGACTCCAGTGTCGATTACGATGATGCAAAGTTACAGCCTAAATTGGCTAAATCCATCCGTTATATGATTATAGCAATTAAGGATGTGTTGCACATCACAGAGGAAACCCCAGTCCCTGACAAGAGGGTTCATATGTATGGGGAAAAAGGCAGGTGGTGACCTTTCCCCCTTCACACAAGCTAAATGAGTTATGTGAAAAGGCTTGGGAATCTCCAGATAAAAAACTGCAGATTTCCAAACGGATGCTTATGGCGTATCCTTTCCCGCCAACGGACAGGTTACGCTGGGAATCCTCCCCTAGGGTGGACAAAGCTTTAACACGCTTATCCAAGAGGGTAGCCCTGCCGTCATAGGATACGGCTACCCTAGAAGATGCTGCGGATAGAAAGCAAGAGGGTACCCTGAAGTCCATTTATACACATTCAGGTACCTTACTGAGGCCAGCGATCGCGTCGGCCTGGGTGTGTAGTGCTGTAGCAGCATGGACGGACACCCTGTCTGAGGAACTTGATACCTTAGACAAGGATACTATATTAATGACCCTGGGGCATATAAAAGACGCTGTCCTATATATGAGAGATGCTCAAAGAGACATTAGTCTACTGGGTTCTAGAAAAAATGCTATGTCGATTTCTGCCAGAAGGGTCCTGTGGACTCGGCAATGGACAGGTGATGCCGACTCAAAAAGGCACATGGAGGTTTTACCTTACAAGGGTGAGGAATTGTTTGGGGAGGGTCTCTCGGACCTGGTCTCCACAGCTACTGCTGGAAAGTCAAATTTTTTGCCGTATGTTTACTCACAACCTAAGAAAGCACCGTATTACCAAATGCAGTCCTTTCGATCACAGAAAGGCAAGAAAGTCCGAGGTGCGTCCTTTCTTGCCAGGGGCAGGGGTAGAGGAAAGAAGCTGCACAACACAACTAGTTCCCAGGAACAGAAGTCCTCCCCGGCTTCCACTAAATCCACCGCATGACGCTGGGGCTCCACAGGTGGAGCTAGGCCCGGTGGGGGCGCGTTTCCGAAATTTCAGCCACAGGTGGGTTCACGCCCAGTTGGATCCCTGGGCAATAGATATTGTGCCTCAGTGATAGAAGCTGGAAATCGAAGAGATGCCCCCTCACCGATACCTCAAATCGGCCCTGCCAGCTTCCCCCCTCGAGAGGGAAATAGTGTTAACTGCAATTCACAAATTGTATCTGCAACAGGTGGTGGTCAAGGTTCCCCTCCTTCAACAAGGAAGGGGTTATTATTCGACAATGTTTGTATTACCGAAACCGGACGGTTCGGTCAGACCCATATTGAATTTAAAATCCCTGAACATATATCTGAAACGGTTCAAGTTCAAGATGGAATCGCTGAGAGCGGTCATCGCAAGCCTGGAAGGGGGGGATTTTATGGTGTCTCTGGACATAAAGGATGCATACCTTAATGTCCCCATTTATCCACCTCATCAGGCGTACCTCAGATTTGTAGTACAGGATTGTCATTACCAATTTCAGACGTTGCCATTTGGTCTCTCCACGGCACCGAGAATATTTACCAAGGTAATGGCGGAAATTATGGTTCTCCTGTGGAAGCAAGGGGTCACAATTATCCCATACTTGGACGATCTCCTCATAAAAGCGAGGTCAAGAGGGCAGTTGCTGATCAGTGTAGCACGCTCTCTGGAAGTGTTACGACAACACGGCTGGATTCTAAATATTCCAAAGTCGCAGTTGATTCCTACGACTCGTCTGCCTTTCCTGGGCATGATTCTGGACACGGACCAGAAAAGGGTTTATCTTCCGATGGAGAAGGCTCAGGAACTCATGACACTGGTCAGAAACCTATTAAAACCAAAACAGGTGTCGGTGCATCACTGCACTCGAGTCCTGGGAAAGATGGTGGCATCATACGAGGCCATTCCCTTCGGCAGGTTCCATGCGAGGACCTTTCAATGGGACTTACTGGACAAATGGTCCGGATCACATCTTCAGATGCATTGGTTAATCAACCTATCCCCCATGGCCAGGGTGTCTCTCCTGTGGTGGCTGCAGAGTGCTCACCTTCTCGAGGGCCGCAGATTCGATATTCAGGACTGGGTCCTGGTGACCACGGATGCAAGCCTCCGAGGGTGGGGGGCAGTCACACAGGGAAGAAATTTCCAAGGGCTGTGGTCAAGTCAGGAGACTTGCCTTCACATCAACATCCTGGAACTAAGGGCCATATACAACGCCCTACGTCAAGCGGAGACCCTGCATCGCGACCAACCGGTTCTGATTCAGTCAGACAACATCACCGCTGTGGCTCATGTAAACCGACAAGGCGGCACAAGGGTGGTGATGGTGGAAGCCACCAGAATTCTTCGCTGGGCGGAGAATCACGTAAGCGCACTGTCAGCAGTGTTCATTCCGGGAGTGGAGAACTGGGAAGCAGACTTCCTCAGCAGGCACGACCTCCACCCGGGAGAGTGGGGACTTCATCAAGAAGTCTTCACGCAAATTGCAAGTCGGTGGGAACTGCCACAGGTGGACATGATGGCATCCCACCTCAACAAAAAGCTACAGAAGTATTGTGCCAGGTCAAGAACCCTCAGGCGATAGCTGTGGACGCACTGGTGACACCGTGGGTGTTCCAGTCGGTCTATGTATTTCCTCCTCTTCCTCTCATACCCAAGGTGCTGAGAATCATAAGAAAAAGAGGAGTGAGAACAATACTCATTGTTCCGGATTGGCCAAGAAGGACTTGGTATCCAGATCTGCAAGAAATGCTCACAGAGGACCCGTGGCCTCTGCCTCTAAGACAGGACTTGTTGCAACAGGGGCCCTGCCTGTTCCAAGACTTACCGCGGCTGCGTTTGACGGCATGGCGGTTGAACGCCGGATCCTAGCAGAAAAAGGCATTCCGGATGAGGTTATTCCTACGCTGATAAAGGCTAGGAGGACGTGACGGCTCAACATTATCACCGTATATGGCGAAAATATGTTGCTTGGTGTGAAGCCAGGAATGCCCCTACGGAGGAATTCCAGCTGGGCCGTTTCCTTCACTTCCTACAGTCGGGAGTGACTTTGGGCCTAAAATTGGGTTCCATTAAGGCCCAGATTTCGGCCTTATCCATTTTCTTTCAAAAAGAACTGGCTTCTCTACCTGAAGTTCAGACGTTTGTAAAGGGAGTGCTGCATATTCAGCCCCCTTTTGTGCCTCCAGTGGCACCTTGGGATCTTAATGTGGTGTTGAGTTTCCTGAAATCACACTGGTTTGAACCACTCAAAACGGTGGAATTGAAATATCTCACATGGAAGGTGGTCATGCTACTAGCCTTGGCTTCGGCTAGGCGTCTGTCAGAATTGGCGGTTTTGTCACATAAAAGCCCCTATCTGGTTTTCCATGCGGATAGAGCAGAATTGCGGACCCGCCCACAATTTCTGCCGAAAGTGGTTTCATCCTTTCATATAAACCAACCTATTGTGGTGCCTGTGGCTACTAATGGCTTGGAGGATTCCGAGTTACTTAATGTGGTCAGGGCTTTGAAGGTTTATGTAGCCAGAACGGCTAGGGTCAGGAAAACAGAATCTTTGTTTATCCTGTATGCTTCCAACAAGCTTGGGGCGCCTGCTTCAAAGCAGACTATTGCTCGCTGGATCTGTAACACGATTCAGCAGGCTCATTCTGCGGCTGGATTGCCGCTGCCTAAATCGGTTAAGGCCTATTCCACAAGGAAGGTGGGCTCTTCTTGGGCGGCTGCCCGAGGGGTCTCGGCATTACAGCTTTGCCGAGCGGCTACTTGGTCAGGTTCAAACACTTTTGCAAAGTTCTACAAGTTTGATACCCTGGCTGAGGAGGACCTTGTGTTTGCTCAATCGGTGCTGCAGAGTCATCCGCACTCTCCCGCCCGTTTGGGAGCTTTGGTATAATCCCCATGGTCCTTACGGAGTCCCCAGCATCCACTAGGACGTTAGAGAAAATAAGATTTTCTATTTCTCGTAATCCGTAGCGGATGCTGGGCGCCCGTCCCAAGTGCGGACTTCTTCTGCAATGCTTGTATATAGTTATTGCTTAAATAAGGGTTATGTTATAGTTGCATCAGGGTTGAACTGATGCTCTGTTGTTGTTCATACTGTTAACTGGGTAAGGTTATCACAAGTTATACGGTGTGATTGGTGTGGCTGGTATGAATCTTGCCCTGGATTATCAAAATCCTTTCCTTGTACTGTCAGCTCTTCCGGGCACAGTTTCTCTAACTGAGGTCTGGAGGTGGGACATAGAGGGAGGACCCAGAGCACACCAGAATATAAATTCTTTCTTAAAGTGCCCATGTCTCCTGCGGAGCCCGTCTATTCCCCATGGTCCTTACGGAGTCCCCAGCATCCACTACGGACTACGAGAAATAGATTTACCGGTAAGTAAAATCTTATTTTTTTATTTTTTTTGGGGGGGGGGTAAGCAACGCTACTAGCGGCACAGCTACAGTGGGCACAACTACTGAGAGCACAGCTACGGTGGCACAACTACTGAGGGCACAGCTACGGGGGCACGACTACTGAGGGCACAGTACTGGGGTCACAACTACTGAGGGCACAACTACTGAGGGCACAACTACTGAGGGTACAGTACTGGGGGGCACAACTACTGAGAGCACAGCTACAAGGGGCACAGTACTGGGGGCACAACTACTGAGGGCACAGTACTGGGGGCACAACTACTGAGAGCACAGCTACAAGGGGCACAGTACTGGGGGCACAACTACTGAGGGCACAGCTACAGGGGGCACAGTACTGGGGCACAACTACTGAGGGCACAGCTGCGAGGGGCACAACTACTGAGGGTATAACTACAAGGGGCACGGGGGCGTGGCTTGACACAGCATGGTGTAGGCAGCTTCCTACCAGATCTCCTGCTAATATCCTGATCTATCTCCTGTTCAGTAGCGGATCTTGCCACGGGCAAGCAGGACTTTTGCCCAGGGCGCCGCCTTCCGGAGGGTGCCGCACCATGGCAAGATCCGCCACTGTGCCCCGCTGTGCCCCCCGCTTTGAAGGGAACCAGACGCTACGGTCTAGTTTCCCTTCATGGAGAGGACCTTTGCTGTGCGGTGCGCGATGACGTCATCGCGCACCGCACAGCATAGTGGCACAGACACTAGGGGTCATAATTGACCTCTAGTGTCTATGCTGTTCTATGGGAGAGACGTAATAACGTCTCTCCCATAGATCGAGGAGAGGAGAGGAGAGAAGAGCGGCGGCGGCGGAGGAGGTCTGCAGCGGTCTGGATCAGGAACGGGGACAGTAAGTATTTTTTTATTTCATTTTTTCTTTCAGCGGCGCTACAGGGGGCACAAATGGGGGCGTAACTGACCACGCCCCCATTTGAAGATGCGCCCCTATACTTTGCCCGGGGCGCCACAAGGGCAAGAACCGGCCCTGCTCCTGTTTCCCTGGTGTTCTGTGGTTGAAAATATCTGTAAGACTGCAGTACCCCCCTCTGCTCCTGCAGTGTGAATTTGGGGATCCTCGGTGCCAAGAGTCCTAACTTACTGGCTGGTGCAGTCTGTGACTGGATCCTGAGGCAGACTCTGCTCTCAGTGTGGCTGTTGCTCCTGCTGCAGCTCTGCCCTCACTCAGCTGCTGGGGCCAGTGTGCTCTGCAGAGGTTTTGGACGCAGTATCCTGTGGATTTCTGTGCCCTGTCTCCAGCTTTGTCATAATGTGTGAAATCTACCACAACTCTGTAGCTGGTGAGCAGGATGGCTTTGCTTCTATGTCCTTTTATCCAGATTCAGTGCAGCAGCTCTCAGGGACCCTTAGTTAGACTTTATCTGCACCACTTACTATTACACTACAGCAGGTGCTTACCGCTGTGGGTTCTTCCGAGCAACAAATTACTAATAGACTGGAGGAGCTGAGGGATGACCTTACGCATATTCACTGTGAACTACGGCTGGTGATGGCGCGTGTGGATCCTCCAGCGGCCTCTGTTTCTTTAGTGGTGACTCCATGGTCCCACGCGAAGATTCGATCTGCAGTCACACAGAGTCACTTATCTGATGAAGAGGGAGAATGGCGACGTAACATCCTCCAGTTTGCTGGCAGTCGGCGAGAGGGAATGGCTTTCCACTCTAATATTTATTTGGAACAGTGGTTCGGTGTAACCCGCGGATGGAGGTTTTTGTCCCTAATCCGGTTTTCTTCAGCTGCCACTTGTCCCTATACGTTTATTTTGACACAGCTGTGTGTGACGGCTGATGGCCCAGTTTATCCTTCTGCCCACTCTCGAGGGACTGTCATTTGGCTGGATTACTTTGTTCCAGGGTGGACTCATCCTCCGGACTGATTTTGCTCACCTTGGGACTGGGAATCATTTCATTGGCTGCTGAGATCCTTACTGTGCTCTGTTCTGTATACTGATTCTCGTTAGCTACTGCGTAATTTCATATAGTTTGTACATCATAGCTCCAGTTGTGTTATACTGCTATTGTGCTCATTCTAAATAATTATTTGCATACAACTAATTATTTTCCAGGAGAATTCTCCTATAATGTTTAAGGCCATTTATTTAGTGTTATTGTCACTTATATAGATATCCGTCTGTTTTCCGGCTCAGTGTATCTAAACCTACTGTATGTGCATTTTTCACTATTTTGCAGGAGCAACTTCCCATATATAGGTTGTGGTCATTTATTTTAATGCCGCAACCACTTCTATTTATATTATGTCTGTTCTTTACACTCAGTTATCTTGGTATTTGCATAATACTTTACTATTCTATGGGTATAACCTGCTCTATTTAGTTTATGGTCTTTTATTTAATTATCCCTGTCATTTACAGTATATCGTGTGCTTATCCTGTAGCTACACTTTTGTTGTTCTGCTATCCTCGTGCTCATTCTAGCTAAATATTTGCGTGTAACACTTTCCGAGAGAATCCTGTTCTAACTGGTGTATGGCCATTTATTTAATGTTACATCGATATTATGTCTGTTTACCAGCTCCTTGTATCTAAGAACGTGTGCACTTTACCATTTTGTGGGAGAAGCTTGCCATATTTAGTCTGTGGTCGCTTGTTTTAGTTCCACAGCCGTTTATATTTATATTCTGTCTTTAAGCTCAGCTACCTCAGTATTTGCATACTACTTTACTATTCTGCGGGTATAACCTGCTCCACTTAGTTTATGGCCATTTATTTTAACTGCCCCTGTCAATTATACGGTATACTTATACTGTGTTATGGGGTTGGGGGGTGGGGGGATGTTAGGCATTTAGGTGTAGTGTAGTTAGGGATGGGGTTCTTATGGGGAACCAGGTATGCCTAGGTTGGGGTTAGGTTATACAGGGTGGGGGGTTCTTGGGAGGTTTGCTTTGGGTGTCTTTATTTTATTTTGTGTATTTGTTTGGTTTGTAGGTTAGGGCATATTGGGTGGGGGGGAATGTGAGGCTTTGTGTTTTGATATTCTGATGGATGAGTTTTTTTATATTTTCATTTACGGTATGTCACCTATATGCCCCATTATAAATCTGGTTCTCTCATGTGTACACCCGAATGGCGCCTTCGGGTGGCAATTAAGCTATAAGTGTTTGATTTGGAGTATTCTGTATGTTGTTTTTAATATATCCTGCTATTGTCCCATTTCTCATGTCCGATGGCTCGGTGGCTGATCTTTATTTTGTCATTTATACACTGTTTATGCCTTCCTGTATTATTCCTCATGTTTGCCTTACCAATCATATGTCTCTTTAATGTCTGGGTGTAACTTTTTAAATTTCCAATAAAAATGACACAGTTAAAAAAAAAAAAACTACAAGGGGCACAACTACTGAGGGCACAGCTACAAGGGGCACAGTACTGGGGGCACAGCTACAGGGGGCACAACTACTGAGGGCGCAGTACTGGGGGCACAACTACTGAGGGCACAGCTACAAGAGGCACAGTACTGGGGGCACAGCTAGAGGGGGCACAACTACTGAGGGCACAGCTACAAGGGGCACAGTACTAGGGTCACAACTACTGAGGGCACAGCTACAGGGGGCACAGTACTGGGGGCACAGTACTGAGGGCACAGCTACATGGGGCACAGTACTGGGGGCACAGCTACAGGGGGCACAGTACTGGGGGCACAACTACTGAGGGCACAGCTACAGGGGGGCATAACTGTGACCACGCCCCTTCCCCATGAAGCCACGCCCCTACTTTTTTTATGCGCGCCTGCGCCGCGCACAAACCCTGTTTTACCTATCTGGAAGGGGGGGGGGGGGGGGGGGTGAGCCAAAGGAAACTTTTGCCCTGGGCGCCACAAGGTCAAGAACCGGCCCAGCCCAGTGCCCTTACTTTTTGCATAGTAGCTGACCAATGAGATCATTTTGATACACTTAATAGTTTGAATAAAAGTTTGAATGAAAAAACAAACTTGTATTTATGTTTATTTGTCCCCATCCTTCCATCTTATTTTGTTCTTTTGATTCTGTTTGATACTTTAAAACAAATATGCAGTTGATTCCTTAATCACGTTTTTGCCTTGCTTATCCCACATAAGGAACTGTGTGTACCTTTTCAAAAAAGCTGTATTTTGCCACTTCTGTGTCCTCTGGAAGGTTGGTTTCATTTTCATCATCTTCAAACTCCTCGTCATCTTCAATATTCCTAAAATGAGAAAATGTGCATTGTACTTGCCCAAGTGACAGAAGCTTTCAGTGCTATAAGATGAGTGTACAAAGTTCTATTCCTACAAAGATGGGTTTGACAAATTCTGACTCTTTTGGAATATATGGGAGACTCTCACATTTCAGGGATTTATACTGGTGTCCAGGAAGACAGGGCCACCCCGGATTCTGCCTAGGGAATAGAATGGGGCCTTAATGAAAGCAAATTGCCAATCTTTAGGTACGGTAAATAATCCAACCTTCTCTGACTCCCCACCCACCCCGCAAGAAAATAAACTTATTTTATCAAGAGGAATACAGAAATAAATAACGAACATTTAATAGGGGCCTTTGGGTAGTAGCTGGGGTAGTAAATGGGGCCCAGACCTAAGCATTCAAACTCAGTGGTATAAATATGATTATGAAATGGACAGTAAAATAATAAGAATTTACTTACCGATAATTCTATTTCTCGTAGTCCGTAGTGGATGCTGGGAACTCCGTAAGGACCATGGGGAATAGCGGCTCCGCAGGAGACTGGGCACAAAAGTAAAGCTTTAGGACTACCTGGTGTGCACTGGCTCCTCCCCCTATGACCCTCCTCCAAGCCTCAGTTAGGATACTGTGCCCGGACGAGCGTACACAATAAGGAAGGATTTTGAATCCCGGGTAAGACTCATACCAGCCACACCAATCACACCGTACAACCTGTGATCTGAACCCAGTTAACAGCATGATAACAGAGGAGCCTCTGAAAAGATGGCTCACAACAATAATAACCCGATTTTTGTAATAATAACTATGTACAAGTATTGCAGACAATCCGCACTTGGGATGGGCGCCCAGCATCCACTACGGACTACGAGAAATAGAATTATCGGTAAGTAAATTCTTATTTTCTCTGACGTCCTAGTGGATGCTGGGAACTCCGTAAGGACCATGGGGATTATACCAAAGCTCCCAAACGGGCGGGAGAGTGCGGATGACTCTGCAGCACCGAATGAGAGAACTCCAGGTCCTCCTCAGCCAGGGTATCAAATTTGTAGAATTTAGCAAACGTGTTTGCCCCTGACCAAGTAGCTGCTCGGCAAAGTTGTAAAGCCGAGACCCCTCGGGCAGCCGCCCAAGATGAGCCCACCTTCCTTGTGGAATGGGCTTTTACAGATTTTGGCTGTGTCAGGCCTGCCACAGAATGTGCAAGCTGAATTGTACTACAAATCCAACGAGCAATAGTCTGCTTAGAAGCAGGAGCACCCAGCTTGTTGGGTGCATACAGGATAAACAGCGAGTCAGATTTTCTGACTCCAGCCGTCCTGGAAACATATATTTTCAGGGCCCTGACTACGTCCAGCAACTTGGAGTCCTCCAAGTCCCTAGTAGCCGCAGGTACCACAATAGGCTGGTTCAAGTGAAACGCTGAAACCACCTTAGGGAGAAATTGAGGACGAGTCCTCAATTCTGCCCTGTCCGTATGAAAAATTAGGTAAGGGCTTTTATAGGATAAAGCCGCCAATTCTGAGACACGCCTGGCTGAAGCCAGGGCCAACAGCATTACCACTTTCCATGTGAGATATTTTAAGTCCACAGTGGTGAGTGGTTCAAACCAATGTGATTTTAGGAACCCCAAAACTACATTGAGATCCCAAGGTGCCACTGGAGGCACAAAAGGAGGCTGTATATGCAGTACCCCCTTGACAAACGTCTGAACTTCAGGAACTGAAGCCAGTTCTTTCTGGAAGAAAATCGACAGGGCCGAAATTTGAACCTTAATGGACCCTAATTTTAGGCCCATAGACAGTCCTGTTTGCAGGAAATGCAGGAAACGACCCAGTTTCCTCTGTAGGGGCCTTCCTGGCCTCGCACCACGCAACATATTTACGCCAAATACGGTGATAATGCTGTACGGTTACATCCTTCCTGGCTTTGATCAGGGTAGGGATGACTTCATCCGGAATGCCTTTTTCCTTCAGGATCCGGCGTTCAACCGCCATGCCGTCAAACGCAGCCGCGGTAAGTCTTGGAACAGACAGGGTCCCTGCTGGAGCAGGTCCTTTCTTAGAGGTAGAGGCCACGGGTCCTCTGTGAGCATCTCTTGAAGTTCCGGGTACCAAGTCCTTCTTGGCCAATCCGGAGCCACGAGTATAGTCCTTACTCCTCTCCTTCTTATGATTCTCAGTACCTTGGGTATGAGAGGCAGAGGAGGGAACACATACACTGACTGGTACACCCACGGTGTTACCAGAGCGTCCACAGCTATTGCCTGAGGGTCCCTTGACCTGGCGCAATACCTGTCTAGTTTTTTGTTGAGGCGGGACGCCATCATGTCCACCTTTGGTTTTTCCCAACGGTTCACAATCATGTGGAAGACTTCTGGGTGAAGTCCCCACTCTCCCGGGTGGAGGTGGTGTCTGCTGAGGAAGTCTGCTTCCCAGTTGTCCACTCCCGGAATGAACACTGCTGACAGTGCTATCACATGATTTTCTGCCCAGCGAAGAATCCTTGCAATTTCTGCCATTGCCCTCCTGCTTCTTGTGCCGTCCTGTCTGTTTACGTGGGTGACTGCCGTGAGGTTGTCTGACTGGATCAGCACCGGCTGACCTTGAAGCAGAGGTCTTGCTAGGCTTAGAGCATTGTAGATGGCCCTTAGCTCCAGGATATTTATGTGAAGTGATGTCTCCAGGCTTGACCACAAGCCCTGGAAATTTCTTCCCTGTGTGACTGCTCCCCAGCCTCTCAGGCTGGCATCCGTGGTCACCAGGACCCAGTCCTGAATGCCGAATCTGCGGCCCTCTAGAAGATGAGCACTCTGCAACCACCACAGGAGAGACACCCTTGTCCTTGGTGACAAGATTATCCGCTGATGCATCTGAAGATGCGACCCGGACCATTTGTCTAGCAGATCCCACTGGAAGGTTCTTGCGTGGAATCTGCCGAATGGGATTGCTTCGTAAGAAGCCACCATCTTTCCCAGGACCCTTGTGCATTGATGCACTGAGACTTGGCCTGGTTTTAGGAGATTTCTGACTAGTTCGGATAACTCCCTGGCTTTCTCCTCCGGGAGAAACACCTTTTTCTGGACTGTGTCCAGGATCATCCCTAGGAATAGAAGTCGTGTCGTCGGGATCAGCTGCGATTTTGGAATATTGAGAATCCAACCGTGCTGGCGCAGCACTATCTGAGATAGTGCTACTCCGACTTCCAACTGTTCCCTGGATCTTGCCCTTATCAGGAGATCGTCCAAGTAAGGGATAACTAAAACTCCCTTCCTTCGAAGGAGTATCATCATTTCGGCCATTACCTTGGTAAAGACCCGGGGTGCCGTGGACAATCCAAACGGCAGCGTCTGAAACTGATAGTGACAGTTCTGTACCACAAACCTGGAGGTACCCTTGGTGAGAAGGGTAAATTGGGACATGTAGGTAAGCATCTTTGATGTCCAGAGACACCATATAGTCCCCTTCTTCCAGGTTTGCAATCACTGCTCTGAGTGACTCCATCTTGAATTTGAACCTTTGTATGTAAGTGTTCAAGGATTTTAGGTTTAAAATTGGTCTCACCGAGCCGTCCGGCTTCGGTACCACAAATAGTGTGGAATAGTACCCCTTTCCCTGTTGTAGGAGGGGTACCTTGATTATCACCTGCTGGGAATATAGCTTGTGAATGGCTTCCAATACTGCCTCCCTGTCTGAGGGAGACGTCGGTAAAGCAGACTTTAGAAAACGGCGAGGGGGAGACGTCTCGAATTCCAATTTGTACCCCTGAGATACCACCTGAAGGATCCAGGGGTCCACTTGCGAGTGGGCCCACTGCGCACTGAACTTCTTGAGACGGGCCCCCACCGTGCCTGAGTCCGCTTGTAAAGCCCCAGCGTCATGCTGAGGACTTTGCGGAGGCGGGAGAGGGCTTTTGTTCCTGGGAACTGGCTGTTTGTTGCAGCCTTTTTCCTCTCCCTCTGCCACGGGGCAGAAATGAGGCACCTTTTGCCCGCTTGCCCTTATGGGGCCGAAAGGACTGCGCCTGATAATACGGCGTCTTCTTAGGTTGAGAAGCTACCTGGGGTAAAAATGTGGATTTTCCAGCAGTTGCCGTGGCTACCAGGTCTGATAGACCTACCCCAAATAACTCCTCCCCCTTATAAGGCAATACTTCCATGTGCCTTTTAGAATCCGCATCACCTGACCACTGCCGCGTCCATAAACCTCTTCTTGCAGAAATGGACAGCGCGCTAGCTCTTGATGCCAGTCGGCAAATATCCCTCTGTGCATCCCGCATATATAGAAATGCATCCTTCAAATGCTCTATAGTCAGTAATATACTGTCCCTATCTAGGGTATCAATATTTTCAGTCAGGGAATCCGACCACGCCAGGCCCGCACTGCACATCCAGGCTGAGGCGATTGCTGGTCGCAGTATAACACCCGTGTGAGTGTATATACATTTTAGGATATTCTCCAGCTTTCTATCGGCAGGTTCCTTTAGGGCGGCCGTATCAGGAGAGGGTAGTGCTACCTGTTTAGACAAGCGTGTGAGCGCTTTATCCACCCTAGGGGGTGTTTCCCAACGTGCCCTATCCTCTGGCGGGAAAGGGTACGATGCCAATAACCTTTTAGGAATTATCAGTTTTTTATCGGGGGAAACCCACGCCTCATCACACACTTCATTTAATTCCTCGGATACAGGAAAAACTACAGGCAGTTTTTTCTCACCAAACATAATACCCTTTTTAGTGGTACTTGTATTATCAGAGATATGCAATACATTTTTCATTGCTTCAATCATGTAACGTGTGGCCCTAGTGGAAGTCACGTTTGTCTCCTCATCATCGACACTGGAGTCAGTATCCGTGTCTGTGTCTGCCATGTGAGGTAACGGGCGTTTTAAAGCCCCTGATGGCGTTTGAGACCCCTGGACAGGCACAAGCTGAGTAGCCGGCTGTCTCATGTCGTCAACTGTCTGTCGTAAAGAGCTGACACTGTCACGCAATTCCTTCCATAAGCTCATCCACTCAGGTGTCGACTCCCTAGGGGGTGACAACTCTATAATAGGCAATTGCTCCGCCTCCATCTCATTTTCCTCCTCAAACATGTCGACACAATCGTACCGACACACCGCACACACACAGGGAATGCTCTGATAGAGGACAGGACCCCACTAGCCCTTTGGGGAGACAGAGGGAGAGTATGCCAGCACACACCAGAGCGCTATATATAGACAGGAATACCACTATAAAATGTGCTTTTCCCTTTATAGCTGCTGTTAGTATTAAAACTGCGCCAAATTAGTGCCCCCCTCTCTTTTTTACCCTTTTCTGTAGTGCAGGACTGCAGGGGAGAGTCAGGGAGATGTCCTTCCAGCGGAGCTGTGATGGAAAATGGCGCCCGTGTGCTGAGGAGATAGGCTCCGCCTCCTTCTCGGCGGCCTTTTCTCCCGCTTTTTGGTGAGTTCTGGCAGGGGTTAAAATACATCCATATAGCCCTGGGGGTTATATGTGGTGTATTTATGCCAGCCAAGGTGTTTACATTGCTGCTCAGGGCGCCCCCCCCTAGCGCCCTGCACCCTCAGTGACCGAAGTGTGAAGTGTGCCTGAGTAACAATGGCGCACAGCTGCAGTGCTGTGCGCTACCTTGTTGAAGACTGATGTCTTCTGCCGCCGATTTTTCCGGACCTCTTCTTGCTTCTGACTCTGTAAGGGGGCCGGCGGCGCGGCTCTGGGACCGAGCTCCGAGGCTGGGCATGTGTTCGGTCCCTCTGGAGCTAATGGTGTCCAGTAGCCTAAGAAGCCCAAGCTACCACCACTTAGGTAGGTTCGCTTCTTCTCCCCTTAGTCCCTCGATGCAGTGAGCCTGTTGCCAGCAGGTCTCACTGAAAATAAAAAACCTAAAACTAAACTTTCACTAAGAAGCTCAGGAGATCCCCTAGTGTGCACTCTTCTCGGCCGGGCACAAAAATCTAACTGAGGCTTGGAGGAGGGTCATAGGGGGAGGAGCCAGTGCACACCAGGTAGTCCTAAAGCTTTACTTATGTGCCCAGTCTCCTGCGGAGCCGCTATTCCCCATGGTCCTTACGGAGTTCCCAGCATCCACTAGGACGTCAGAGAAATATACAGTACACAGCATTCTACATTTAATCACTAATACCTTTCAGGTTTGTTTTCCTTGTTTTCATCCATTATTTTGGAAAGAAATCTACTTTTCTTATCATCTGCAAAATAATAAAACCAGCCATTAAAAATGAAGACAAGCCAATGGTAATTATCAATTTCTGCGTCATCCAATAGGTAGCAGTGTTTTATTGGACGCTGTCACCTATGATTCCGTTTTCAACAGCTTGGGAGAATATATACAGTATATCTACCAGTACCAACCTCAAATTGCATAGTAATTGACAGCACCAATATTAGCAAAGATGCTCTTTGATAAGCTTAAAAATGTATTATTAAGGATAACTTTATCCAGAGGGGCGTGGCTTCATTGAAATAGGCGTGGCTTTGCATAAAGGGGCGTGGCATTGCAGGAAAAGACTACCTCATACCCCAGTTTTGCAACCTGCACGCCCAGACGTTAGCCACCACAGGAAAGAAAAATAATCCTGATTCATGCCCCTTACATTATTTGTCATTTTTCCTCCTTATAGTAATGCCCAGTATACATTATGCCACATACTGCAATGGCCCTTAGACATTATGCCACACACAATAATGCACACACCGTAATGCCCCCGACACATTATGCCACACACCGTAATGCCTGTGACACATTATGACAGGAATCGCAATGCCCGTTATACATTATGCTACACACTGCAATGCCCCTGATACATTATAGCACATACAATGTCTGTGACACATTATGACACACACCGCAATGACCCTGAGACATTATACCACATACCACAATGCTCATGATATAGTATACAACACACCGTAATGCCTGGCACATTATGACACACACCGCAATGTCCGTGATACATTATGCCACACACTGCAATGACCCTGAGACATTATACCACATATCACAATGCCCGTGATATAGTATACCATACACCGTAATGCATGTGACACATACTGCAATGCCCGTTATACCCTATGCCACACACTGCAATGCCCGTTATACATTATGCCACACTGCAATGCCCCTGAGACATTATACCACATACCACAATGCCCGTGATATAGTATGCCACACACCGTAATGCCTGTGACACATTATGACACACACCGCAATGTCCGTGATACATTATGCCACACACCGTAATGCCTGTGACACATTATGCCACACACTGCAATGTCCATGATACATTATGCCACACACCACAATGCCCATTACACATTAAGCCCTACAGTAAGGCTTCTAATTACTTTTAAATTACCTGCTCGTTGCCAGGGGTCACATGCTCTTGGTTCCATGCACGGTGCCAGGGGTTTTCATGCTCAGGGTGTCATGCTCGTTGCCAGGGGTTTCATGCACTGGGTGTCATGCTCGTTGCCAGGGGTTTCATGCACTGGGTGTCATGCTCGTTGCTAGGGGGTAGTGCTTGTTGCTAGGGCTGTGCTCTCCCAGTGCCACATATGCCCCCAGTGCCAGATATTCCCCCACAGTGCCAGGTACTCACATGCCCCCAGTGCCAAATATAGCCCCCCCCACCCCATGTGTCAGGTACACATATACCCCCCCAATGCCGCATATGCCCCCAGTGCCAGATATTCCCCCACAGTGCCAGGTACTCACATGCCCCCAGTGCCAAATACAGCCCCCTTCCCCCCCATGTGCCAGGTACACATATACCCCCCCAGTGCCACA
The DNA here is from genome assembly GCF_028390025.1 of Pseudophryne corroboree. NCBI lineage: Eukaryota > Metazoa > Chordata > Amphibia > Anura > Myobatrachidae > Pseudophryne > Pseudophryne corroboree. Next base: position 114,311,408 of record NC_086445.1, on the reverse strand, counting down.
TATGCCCCCAGTGCCACATAAGCCCCCCTCCCCCTGTGCCACATATGCCCCCGGTGCCACATAAGCCCCCCTCTCCCTGTGCCACATATGCCCCCAGTGCCACATAAGCCCCCCTACCCCTGTGCCGCATATGCTCCCCCAGTGCCCCCCCAGTGTGCCCCCCCCCCCCCCCGCGCTCCCCCGCTGTTTTGTGTTGGAGGGACACGGAGGGCACAGCGCGCGCCTCTCCTGTGTCCCTCCTGGGTCTCCGGCGGGTCTGTTAAAGGAAGTGCCGGTTCGTGAGCCAATCAGAGCTCACGAAAGGCACTTCCTTTATTAGACCCACCGGAGACGCAGGAGGGACACAGGAGAGGCGCGCGCTGTGCCCTCCGTGTCCCTCCTTACAGCAGCGGAGGGAAGGAGGAGACCGCAGATTGACATGCGGACGGCTCGCCCGCATGTCAATCTGCGCTAAATCAGTGGCGCCCCCGCAGCCCCTCGCCCCCAAACCACCGCGAGGGCTGCGGGGGCAGTAGTTACGCCACTGGTGCAGACCACAGTGACTAGGACCAGTAATTGAGACTGGGGATTGGGACCAGTAAATCCATATGGTGCAGACAGCAGTGATTGTGACCGAGACCAAATGTAAGCATTGATAAGTCACCTTAGAACACTGAAGGCGCAGCTGATTTACCATATAACACTATATACATATATATATATATATATATATATATATATATACGTGTGACGCCACTAAGTTGGGCATTACGTGTATATATATATATATATATATATATATATATATTAGTCCGTTCCAGACCCGGCACTCCCGAACATGCAAAAATTCAAACGCCCGGTGCCCTCTCCAGCAATAACACTTACATGAATAGTTACGTGTAAGAGCGGCACTCGTTGGACTTCATTAAAAAAAAACGTCATCAGGCTTTGTTTTTTTAAATAAAACCGAAACGTTGCCATTGACGGGCTGTTATTTTGAATGAAGTCCAACGAGTGCTGCTCTTACACGTAACTATATATATACACCAAGTAGGCATATTTGCAGTTATATCATGTGTGTTACAGTTGCCAGGTTTTCATTTTCATGATTTTGCGATAGTGTAGGACCTGCATGAAGGTGGGGTACCTTGGCGATCGGTTTGCAGGCTTCCGTGCATTGGCCAATTCACTAACTAAACCCCCATCATTTATTCATAGATGTTGTGAGGATAAGTGAGCTTGTTTTGGTGAGTGCTGAACTTTCTGTTTCTATATATATATATATATATATATATATATATATTGTCACTACCATACAGTTAAGCCTTTTCAGATATCCCAGGATGCCTCGTCCTTTTCCCTATAACCTTTTACAGGGGGTTGCTCTTTTGCAGCCCCAAGCTTTTTCTTTGGTTTATTATTTCTTTTTTTTCTTCATTTCCACTGAGTCTGTCAATCTCCAGCACGCGTGTCCAGGGAGACGGACTCCGGCACTGGACACTCCACTAGACCACCAGGGCATACAGGGGCACAGGTTCTATTTAAAAAGGGGCCCCTTAGCACCGGTAGTTAAAACGCCTGCACAGGGGAGGGAGCAGGAAGCCCCTGCCTGTAGCCCCTCCCCCAGCTTTGGGCACCAGTCCACCGCAGACTTCCCGCCGTTTAGCTGCAGTACCACCCCCTCCTCCCCTCCAGAGACTCCGGCAGCCATTGCAGACACAAGCAAGTCTCCGGGAATTTCAGTCTCCCTGTAAAATAGTCTCCGAGGAGCCAGTTTTTGACATCACTTATATCCTACCTACTGACAAACAGAGCTGAATAGTTGATAAAGTGCTCATAGCAGTTATATTATTGTATTATCTGCATTATATGTGACTTGTGCTAGTTTCTGTTGTCAGTTTTTCTCATTTCAGCTCTATGTATAATATATCTGTCCCTGTATTTTCTGTGCCCTGTGACCAGGTGCTTTCAGGAGTCTTTTTTACTTTTTCAGAACTATTGCTGAACATTGTCACATACATTGGGGGTCAATCAGACCTGATCGCTCACTAGCTATTTTTTGCAGTGCTGCGATCAGATAGTCGCCGCCTACAGGGGAGTGTATTTTAGCTTTGCAAGTGTGCGATCACATGTGCAGCCGAGCACTACAAAAGTGTTGTGCAGTTTCTGAGAAGCTCAGAACTTACTCAGCCGCTGTAATCGCTTCAGCCTGTCAGGTCCCGGAATTGACGGGATGGACACGCTTGGACACGCCTGCGTTTATCCTACCACTCCCAGAAAACGGTCAGTTGACACCCAGAAACGCCCTCTTCTTGTCAATCACCTTGCGATCGGCTGTGCAAATGGAATCTTCGTACAATCCATCGCCCAGCAACGATCCGCTTTGTAGGCGTATGACACGCCTGCGCATTGCGGTGCATACGCATGCGCAGTTCTGACCTGATCGCAGCGAAAAATCCTAGCGTGCGATCAGGTCTGAATGACCCCAATTGTTACGGCTGCCTCACCCGGCTTTATTATACTACTCTGTGTGTGTGGGCGACTCTCCTATATGGGAAGCAATCGATATCCCGGCTGTCGGGATCTCGGCGCTCAGCATACCGGCGCCGGGATACCAACAACTATTCTCCCTCTTGGGGCGTTCATGACACCCCTGGAGGGAAAACAAATCGCAACACCGTGCCCGCAGCGTGGCGAGCGCAGCAAGCCCGCAAAGGTCTCTTTTGCACTCACCCCAACTGACGGCATTCTGGTGGTCGGGATCCTGGCGCCGGTATCCCGACAGCCGTGATATCGTAGTACACCCCTCCTATATTACAGCTATGTCTAGCAAAGGAAAAAGTCACAAACAGCCAGACACCCCAGTTTCACTGTCATGTAGATTGTGCTCTGCAGGTTTATCTGCACTGGATGTTGTGCAGGATGGCCTTTGTGTAAACTGATATGTGCCCCCTGGCCAGTCAGCTTCTCCAGCACCTACAGTACTCAAGATTTACCATGCGTGTTTTTCTCTCAGTTACTGGGTACTTTGCTGGATAGACTCACTCCACCTATGGGACCTCCTATGTTAGCACCATCTAAGATTGTCTCTATTCCTAATCTACCTTGGGTGGATACGCTGAATACTACAGTTCAGAATTTAGCCCAGACATCTCTAGGGTTACCTGGGACTAAACTGTCCTCTAGTTCCACTATTAGGACACCTTCATCTCAGGCCTCTGCTATATCAGACTCAAACGAGTCATCTGCTGAGGAAGGGGAGGATACACAGTCTGTCACTGAATCCGGCATCATAGATGAGGAAGCTTCCCACATAGTGGAAGTGGCAGCTTTAATTGATGCTATTAGACATATCCTCCAACTAACGGAGGAGGAACCTGAGCCGGTTTCTAAGAAAACTGATGTTTTTAAGTGACAAAAGAGAATCATCTCATTAAGATCATCTCATGGAAATTAGACAGGAACTCTGGAAAACTCTGCCTGTCCCTACTCTTTCCGCACAGGGAAAGCCCACTGATAGACGAATTGAAAATTGCCTTAAGTCTATTCTCTCACCGGTGCTGTAAATAGACCTAATGTGGCTGCTTCCTGGGCTGTTGAAGCCACTGAATCATGGTTACAGGCCATAGAGGAAGAATTGCCCTTCAACATATCTGAGGATTGCAAGTCATACTATTTTTGTTACATTTTGAAAATATTCTTTACAAAATAGACGAGTGGTGTGTTTCCACCACTAGGGTCGACAAAATGTTATTACCCATTCATTTATCTATGGCATTGTAATGGCACCAGTGGCCTAGCTATAAACGGGCACACACATGCCCCTGCACTAAGAGCAATTTTTTTGCGGGGTGGATGCTTACACCATATATCTGTTGATTTCTTCAAAAATATGGAGTTGGCAAAATGTTTTCAAAGATATTGCCAGAAATACGTCTAATGGGGTGACAGAAACATGGAACTCATTCCTCACAACTTTTGTTATCGGTGACTCGAGATACCTTAGTTGCGCATCATGTTTGGGACATGGTCACACATCACGCTCCCTACTCTCTTTATATTTGGGGCATGTCCAGCTCTTCACTAGCTGCTGGGCTGCCGCAAGCATCACGCTCTACTTTTTATGCTGCATCCTTCCACCACTGCGCAGTTCCTTCCGAACCCTTCCTTTGGTACAGCGGGACAGTACCCGAAAAGCAGGACTGTCCAAACAAAATTGGACAATTAAGAGGTATGCTGTATTTAGTTCTGCTTAGCCTATGGTGCCATATTTCCTGAGGTAGGGGCCCCACAAAACAAGTCTTGCACACGAGCCCCCTCATTTCTTAAAATGCACCGAAAACTCAAAATCAGTGAACCCCCAAAAAGTGATATATAAACACTAACGTTTCACTTTATCCAGGATGACATCAGATTGTTTGTGGGTTTCCTGCCAATCCACCTTAGTATGTGGGGTCTCCTGAAGCAGTTTCCATATAAAGTCAGGGCTTACTACTAAGATGCAGTACTTCTGAATCTTCTTCTGCTGGGTGCTGTTTAGCTTAGCAGTATTAATCACCACAGCGTGCGTGCACTGAAACATAGAGAACACAGGAATCTAAATAAGAACATTGTAAATGCATATATTATTCTTAACTCCAAAAACAAAATACATTTATAACTGACTATCTTACCTCTAAAATGGTAAATGGAAGAGAAATCAGTTCTGTATTAAGAGGCGGCCACTGATTCAGGAGCCATCCCTCTAACGGACAGTTTAATTACCATTTTACTTACTGTAATATATACAGTAGTTGGTCACATTAACATTTTCAATACTTTAAAGTTATCTCCCACCTACACAGAGTGGAGGTCGCATTCTTGACATTGTAGATAAGGCAGATAATAAATTCAAAGGGAATCAGTGCTAGCACGCTATTCTAATAAGAAACATCCCTTTTGACATTTGATTTAGTATACAGTGAAAATCGTGACAGCTCATTTGATTGAAATATTATTCAAAATGAACTATTATTTAATACATTACATAGCTTCTCACACTCAATATAGATTTTTTTGTATTGTCTTATTGCACTGACTACAAGTGACTACAAGTAGCTTACCTTTTCATTCAACACAAAGGTAACAGTTCCTCCATTTGATATGATGCTCCTCTTCAGTTTTGATTTTTCTTTAGATGGCAAGGAGCTCACTTTGAGGAAAAATACAAAGTCGGAAAAGACTCCCACACCCATCCTAAGAGAAAAAAGTGATATTAAAATATCTATATAAGTGATGGCTCCTATAACTTACTAATAGAAAACTGGCAAAACCGCATGTGATATAAAAGAGCATGCATATATATCTATATATATCTATATATATCTATATATATATATATATATATATATATATACATATATATACACAGTGCAACAGTAAACAGTGAGAAGTTAAAATGGCCCTGCTAGTAATTTGATTTAGTGTGGGTTATAAGTGCGTCCTCTATGGTACCTCTGATTTCTGTGACATAGAAAGAGGCATTCTGCTTATAGACTTGTACACTTATATGCAGGGCCGGTTCTAGCCCTTGTGGCACCCTGGGCGAAAATAGGGGTGTGGATTCATAAAGGGGCGTGGTCAGTTATGCCCCCTGTAAAGTTGTGCCCTCGTTTGTGCCCCCGTTTGTGCCCCCAGTAGAGTTGTGTCGCTTACAAAAAAATAAGATAAAAATAAGAATTTACTCACCGGTAATTCTATTTCTCGTAGTCCGTAGTGGATGCTGGGGACTCCGTAAGGACCATGGGGAATAGACGGCTCCGCAGGAGATTGGGCACATCTAAAGAAAGATTTAGGACTATCTGGTGTGCACTGGCTCCTCCCCCTATGACCCTCCTCCAAGCCTCAGTTAGGACACTGTGCCCGGAAGAGCTGACACAATAAGGAAGGATTTTGAATCCCGGGTAAGACTCATACTAGCCACACCAATCACACCGTATAACTCGTGATAGGAACCCCGGTTAACAGTATGATAACAACGGAGCCTCTGAACAGATGGCTCGCAATAACAACCCGATTTGTGTAACAATAACTATTTACAAGTATTGCAGACAATCCGCACTTGGGATGGGCGCCCAGCATCCACTACGGACTACGAGAAATAGAATTACCGGTGAGTAAATTCTTATTTTCTCTGACGTCCTAGTGGATGCTGGGGACTCCGTAAGGACCATGGGGATTATACCAAAGCTCCCAAATGGGCGGGAGAGTGCGTATGACTCTGCAACACCGAATGAGAGAACTCCAGGTCCTCCTCAGCCAGGGTATCAAATTTGTAGAATTTTGCAAACATGTTTGCCCCTGACCAAGTAGCAGCTCGGCAAAGTTGTAAAGCCGAGACCCCTCGGGCAGCCGCCCAAGATGAGCCCACCTTCCTTGTGGAATGGGCTTTTACAGATTTAGGCTGCGGTAGTCCCACCGCAGAATGCGCCAGCTGAATAGTGCTACAAATCCAGCGCGCGATAGTCTGCTTAGAAGCAGGAGCACCCAGTTTGTTGGGTGTATACAGGATAACAGCGAGTCAGTTTTCCTGACTCCAGCCGTCCCGGAAACATAAATTTTCAGGGCCCTGACTACGTCCAGTAACTTGGAATCCTCCAAGTTCCTAGTAGCCGCAGGCACCACAATAGGCTGGTTCAAGTGAAACGCTGATACCACCTTCGGGAGAAACTGAGGACGAGTCCTCAACTCTGCCCTATCCATATGGAAAATCAGATAAGGGCTTTTATATGACAAAGCCGTTAATTCTGACACACGCCTGGCCGAAGCCAGGGCCAACAGCATGACCACTTTCCACGTGAGATATTTCAAATCCACAGTCTTAAGTGGTTCAAACCAATGTGATTTCAGGAACTCCAAAACCACATTGAGATCCCAAGGTGCCACTGGGGGCACAAAAGGAGGCTGAATATGCAGAACTCCTTTGACAAAAGTCTGAACTTCAGGCAGTGAAGCCAGTTCTTTCTGGAAGAAAATCAACAGGGCCGAAATCTGGACCTTAATGGACCCCAATTTGAGGCCCAACGACACCCCTGCTTGTAGGAAATGCAGGAATCGACCCAGTTGAAATTCCTCCGTTGGGGCCTTCCTGGCCTCACACCAAGCAACATATTTCCGCCAAATGCGGTGATAATGTTTTGCGGTGACATCCTTCCTGGCTTTGATCAGGGTAGGGATGACTTCCTCCGGAATGCCCTTTTCCTTCAGGATCCGGTGTTCAACGCCATGCCGTCAAACGTAGCCGCGGTAAGTCTTGGAACAGACAGGGCCCCTGCTGCAGCAGGTCTTGTCTGAGCGGCAGAGGCCAAGGGTCCTCTGAAAGCATCTCTTGAAGTTCCGGGTACCAAGCTCTTCTTGGCCAGTCCGGAACCACGAGTATAGTTTTCACTCCTCGCCTTCGTATTATTCTCAGTACCTTGGGAATGAGAGGCAGAGGAGGAAACACATAAACCGACTGGTACACCCACGGTGTTACTAGAGCGTCCACAGCGATCGCCTGAGGGTCCCTTGACCTGGCGCAATATCTTTTTAGCTTTTTGTTGAGGCGGGACGCCATCATGTCCACCTGTGGTCTTTCCCAACGGTTTACCAGCATTTGGAAGACTTCTGGATGAAGTCCCCATTCTCCCGGGTGGAGGTCGTGCCTGCTGAGGAAGTCTGCTTCCCAGTTGTCCACTCCCGGAATGAACACTGCTGTCAGTGCTAACACATGATTTTCCGCCCATCGGAGAATCCTTGTGGCTTCTGCCATTGCCCTCCTGCTTCTTGTGCCGCCCTGTCTGTTTACATGGGCGACCGCCGTGATGTTGTCTGATTGGATCAGTACCGGTTGGTTCTGAAGCAGGGGCCTTGCTTGGCTTAGGGCATTGTAAATGGCCCTTAGCTCCAGAATATTTATGTGAAGCGAAATCTCCTGATTTGACCACAGTCCTTGGAAATTTCTTCCCTGTGTGACTGCACCCCAGCCGCGAAGGCTGGCATCCGTGGTCACCAGGACCCAGTCCTGTATTCCGAATCTGCGGCCCTCTAGTAGATGAGCCCTCTGCAGCCACCACAGCAGCGACACCCTGGTCCTTGCCGACAGGGTTATCCGCTGTTGCATCTGGAGATGGGACCCGGACCATTTGTCCAACAGGTCCCACTGGAAAGTCCTTGCGTGGAACCTTCCGAATGGAATTGCTTCGTACGAAGCTACCATTTTTCCCAGGACTCGTGTGCATTGATGTACCGACACCTGTCCCGGTTTTAGGAGGTCTCTGACTAGAGATGACAACTCCTCGGCTTTTTCCACTGGAAGAAACACTTTTTTCTGGTCTGTGTCCAGAATCCTTCCCAGGAACAGAAGACGTGTCGTCGGGACCAGCTGTGACTTTGGAATATTGAGAATCCAGCCGTGCTGTTGTAGCACTTCCCGAAAAAGTGCTACCCCCACTACCAACTGTTCCTTGGACCTCGCTTTTATCAGGAGATCGTCCAAGTACGGGATAATTAAAACTCCCTTCTTGCGAAGGAGTATCATCATTTCGGCCATTACCTTGGTAAAGACCCTCGGTGCCGTGGATAACCCAAACGGCAGCGTCTGGAATCTGAGGTACTCCTGGTGAGGAGGGTAAATGGGGACATGCAGGTAGGCATCCTTGATGTCCAGAGAGACCATGTAATCCCCCTCGTCCAGGCTCGCAATAACCGCCCTGAGCGATTCCATCTTGAACTTGAACTTTCTGATATACGTGTTCAAGGATTTTAAATTTAAGATGGGTCTCACCGAACCGTCCGGTTCCGGTACCACAAACATTGTGGAATAGTAACCCTTTCCTTGCTGAAGGAGGGGTACCTTGACAATCACTTGCTGTGAATACAGTTTTTGGATAGCCACCAACACTGCCTCCCTGGCAGAGGGAGTTGCTGGTAAGGCAGATTTTAGTAAAAAACGGCGGGGGGGGGGGGGGAATGTCTCGAATTCCAGCCTGTACCCCTGAGATACTACTTGAAGGATCCAGGGATCCACCTGTGAGAGAGCCCACTGTGTGCTGAAATTTCTGAGACGGGCCCCCACCGTACCCGGGTCCGCCTGTGAAGCCCCAGCGTCATGCTGTGGACTTACCGGACGCGGGGGAGGACTTTTGCTCTTGGGAACTGGCTGTATGCTGCAGCTTTTTCCCTCTACCTTTGCCTCTCGGCAGAAAGGATGCGCCTCGAGCCCTCTTGTGTTTATGGGGCCGAAAGGACTGTACTTGATAATACGGTGCTTTCTTTTGCTGTGGGGTAGCCTGTGGCAAAAATGTCGATTTCCCAGCCGTAGCTGTGGAAACGAGGTCTGAAAGACCATCCCCAAACAGTTCCTTCAGGGTATCAATATTATCCGACAGGGAATCTGACCACGCAGCAGCAGCACTGCACATCCATGCTGATGCAATCGCTGGTCGCAATATAATGCCCGTGTGTGTATATATAGCTTTTAGGGTAGCCTCCTGCTTTCTATCAGCAGGATCCTTTAGGGCGGCCGTATCCTGAGACGGTAGTGCCACCTGTTTTGATAAACGTGTAAGCGCTTTATCTACCCTAGGGGATGTTTCCCAACGTGACCTATCCTCTGGCGGGAAAGGGTACGCTGCCATTTAGAAATTATCAATTTCTTATCGGGGGAAGTCCAGGCTTCCTCGCACACCTCATTTAATTCCTCAGATGCAGGAAAAACTACTGGTAGTTTTTTCTCACCGAACATAATACCCTTTTTTGTGGTACCTGGGGTACTATCAGAAATGTGTAATACATTTTTCATTGCCTCAATCATGTAACGGGTGGACCTATTGGAGGGTACACTAGTCTCATCGTCGTCGACACTGGAGTCGGTATCCGTGTCGACATCTGTGTCTGCCATCTGAGGTAGCGGGCGTTTTAAAGCCCCTGATGACATTTGAGACGCTGGAACAGTCACAAGCTGAGTAGCCGGCTGTCCTATGTCGTCAAACCTTTTATGTAAGGAGCTGACACTGTCACGTAATTCCTTCCATAAGTCCATCCACACAGGTGTCGACCCCTCAGGGGGTGACAACACATTTACAGGCATTTGCTCTGCCTCCACATCATTTTCCTCATCATACATGTCGACACAGCGGTACCGACACACAGCACACACACAGGGAATGCTCTGACAGAGGACAGGACCCCACAAAGCCCTTTGGGGAGACAGAGGGAGAGTATGCCAGCACACACCAGAGCGCTATATAACAGAGGGATATCACTATACAGAGTGTTTTTACCCTGTAGCTGCTTGTATTATATATATATACTGCGCCTAAATTTAGTGCCCCCCCTCTCTTTTTTACCCTTTCTGTAGTGCAGGACTGCAGGGGAGAGCCAGGGAGCGATCCTTCCAGCGGAGCTGTGAGGAAAAATGGCGCCAGTGTGCTGAGGGAGATGGCTCCGCCCCTTTTTCGGCGGGCTTTCTCCCGCTTTTTGTGTTATTCTGGCAGGGGTAATTTACACCTATATAGCCTCTGGGGCTATATATGGTGTCAGTTTTGCCAGCCAAGGTGCTAATATTGCTGCTCAGGGCGCCCCCCCCCAGCGCCCTGCACCCATCAGTGACCGAAGTGTGTGTTGTGCATGAGGAGCAATGGCGCACAGCTGCAGTGCTGTGCGCTACCTTGGAGAAGACAGAAGTCTTCAGCCGCCGATTTTCCGGACCTTCTTGCTTCTGGCTCTGTAAGGGGGACGGCGGCGCGGCTCCGGGAACGGACGACGAGGTCGGGTCCTGTGTGCGATCCCTCTGGAGCTAATGGTGTCCAGTAGCCTAAGAAGCCCAAGCTACCACCACTTAGGTAGGTTCGCTTCTTCTCCCCTTAGTCCCTCGCTGCAGTGAGCCTGTTGCCAGCAGGTCTCACTGTAAAATAAAAAACCTAAACTATACTTTCTTTCTAGGAGCTCAGGAGAGCCCCTAGTGTGCATCCAGCTCGGCCGGGCACAGAAATCTAACTGAGGCTTGGAGGAGGGTCATAGGGGGAGGAGCCAGTGCACACCAGATAGTCCTAAATCTTTCTTTAGATGTGCCCAGTCTCCTGCGGAGCCGTCTATTCCCCATGGTCCTTACGGAGTCCCCAGCATCCACTAGGACGTCAGATAAAATTAATTAATTAATACTCACCATCCCCGCTCCTGATTCCCGACCGCTGCTGACCTTCGTCTCCGGCCGCCGGCGCCGCTCCTAGGATCGATGGGAGAGACGTCATGACGTCTCTCCCATAGCACAGCATAGACACTAGAGGTCAATTATGACCCCTAGCATCTATGTGCCGGTCCCACAATACCATGAGGTGAGCGGTGACGTCATCGTGCACCGCACAGCAGTGACAGCACAGCACCGGGGGGCACCACCAGTAGCAGATCTTGCCAAGGCGGCGGCGCCCTCCGGGCAAAAATTCTGTGTGCCCGTAGCAAGATCCGCTACTGCTTACATGGTAACAGAATGTCTTGTGACTTCCAATATCCAGAACATTTTACACTAGGTAGAGCAATATCCCACATATAAGTGCCATTCCGTGCTATCCTTTGGGCTTCAAATACAATAAAAACTGATGTATGACATCTATAATGTCAGTTATGACCTCTAGCATCTATGTCCGCTCCCACAATGCCGCGCGGTGCACAATGATGTAATCGCGCACCGCATGGTGGCGGCACCCTCGGGACAGAGGCGCATCGGGCAAAAAGCCTGCTTGCACTTGGCAAGATCCGCTACTGACACTGGGCCTAATTCAGACCTGATCACAACAGCAAATTTGTTAGCTAATGGGCAAAACCATGTGCACTGCAAGGTGGGGGGGGACTGATGTAACATGTGCAGAGAGAGTTAGATTTGCAGTGTAAAATAAAGCAGCCAGCATTTACCCTGCACAGAAACAAAATAACCCACCCAAATCTAACTCTCTCTGCACATGTTATATCTGCCCCCCCCCCCTGCAGTGCACATGGACCCTCATTCCGAGTTGATCATAGCTGTGCTAAACTTAGCACAGCCGATCATCTTCCCTGACATGCAGGGGGATGCCCTGCACAGGGCTAGTCCGCCCCGCATTTCAGGTCGCCAACCCCCCCCTTCCCGCCGCACAAGTACAAATGCATCGCCCAGCGGCACACTGGTGCTGAACTTCCAAATCATCACAACGGTGTTTGATGGGGATGGGGTCATGGCTCTGTGCAGGTCAGTTGGGCCTTAGACACCAAACTTTGCAAACCATTTTTTGATGGACCTCACTTTGTGCACAGGAACACTATCATGCTAAAATGGGGAAAGACCTTCCTCAAACTGTTGCCACAAAGAGTACACAATTCTCTAGACTGTCACTGTATGCTGTAGTATTAAGATTTACATTAGTTATAGTCTACAGCACGCATTTTGGCATGAAGAGTTCTCCTGGCATATGTCAAACCCATATTCGTCATCAGTCAGATGGTAGTGTGATTTGTCACTCTAGAGAAGGATCCAGTATGATATCCCGATGGACAGGATGCCGGCGGTCTGAATACGGTCAGCAGCATCCTGACAGCCGCCCCGGTAAGTACCCTATCCCTCCCGTGTGGGTGCCTAAACCTAACCCTCCCCGGTGGAGCTTAACCCTCCCTTCCCCACTGCCTAACCCTAACCCCCCCTTCTAAGTGCTTAACCCTAACCCCGCCTCCCCGGTACATAACCTTCCCGTCCCTGCACCCTAACCCCCCTTCTAGTGCCTAAACCTAACCTCCACTCCTCCGTTGTGGGACGCTAGCACATCCCGCTGTAAGAACAATCAGGATTTCAACTGTCTGTATTTTGATGCTGGCATCCTGAGCTCCATCGGGATTTGGACGCCGGGCTTATGGCGTCCTTCGCGTTTCCGGTGCTGGTATTTCGACCACGGGGATCCCTTCCATCGGGATATTAACTGCACTCCTAGAGAATTAATTTTCACTGCTCGAGAGTCTAATAGTGGTGTGCGTTACACCACTTCACTCAACGCCTGGGATAGGTACTTGTGTGTGGCTTCTAAACCATGGACAATCCAGAAAACTCCAGATGAACAGTTTTGTGCTGATGTTACTTTGAGAGGCAGTTTGGAACTCATTAGTGAGTGTTACAACAAGTTTTACACACTATGCATTTCATCACTCGGCGATCCCATTCTGTGAGCTTGTGTGGCTGGCCACTCCACTGGTGTGCTGTTCCTGCAGCTCCAGCAGTGAAGAAATTTGACAAACTGACTTGTTGGAAAGGTTAGGAGTCACTGAGCTCTTCAGTATGAACTATTTTACTGTTAATGTTTGGCTATGGAGATTGCATACTGTACACTTGAGTTTATGCACCTGTTTGCAATTGTGGTGGCTCAAATGGCCAAACATACTAACTGGTCTGGTACTGGCAATGTGTATTAGCAGGCAAGAACTGAGCTGAAACCAGTAATGCATATTAGATTAACCGAGCTGTGACCGGTAATGCGTAGCAGGGTAACCGGGCTGGAATCGGTAAAGTGTAAGAATAACCAGGCTTGAACAGGTAATGGGCAGCAAGGTAACTGGGCTAGGAACAATAATGCTTAGTAGAAACAATGCACAAAGTTACAGGCTACTGCTGGACCAGGAAAGCGTCTTATAGAATCAATAACGTACTGACAACTGGCCGGTAGTCCAGGAAAGGTTTAAATAGGGTCTCCTACTCCTTGATTGGCTGCCTGGTTGTGTGAGCGTTAGTATGTATGTGAGTGTGCAAGGATGTTTTATTAAAGCTTTACTTTCTTGTACTTACTTTTGCATGTTCCTGCACCCTATAACATTTGCAAGATCGGCAAAACGTGCAAGTTTAGCACTAAACTCGCATTTTATGCTAAATTGCATCCCATGACATGTGACCCAATATGTCACAGTGGAATAAAGCTAGGCTTTCTGTTACTCTGGGAAAATACTTGGCTCGCCCACTCATAGATAGTAATCACTCTTGGCTTGCTAGTATACAGCTGTCAACATTGCATGTACAGATCTGTGTGTGAGATCTCACACAGTGCCTCCGAGCATGCATGCTGCGGCCGTTGGGGTGTGGAACAGATGCTGCAACAGGGACCGTACACAAAATGAGAGTACATCACACCTGTTATTTAGTTGTGTCAAGGCCAAGATATGTGCCTGCCAACCCCGATTTCCTGGCACCAGCAGAGGAGTTCTGGTGGTCACTCTGGGTTAGATCAGGCTTACTGGGATGGCCGATGGCTGCGACATTTGAGGTCGGTGGCTGCAGTGGTGATCTGATGCTGCATCCAAAGACGCAAGAGCGAAGCAAATAGCATCTACCTCTGAATCAGGTCTATAATCCATGATCAAGCCAGCACACTACCCTGACAGTTTAAAAACTAATAACACAACAAAAAAATACCCTTACTGTACACTTACATAGCACTAGTGTGCTACAGATGTGTATTCCCCCATCTGATCCGTGAATAAATCACACGTGTGTACTAGTCGTGATTGCCAACCGTTCATAAATAAACGGTTTGTGTACATTTTATTTTTAAAGACAATCTCTTTATAAAAATCTTGCATAAAATGTAAACCCTCAATACATGTAACTATTTTTGCGTACACACGGCCTAGTGAGTCTGTACATATATCTGCAGATCAATTGATCTGCCAATATATCTACAAGTGTGTACCCAGCATAATTCAAAAACAAATATTTTACTATTCACTTATTTTTATACTAAAGGGCATAGTCACACCCACTTAATAAGCCACACCCCTAGGCCTTTACCGGGGCCCGGCGTGACGATCAACGGCCCTGGCTACATTGTAGCACTTCGTATACACATTCAGAGACTCAGGCGCACATAAATACACAGGAGTCATATATCAGATTAATCAGCACAGTGTACTCGCATTGTGGTGTGACAAAGATGCATTTTTGGCAAAAAAAAAAAAAGCAAAGAGGACGCCTGGTGCCAGAAGATTCTCACGACATGTCGTTCCAAGAGGAGCTGTTTGATGTGACTGCTGTAAAGACGTATGAGGACATATCTGTAGAACAAAACTGGGTAATAACAGAAATAGAGGTAGGAAGGCCCTGCTCACAAGTTTAAAATCTATAGAGAAACAGGCATTGATACACAAGGATAGATGCTATCTACTGCTTAATGGTTCAACCAGATTGCAGAGGTTATTGGTGGGCTGTATGATATAGTCACACAGCAATTTGGGTCAAGGGTCAGGAGGATATGAACGTAAGAAAGAAAATATGTGTGGTTATGTATGGACTGTATAGAGGGGCTGTCATTAGACAGGAAAGTTCATGAAGGTTATGTAGTATGTAGTAGGTAGTTCTGGAATTTGATAAGCTTGTCTGAAGAGGTTTTCTGGGAACGCTTGAATGCTTGGAGACTGGAGGAGAGTATTATTGTGCGTGGGTGGGTATTCCACAGAGTGGGTGCAGCCCGGAAAAAGTCCTGTAATCATGAGTGGGAGCAGGCAGGCCCGCCATCAGGGAGGTATTGCAGGCACAGCTGTCCCGGGCCTGGCCTCTCTGACAGAGAGGGGAGGACCTGGGCCGCTCATGCCGCTGCCTCCCCACTGCCACTGCCTTTGTGTGCCCACTGCCCAGCGCCCGCAGCAGGCTATTGAATATGTCCCTCTAAAGACGGCCGCCGCCTCAGAGGAGATGGTTATTAAAGATACAAGAGGAGGCTCTAGTATCTTTAATAGCTGTCTCCTCTGAAGCAGCGGCCATTTTGGGATGGACACTTTCAATAGTTTTACTAGAAGCAGGCTGCTGAACTGCCTATGGCGAAACATCGCCTTTGTCTATACATTTTATTGTTTATACCAAGCCTCTGGAGTGCCTCATTGTTCACCATTGGAGCTGTGCATGTTTTCTGGATTATGGCACCAGGGCATGTTGTCTATTGAATCTGAGTGCCGGCTGAGTTGTATTTCTATATATATATATATATATATATATATATATATATATATATATATAAAAAAAAAATTTTTTTTGGGGGTGGGGGGGGGGGGTGGGGGGGGGGCTGCCTATTTGGCCATAATTTCTGATGTGCAGCAAAACTCTTATCCATGCACTCATCTCACAATTTGTCTACTATAACCTTATCTTTTCTGACCTCCATCAATGTCACCTATGGCCCTCTCCAATCTATCCTTTAACACTGCTGCCTGTCTCTTTTTCATCTTTCACTTAATGGCATGAGATTCTCCCCTCTACAATCTTCTACAGTGGGTACTTATGCCACCATCTACGCTTATACTCTGGTGCAAGCCAGTGGAGGGCGCCACAGGCAACACAAATGCTCCCGGTATGGAGCCGCCAAGCCACATGGTATGGTTCATTAGGTCGACAGTAAAAATGTCGACCCCCAAAAGGTCGATTTCCACAAGGTCGACATGAGTAAAGGGTCAACACATACAAAATGTCAATGTGAAAATTGTCAACATATGAAAAGGTTGACATGGGTTATTTCCATTTTTGGGGTGTCAATTTTTAAGTTTTAACACATGGACACACAATTAGTGCACCGCCTCCTCTCGCATGGCTCGCTTAGCTCACAATGCTTTGGGCAAGGTGCTAAGCGCAGCGGTACCATTCCCATACATAGTCCACGTTGATGCCAAAATATTAAAAAAGTTATAAAAATAAAATGTACGTAATGCATGTTGACCAACAGTGGTCAACCTTCTGACTGTAGACCTAAAGATCGGATATCTCAGCTGCAACCCAGCCTCCATCGCAGTCACACAATAGAGGAGGAAGGATCCAAACCCCCCCACCCACCCCCCCGCACTCTGCCCTTGACCCACACTGATGACATACAGACACAAAGCCTCTGACTCCTCTCAGAAACAGTGCACCTGGAACCTGCAAAGAGGGGTTGCTGCTGCTTACCAACCGTAATGGGTCAGTCCAACTGACTGAGCTCACTTCTGCTTTCATTGCTTATAGAAAATATAAGTATAATTAAAATATAACCTTTAATTTATCTTTAAAATATAATGCCACAAAATAAACTAAACACAAACATGAACATATATTTCATCAAAACCAATTCATATCCGTATTCCGTGTGAAAAGTATTATGATCATGTGTGAAAGGTGAGTACAATAGATAACAACAGGTTGGTCCAGATTCAAAGATATCAGAAATTTGTATGTAGCAACAAAAATGTGTCCAGAACCAAAACCTGTGTTGTACACGGATTAGTGGGCGGTATAGCGTATAATAAAGCTGACTAGGTGTGAATAAGGTTTTAACGGCTGACTAACAGTCCGCACCACAGAGAAATGTAATGGACACCCTAGATAGCAGCCTCACTGAAGAAGCACAAATGCGAAACAGCTGTCTGGGGCATCAGGCGGACACCACACTTTCACTGCAGTACTAGAACTACACACTTCCACACCAGTATTGACAGGTACCTTAGCTCCTTTTCGAGTGACCTATTGCAGGACTGCATGATGAGTGATTTGGTCCTGCAATGCCATTTGGTATCAGGATTAACACCATCATAGGGTCCTAACTTTGTCACCTGGCTATCCTTTTCAAAGCACTACGGGGCGCATGGGAGTGTAACGCTCGAGTCACACCGCATCAATGTTTTTACAATGCAGTGCAGCAGCATACACTCAGCAATGATATAGTGCTACTATTCACCTATCTTTAACAACAAAACCTTCCCCTCCCCCCCGCCTCTTTTCTTTATCATTTCTTGCTCTCTCATTGTTAAATACTACCCGTAGGATTCCCTGCACTGATACATCAGGGTGTCCAGGGCTGTTTTAACAGAAGCAGAACCAATTTTCGATGCCAACCATCAGGTGCATTTGTGGCACGCTCACTTGCTGTATAATGCATGCCACACAGTGAACAGCAGCTGCTACACTGCACCGATAACAGGAGTGACTTTTTTTTTTCTGTCCCCTGCAAATCTCTGCTACTTCTCTTATCAATGTGCATATGTAACAATTTTGTTGATACAATTTGGTTTTGAGATCTCTCCCTTTCAAACTATACGTGTATGTAACAAATTAATAGAGATAATTTGGTTTATGATTACAAGATAAATACCAATCATCCTATTTTGTATACACACGTTAAGAATTGTAATTGATGTGGAATAGTGAGCTTCTTATGACGGATAGACTCACTAGAAAGCTACTATGCTATTAATGAATATCTGTATTGCACTGGATACACAGTATTTACACTGAAATTATTCTGACATATATTCCGTGTGTACTCAACATTTCCGATATATAAATGATAGTATAAGATTACGTGTGGTATAGGGAGTTCCATAATTGGTGTTATTGTTACAACTACATCAGCAATTAGGACCTAACCAACCCCCATTTACACTTTTTGGTAATTATCCTACTACCCAATAGCCTACATAGAACTGTGTATGCGGACAGGGGGATGGCAGCTGCTATCCAGGGTGTCCATTACATTTCTCTGTGGTGCGGACTGTTAGTCAGCCGTTCAAAACGTATTCACACCTAGTCAGCTTTATTATACGCTATACCGCCCACTAATCCGTGTTCAACACAGGTTTTGGTTCTGGACACATTTTTGTTGCTACATACAAATTTCTGATATCTTTGAATCTGGACCAACCTGTTGTTATCTATTGTACTCATCTTTTCACACGTGATCATAATACTTTTCACACGGAATACGAATATGAATTGGTTTTGATGAAATATATGTTCATGTTTGTGTTTAGTTTATTTTGTGGCATTATATTTTAAAGATAAATTAAAGGTTATATTTTAATTATACTGTTCAATGAGTGCCCCCAAAAAACGAGAGTTCTTTTCCTCTTCTGCTCCCAAATGTTTATCAACTCTCAGGGGTGCACCTCCACGTGAGACAATTGCCTATCCCTCATAGGGATATTCACGTTACATTATCGTGGTACATTTATTTGTTGGTTATTTCTAACCACAAACTTTGCTTATTGGACCTGTGCTCTGGTTCCTTTCCCCTTTCCCCTCCCTTTTCCATCCGTTAAATCTAGAAAATATAAGTAAACAGGTCCATCTCTACTTGGGAAAACTTGGGAATGAAGGACTACAACAATGACATTTTCAGATATGACACAATTACAGTAAAATACCATGTACAGTATTATTTTATGTTAAACGGAGACTGCAAAGCAGCTCTGTAAGAAAAAAATGTAAGTATTAGATACACACTCCACTATAGACATCAATTTTGAAGCTCTGTACACACCTTTAGGACAATGGGGGTTATTCAGTATGGATTGTAAATTCTGCTAAAAAGCAGAATTTGCAATCCATTCTTTCGTATGCTGGGGGCCGCCTATCGCAGGGCAAGGCCACCCAGTATGTTAAAGGGCGGGCACTAGCTGCGAACGCAATTTACATTGGGGCCGCAGCTACGCTGCATATGCAGGTGATAAGCCATCGTTTTTCCCGTTGACATCATGCAGCTGCCCGAAAACGCAGATGACCCGCCCGTTTTCCCCGTGCAGAACCTGCCCCATGAATACCTCTGCCTGTCAATCAGGCACAGGCGTTTGCACCCGCGGCAACCCGAACGCATTCGGCCAACGCACACGTGCAGGATGTAACCTGCGCATGCACACTGACACCATGGATGGGGTTATTGCATTAGCAAAGCGACCTAAATAACCCCCAATATCTTGATGGATCTGATACAGATCACCTCTGATATAGAAATCTCACTGTATGACATTTTAAACATGTACAGTCTCTTTGAACTTACTGTACTTTTTGTGAGTTCTTGCAATATCTATATATGTCAACAGCAGAATGTCAACATACTTTTTTTTTGCATAATTGAACCATATCCATAGTTTCCCAAACTCTGCTATAACAGTCCAGGTTTTAAGGATATCCTTACTTGAGTCCAGGTGGTTGAATCATATTGACTTCGGTACTAATTACGTCACCTGTGCTCAAGCATGGATGTCCCGCAACCTGAAGTGTAATGGTGGGGTTTGGGGAACTCTGTCTTAACACTAAAAATGACAAAAAAGCTGTATGTCGACATTCTGGAGTCAACACGTTAAATGTCGACATCATGTTTACATTTTAACCTTTTCTTGTGGAGCTTATATCCATGTCGACTTACTGACTGGATACCACACGGCATGCAGCTAACCTACAGTATGTGCTGCAACAGGATGCAGTCAAAATGCCAGCAGTCGGGATCATGGCGTCCAGGAGACAGGCACCAGAATCCAGACAGCCGCCATTTTGCTGGCATCCCGACACCCGCCGCTAATTCCCACTCGGTTGATGGGTCCATACCTCCAACTGAGTGAGAATAGAACCTGTGTCGAGCGAATGCCGCAGCGAGCCCACAAAGGGGACACGCTGCTGTATTCCGGCAGACGGGATTCCGTTGTTGGGATACTGACAGTCGGCATCCCGTCAGCCGACCCGCTGCAACTTGTCTTACACCTACTTCCAGGCGTACAGAGTCAGACAGATTCAGGAGCTGCTCCAGTCATTTGTATTTCCGCGTCAAATATCACTTTACGGCTTTGCTAACAAATAATGTATACATAAACGTCAGGGATTATACTTCATAGTCATAAAGCAGGTTATGAGGTTTATAAATCCTACATTCTGCTATAGAGCATCCCTGTCAGGTGATGGGAACCTCTCTCTAGCGATAAGGAGACAGCACCCACCCACACCTCAGATCCTATTTCCCTGATACACTGTATGGCTCGTCAGTGCCAGTCCCAGCAACGGTTATATGGTGACAAATCCAGATTCCAAAGAACAGGGTGTGTGTGTGTGTGTGTGTGTGTGTGTGTGTGTTTGGCTGGGAGCACTGTATTTGCTGCAGGCTCTATGCGTGGGCTGCTTACAAGGAGTGTAGCCCCCGCTGGAAATAACATTGTCACATTCATGATCTCAGTAATACATTGCTCTCAGTTATAATATAATAATAATTATAATATAACTTTACAGGTTGCTGTCACAGTATTATCCGGTCATAGTTATATATCTGATGTACTGACCCAGTCGCAAAAGTGCACATGATATCAGTAGCCTGACCTGACTTACCTGCTGCTGCGTGCCTGGTGGTCTCAGTAGAGGAAAGCCGGCATGTGAGTGTACACAGAGATATACTGTAACTTCTGTACAGTACTGCAGCTGAGTGCACGGTTGATTCTATATCGGAGTGGGAGAAGGGACCTTCTGACGTACCTAGGGGAGGAGACCCGTCACCAGGGGGAGGAGCTACGGCCGAACAAGGTACCCGAAAAGTACCCTCGCGGGCTCACTTTGCTCGCCACGCTTCGGGCACGGTGGCTCGCCACCTAATTACTAAAGGTAGTAGTTGGTGGCGTGGATACTAGAGCAACTGTCCCGCTGGCGTAGCTCCTCCCCCTTGTGTCGTGGCTCCTCCCCCTGACGAAAAAGGTCCCTTAGGCCACTTGGATCTAGCCTCAACCATCAGTTGCACAGTTCCTGACAGGGAGGAGATACAGAACGTTGTCTCTTCCTGCCTCTCCTTAAAGGGACAGCAGCATTTGCTAAGCTCTGTGCAAATGTCAGTAACCAGCTGAGGTGCTGGAGACAGGTATGACATTGTGATGACGACCAGCTGCCCACATTACATTTTTATATTACTCACAAAATGATGCAATTTTTCTACTTTTATCTATTTATGTAGACATTGGGGCCGATAGTGTAGGGGGTGTATGTGTCCATCCTGCACTGGTTATACCCCTCCGGCCCTGACTGGAGGTGAACATGGGGTCTAATTCAGATCTGTTCGCTCGCCAACTAGTTTTTGCAGCACTGCGATCAGATAGTCGATGCTTATACGGGAGTGTATTTTTGCTTTGCAAGCGTGCGATCGCATGTGCAGCCGCCCTGTACAAAAACAGTTTGTGCAGTTTCTGAGCAGCTCTGACCTTACTCAGCCGCTGCGATCACTTCAGACTATTCGAGCCCAGTATTGACGTCAGACACCCGCCCTGCAAACGCTTTGACACGCCTGCGTTTTTCTAACCACTCCCAAATAACGGTCAGTTGCCACCCACAAATGCCCCCTTCCTGTCAATCTCCTTGCGAACGGCTGTGCGAATGGATTCTTCGCTAGAACCAGTGCACAACAACGATCCGCTTTGTAACCGTACGGCACGCCTGCGCATTGCGGTGCATACGCATGCGCAGTAGTTACCTGATCGCTGTGCAGCGAAAAACTCTAGTGAGCAAACAGATCTGAATTAGGGCCATGGTGCGAGTTTATCACGGCGGTATCTGTACAACTGTAATACCTGCCCTCTTGTCACCATCAGATTAATATAAAATTATGCTTTATTATTTCAATATATTTTAAAAATGTATAAAAGTTTAAAAAGATTTAATTTGTTTAAAATCAATTCAATAATAAGAAAGGGAAAGAAATAAAGAGAATGGGGAGGTGAGAGAGACAGATAATTATCATACTTCAGGAAGGTAGTGGCATAAACTAAAACTCTCCCTCGTCTTACAATAGGGAAAAGGAGATTCAATGCTGTCAGTCTGCTCTCCTATTCTGCCAGGTCCACAGTAGGGATGGCCATTGACAATTCGAAGATTCAAAATCATCGATGGTCTATGATCGATGGTAACTACTTTTACCATCAATGGGGGAGAACCAGTGAGTTTCCCACCATCGATGATAAAGAGCTATAAATTATTTTTTCTTTTTTTTTTATGCAGGGTGTCAGGGACACGGAGCATAGCTCTGCCCCCCCGACACTCACAAAGCCATACTCCCGGGCCCTTATTGGCCCACGACTTGCTCAACAGTAAAGTAAGGGTGACCATCGATGGGAAAACCATAGATGGTTCCCTCACAGTTTGTTTCCCACAATCGATGTTATCCATCACTGGTACCATTGATGGATACCAACCGATGGCCATCCCTAGTCCAAAGGGGGGGTGACGCGTGACATGCTGGCTAGCGGCATCCCTTGTCGGCCCTGCTGCATGGACGACTGGGGATGTCACTAGAGACCTGTGGGAGTGTGCATATCATGGGTACACACTAGATGATGTACCCGATATGTTGAGCCAATCTGCGGGACTGGGCATCATATCGTCTAGTGTTTAACCAGTTTAAGAGTCTACAGACTCAAATCTGAGAAGCAGGTACTTAACACACACACCATTTGCAATGCTGAGCGCAGCAGAGGGGACCAGGACACAGTTGCAAACAGTGTAAAGCTGGCCATAAAAAAGGTTGATGTCGCGTATAAAACGAGATTTATGGTAAGAACTTACCGTTGTTAAATCTATTTCTGCGAGGTACACTGGGCTCCACAAGGATTAATATCGGGGGTGTAGAGTAGGATCTTGATCCGAGGCACCAACAGGCTCAAAGCTTTAACCTTCTTTCCAAGATGCATAGCGCCGCCTCCTATATCACCCCGCCTCCCTGCACAGGAGCTCAGTTTTGTTAACCAGCCCAATGCAGTAGCAGATAAAAGAGACGACGACCGTTAGTAGCCACGTACACCACACTCTCCTGACAGGAGAAAGTGTCAGCGGCTAATGCCATACCAACCCACAGAAGCAAAATGCGTCAGGGTGGGCGCCTTGTGGAGCCCAGTGTACCTCGCAGACAGAGATTCAACAACAGTAAGTTCTTACCATAAATCTAGTTTTCTGCTGCGGGGTACACTGGGCTCCACAAGGATTAACATCGGGGATGTCCTAAAGCAGTTCCTTATGGGAGGGGACGCACTGTAGCGGGCACAAGAACCCGGCGTCCAAAAGAAGCATCCTGGGAGGCGGAAGTATCGAAGGCATAGCACCTTATGAACGTGTTCACTGAGGACCACGTAGCCGCCTTGCACAATTGTTCAAGGGTCGCACCACGGCGGGCCGCCCAAGAAGGTCCAACAGACCGAGTAGAATGGGCTTTGATGGTAGCAGGAGCTGGAAGGCCAGCATGTGCAATCACCATTCTAATCTAATCCATCTAATCCATCTGGCCAAGGTCTGCTTGTTAGCAGGCTAGCCACGTTTGTGAAATCCAAACAGTACAAAGAGAGAATCAGACTTCCTAATGGAGGCAGTCCTCTTCACATAGATATGGAGAGCCCGTACCACACCCAAAGACTGCTCTTTGGAAGACGACTCAGGAGAACTATAGGCCGGAACAACAATCTGCTGATTAACGTGGAAGGAAGACACCACCTTGGGTAAATAACCCGGACGCGTTCTAAGAACCACCCGGTCACAGTGAAAAATCAGATAGGGGGACTTGCAGGATAAGGCACCCAAGTCCGAGACCCTTCTAGCTGAAGCGATAGCCAGCAAAAACAATACCTTAAGGGAAAGCCACTTAAGGTCTGCAGACGCAAGAGGTTCAATCGGAGACTCTTGCAAGGCCTCCAGAACCACCAACAGATCCCAAGGGGCCACGAGTGGTACATAAGGAGGCTGAATCCGCAACACACCCTGAGTGAAAGTATGAACATCCGGTAGGGTAGCAATCTTTCTCTGAAACCAAACCGACAAGGCAGAAATGTGAACCTCGAGGGAGGCCAGATGACGGCCAAAGTCCAGGCCCTGTTTTGGGAA
Source organism: Pseudophryne corroboree (assembly GCF_028390025.1). Taxonomy (NCBI): domain Eukaryota; kingdom Metazoa; phylum Chordata; class Amphibia; order Anura; family Myobatrachidae; genus Pseudophryne; species Pseudophryne corroboree. The sequence continues at coordinate 114,286,777 of NC_086445.1, read as the reverse complement.
GGCCAACAGTTTGGCCGTACTAAACTTGAAAACGTCATGATTATGAGACGCGTTCCATGTAAAGTAAGAATTCCAAACCCTATGATAAAACCGAGTAGAAGCCGGCTTATGGGCCTTCAACATAGTTTGAATGACCACCTCAGAAAAACCCTGGGGCCAAGTCCTGGTAAACACAAGGGCCCTGAACGAGGAGGTCTGGTCGTTGTTGTTATGAGCCACGGCTGTGGCTCATTTCCATTTTTGCATTTTGGTTATGTATTTTAGGTTATACTTCTGTTCATGTTCCCCGTGGGTGTCATGGGGTGCTCGGAGCTCACCCTTAAGGAGGGGATACTGTTATGAACCACAGGTAGTGGTTCATTCCTATTTTATGTTTATAAAGTTGTCTTGCATGCCAGGATTTCCTGTTGCTGTGTTTTAGAATACTCTTGTCTGCTGCCGCTGGTGAGTCTGTGTAATTGCAGCTTGTTCCCATGTGTTCAGCCTCACCTGGCTGCTAATTGCATCTTGTCAGTTTGGAGTCATGCAACAGGGCAGCTGCATGAGATTATTAATTAGGCCTCTCTGTTATATGCTGTGATAAAGCCTACAGATTTACCCTATATTAAACACTATAAAAGGTTAAGAGACACAGTACGCAATTGGCGCACAAGGTACCGTAAGGGTACGCCCTTAGCGTAGCGGACGCTGTATCGGGAGCGAGCCGCTCGAGCGACACAAACGCTCGCGAGAATACGCTGTTGGTATCAAGCACACCATAGGCTGCCGATTACCGTAATGATACGCTACCAGCGTAGCGGACGCTCGAGACCACGAGGAGATCACAAGCGGCGCTGACGCTCACAGAATTAAACCTTAATAACTATACCTTAAAGAATGTACTTATAATGTAAACCTTTATGCAGTGATAATGTGTAGATGCAACGCAATGTAACCTTGTTAGTTTAAAAGCTGTATGAGCGACTGAGACGCTCAGAGAACCCTTAGAAATATAATAAACACTCAAATACCGGTCTAAGGTTCTAACACCTTTAAGAGAGAGAATGAACGTTCAATTGCAAAAGAATATACAGTACAGTTTATACACTACCAGGCTAACATAAATATCTAACAGAATTACTACACGTTAAAATACAATAGCAACACTATTACATTTAAGGGGAAGGAGAGAGAGAATGGCTTACAACAAATAGGAGGTAAAATGGCTGCAGAGAACTTACGCACAAGGGGAAACAATCGCAAGCGCCTTCCTGGATATCCAGCTCCCGATTATCAGTGATGAGAACCGTTGAGAAGAGTAGAGTGGAGCTGGCCCAGGTCGGCTTGTCTTTATATACACTTACACACAGTACAGTACAATGGTCCCTACATTCTTATTGTTCATTGGACACAGGAATCCGTCTCCGCATTATAACAAAAGGTCATAGGTTGGTTCATACAGGTGGGCTGTGACTATTTCAAACTGCTCAGGTGGGAGGGGAACTCAGGTTTCCCGCCGCATGGGTAATAAACTGCAAATATAGTAAATGTCCATAAACTTCTTATAGTCATAACTATACGCACGAGCGATTAATCCGTTTCTAACCAACACCGGAATATTGCTAATTATATACCCTTCCAATGGATACTAAACACCACTGTGTAACCCCTGTCTGACCCTTCGTATCAAACAAAGAGGGATCTCTTTGTCCCCGAACATGCTACATTAACTAAACTTTCAGATTCTATCAACGGGACCATAATCTACAAAATACATTATATGACTAAAATATGTAACGATTGAGTCGCCCGCTAGACGCACACAAACTCTACCGTAAATGCACATACCGTGCGCCTGCGAGTGCACGCGACTGCGAGTATATGCACGCACGGGAGGGCTCATGCACGTGCAGCGGGCACACGCATGAGGTGCATATATGGCAATGTGCAGCGTGATATTTTTCTGACTTTGACAGTCCACCCTTTGGTAGTCACCAATAACTGCCACTTCCTAAAACAGTTCAAAAAGAGAAAAATATATGTCATGTATAATACATTTCTATGATTGGGTAAGGGAGAAGAGAAGAAGGTGGGAAAAAGGTATGACCTAGTGAGATAGTAGAAGCATGTATGTATGAGTCCATGTTTGAGGGGTCATGTATCATCGTGCCGTACGTGTTTTAGATCAAGCTTCGAGGTATTGCGAAGTATACATTTGAATTCCTTCTTATCCCGTATTACGGGTCTGTGGATGGGCTGTCAAACTTTACCGAGCTCTTTTCGACTTTTGGTTGCAACAAAATGGGGGAGCACATTTTAGTTGATGATACATGAATGGGGGGGATATGTGAGTGCTGATATCTGTGCCTATATTCCCTATCGACTATGTGTGTCATTACCTGAAGGTTGTAGAGATGAAGATAAGGAGCAATTATGGTAAATGCAGTCATAAACTATGTGAGTTTAATATACATTTGTTGATTGAAGTTTTTGTCTGGTGTCTTGTCTTGATGTACATGTTGACTGTAGTCTCTTTGGGCTTTTGTCAAAATGCGAGCAAAAAGCTTTCTCAATGTCCATAGACTTACAATTTTTCTTTAGAAGTGTTGGGCTAGCGTAAAGTTAAAGTCACTAGGGATATGGGGGGTCTATGGCATTGTCCATCAGTGGTCTGTGTAAAAGGTTGTCAAATTCTTCTTCCAAGCGGATGTCTTTTTACCTTGGAGGAAAACAAAGGAGAAACGGGTGAAAGAAGCGGACCGTGGAATCACATTTTCATCACAACATTGTCTCAATGGTTGGGTCGTAAATCAAATCAGTCGTTGTTATTACAGTATCTTCACTTCTTAAACTCATCACTCGGGCGCTACGTTTACACTTTGTTAAAACCCGAACGCATCTAAATATCAGACCGACCAATATGATGACACCCAGAATACACAAAAGAAATTTACCTACATCCATTATAATTCCTTGAGCCCATTCTCCTAAACCAGAGAACCAATTTCGTGGGTTCAACCATGACACCCAACCGGTCAGCTCATTACCCACAGCAGTAAGGGTGAGATTGTGTTTCCTTCGGAACTCCCATTTTAATTGCAAAATGTCATCCATCTTTTGGTCTATGACCTTGGCTGGGTCCTCAGTGCTGTTTGTAATATACGTGCAGCACTTTATTCCATACTGAGTCGCTAGGGTAACACAATACCCGCCTGTCACAGCCGTGAGATAATTGAGAATCATCCTATGCTGAACCAGTTCTGTTTTGTAGGTTTGTAACTCTCTCCCAGTATACCTGAATGTGTCATCATACATTTCAGTGATATTGTCTAATAAATTTGCAAGCACAGATATATATTTATAATTTATCACTCCTCTGGCGGTACGAGTGATATCTAATGCGATTAGGAATTGAATCCCGGTGGATTCATGGATCAGGTCAGAAGCCGGATGCTCTGTTCTTTCTATCAGGTGCCGTTTAACGATGTGCTCGTAATGAGTGTGAGTATAAGGAGCTGGGGCACTGCGGTGAATATCTTTCATTTTGGTATGTGATACAGTCATTACCTCAGGCAATACTTTTCCAATATAACACAATCCCTCTGAGTTTGGGGCAAGCCACTTATACGCCTTTCTCCCGCATATGAAATATGCATCATCGGGGAGAACATATGGGACTGAATATGTTAGAACCATGTTACACATCTTCCATGTGAACCCTCCTAACCCTAGTTCTCCCATCTGTCTAGTACACGTATCCGGTTGTATGATATGTGCACAGTATCCTGGTGATACTTCTCCAACTCTCATGGTCCTACTTCCTAGGGTTTACCTATATCGGAAATATTTTCCACTATCGGCTATGTGGCGTATAAGCTCTGTATCTGTAGGCATTCTATCGGCTCTATATGAAAAGGTCATGGTTTTGTTATTCCATGACACTTCCCAATTTCCCGGCTTTCGGGGATTGCAAATGTTAAAACACACTAAGGACCTATCCACATGGTATTGGTGGAGCTTCAAACTAGGAGGACTAGAGATGTTAAACCTCTTGTCCACCGGCCTCCCACCACTTAACTCAAGTACCTCCCCTATCGTTAAAGGAAATGGTCCTAGTCCTGACTTGCTGTGACCTTGAGGTACTTGAGAGCATACCCAGCAGTCTGTTTGGTTTAACACCTTACCCACTAATGAGTGATAGTCACCCAATGGATGCCGGTCCATGTTAATGTTAAAACTGGACTGACATTTCTTGATGCACCCATCCTCAACTAAGTTATCACAATGCCTACAGATGCAATTTTCTTCAGCTAACAATCCTTCACAGTTCCTTTTATGGTCAATGCTACCAGATCGTTTTCTGATACTCGCCTTTGCTTGGTGATTATGTTGTTCTTGGAAATCTACGCCTCCATCTCTGTCATCAGAACCCATTACAGAACCTCTCTCGACCTCCATGGTACTCTCGCCGGAACAGACTGCTCTGGTCAACATCATGGTCAACAGGAAAATCCGGATCACAGTCTCTTGGGGCAAGTCCATCTTATAGGAGGAAATGGAGAAAAATGAGAAGGGGGAAAGAAATAATTGAGGGAGATGGGATGGGAGGTGGAGAAAAACAATAAAAGGGAACAGGGGATCGACAACTGCCTCCGATCTTATTATTCTCAATGCTCAGGTGCCGTCTCAATCTTCCTGAAACAGACACTCCAGTGATACAACTTCCTCTACCGTCTGTTCTTTATCACGAGACCTCTCTGGATCAGCAACCTTCTTACAATGGGACGAATGAACCCAAGTCTCTCTCTCGGCAACCTTCAATGCTGTTGTGCTAATCAATAAGACTTGGTATGGTCCTTTCCATCTGTCAATGAGGCAACCTGAGCGTAGAAAATTCTGTATCATTACATAATCCCCAGGTTCAATGTCATGACAATTACTATCTGGCAGATCAGGAATCACCAACTTCAAATTATCATTCTGAGTCCTTAGCTGTTTACTCATCTTAACCAAGTACTTTACAGTCACTTCATTGTTACACTTCAAATCATCCTGAGGGTTAATCATAACATGCGGTTGTCGACCAAACAGAATTTCAAAGGGGGACAGATTAAGAGGGGACCTGGGAGTGGTTCTGATGCTGTATAGTACAATGGGCAAAGCTCCTGGCCATGTCAATCCTGTTTCTGCCATAACTTTGCTCAATTTATTTTTAATAGTGCTGTTCACTCTTTCTACCTTCGCACTCGCCTGGGGGCGGTACGGAGTGTGCAGCTTACTATTAATTCCCATCAACTTACACATTCCTTGAAAGACATCACCTGTAAAATGGGTACCCCTATCACTTTCAATTATTCTGGGGATACCGTATCTACACACAAATTCCTGCACAATTTTCTTAGCAGTAAACATAGCGGTATTTGTGGCCGCAGGAAATGCTTCGACCCAATTTGAAAACACATCTATACAAACTAGTACATACTTCAAATTTCGACAAGGGGGTAATTGTATGAAATCAATCTGTATTACTTGAAAAGGGCCGTCTGTTGGTGGGATATGAGATGGTTCTGTTGGTATTGTTTTCCCGATATTCTTCCTCAAGCAGGTGAGGCATGTCATTTCTCTCTTACCTGCATGGGAAGAAAATCCTGGGGCGCACCAATAAGCTCTTACTAGCTTACACATCCCTTCTTTGCCCAGATGAGTCAGCCCGTGTGCTGCTTCCGCTAGACTTGGAAGGTATGCTCTTGGTGCCACTGGTTTACCCTGTCCATCTGTCCAGAGTCCTGAGGACTCCTGGCCATATCCTTTTAACCTCCAAACTGCCTTTTCCTGTGGGGAACACAAATTTTGCATTTCACACAATTTCTGTGTGTTAACAGTATTAAATACCATCAGTTGTGTGATGTCTGTCTGTAAGGGGGTACCAGCTGCTAACTTAGCAGCTTCGTCTGCTCGGCTGTTACCAAGTGATACCGGGTCTTGGCTATATGTATGTGCTTTACACTTGATAACAGCCACTCTGTCGGTTTCCTGTATCGCTGTTAGAAGCCTTTTGATGTGAGCTGCATGCGCTACCGGTGTACCAGCTGCCGTCATGAAATTTCTGAGGCGCCATAGGGCTCCGAAATCATGGACTACCCCGAAGGCGTATCTAGAATCGGTATAGATATTGGCTGACTTTCCCTTAGCCAATTCACATGCTCTGGTTAGGGCAACCAGTTCAGCAACCTGGGCTGAGTGAGGTGGGCCTAGCGGTTCTGCTTCTATGGTGCCTTGGTCAACTATGACTGCGTATCCAGTACACAAGTCTCCCGAGTCCGTCTGTCTGTGACAACTACCGTCAGTGTAGAAAGTAAAATCTACATCTTCTAGTGGGTTGTCACTGATGTCAGGCCTTGCCGTGAAATTTTGGGTCAAATATTCCATACAATCATGCATGTATTTTCCTATACTAAATCCTCCTTCACCATTACTCTCATCCTCCACCCTTTGTGCCTGTCCAGGCACACCTGGGAGATACGTTGCAGGATTTAATGCGCTGCATCTCTTTATGGTGATGTTTACGGGGGCCATCAATGCCAATTCCCATCTTGTAAACCGCGCTGATGAGACGTGTCTGGTTTGGGCAGAATGTAGCAAGGCTGACACTGCATGTGGCGTGTGGATTGTGAGGTTGTGTCCTAGCACTACATCTTCGCTTTTTGTTACTAGCAATGCTATCGCAGCAACACTTCGCAAGCATGTGGGGAGGGATCGCGCTACCGTGTCTAGCTGAGCGCTGTAGTATGCTACCGGCCTGCTGGCATCACCGTGCTTTTGGGTTAGGACGCCTGCCGCGCAACCAGCACTTTCTGTTCCGTACAGCTCAAAAGGTTTCCCATAGTCTGGCATACCTAATGCTGGTGCCTGCGTTAGGCACTGTTTAAGTCTCTCAAATGCCATCTCAGATTCGTCTGTGTGCGAAATCCGATCAGGTTTGTTTGATGAGACCATCTCCTGTAAAGGTAATGCTAGTATGGAAAAACCTGGGATCCAGTTACGGCAATACCCACACATTCCTAAAAACGTTCTGATCTGTTGCTGGGTTTGTGGCAGAGTCATGTCTCGAATTGCTTGAATTCTATCAGCGGTCAGGTGTCTCAGTCCTTGTGTCAGACAGTGTCCCAAATATTTTACCTTAGTCTGGCATAATTGCAACTTATCTTTTGAAACCTTGTGTCCGGTTTCTGAGAGATGAATCAGGAGTTGTTTCGTATCTCTCAGGGACGATTCGAGTGAATCAGAACACAGAAGTAGATCGTCTACATACTGTATTAATATTGATCCACTCTCAGGTTGAAAAGACTGTAAACAATCATGTAAGGCTTGTGAGAAAATACTTGGACTGTCAATGAAACCTTGTGGTAAGCGAGTCCAGGTGTATTGAACTCCTCTGTATGTGAACGCAAACAAATATTGGCTGTCAGGGTGCAGAGGTACCGAGAAGAAGGCGGAGCAAAGGTCAATTACAGTGAAAAATTTCGCAGTGGGAGGGATTTGCATAAGGATGACAGCTGGATTTGGCACTACGGGGAACTGACTCTCAACTATTTTGTTAATCCCCCTTAGATCCTGCACTAGCCTGTAACCCCTCCCCCCACTCTTTTTAACAGGGAAGATGGGACTATTGGCAGTGCTGGATGTTCTTACCAGAATGCCCTGTTGTAGCAAGCGTTCTATTACGGGGTACACTCCTAACTCCACCTCTGGCTTCAGAGGGTATTGTGGGATTTTTGGAGCTATCCTACCATCTTTTACTTGCACAACTACTGGAGCTACGTTTGCCATTAATCCAGTGTCTTGTCCATCTTGAGTCCAAAGTGACTCTGGTATTTGGGATGTAATTTCTTCTACCTGGGATGGACTCCTATTTATCATAACAGTATGTGACATTAATTTTGATGGGGAGTCTAGCATATCTTGTACTTCCTGAGCGTGGTTCTCAGGTATGTCTAGGAATACACCTTCAGGAGTACAATATATGACGCACCCCATTTTACACAATAAATCTCTTCCCAGGAGATTAGTCGGTGCCGATGCAGCCAGCAAAAAGGAATGCTTGGTATGCAACGGCCCTATTGTAATCTCTGCTGGTTTGCTAACAGGGTAGTGCTGTACTACTCCCGTTACTCCCATGGCTGGAATTGTCTTACCAGTGGTTCTCATACCCACTGTCGAATGTATCACTGATTTGGCCGCCCCCGTATCTACAAGGAAATTTAATGGTTTACCAGCTACATCAATTGTGACCTCGGGTTCACTTCCAAGACTCGCAATTAATTTCACTGGCTGCAGATTACAGGTATGGCCACACCCCTATTGGGTATGGTGACCCCCCTGAATCGCACTGGCAGCAATTACTTGTGGTGGGGGTAGATGGGAACTATCAGAGATTTGCCAGTCTCTTCTTGGGGGATACCTTTTTGTTTCCCCTGCATGTGGCTCATAGCTCTGCTTCTGCGGTCCTTGATCCCAATGTCTCGTAATAGGTCGTTGTCTAGGGGGTTGATATGAATTTTGTATTTGTCTTGTTTTACAATCACGTGCCATGTGTCCCTCTCTGTGGCAACAATAACATTTTATACCTCTTGACTTACCCACAGGGGTCACAGTTCTGGGCTGAGGTGGCCTGGTAGTAAGGGCCGGGCCTGTATGCTCACAGCCATTAACTTATCACTCTGTGACTCCCTGTGTCTGATGATATTCCGATCATGCCCAGCAGCAGCCTCTCCCACTGCATCCACCGACATACCTCTCCAATCAGGCCTAGTGGTTTGTATTCTATTCCTTAAAACCTCTTTTAACCCATCCATTAATACAGAGACAGCTACTTCCCTGTGGTGTACATTAGTTTTAATGTCATCTATACCAGTGTACCTAGCCATATCCTGCAGAGCCCGGTGAAAATACTCTGGTGTGGATTCACCTTCTTTTTGTTTTATTGTAAAGATTTTATTCCACTTTACTACTGCAGGAAAATATACTCCTAACTGTAAGTTGATTCTCTTTACATTATCCTGATTATACTCGTCTGTTAGTGGTACTTCCTCATCTAACTTGCAATCAGCGATAAACTTTAACGAATCAACATTGGGGGGTAAACATGCCCTCAAAACTGTCCTCCAGTCTTTGTTATTTTGCTCTGCAGAATTTCCTAGCTCTCTAATATACTTTTGACATGCAACTAAATCTTTCCTAGGATCAGGGAATTCAGACATCATTGATCTTAATTCTGCTCGGGAAAAGGGACAGTGCATGGCGATGTTCCTGACAGGAGTTGCTCCTGAAGTGTCAGTTTTCCCATTTGGCACTGCTATTACCCTAACTGGATTAAGTCCCACAACATCATTCTGAGTAGATTCTACAACATGTGGTGAAATGGTTTCAGCATAGTGTATGGTGCCGTACTTACCAGTCGATACGACCTCACCTGTCCCTCCGCTAGGGGCCTTTGATACTAATCTTACAGGTTGGGTCGTGCCCACGGTTGTTTCTGCTATGGTGGCTGCTAGGGAGAGTGCTGATATTGTTGTGGGCTCATCCTCTTGGTCACAATCCTGGGGAGAGTTCAAAACAGGGTACAACTTGCACGGATTAGTTTTAGCATTAATTACTTTGGTTACATTATCTTTAACTTCTATACATTTATCATAACCCTGTGTGCCATTCTCTGCAACCAATTTCTCTCCAGGTATGTATGGTGGTGGGGGTGCAGTGGCTATCAGTTTCCTGATAGGGTTAGATCCAGTGGCTTGCGCCAACCCCCTTTGTATTTCACCTTCCTGTTGCCACAATGTTAAATAGTCATAATGTCTAATACGCCTTTTTGAAGATTTAATCAGGCAAACTCTTCTCCTTAAATTCTGTAATACTTCTGGGTTAAAACTACCTACCCGGGGAAACTTCTCCCCGTCATGCACAGTCATCCTTTCCCATTCATTGCACAACATCTCTGTGTGATGACCATATTTCTCACACATGATATACCTTGCCGACCCGATTGGTCGGTTTACCAAATCAACCTGAACCTCGGTTGATCGCCCCTTACCTGAACAACTGGCCCCCATCTTTGCAGGTGCTGCTTTCACTACCTCTGACTTCAAATCAGGGTCTTCGGCAACCCTTACAAAAACCAAGATGTCCGGGGTAAGGCTGCGGTGGGGGTTTTGCCTCGAGGTCCGCCCACTTAACTCCGCCCACGCTGGCCAATACGGCGACCAAAGTTCCCAGAGGTTCCGTACCCAACCTAGGGCCCCTATGAACGTCTACTTGCTCGGGCGTGTGGGAGTATGTTACCCTCCCCAGCAAGTATCAGTCGTTGGAATGTCCCTGAGTGATCAGGCTACTTCCCTTAAAATAAAAAAATTACACAAATCACGTTAACAATGTGCAAGTAGCGTTCTTATGAATATTCAAGACACGCTAATGCACACAATCACATGCGGTACAATCGTATCTGCACACAAGCAACTAATCTTATGTGCGGAACGATCAGTGGAATCGAAAATTTCGGCTGCGAATTCCTTCAGCAATGAGCTTTGTTGGCCTATATGGGTCTCGCACCAACCCTCTTCGGTTGTGCTCTCTACTTCTAGTCTGCTGTACCTGAACCTCCTGGTCCTTGACCTCCTGGTCTGTTATGTACAGCAGACTCTACTGCTCATAATATGTCGAGACTAACAAGGGACGCCTCCCAAGCCACCCCACGCTATCACTCTCGCTGGTGTACCTCTTTCTAATGGCCTATGGTTCCCACGTCCGTAAAAAGAGAGAAATCTTATATATACACACTCTTACATTCGAACACTCTTATTTCTGTACAGAATTCCTTTCATTCGGTATTAGCCTAACCCAGAAGAATTGCAACAGAGAAGGTTTTTTCTTTTAACTTTAACTTTTTTTTTTGGATTTGAGATAGATTTGCGTTATTATCGCGTTACTTCCTTATCGCCTACTAAAACAATACTATCGTGCGGTTTGTATTATGTGGGCGTATCCGTACGCTCCGTTGCGTAATATACGCTCCGTGCGTCGACCCTTGCGTTGCGTACGCCCTGCCCTTGTAAGGACACGTGTACACAGACCAAGTACGTCCACAGTAACACACTACACGTTTATCAATGTAAATGATCTTTAACTGTAATCATTCACTGGACACCACCCAAATCTCCCTTGTATTTCTAGGCGAGACTGTGTGCGTGCCTTTTACAATTATTCCCTTAAATATTACTTTTTATCTTTTAACTATTAATAACAACAAATCTCTCAGCACGTTATCACTGGTATGTGGCAATCAGGAGAATGATATACGGACAAATACTACTAAACAAGAAATATAGGTGTGTGTGCTTATGCGTACGTACGCAAAACAGAAACTAAACAGTTTTAAAAGACAATAACGTACTGTTCTTACCTTCCGGTTCCGGATTCCCTCAGCACTCCTTACTAAGCGAAGCAGACGCTTATCTGGTCAGCACTGCGAGGGATACCACCTTCCCGCCCTTTGCTGACCGATAATGTCTGCTAAAGTTACCTAGTGCAGATATGTGAAGAGCGGCCGAGCCCCCAATTGATAAAGCCTACAGATTTACCCTATATTAAACACTATAAAAGGTTAAGAGACACAGTACGCAATTGGCGCACGAGGTACCGTAAGGGTACGCCCTTAGCGTAGCGGACGCTGTATCGGGAGCGAGCCGCTCGAGCGACACAAACGCTCGCGAGAATACGCTGTTGGTATCAAGCACACCATAGGCTGCCGATTACCGTAATGATACGCTACCAGCGTAGCGGACGCTCGAGACCACGAGGAGATCACAAGCGGCGCTGACGCTCACAGAATTAAACCTTAATAACTATACCTTAAAGAATGTACTTATACTGTAAACCTTTATGCAGTGATAATGTGTAGATGCAACGCAATGTAACCTTGTTAGTTTAAAAGCTGTATGAGCGACTGAGACGCTCAGAGAACCCTTAGAAACATAATAAACACTCAAATACCGGTCTAAGGTTCTAACACCTTTAAGAGAGAGAATGAACGTTCAATTGCAAAAGAATATACAGTACAGTTTATACACTACCAGGCTAACATAAATATCTAACAGAATTACTACACGTTAAAATACAATAGCAACACTATTACATTTAAGGGGAAGGAGAGAGAGAATGGCTTACAACAAATAGGAGGTAAAATGGCTGCAGAGAACTTACGCACAAGGGGAAACAATCGCAAGCGCCTTCCTGGATATCCAGCTCCCGATTATCAGTGATGAGAACCGTTGAGAAGAGTAGAGTGGAGCTGGCCCAGGTCGGCTTGTCTTTATATACACTTACACACAGTACAGTACAATGGTCCCTACATTCTTATTGTTCATTGGACACAGGAATCCGTCTCCGCATTATAACAAAAGGTCATAGGTTGGTTCATACAGGTGGGCTGTGACTATTTCAAACTGCTCAGGTGGGAGGGGAACTCAGGTTTCCCGCCGCATGGGTAATAAACTGCAAATATAGTAAATGTCCATAAACTTCTTATAGTCATAACTATACGCACGAGCGATTAATCTGTTTCTAACCAACACCGGAATATTGCTAATTATATACCCTTCCAATGGATACTAAACACCACTGTGTAACCCCTGTCTGACCCTTCGTATCAAACAAAGAGGGATCTCTTTGTCCCCGAACATGCTACATTAACTAAACTTTCAGATTCTATCAACGGGACCATAATCTACAAAATACATTATATGACTAAAATATGTAACGATTGAGTCACCCGCTAGACGCACACAAACTCTACCGTAAATGCACATACCGTGCTCCTGTGAGTGCACGCGACTGCGAGTATATGCACGCACGGGAGGGCTCATGCACGTGCAGCGGGCACACGCATGAGGTGCATATATGGCAATGTGCAGCGTGATTATTTTCTGACTTTGACAGCTGGCTGACTGCAATTCACAGACGCTGGTGATATTTCTGGGTATCCAGTCTGCTTGAGTTCTGAGCTTGGTTCCTGCTAGTTCCTGAGCTTCCTGTGTCGATTCCTGTGTCAGTCCCTGTGTCGATTCCTATGTCTGATCCCGTGTCCTGCCGTGAGGCGTTCCTGTCCTGAGGTCCAGTGCCTTTGCCTGTGCCTGGTCAAGTTTCTGGCTTCTTGGTGTCCACCGGTCTTTCGTTTGGGATTCTGCCTATCCTCCAGTTCTTAGAGTCTGTGTCAGCAGCATTGGGAGTTCCTGTCCGTTTGCCAGTATTCGTACCGGTTCCGTGAGTAGCGGCTCTGCCGCGTCCGTCGGCCTAGGCCGCTGTATTCCATTATTATTTCTGTCACTGGTGTTTTGCAGAGGGTTCTGCTTATGCTGTCACCGCCGGTACACAAAAGTATTGTGTGGGCGTGTGGTCAGCATTTCCTTTGTTGTTCTTTTCCTTTGGCGGCAAACCGCACATACATTTAGTTTTAGGCTAGTTAGTAGCCCCTGGCTTTTGGTTGTTTCAGTAAGAGGGCCCCTTGTTATCACCCTGTCTCGGTACACTCTTTGTCTCTCATTAAGACCTGAGGGGGCATCGAAGTTGGGCAGACGTAATCCGCCCTTCAAACGCGGCTGCCATGGGCTCAAGCAACCATAGTCTCGCAAGAGTGTACTGACAGCACGGGCGAGACAACGGAGATAGGGCGCCAGGGGCTATTCCCTTTCCATTCCCCTTTCCCAGCATTACGTTCCAGTGCACCGGTCCTTGCAATAAGATCTCCTCAGAACAGAGTGCTGGAATCATAACAGTTGTGAAAGTAGAAGGAGACGATCTAGCGAGAGGCCCTGTAGATCGGAGAACCAGTGCCGTCTGGGCAACGCTGGAGAAATCAGAAGTAGGTTTCCCCCTTCTTGCTTGAACTTCCGTATTACTCTGGGCAGGAGTGACACAGGAGGGAACACGTACGGCAGCCGAAAGTTCCATGGAATTGCCAGAGCGTCCACGAACGCTGCTTGAGGATCCCTTGTCTTTTCCCCCGAAGACCGGAAACTTGTGATTGTGTCGAGACGCCATCAGGTCAACATCTGGAAGGCCCCACTTGTCCAAGAGAAGTTGAAACACTTCTGGATGGAGACTCCACTCTCTGGCGTTTACGTCCTGACGACAGAGAAAGTCCTTCCCAGTTTAGGACCCCCGGAATGAACACTGCGGATATGGCCGGCAGATGGCGTTCTGTTCACTGAAGAATCTGTGATACTTCCCTCATTGCCATGCGGCATCGAGTGCCGCCTTGATGATTGATGTAAGCCACCGTGGTGGCGTTGTCCAATTGTACTTGAACAGATCTGTTCTGTATCAAATGCTAGGCCAGGTTCAGTGCATTGAACACCGCCCGCAGTTCCAAAATGTTTAACGGGAGTAGAGACTCCTCCTCGATCCACCGTCCCTGAAGGGAGTGTTGTTCCAACACCGCGCCCCAACCTCTCAGACTGGCATCCGTCGTCAGCAGGACCCAGTTGGATATCCAGAAGGGACGACCTCTGCTCAATCGATGGTCCTGAAGCCACCAGCTCAGTGACAGGCGGACCTCTGGAGACAAGGAGATCACGTGAGATCTGCTCCGGTGAGGCAGGCCGTCCCACTTGGCAAGAATTAACTTCTGCAGAGGGTGAGATGGAATTCAGCATACTCCACCATGTCGAAAGCAGACACCATGAGACCTAGCACTTGCATTGTCGAATGTATTGACACTTGCGGATGAGATAGGAAGCATCGAATTCTGTCCTGAAGCTTCAGGACTTTCTCCTGAGACAAGAACAACCGCTGGTTGTGAGTGTCCAATAATGCTCCCAGGTGCACCATGCTCCGAGCAAGAACCAGGGAAGATTTCTTCCAGTTGACCAGCCACCCATGGGCTTTCATGAACTGGACAGTCAGATCTAGATGACGCAGGAGAATTTATGGGGAATTTGCCAGGATCAACAAATCGTCCAGGTACGGCAGAATCCTGACCCCTAGACGGTGGAGTACAGCCGTCATTACCACCATTACTTTGGTGAAAACTCACAGAGCTGTTGTCAAACCAAAAGGTAACGCCCGAAATTGGTAATGAAGGTTGCACACCGCAAACCTCAGGCACTGCTGATGTGACATTGCAATAGGAATATGCAAGTAGGCATCCTGTATGTCCAGGGAGACCATATAGTCCCCAGGCTCCAAGGCCAGAACAATAGAGCGTAGAGTCTCCATACGAAACTCGGAGACCCTCACATACTTGTTCAAGGACTTGAGATTGAGAATGGTCCGCGAGGACCCGTTCGGTTTTGGGACTAGAAACAGCGGGGAATAGTACCCCTTGCCTCTCTGAGTCAGAGGCACCTGTACTACGACACTCCTGTGGTCAGGAGGGATTGTACTAATTAAGGAAGAGTGTTTGCCTTCACCGGGTCCAAAGGGACGTCTGTCAGGCAAAATCGATGAGGGGGACGTTTCTTGAAGGATACGGCGTAACCTCGAGTGACGACTTCCCTTACCCAGGCAGCTGAAGTGGTCTTCTACCATTCCTGGGCAAAACCTAGAAGCTGGCCCCCCACCCTGGGATCCCCCAGGGGGAGGCCCGCCCCATCATGCGGCAGGCTTGTCAGTTTTGGAAGCAGGCTGACAGGCAGCCCAGGCCCGCTTCGGTCTGGGCTTGGCAGGTTTGGAAGTACGAGCTTGTTTCGGGTACGCCTGACCTTTTGCTTTTCCTGGAGGATGAAAAGGCAAAGAGAAAGTACTTTTAGTCTTCTGTGCAGAAGGAGCCGTACTTGGTAGGCAAGCTGTTTTAGCAGAAGCCAGGTCAGCCACAATCTTATTGAGGTCTTCTCCAAAAAGAATGTCTCCCTTAAAAGGAAGCACCTTCAGGGTTGTCTTAGAATCCATATCCACCTACCAGGATCTCAACCAAAGGATACGTCGAGCCAAGATAGACATAGTGGCAGCCTTGGCCGCCAGCACCCCGGCATTGGAAGCCGCTTCCTTAAGGTAAAGAGCAGCCGTGGCAATATATGAGAGACATTGTCTAGCATGATCAGAAGCGTTGGAAGGTAGCTCCACCTCAAGCTCCTGAGCCCATGCTTCAACAGCTTCAGCAGCCCATGTCGCTGCAATGGTTGGTTTATGCACAGCCCCCATTAGGGTGTAAATCGCTTTTAACCAACCCTTCACACGTCTATCTGTTGGTTCCTTCAGGGAGATGATGGTAGTCACTGGCAGAGCCGAAGAAACTACCAGTCTTGCCACCTGAGAATCTACAGGTGCAGGAGTTTCCCATTTTTATTTAGCTCCGCAGAGAGAGGATAGCGAGCCAACAGTCTCTTATGCGGTGTGAATTCTATTCCCGGATTTTCCCAGGATTCCTGACGTATGTCAGCCAGGTGTTGAGAATGAGGTTAAACTTGTTTAACCACCTTCTTACGTTTAAATCTGTCCGGATTTTTAGAGACAGCCGCAGGCTCAGGTTCATCAGAAACTTGAAGAATGAGCCTGATAGCCTCAATCAAATCAGGGACATCCACCAGTGACTTCCCTTCAACATCAGAAGCATCAGAGTCAGTGTCTGTGGGGTCATTATATGCACCATCCTCCTCAGAGGATGTGTCCGGAACAGCGGTGGAATGTGAGGAAGTAGCGGCCCGTTTAGAAGACGTCTTAGTCTTAGGTGGGTGAGAGTGAGACTTATTTTTAGTCAGCGATCGGATCAAGTGCTGTAACTGAGATGAGATTTGATCCCCCCATGGCAGATTGACTGCAGGGACCATAAACTGCTGCACTGGCATAGGAGGTCCCACAGGGGGTGTACATTTCGTTACCATCATATTTAATAACGTGGAGAAGGTAGCCCAAGGTGGGTCATTATTGGCCCCCAGTGCTACAGACCCACTAGGAGGTAAGGAACCCCCAGAACCTGAACTCTCTGCTGCCATGTTTTCCTCAAAAGTGTCTGCAGCATCACCTCCACGCAATGTGGGAGAAGCCCCAGTTCCATTGCCCCGTGTAGCTGACATAATGATAAGCTCAATAACAGGCAACCTAGTACAATATTAGCAGCAATATACCTAGCAAGAACTCCCAGTGTAGTGTGTCAGCACAAATTGGGAATCCAAGAGATATATGGTGACTATAAATCACAGAGAAAAATACACAGTAAGTGTACACCTATATCAGTTAATAAACCTGACGCACTTAGCCCGGTCAGGTTACAGAATATAGGAGTAGCAAGCTGAGTGAAATACACGAGATGGAAGCCACGCAGCAGCTACATGCACACACACATATAGTCACAAATGTACAATGCAGAGGTTATACCAAACAATAAAACTGCACTGGACTAGCAATACAAAGTAATAATCAGTATAGCTATATATACATATGTAAACAGTAGATATAACAAAACACAGTAAATACTGGATGTATATCACAGGGTGTTTGTACCACACAACCCTAACTGTATGCACTCTTTCTTAACTAACACTGTCCACTGACAGGTAGAATACTTAAGTGTCCTGTAAAATGCACAGCGCTGACGAGCAGGCGGCTTTACCCCAGCAGTCCCAGGAACAGCGCAGCTCCGTGTAATGGCGGCTGACAGGGAGTGAGGGAGAGATATGCAGCTCCAGGGCGGGAACATTTAACCAAATGGCGCCCTGGGGCTGGGGGAGAGGCTACAAGTCAGGCCTTATCCCCCTGCTGGCTTCCCCACCGGGCGCTACGGGCTGCAATGAAATGGGTTTTAACAGAGACAAAAACCCAACCTGTGCCCTGTGTCCCGGAGGCTAGTGGAGCGGCTGCCCCTTACAGTGTCCATGCCAGCGCGCGCGGTCCGCCTCTCACGGCCGCGCCGGATTGCGATTACAGCGGCCCAAAGAGATCCCTTACCTCCCCTTTGAACGCGGCCACGCGATCCAGGAGACAGCGGCGAGTGTGTGACTAATCGAGAAGAACACCGGAGCCTTCGCTGTAGTTACCCAGCAACCAGGGCGTGGGAGTATACAGTGCCGCTGGGGGAGTGATGGAGCTGCAGCAGGGGATGTCTGACTGACATCTAACACTGCTGCAGCCCTTGAAGTCTTCAATTATTCTTTTTTCTTCTGAAAAATAGCTTTTCTTAGGGCTGCAAGAGCAGCCCCCCTGTTGTATGCCTGCTTACTGCATGGCACCAACTTACAAACTGAGCTCCTGTGCACGGAGGCGGGGTGATATAGGAGGCGGCGCTATGCATCTTGGGAAGAAGGTCAAAGCTTTGAGCCTGTTGGTGCCTTGTATCAAGATCCTACTCTACACCCCCGATGTTAATCCTTGTGGTGCCCAGTGTACCCCGCAGCAGAAATGTACAATTTAGACGCACCGTATGATGCATTGTGTGCAAATCGTACACGTTTTGGATATGATTACGATGCGATGCGCGGCCCTGTGAATGTCGCATCCTCAGATCATATGTGCGGCCCATATTATCGGTCGTAATCGTATGCACATCGTACCTTGTTTTATGCACATACAATGCATCGTATACGATCAGCATAATTTTTGAGTGTCATTCCCTTCCAGGTGATCACGTGCTTTTTGTGAGGCACACAATCGATTGAAAGATTGTATGCTTCATCGTATGCACATAAAACTCCAAATCGTATGCTAGGGGCTCCCGGGGGGATTGAAGGGAAATCGTATGAGGAATCAGATCGGATGCTGGTCGTCCTAATGTATGGAAAGCATAAAACATCTGGGTAGAGCTTGGGGTGTGGTCTGCTGCACTCCTTAAATGGAGTAGCTGTACTCCATGCTCTGGAGCATGCTGCATCGGACATCAAGAGCACATTCCAGCACAGGGGGCTTCTAGGACCCTGGTCCACAAAGTGATTTATTTACTCCTAGAGACATCAGAGATTTGTGTTGAGTATTAATGATATGACTGCTTATTAGTACCATTATATGTGTGATTTTTTTCTGTGTGCCCTATAGTCAGCTGAAATCAATGCACAATTTTTAGGGAACATTTTTTGCAATTGCAGTAAAAATAAATAAATATATTCATCGGGGTGCACTCACCATAATTAAAATCCAACAAAGTCTTTAATAAGAGGTCATCATTCCATATAAAGTCGATGTTTCGACCCCAAGAGGGTCTTTATCAAAACAGGCAGCAGAGACATCCTCACACACTGGAAACCAAATGTGTAATGACACTGCCTCCCAGGCTCCCATAAATGCTTCTCAGCACATGGGTTAATTGAATAATTGATAAATCACTAAACCTGGGTGTCCGGCTGAGGTGTGTCATCATTACTTATACACTGTGCAGGGCTTCAACAATTTAACGTGCAAAATAGCACATATTATAGGCATCCGCACTCAAGCATATGACACCAAAGTCGCCACCCGCAAATTGTTATTAGTATAACTGAATGTCAACAAAACCGTAACAGTCACAAATATTGAGTCGTACAACATAACTATCCCCCCTTGTGTATACACAAATATCAGTCTCAACAAGTGCCGTAGCCCACAAGACTGGAAGCCAGAAGTGGCGGCTCCAAGCCACATGGAACGTAAGCGGCCCCCGGAAGTTCACCCGCGTTCCACACACCAGGAGACATGCCTCACCCTATCCTCCTTGCTCAGAGCGCAGGAATCTACGTCACCACACTCCGGGCTATCGGAAGCACTATAGAAGCTTGCGCTCCACAGACAGGGATGCATTCCACAACTATTCAATATACTTCTGGTTAGAAATCGGAAAGATGGTAAACTATTGAATTGGTCATAGACATTAAAAAAAAGATAAATTCAACCAATATTAGTGCAAAAAAACTACACTAAAGTAAATAAATATTCAATAACATTACTAGTATATCAAAACTCACATATTCATATAGAGCAGGGCTGGCCAAACCGGTCCTCGAGATCTACCAACAGTTCATGTTTTCCAGGCCTCCTGGAGATCTGTGGAATTGTCAGTTAGGAATGAATGCAGCACATCTTACCTAATAATGACTACACCTGTGCACCAGCTAGGTGGTCTGGAAAATGTGAACTGTTGGTAGATCTCGAGGACTGGTTTGGCCAGCCCTGATATAGAGGCTCATGGGAACCTGGGAGTCATAGCTCAGTCAAGATAAGTAGACAAAAGCAACACATATAGAACACAAATATTATAAAGCACACAGACTATATATAGTACCTCTCCAGAAAAAAAATAAACATACAAAAATAATAATGTATACAAAGAATTTTATTATGTGAAACCCACTCTAATAGCAAACCAATAGTTCATTAATGAAGAAAAATACTAAGAGGATTATTTTCATTTAATCCACACAATTGTAGCAAGACGATATATCCATTGAGCTTCTAATTTTTTAAGCAACGTATCACTATCACCTCCACTGGGCAGTTTAGGTATATGGTCAATCAGCATACAACGCATAGTAGATACTTGATGACCCAGTTCTAAAAAATGCTTGGCAACCGGTTTATCAGAAGTGCCTGTATTCAACGCAGATCTAATTGAATATCTATGGTTAGCCATATGGTCACGGAATGATCGTGTAGTCATGCCAATATAATATAACCCACAGGGGCAAAGAAGGAAATATATGACATACTGGCTAGTACATGTCAGTCTGTGTCTTATAGCAATCTTCTCGCCAGTGTGTGGGTGAACAAACATACTGCCACTAGCCATCGAGTGACATGTGACACATCCAGTGCATCTGTAACATCCTAATTTAGATGACCTCAGCCCCGATCTGGTCTGGTCACTGGGTTGAACAGTTGGTCTCATAAGAAGTTGACATAAATTTGGCCCTCTTCTATATGCACACATTGGTGGAGGTGTCCCTTTCAACTGCAGCATTGGGTCTGAAGGAATGACTGGCCAGAATTTATCGTACATCAGCCGTGCTTTATGCGAAGTGTGATTAAACTTGCTTACTCTAACCATTCGGTTAGTTGATCTTTTACTAGTGCACTTCCTAAGTGGATTATGTAAGCGATAGTAGGCTTTCTGTAGACATCTCTCAATAGTCCTCAGCGAGTACCCTCTATCACGGAATCTCTCCTTCATTTCATCTAACTGAATCACATCAGTCTCTGATGACGAGTTGGTTCAGAGAACCCTCAAAAATTAAGAAATAGGTAGACTCTCTTTGAGTCTTGCTGGATGTTGACTGTTTGTTTGGAGCAGAGTATTAAGCCCAATCCCCCATTCTGTTTAAAAACAGAGACATCCCAAAAAAATTATGGTTTGCTGTTCAATAGTATACGTAAAATGAATGGGTTCACTTACAGAATTCAAATACAAAATCATATCATAAAATTCCTCCTTGGTGCCAGACCATATCAAGAACACATCATCAATAAATCTGAAATATAATAATATGTTTGAACCAAAGACCTTAAGTACATGTTCCTTCTCATACATTGACATGTAGGCTGGTGCCAAATTGGAACCCATTGCTGTTCCATTAATTTGTGCGTAGTATTCAGAACCGTACATAAAATAATTATTTTACAAAATTAATTCAACAAGACTCAGGATAAAAATAAAAATGTAATGTTTACTGCACTAATAATATAAGCAGCTCTAATTATAAAAAGAATTTGTGTGATAAAAAATGAGCGCTATTTATTTTAAGTGGCACCTGTGAAAAAAAAAATTTGGGTTAGTAAAACAAATGTTTACAGCCCTTTTTGGAGCTCTATTGCGGTGTGGTAACAGATTGGTCCAAAAGTGAAACCTGACTTTCCCTACCTTCCTGTTATCCACGGGATATCCTCAGCCTGATGACAAACTGGCTGTCTGTGGCTTGTTGTTATGTCAGCGTCTCACCACCGCTGCGTCCAGTTAGGGAGATGTGATGCAGGGAGGTTGAGCGGGTGACGTCACTCTGCAATCATTGGGTCCACTGTTCGGCAGTTTGTAAAAGTCCTCTGTGTCACCGCTTATCCACCAACGCGTTTCATGCTCTTTCTAGCACTTTTTCAAGGTTGGATTCAGTTTAAAAACTCAGCATATTTATGCATAAAACTTTATTAGTCCAATTAGAAAAAAACAGAACTTCCGTTCCGGAAGTGAATTAAAATTGTGGGAACCGCATAGATTAAAATATAGATTTAGTTTATATAGAAACAACTATCACATTTTTTTATTTTTTTTTTAAATAAAAATAATATAAAATAATACAGGTGCCACAACTGTTTGAATCTTATATGTATATTTATAAAAATATTTTTAATTCAATGTCTATATTTTGTCCTCGTGGTTGTAATGTTTTCAGCCAAATATCCATTTACTTTCGTTCTTCTTCAGTTCTGTAACTAGGTCTCCTCCTCTCCAATTCTTTTTTACTTTTTGGATAGGTAGGAATGTTAATCCCATTGGATCTTTGTTGTGTTTGTCCAAAAAATGATATGATAAACTGTGTGTTGTTAGTCCCCTTTTTACATTGTAGATATGTTCAGCGAATCTGGTTTTCGCCTTTCTTTTTGTTTGTCCTACATATTGATATCCACAGGGGCAGGCAGCTACATATATATAACACCTTCTGTTTCACAAGTGAGGTGGTCAGAAATTGTGTATTCTTTTCCGGTGGTGTATGATGTAAATGTAGTTGTGGATTTGATAGATTTTTCTTTTTCATTCTTGCAGGCCTTACAGTTGAGACATCTAGAATACCCTTTAGTGTTCTTTGAAGTTTGTTGTTTATCATTCTTCAAGAAAACTTGAAACTAATGTCTGTTTTATATTTTTCGCCTTCCGGTATATTATCTGTGGTTTATCTGGAAGTATTGGTCGTAACGTATCGTCCAATAGAAGGATATGCCAATGTGTCCTTATCATATTTTCAACCACCTTCGTATTGCTGGTAAATTGTGTAATAAAAGGAATGGAAAAAAATGAATTTCTACTCTTTTCCTTATATTTCAATAAATCATTTCTCTCCTTTCGTTCCATTCTTGTAATTTCTGACTCAAGTCTTTCGCTTTGGTATCCCTTTTCAATAAATGTCATAATTTCTTTGCTTTGTTTTTTTGTAAATTTCAAGATCTGTGCAGTTTATTCTCCGTCTTTGGAATTGTCCTCTTGGAATGTTGGAAATCCAATTTTTATGATGATTACTTGTGACTTAAAGCATGTTGTTCCCATTAACTGTTTTAATATGAGTTTTTGTTTGCATAGTTTTGTTGTAAATGTATATTTCCAAATCTAGGAAAATGATTTGTACTTTGATGTTGTATCTAATTCTAAATTTATTGTATTATTGTTGATGTAGGTCTTAAACTCTTCCAATTTTTCTTTTGTTCTACTCCATATGAAGAAAATATTGCCAACAACAACAACCAACTAAGAAATTCGATATATGCATTGTTCGACCAGATGTAGTCATCTTCTCATTTGGCAAGAAATAGGTTGGCATAACTAGGTGCCAATGGTGTACCCATGGCGGTACCGCATTTTTGTAGATAGAATTTGTCATCATTCCAGAAGTAATTGTGTGTTAATACGAATTAGATGTTTGCTAAGATAAAATTGATTTGTTGATTGGATAAATTTGTATTATTTGAAAGAAAGAATCTGGTATGAGTGCATCCTATCTCATGTGATATACACGTGTATAGGGACTTTACATCAATGGTGCAGAGTATATAATGGTCTTCCCACTGTATACTTTCAAGTTTTTGTTATATACTTGTAGTGTCTTGAAGGTAACTTTTCTTTTCAGTGACCAGTGTCTGAAGGAAGAAATCTGTATATTTAGACAAACTGGATGTAACTGAATTTATTCCGGATACAATGGGTCGGCCGGGAGGATTAATGGGATCTTTGTGGATTTTTGGTAGACAGTAGAATGTGGGTATTCTAGGATGCTTCTCTAAAATGAATTCATATTCCTTTCTGTTAAGAATCCCTATTTCTAGTCCTTCTTCAAGGTGTTGTTCCAGCTCTTGTAGGAATTTGATGGTAGGATCTTGTTTAAGGACCTCATATGTTGTAGAATCTGAAAGAAGTCTTTCAATCTCTTTTTCATACATTTCGCGTCCCATGATGACCACTCCTCCACCCTTGTCTGCCGGTTTGATGACAATGTTGGTATCGTCTCTTAATTCTTTTAAAGCATCTTTTTCTGCTTTGGATAGATTCTGTTTGATTTTTTGCTGATCCGGAATTTTGTCTATTTCTTCTTCAAGTAGTTTTTAAAAAGTGTCAATGTGGGATCCTTTACAATGTATGGGATTGAATGTTGATGTTGGCCTTAAAGTGGAATGTAAAAATTGATCCTCTGAAAACTTGTTGGTAGTTGCGTCTTGTTTTGTGAAGTGTTTTTTTACGCATAGCTTACGTATAAATTTTTGGACGTCAATATAGAGATCAAATATATTGATTTTTGATTGAGGAGCAAACTTGAGACCTTTCTGAAGTACTTTCATCTGTGAGTCTGTTATATATGCATCTGTTACCACACCACAATAGAGCTCCAAAAAGGGCTGTAAACATTTGTTTTACTAACCCAATTTTTTTTTTTTTTTACAGGTGCCACTTAAAAAAATAGTGCTCGTTTTTTTATCACATAAGACTCAGGATAAATTCTATTGGTGGTTGCGTATGTGCTACTGCCATTAGATGTTGTTTAATGGCTTCAAACCAACCACTGTGCGGAATCACAGTATAAAGCGATTGTATATCAAGTGTTAAAAGCCATGTTTCTGATGTCGGAAAAACAAAATCTCAATTTTTTTTGTTGAAAATCGCCTGTATCACGGTTATAGCTTCCAGTCTGTTGTACCAGTGGTTGGAGAAACTGATCCACATAAATGGCCAACGGTTGAAGTAGGGAACTCTTGGCCGAAATCATAGGTCAGCCAGGAGGATCCTCTAGCCTTTTATGTATTTTTGGCAGTGTGTAAATAATAGTTGTAACCGGAAAATCAACTGTCAAATAATGTGCTGTTTCAGTATCAATCCAACCCGCTGCCAAACCTAACGCAATATTCCCATCAATAGATTTTTTAATAGACACAGTAGGATTAAATTCAAGTTTTGCATAAGTATTAGCATCAGATAACTGTCGTTTAATTTCATTGTCATATTGATGACAATCTTGCACAACCACTGCCCCTGCCTTTATCAGCTGGGCGAATTACAATGGTGGTATTATTTTTCATATCTGTGAGGGCTTTACGTTGTTCAATTGTCAAATTATAATATTTAGACTTAGTAGAGACCTGGTTATTCATCTCTAAATCAATTGCTCGTAAATAAGATTTAATACCAGCGTTATGAGAAGGTGGGTCGAAATAACTGGGTTTAACACATTTATTATTAACTTTCTCACTTTGTGTACAGCCACCAAAATATTCACGTAAACGGAGTTTCCTCCCAAATCGGTTGCTATCAACAAAGGAGTCAAATGGATCATGAGTATTGGTAGGTATATACAGGGCCGGTTCTTAGCTTTGTGGCGCCCCGGGCAAAATATAGGGGCGTGGCTTCAAATGGGGGCGTGGTCACGACGCTGAAAGAAAAAATTAAATAAAAAAAAAGTATACTTACCATCCCCGTTCCTGATCCAGACCGCTGCAGACCCCCTCCGCCGGCGGAGCCAGCCTTCTCCTCTCTTCGATCTATGGGAGAGACATTATTACGTCTCTCCCATAGAACAGCATAGACACTAGAGGTCAATTATGACCCCTAGTGTCTGTGCCACTATGCTGTGCGGTGCGCGATGACGTAATCGCGCATCGCACAGCAAAGGTCCTCTACATGAAGGGAAACTAGACCGTAGCGTCTAGTTTCCCTTCATGGAGAGGACCTTTGCTGTGCGGTGCGCGATGACGTCATCGCGCAGCGCACAACTAAGGTCTTCTCAATGAAGGGAAACTAGACGCTACGCGTCTGGTTCCCTTCAAAGCGGGGGAGCACAGCAGGGCACTGCGGGGGGCACAGTGGCGGATCTTGCCCTGGTGCGGCGCCCTCCGGATGGCGCCGGCGCCCTCCGGAAGGCGGCGCCCCGGGCAAAAGTACCGCTTGCCCGTGGCAAGAACCGCCACTGGGTATATATGGCAAACACAGAGACAACAAAGATGTTTCTGCTACAGCTAAGCAATGAGAAGAAACATTAAACACAAGACTTATTTCTTGGGAGGTTGTCCTCTTCTTCTTCCGCCATTCCTCACCCCTCCTCTGATGGTTCCTACTGCGCCTCCTCGATGGAAGGGAGGGTATGTACGGGTCCTGTGTTCTAAAAAAGCACTACTCTTGTAGCTGGCATTAGTAGAATCAGTAGTTTCACCATCAGAGGAGGAGGGTGCACTCGATAAATCGAAATTAGTAGTGGTCCTGGACGGCGAAATCTTGGAGGTCGTCCTCCCCGTCTATTACCAGATCCTCCACTCAACCACCTATATACTGTGTGTGTGTGTGTACATATATATATTATATATATATATATATATATATATATATATATATATATATATATATATATATAGCCAAATCACAGAACAAAGTCCCGGGAAGCCGCACTGACACTCTCCATTGATAAAAAGCAGGTGTCCGGTTGAATAATGAATGATAGAGTCACATGCCAAACACTCGGTGTGAGGTTTAAGACAGAACCAGCACTCTGCGTAGTTTTCAAGACAAGTTGTACTCCAAACTGTACTTCAATCATAGAATAGTCACATTGACATCAGCATAAAACGACAAAGGCATATACTCATCGCATCAAAGTGGTAGTATAACACTGGAAAACTCCCAAACAGCCGTTTTCGGTAAGTAACCTTCCTCAGGGGAATAACCAGGCAAAGGGTCTAGCTGCCATGTCAAAAAGTGCTTGCGTGCCGTGCAACTTTTGCAACAGTTGTGTGCACATTATATGTGCTCACAATGCTGTACTTACCACCAACACCTGGAGTCCAGTGCCGCCCAGAGTGACCAGTCCCGCTCCCCACGTGCCGGAACTTCCGGACACGTGGGGAGCGGTGTGCGTTCCACGGCGCGTTCTTCCGGGTGCACATGCAGCGGCGGGACTGGTCACTCTGGGCGAATCTTATTGGCTATCCAAAACACGTGACATCAGTGAGCCAATAAGATTCGGTTTTGAGAACCGAGTAAAACCGAGTAAAACCGAATCCGCTCATCACTAGTTATGACACAAGGTCATACTCCTACAAACGTCATGGGGTGTGGCTTTGTGACAACTAGGCCACGCCCCTAATTTTTTGCGTGCGCACCTACGCATGATAGTGGCTCTTACCCTTAACTACAGATCTTTTCTGGCTCTTTGCCTGTGACTGGTTGGCCACCCCTGTACTAGATCATAACACACAAATCAATTGGACTCCAAGCCAGTGGCTCTTCAAATTAATACTCGCATACCCAATGTTGAAATAGATACGCCCATAGGTGGCGCTAGACACACCCCTTGGGTGGAACATGACACGCCCACTCAATGGCGTGCCACACATTCTGCTAACATCTACAATCTCCCTGAAACTACTTTTCAAAAGTAGGCAAGTATGCCCCATGCTTAAAGGTCCTTGAACTAGGACTATTGAGAGATATTGCTAAACTTTATACAGAGACCTCCTGAAGACAGGCCAAGGGAAATCTATACATGTGTTATGTATATTAAACATAGAGAAGTGGTAGGATCCCGACAATCACTTTTATAGGTTTTCAGCTATGTTTTTCTCTCAAATCTAAACACACCGGTCCTCAGGTGCCGCTAGAATTATAGCTGTAGGTAGTGAAGACATAACTATTATTGAGGTTTATAGGTAGACAGGTCACTAACCAAGGCTTAATGTTCACACGGACAGATAATATAGGAATAATACCTGATCGTATTACAAGATTATAACCTCCTTAGAGCAGGCATTCCCAACCTCGGTCCTGAAGTAGCAGTAATATTTACTAAGGTAACAGAGCTTACCTGGCCGACTGCACATGCGTTACATGAGCTTACGCATGCACACAGCCAAAGGTCTTACAGTGCAGAAACAACAGCGGGATTCTTTTTCACAACCCCGTAATTCCTTCCCATAGAAATCTGAAGATGGCATTGGTTCCTGCAGGCAAACGCTGAAAACTTTCAGTTTTTCTGAGTTTGCTGAATACTAGGTGGCCCCATCAGACCCCTAAAAATGAATGTGAAAACTAGCGTTTCGGCATATGTAACGGGCTATATATAATAATGAATAGGCCAATTAGGGAGGTAATAAGAGAGCCAGTGCTGCCGAGAGGTCTGCCGGATACGTGTAATGACCTAATTGTGGGAAGCATAAGCACGCACCTTTAGGGAAATACGAAAAAAATAAATCTTTGTAGAGCCAAGCAGGAGTGAACCTTAAGCCCTTCAGCCAAGGGCAATTTGAGGGGGAAGCACGATCAATGTGATCGCTCCCCACCTGACAAAATGAGAGCTCATGCGGCTGCTGCCCGGTAAGGAGGGAGGAAGGGGTGGGGGGGTTACGGTGGACCAGGGTCCCCGTCGGATCTCTGCATCAGGCCCAGATAATTAGTACCCACTTCACCCCCCTCAGCGGCCCAGAAGAAAATTGCTGAAAATTAATGAATTGAAGAAGGGGTTAATTATTAATGGGGATGATGAAAGTAATGACTATAAAGTGGTTAATGATGTTGATTGGGCATGTTATGATTACAGTGATAGTGTTAATGATTATAAGTAGGGGTTAGGTAATAATGAGATGGGTGATAATGACCCTTATTCAGATGTAGTTGGAAGCAGCAGTGATAGCTCTGTATGGTAATACAGCAGGAGACATCTATTAAAGGTAGACACCTCCTGCTGCAGTAGTGATCAGAGCTGTGTCCCATGAAATCTTGCAAGTCACCCTTCACAGATCCTTGTAAGAGTTCAGGAAACCTCTGTCCAATGATGGAGATCCTAGCCTCTTCCTTCCCCCTAATTGGCAGCACAGAGACTGTTGTTTTGCCCGGCTCTGTCTGAACCCCCCTTTCACAGAAAACCAAATTACCAGGTAAAGAATGTCGAACTGGTAATTTGCGGCTCAACATGGGTATTTTGTCTGTGTGAAAGGGTCAACACAGGTCGAAATTCCCTGGTCTCCAACCCTGGTAAATTCCAGGGTCGAAGTCCCGGGAATTTCAACCCGGGTTGACCCTTTCACACAAAAAAAGGACCCATGTTTTTTCGTGAAATTACCAGGTAGAACTGCTTTACCCGGTAATTTCATTTTCTGTGTGCAAGGGGTATAACACGTCCTTCAAGGGTGAAGCAGAAGGGCTGCTGAGTTAGGTGGGTAATGGGGGGTTTTAAGTACTTACCCTCAGGTGTTCTAATTAGCACAGGTTCCTACATTGCAGATCACACATTAAGAAGGGCTCTATCTGAAGATAAGACCTAAACACATTTATATAATAGTCAAGACTATTATGTGGACGGAACATTCGGGAAAGTCCTGGCCGACTAATTTATTTACTTTTTTTTTTATGGGCGGGTGCGGGGATTGCATAGAAATAGCCCCCGCAGTGGCTTGGGAGCACCGGGGGCTGCGGAAGAGACTGCAGTGTAAATTCCGCCCCCACCACCCACCCAAAATGGCCACCACGGAGTAGGAGACAGACACTAGAGTTCAAGTAGGATCTCTAGAATCTGTCTCCTGTTACATGATGGCCATTTGGGGTGGGCTTTTTTTAACACAGCGTGCTCACCCGCAGCCAACGGTGCTCCCGGACGCACGCGTGCCTGGAACCTGCGATGGGCACGCCCGGGCGATCGTGACCAGGCACAGACGGAGCCACAACTAGCGTGGCTCCATCTGTATTATGTAAGGAGCATTACTATAAGAATTAAAAATTACAACTAATGTAAGGACCATGGGGGTCATTCCGAGTTGATCGCTAGCTGCTTTCATTCGCTGCGCAGCGATCAGGCAAAAAATAGGCACTTCTGCTCATGCGGCGCAATGCGCACGCGCGTCGTACTATTACAACAAACAATTTAGTTTTTTTTTTTTTTTTTTTTTAAATAACGTTTTATTGATTATATAAGCATATAAACATATAGATACAACGTTGTAACAATAGAAGGCATATAAGGAACGAATGAGATATTATAATCAGGAGGGGGGGCACTCAATAGACATATCAATAAACAGTTGTCGCGCTTGCCTCCATGTAGACAGATTACCTAAACGCTACAACTATCCATTAAAGTTAAGAGAAAGGGTGAGAGAAACAGAGGATATGAAGAGGGGGGGGGGGGGAGAAGGGGGAAGAGAGAGAAAGGTCGGCCATTCCGAGCTACCGATGGATGCAAATTTCAGATGCAGATAAGGTTCAGTCAACATCCCAAATAATCAGCATCAAACATATAGAATGAGGCACTAGGTATTAGATGCTAAATGGTTGTCAATGGTGGTTCAGCGTTGAAATGCAAGGTCCATGGTGTCCATGTCTCGGTGAAAGAGAGTGGGGAGTCTCGAAGAGAAGCCGTAATTCGCTCTAATTTATATGTGAACCAAATTGCGTTAATAGTAGCGGTCATAGTAGGAGGGGCCACAGATTTCCAATTGGACGCTATTAGACATTTGGCTGTGTTCAGAATATGTTTAATTAGGGCTCGTTGGTGGCGCGAGGTGTCAGGGATGGGGCGGGAAAGTAGTAAATAAAAGGGTGAGTCTGGCACGGTTAAGTGCGTAACTTCTAGGACCAATTTATGAATTTGTCCCCAATATTGACGAATTGTTGGACAAGACCACCAAACATGCAACAAGGTCCCCCTGCAACCACATAATCTCCAGCACTCGTCCGAGCACGTTGGATAAATAGAGTGTAATCTAGTAGGTACCAGGTACCAGCGATAGTACAATTTATATGAGTTTTCGGCTATACGAACTGAGATAGAGCTTTTGGTAATTTCCTGTCTAATATCCTCCCATTCCTCTACGGTTAAGGTCTCCCCCACCTCCCTCTCCCACGCCAACTCGTGACTCTCCTTGGGGGGGATATTGTGTGACAGTAACACTCGGTATATGCGTGAAAGGAGTCCCTTCGTTAAGCGAGAGCCGCAACACCATATTTCCAGAGGGGTAGCTATGGTGGGATTGGTGGGTTTAGGGAGTGTACCGTAGAAGTGTCTAATTTGTAAAAATTGGTAAAATACAGAGTGAGGGAGCGAGTAGCGGGATTGTACATTTTCAAAGGATGGGAATGAGGAAAGAGGGGCAATGTCCTGAAGGAAGAGAATATTGTGTGATGTCCAATGATGAAATGCAGCGTGATTATTACCCGGTGGGAAGTGTGAGTTGTTCCATAGAGGAGTTAGGTAGGGGTTGTGGGATCGGAGTTGATAGAAGCGAGTGCAAAAATCCCACAATGACAAGGAAAAGCGCACCGTTGGCAAGAGTAAAGTAGAGGCGGGTCGGGAGCGGGATGGGGACCACAGTAGGGTTGCAAGTGAGAACATACGGAGAGATTGTGCCTCAATGCATGTCCACGTTCTCTGTGCTGGAGGTGAGTGCCAGAGGACACATGAAGCTAGGTGTGCAGCTCGATAGTATCGAGTAAGATCTGGTACGCCAAGACCGCCCTCCGAGCGGTGTTGTTGTAATAGCCGTATCTTAACCCTGGGTTTCTTCCCAGCCCATATAAAGCTAGATATATCTCGCTGTAGATTCTTTAATATTTTGACTGGGATGTGAATAGGCAGGGTTTGTCATAAGTACAATATCCGTGGTAATAAATTCATTTTGACTGCTGCTATGCGACCAAACCAGGAAATAAAGAATTTGTTCCAGGCAGCAAGATCTGTTTTAATCTGAGATATCAGCCGTGGGAAGTCAGCAGCATATAGCGATGAATAAGATTTGGTTAGATAGATACCTAAATATTTAAGTTTAGTATTTTGCCATTTAAAGGCAAAGGAAGAACGTAAAGTACTGATATCCTGTGGGGGGATATGTAAATCTAGGATCTCTGTTTTGTCTGCATTGAGTTTATAGTTTGAAATGGAACTATATGCATGGATCTCCTGAAAAAGCTGTTGTAAGGACATGTGTGGGTTAGTCAAAGTCAGGATGACATCATCTGCATACAGAGCGATTTTATATTCATGGTTGTCCACCAGAATACCTGAGATATTGGGATTCAGACGGATTTTCGCCGCCAGTGGTTCCATAACTAGGGCAAAAAGTAAGGGGGAAAGTGGGCATCCCTGACGGGTGCCATTTTTGATAGGCAGAGGCGAGGAAGTGAGGCCATTAACCAGAATTGACGCTGAAGGGTTATCATAAAGCGAGGTGATGGCATTATAAAATGGGCCTTGGATACCGACTGTCTGAAGAGTATGCTGTATGAAGGGCCAGGCTACCCCATCAAAGGCTTTCTCCGCGTCAAGAGCCACCACCAAAGTTGGAGTGGCGTCCCGATGGGAGAGATGAATGAGATCTATAAGGCGCCTAGTATTATCAGCAGCCTGTCGATTGGGGATAAAGCCTACTTGATCTGGGTGTATCAGTGTGGGAAGGTGAGGGGCGAGTCGATTAGCCAGGATTTTAGCGAATAACTTTAAGTCTGTGTTCAATAACGATATGGGTCTATAGTTCTTTAGTTCCATAGGATCTCGATCAGGTTTGGCAATAACTATAATATTGGCTCTGGTGGTCGCTGCATCGAGAGAGTTCCCCTCCATCAGTGAATTGAATAGTGAATGTAACATGGGGAGAAGGGCTTGGGAGAATTTCTTATAATATATGGCAGTATATCCGTCCGGACCCGGTGCGGAGGAGCGACGGAGCTGCCCGATTGTGAGGAGAATTTCCTCGTGTGTGATAGGATCATTGAGTAACTCAATGTCCGTTGCGGATAATTTCGGTAATTGACAAGAGGAAAGATAGTGTTGGATATTTGTTATATAATGTGGGTCGGTAGCGGTTATAGAGGGAAGCATAATATTCCTGAAAGAGGGAAGCCATCACTTTAGGGTCATTCGTTGTGGATCCGTCAGGACATCTTAATGCCAGGATTCGATTGAGCGTGCGTTTCTCGCGCAGTCGCCGAGCCAATAGTGTGTCTGCCTTATCTGACTTTTCATAGAATTTTTGGCGGATCCACAATAACGATTTGATCGTTTTCTTTGTGAGTATTTGGGTTAGTTGCCCTTTCAGGGCAAGTATCTTTAAATATAATTTACGTTTGGGGAAACGCTGATGACGGATTGTCATAGATGTTAATTCAGTCTCCAGGTCTGCGATCCGTTTAGACTCAACCTTCCTCTGAGTTGACGTAAGGCTAATAAGGAGCCCCCGCAATGTCGCTTTGTGAGCTTCCCATAGTATTGTGGGCGATATGTCAGGGGAGACGTTATCATTTAGGAAGTGATGAATCGCTTCCTCTATTCGAGTCACATTATCAGGCTTAAGAAATAGGGACTCATTAAGGCGCCACTTGCGGGAAGTCGGAAGTCTATGGGAACAAGCAAGATCAAGCAGAATCGCATAATGGTCAGACCAGGTGGTCGGGATCACCTGGGCTCCCAATAGGGATTGGGTGGAGTCCCTATCTACAAATACATAATCAATACGAGTG
The DNA here is from genome assembly GCF_028390025.1 of Pseudophryne corroboree. Taxonomy (NCBI): domain Eukaryota; kingdom Metazoa; phylum Chordata; class Amphibia; order Anura; family Myobatrachidae; genus Pseudophryne; species Pseudophryne corroboree. The sequence continues at coordinate 114,253,170 of NC_086445.1, read as the reverse complement.
TATATATCGTGTTGTGGGGAATAGTGTGTATAACCCTTAGCAGAAGGGTAAAGTGTTTTCCAAGCATCATATAAATTATGTGCGGTGACACAGGTCTGGAGGAGTTTAGATAATTTGGTGTGAGGAGAGGGCCCAACACCTGGGCGGGATCTGTCAACATGGGTGTCACAATCCTGACTGTAGGTTTATATTTGGTGACTTACCCCTGCCATCTGTCCTGGATCCTGTGTCTTTTCACTCACGGAGTTAAACAGCTTGTCAGCACTATGAGTATTCCTGAGTTCTCTGCCTGAGAGGTAATCAGCTCCACCTGTGGTGGTCTCCTGTGTGAGGCTGAATTCAGTAATCTAAAAGCAAGCATCCTGTGTTTTGCAGAAGTCCAGGCTTCAGTGTTCTCTTGGCCTGCTAGGCCTCATTCTACACTACAGCCTTGGCTAGAGTAGTCACATGTCAGTGACATCACCTAATCCTGCCCACCAATCATCAAGGACCAGGAAGTATAAATCAGGAGGCTGAGTTACAATCTGGGCCAGTTCCTTGTGTCACATACAGCCTTGTGTGAGTCTGAAAAGCTGAGCTCCCTAAAGGTAACCTTTGTACCTAAGTTCCTGTGGAAACTCTGTTCCCTTGTTACCGTATGGTTTACCTTTGTGTTGCCATTGATTTCACCATTTCCCTGAGTCTCAATGTAAAGGCACAGCTGCAGTGTTTTGTCTTAAAGGCACAGTACAGAATTCCGTGTTCTCCACTAATACCACAGTTGTCGTGTTTCAGTTTTACTACTGTTGTAGTTGGGATCTCCAGAGCTCAGCACCTCCGTGCCTCAGCACCTCCGTGCCTCAGCACCTCCGTGCCTCAGTACCTCCGTGCCTCAGTACCTCCGTGCTTCCAGCACCTCCGTGCCTCAGTACCTCCGTGCCTCAGTACCTCCGTGCTTCCAGCACCTCGTGCCTCAGTACCTCAGTACCTCCGTGCTTCCAGCACCTCCGTGCCTCAGTACCTCCGTGCTTCCAGCACCTCGTGCCTCAGCATCTCCGTGCTTCCAGCATCTCCGTGCCTCAGTACCTCCGTGCTTCCAGCACCTCGTGCCTCAGTACCTCAGTACCTCCGTGCTTCCAGCACCTCCGTGCCTCAGTACCTCCGTGCCTCAGTACCTCCGTGCTTCCAGCACCTCGTGCCTCAGCATCTCCGTGCTTCCAGCATCTCCGTGTTTCAGTACCTCCGTGTCTCCACGCACCTCAGTGTCTCCAAGCACCTCAGTGTCTCCAAGCACCTCAGTGTCTCCAAGCACCTCAGTGTCTCCAAGCACCTCAGTGTCCGCAAGCACCTCAGTGTCTCCAAGCACCTCAGTGTCTCCAAGCACCTCAGTGTCCGCAAGCACCTCAGTGTCCGCAAGCACCTCAGTGTCCGCAAGCACCTCAGTGTCCGCAAGCACCTCAGTGTCTCCAAGCACCCCGTTAGCACAATTATACCTGGTATTCTTCACTGATTCATCAGTGCCTTTCCAGTTCTGTCTTTCAGGAGACCTTCAGCATGCCTCCTGTCTGCCGACCTAATCCTGCATGAGGAGAACCTAGATTCGGCCATCTCTGCTGCGGTTCCTCTTCCCAGTCACCGGAGGAAACCCTGAGTCCACAGCATTTCAGAACCAGGTCAGTGGTAGTATTCACATAATCCTCCAGTCGCCCGCACAGACTTCACTACACCGGGTTCACAAAAACCTCAGTCATGACAGTAGGAACTGGCCACATGGACCCGGCCGAAAGTGTTAGTCTGACGCATGACCTCCTAAGCAATATTGCAGGACGCTTGGAAGGTCTGGAGTCGACTCAGCATCGATTGGCACAGTGTCTGCAGCGGAATTCGTCCTCCAGTGATTCTATGACCTTCTGCTCTAAGACTCCTGACCAACTGCAGATTTTCTACCAGATGTTACTACAGTTACAAGAACTTTTGCCTAGTATTCTCTCTGTGATGCCTGATCTCTTCAGGAATACTACCAACGTTGTTGATCCTGTTTTGTCCCATCCAGTTAATAGAGTCTCTTCCTCTGCGCAAGGGAAAGTTTTTCATCAGAGCTATCCACGGCCCAAGCTCTCTGAAGCTGAACGTCAGCGGCGTAAGGAGCTACATCTCTGTCTTTACTGTGGAAATTCTGGTCATTTTGTTAAAGACTGCATTCTTCGCAAGCCAGGTAATAGTGACAAATCTCAGTATCATAGTGCTCATGTCTACAAGTCATCCACAGTATCCGATTCTTCTGCTGCTGACGGGGGTATCAAGAAGGCTACTCTTCTGAGAGAGACTCAAATTTATGACTGGGGTCCGGTGGTTAAAAGACCTTATCCCAAGTTGGGTGTCCAGAGAAGAATGTTCAAGCCATTTACAGTCACAGAGGAGTCCGTGTCCACAGCCCCAGGAGGGGCGTTTTCAGAGCATCCAGCCCCAGGAGGGGCGTTTTCAGAGCATCCAGCCCCAGGAGGGGCGTCTTCAGAGCATCCAGCCCCAGGAGGGGCGTCTTCAGAGCATCCAGCCCCAGGAGGGGCGTCTTCAGAGCGTCCAGCCCCAGAGAGTCTTCAGAGTGCTGCCCAGCCAGTGAGTCTACAGAGTGCTGCCCAGCCAGTGAGTCTACAGAGTGCTGCCCAGCCAGTGAGTCTACAGAGTGCTGCCCAGCCAGAGATTCTACAGAGTGCTGCCCAGCCAGAGATTCTACAGAGTGCTGCCCAGCCAGAGATTCTACAGAGTGCTGCCCAGCCAGAGATTCTACAGAGTGCTGCCCAGCCAGTGAGTCTACAGAGTGCTGCCCAGCCAGTGAGTCTACAGAGTGCTGCCCAGCCAGTGAGTCTACAGAGTGCTGCCCAGCCAGAGATTCTACAGAGTGCTGCTCAGCCAGAGATTCTACAGAGTGCTGCCCAGCCAGAGATTCTACAGAGTGCTGCCCAGCCAGAGATTCTACAGAGTGCTGCCCAGCCCCGTGAAGAGGGGGCTCTTGCCTCAGCCCAGCCCCGTGAAGAGGGGGCTCTTGCCTCAGCCCAGCCCCGTGAAGAGGGGGCTCTTGCCTCAGCCCAGCCCCGTGAAGAGGGGGCTCTTGCCTCAGCCCAGCCCCGTGAAGTGGGGGCTCTTGCCTCAGCCCAGCCCTGTGAAGAAAGGGCTCAGCCCGTCCCGGTTCCAGCCGGTCCAGCAATACTCCAGGCCCTGCCTGGTCAGTCCGTCCCGGTTCCAGCCGGTCCAGCAATACTCCAGGCCCTGCCTGGTCAGTCCGTCCCGGTTCCAGCCGGTCCAGCAATACTCCAGGCCCAGCCTGGTCAGTCCGTCCCGGTTCCAGCCGGTCCAGCAATACTCCAGGCCCAGCCTGGTCAGTCCGTCCCGGTTCCAGCCGGTCCAGCAATACTCCAGGCCCAGCCTGGTCAGTCCGTCCCGGTTCCAGCCGGTCCAGCAATACTCCAGGCCCAGCCTGGTCAGTCCGTCCCGGTTCCAGCCGGTCCAGCAATACTCCAGGCCCTGCCTGGTCAGTCCGTCCCGGTTACAGCCGGTCCAGCAATACTCCAGGACCAGCCTGGTCCGTCTCCTTTGGCTCCAGCCAATTCAAGTATCCTCGGATCCAATCCAGTCCTACTCGTCCAGCCAAAGCTTCCTTCAGTTTCATCCTCTAAGCTTTCGTCTGATGGTTTTCCACCTATTTACTTTGATGGAGATTTATTGCAATATGCCGCTCTGGTTGAACAATTTCTCTCTCGGATGGAGTCTGATCCTTTAGGTGCAATAACTCCTTCCAACGTTACTCGATATCTGTTCCTGGCATTCAGAGGAAGAGCTTTGGAGTGGGCCAACATGCTCTTTGAGAGTAATGATCCTGTGTTCCATGACTTACAGACTTTTAGTAACGCTGTAGTTAAAGAATTTAGTCCTAAACCTTTGGAACCTTCTACAGTTTATTCCTCAGTCCTTTCGGATGAAGGAAATTCCAGTCTTGTCTATGATGGATGGTCTACCTGTTCTGGAGATGAAGATCAGGAAGACTTCTAAAGAATCCAGCTTAAGTTTTGTTCTGGACCCTCTGGTTTCCACTTTTTAGAAGCTTTGTGTACAAGTTATTCATCAAGTTCCTCTAAGATTCAAGATGGGTGTCCGGAGTCCACCCTTGAAGAGGGGGATACTGTCACAATCCTGACTGTAGGTTTATATTTGGTGACTTACCCCTGCCATCTGTCCTGGATCCTGTGTCTTTTCACTCACGGAGTTAAACAGCTTGTCAGCACTATGAGTATTCCTGAGTTCTCTGCCTGAGAGGTAATCAGCTCCACCTGTGGTGGTCTCCTGTGTGAGGCTGAATTCAGTAATCTAAAAGCAAGCATCCTGTGTTTTGCAGAAGTCCAGGCTTCAGTGTTCTCTTGGCCTGCTAGGCCTCATTCTACACTACAGCCTTGGCTAGAGTAGTCACATGTCAGTGACATCACCTAATCCTGCCCACCAATCATCAAGGACCAGGAAGTATAAATCAGGAGGCTGAGTTACAATCTGGGCCAGTTCCTTGTGTCACATACAGCCTTGTGTGAGTCTGAAAAGCTGAGCTCCCTAAAGGTAACCTTTGTACCTAAGTTCCTGTGGAAACTCTGTTCCCTTGTTACCGTATGGTTTACCTTTGTGTTGCCATTGATTTCACCATTTCCCTGAGTCTCAATGTAAAGGCACAGCTGCAGTGTTTTGTCTTAAAGGCACAGTACAGAATTCCGTGTTCTCCACTAATACCACAGTTGTCGTGTTTCAGTTTTACTACTGTTGTAGTTGGGATCTCCAGAGCTCAGCACCTCCGTGCCTCAGCACCTCCGTGCCTCAGCACCTCCGTGCCTCAGTACCTCCGTGCCTCAGTACCTCCGTGCTTCCAGCACCTCCGTGCCTCAGTACCTCCGTGCCTCAGTACCTCCGTGCTTCCAGCACCTCGTGCCTCAGTACCTCAGTACCTCCGTGCTTCCAGCACCTCCGTGCCTCAGTACCTCCGTGCTTCCAGCACCTCGTGCCTCAGCATCTCCGTGCTTCCAGCATCTCCGTGCCTCAGTACCTCCGTGCTTCCAGCACCTCGTGCCTCAGTACCTCAGTACCTCCGTGCTTCCAGCACCTCCGTGCCTCAGTACCTCCGTGCCTCAGTACCTCCGTGCTTCCAGCACCTCGTGCCTCAGCATCTCCGTGCTTCCAGCATCTCCGTGTTTCAGTACCTCCGTGTCTCCACGCACCTCAGTGTCTCCAAGCACCTCAGTGTCTCCAAGCACCTCAGTGTCTCCAAGCACCTCAGTGTCTCCAAGCACCTCAGTGTCCGCAAGCACCTCAGTGTCTCCAAGCACCTCAGTGTCTCCAAGCACCTCAGTGTCCGCAAGCACCTCAGTGTCCGCAAGCACCTCAGTGTCCGCAAGCACCTCAGTGTCCGCAAGCACCTCAGTGTCTCCAAGCACCCCGTTAGCACAATTATACCTGGTATTCTTCACTGATTCATCAGTGCCTTTCCAGTTCTGTCTTTCAGGAGACCTTCAGCATGCCTCCTGTCTGCCGACCTAATCCTGCATGAGGAGAACCTAGATTCGGCCATCTCTGCTGCGGTTCCTCTTCCCAGTCACCGGAGGAAACCCTGAGTCCACAGCATTTCAGAACCAGGTCAGTGGTAGTATTCACATAATCCTCCAGTCGCCCGCACAGACTTCACTACACCGGGTTCACAAAAACCTCAGTCATGACAATGGGGATCCATTGTAGCATTGCAATCACCGGCCACAATGACCCAGGGGTTCGAGAATTTAGAGAGGTGATCAGAGAACGTTCTAAAGAAGGAACCCTGTTGCATGTTTGGAGCATAAACCGATGCTAAAGTAATGGGGATTTGATTAAGGGATCCGGAAAGAATCACAAATCTACCATGGTCATCACAAATTGTGTCTTGGACAACTAAGGGTAGGTCTCGATGAACCAAGATGGCAGTGCCTCTGCGTTTAGTTGACATTGTGGAGTAGAAGGCATGAGGATAGCGTTTGGAGCTTAAGGAGGGGTGAGGGGTCTTAAAATGGGTTTCCTGCAAGAATATGATATCCGCCTTTTGTCTGGCGAAAAACTGAAATGCCATGGAACGCTTGGTCGGGGAATTAAGGCCATTGACGTTAATGGATAAAACTTTCAAAGTCATGGGGGTCGAAGGTCTGAACAGCTCAATAGAAAAGGCAGCTCTGGACATGGTCGACCTTGGGGTATGAAAGAGGGGGGGGGGGTAGAGAGAGTAGTAACAGGTAAAAGAGATCGTGAAAACGACCTGTAGGGTCAGACCCTTTCCTAGAAACGGGTTGGGTCTAGGAATGAGGGGGCGGGCACCAAGCGGGCAGCCCCTTCGGGGTGTGGGATCATGTCTATAGTAACACATAACTAGGAAGATGAGGAACATATAGGAGGGTATAAGAAGGGGGAGGTACATTCCGCGGACCAGGACAGGAGGGGAGCGGGAAGTTCAGATCAGGCAGTAAATAGAGATAAGTAGAAAATAGAGGATACCACTATCATCATACGTATTGACAATTACTGTGCAAATTTACGTAGATTCAACCAAGGCATCTTAAGGCATAACACTAAGGTGGCCTACCATATTGTACAGATAGATCAATGGCGGTACTCGACCACAATAGTGTCTATAATCGTCACCCCCAGGGTCGGTGTCCGAGTGGCCCCCTCGACTCTAGCAGCAGATTAGCCTTCCCAGTTCAAGGCACGAAACCAGAAAAGGAAAGAGGGACCACTCTGAACCGAGACACAGGAGGCTCAGACTGCGTCCAATTGATCCAGCCACTAAACCCAGATGAGGCAAATAATATTGTATAAACTGAAGTATGAGAAACTAATGTAACATATTAATTATATCAAGAGAAGAATCAGTTGCAAAATAGCCCATTTCTCTATAGTGAGAGCCAAGGTGGGTGGGCATGTATCGAGATCTTAAAAAAAAAAAAAACTGTGGGCAACATGAAAAGAGCTACATCCTTGGAATAGGCAAACCGGGTCCGGAGGGGCAGACCGTCCCCCGGAGCAGAGCAGGCGGAGAGCCCGTCTATCCCCAAGGGCGCGGCCAGCCACCCCCAGGACAGAGTCGCCAATCAACGCCATGTAGGAATGAGATAAGACAACTTAAAATACTGAAGTAGGCAGATCACAGAGACCTAACATGTAAAATAATATATCAGTAAGTCGTTATGACAGTAAACATGGGAGGAGTTCATAAAACATTATCCAGTATAACCACTGATCCGATGAGGGGATTCCGCTCGTTCATTTAGTAGACCATTCGGGGGCAGGAGCCCCAGGTCTCCTAGGGGAGGCGACAGGAAGTTGCTTTCGGATCTCGTCAGGAAGAGACTCAAATAAGCCCAAGGTTTTGAGGAAATCATATCCCTGGGAGGGCGTTTTTATCGAGTGGTGAGAGCCATCTTTCATGACATGGAGCTGGAACGGGAAACCCCATTTATATTTGATGGAATTATCTCGAAGGACTCTAGTGATGACGGTCAGGTCCTTGCGTTTTTGGAGCGTGGAGGGGGCTAAGTCCTGGAAGATCTGCAGTTGGGTTCCAGAATAGAGAACCGTTTGATGATCCCGTGCCACCATCATAAATTTCTCTTTCGTCTTGTAATAATGGAACCGCAGGATGACATCTCTTGGGGGTTGGGACGGTGGTGGGCGTGGGCGCAGAGCTCGGTGTGCTCTATCGAGAAGGAGGAAGTCCTTTGAGACTTCGGGGATCATGGTTTGCAATAGGCCTTCCAGAAAGGTCGGGAGGCCCTCCATAGTAACGCTCTCCGGAATGTTACGGATCCGGACATTGTTCCGGCGATTCCGGTTGTCCATATCTTCTAAGTGATCTTCTTGCTGGGCAATGTCCGCCCGGATCTCCGCTAGCTCCTGTTCGACCACCACCTGGTACTGGCAGACTTCATCCACTTTACGTTCCAGGGTATCCGTGCGGGTGCCGAGATCAGCTAGTTCAGTTCTAAATTCAGTCAGGATTGATCTCATTTCCGTTTGGATGGTCTTAGTGACGATTGCCACTACATCTTGGGTCTTAAGACCTGACTTTGGTGGAAGATCGTCATCGGCATCCGACTGGGGGTCCACAGAGGGGGAGCCTCGTGGTGTAGCACCTGCTTTTTCCCATGCTCGGAGGATACTAGGCTTAGCTTGGGCAGGTGTTTTGCGGTTCTTTTGCGACATGGCGGAATGCTAGAAGCTGATAGTTGTCCAGTAGTAATATCGGCCCAGTAGAGTTGTTGACACGGTCACGGGATGGGAGCAACTTCCAGAGACTTGATAAATATTATGAGATGTGAGATCCTAATCACATCCTGGTCGCAGAATGATTTAGTGTAGAGCAGGTATCATATGAACCTCATATGGTAGTGGGCATAATAAGTAGTAATTAAGTGTGAAGCACAGCCGGCATTGTCGAGTAAGGTAGGTAGTCCCCACTAGTGCCGATCCCGGTAGCCAAGTGGAAGAAGAAAAAGGGGGGGGGGGCACGCCCGCCAGGTCACGGACCAGCCAGTGACCAGCCGTCGTGCAGCAGGATCCTAGCACAGAACGTGTGCCCACTTCAGCTGATGGCACAGCACAATGAGGAGTCGAGCCTGGAGCCCCGCAACTGGAGGCCACACGCCCTCCGCCTCTCTCTCGTCTCGCGGGGTCCCGTCCCGTTTCTTGACCCGTGCTCCAGGGCCTCAGCGCTGCAGGTAGAGTGTTGCGGGGGCTGGACGGTCGGAGGTCGTAGGAGTCAGAGCAGACCTGCTACACTGCCCAGCGAGCCACCCACAGCCGTGAATGGACTCGCAGCGGGGCAGGGGCCTCTCGTGATCCCTCTGTGTCCAACGTAAGCCTGCAGGGGAGGGGGGGGAAGAGCCCGCAGCACGGGGTAGCCCTCACCCCAGTGTGCTTATAGATGTTGCAGTGGGGCCTCAGGTACACGGGGGGTAGCCGCAGAGCGAGCTATAACACCTCCAACAGGCCGGGGGGGGGGGGGCGCCGTCGGGCCGGCGTCCGGACCGTGGCAGCGGTGGACGGGTGCGCGACTAGTGCTCGCGGGAGGGGGGAGGGAGCCGCTGTCACCTCAGTGTCGCCGGGTATGCAAGCCGGAGGCCTCCGCACGGCCTCCTCCGGTCACCGCCGAGTCTCTCCTCTCCTTCCGTCCCCCAAGATGGCCGCCACCCGGACTTTGCAGTGCGTCACCCGGCTCCAATTCGGCAGCAGACGAGTCCCGCTGGACGGGGATCAATACTGGGCAGTCTGTAGGGATGTCTGCTTAGGGGACAAGGACCAGGCCGGTCCCACAGGCGTTCCAGGAGGGCAAACCACGCAGCCGGGGGATGCTTGGAAATCGAGGCCCCGGCTTCTGAGCAGCGAGTGGGCCGCAATCCGCAGGAGCCAGTAAACCGGCTCCCCGATTCCGCGGCACCGACTCACTGCCTGCTCCAGAGATATAGGGTGCTGATCCAGGGAGTTTGGGTGCATATATAAGGGTGAGGAGGCTTATTATTAATCATATACTCCCAGGTCCCTGGGAGCTCATGTACAGCACAGCCTCCACGTTCAGCATCCAGGCCACACCCCAAACAATTTAGTTTCACACAAGGTCTAGCGAAGCTTTTCAGTCGCACTGCTGGCCGCTGAATGATTGACATGAAGTGGGCGTTTCTGGGTGTCAACTGACCGTTTTCAGGGAGTGTTCGAAAAAATGCAGGCGTGCCAGGAAAAACGCAGGCGTGGCTTGGCGAACGCAGGGCGTGTTCGTGACATCAAAACAGGAACTGAATAGTCTGAAGTGATCGCAAGCGCCGAGTAGGTCTGAAGCTGCTCTGAAACTGCACAAAAGTATTTTGTAGCCGCTCTGCGATCCTTTCGTTCTCACTTCTGCTAAGCTAAAATACACTCCCAGTGGGAGGCGGCATAGCGGTTGCACAGCTGCTAAAAACTGCTAGCGAGCGATCAACTCGGAATGACCCCCCATGAATCAGGATTTTTATTTTTCCTGTGGTGGCCAATGTCTGGGTGTGCATTTTACAAAACTGGGGTATATGGTAGTCTTTTCCTGCAAGGCCACGCGGGTGTGGATCATTGGGTCGACCCTAACTAGGTTGACAGTCATTAGGTAGACCACTTTTGGTCGACAGTGACTAGGTTGACACGGAAAGAGGTCAACATGATTTTTTGGGTGTTGTTTTCTTTGTAAAGTGACCGGGAACCCCAATTAGTGTACCGTGTCCCCTAACATGGCTCGCCATGCTTCGGGCATGGTGCCTCGCTGCGATCAGTACCATTCCTAATCGTAGTCCATGTGGATAGTAAAGTAAGAAAAAGTTAATATTTTTTTACAAAACTAATGTCGACCTTTACTATGTCAACATAATGCATGTTGACAAATAGTGGTCGACCTGAAGACCAGATACCAGGCCATGCACATTTTTATTTTATTCTTACATAGGAAAAGGCTTTATTCTTACAAAGGTGCCCTGCCCACTGTAGCTCCTTCCACATTGCCCCACAGCTCCGCGCACTGCAACCCACACTCGGGAGTTCCTGCACCTATTTTTCTACAAATATAGCACCGGTAATAGTATTACAAATGTCATGGACCCATGTAATGAAGTCACCTGGTTGCGGTGCATGGGTCCACATATTTGTGCTAAGAACTTCACTTATACTCCATGTTAATTGTGAGGGTTTATCAAAATTAATTTAACTATCAGTGTTCTTAGTGCTAATGTGTGTGCATCAGCACTATATATAACACATTGGCTTGATCTGACAATGGTCCTTGGGTACCTATGGTTGAGAAACATCTACTGAAGGCCATTCCTACGTCAGTAACACTGAGGAGCAGCAGTTGGCAGCTTCAAAGGTAAAGAGGAAATAGGAAACCATGGGGCATATGTATTAACCTGGAGAAGGCATAAGGAAGTGATAAATGAGTGATAAGTGCAAGGTGATAAACGCACCAGCCAATCAGCTCCAATATGTAAATTAACAGTTAGAAGATGATTGGCATGGTGTGTTTAGCACCTTGCATTTATCACTGGTTTATCACTTCCTTATGCCATCTCCAGGCTTAATACATCTGCCACCATGAATGCTTTGTATGAACTCTTTCACACTATTCAATAGGGAGGCCAATCCCGGCATCGGCAGGATCCCGGGATTTGGGCCCAAAAATGTCGGGATTTGAGCCTCCAATCCCGGGATTCCACTGCGCATGTGCGGGAAGGTGGGTGTAAGTAATACTACTTACTACTACTATTAGGCGGGCGGCAGCCATGGACAAGCTGAACGCGGCGGCACTTCAAATGTAGCGCCGGCCGCCAGCCAATCAGAGCGAGTGGGCCGCCAGCCAATCAGAGCTGGCGGACCGGCAGCCAATCAGGAAGCTAATCAGGAGCGACTGCTGCGGCCGCTTCCCTTATTGGCTGCCGGTCCGCCAGCTCTGGTTGGCTGGCAGCCGGCGCTTCATTTGAAATTCCGCCGCATTCAGTGTGTCCATGGTTGCCGCCCGCCTAATAGTAAGTAGTATTACTTACACCCACCCTCCCTCCGTGCAGTGCTCCCTACAGCCTTCCTACCTCCCTCCCGCTACCAACCCTCCCTCCCGCACTGCTACCTACACCCTCCCGAGTCCCGCACCGCTACCTACACCCTCCCTACCTCCCGCACCGCTACCTACTCCCTCCCTCCAGCGCTGCTCCCTACAACCTTCACTGATCCCTACTTCAATCCCGGGATTGAGCGTTTTTCAATCCCGAATCCCGGGATTGAAAAAACGGCCCGGGATTGGCCTCCCTACTATTCAATAAATGTAATGATCCATGCTAAACTTCATTATTTTCTTGTAAAAAAATATAATAAAAAACAGGATTTTGATACCTACCGGTAAATCCTTTTCTCCTAGTCCGTAGAGGATGCTGGGGTCCACTTCATGACCATGGTGTATAGACGGTTCCGCAGGAGCCATGGGCACTCTTAAGACTTTTCAATAGGTGAACTGGCTCCTCCCTCTATGCCCCTCCTCCAGACCTCAGTTATAGGAACTGTGCCCAGGGAGACGGACATTTCGAGGAAAGGAATTACTTTAATAATAATGGTGAGATACATACCAGCTCACACCTCAACCATGCCGCACAACATGGCATTCAACATAACACACACCAACAGGCATGAACCAATTACAGCAAACATGCTGAAACTAATAAAACACAACATGTGTAACTCTAATAAACAAAACTGCAGGTAAAGTACGTACTGGGACGGGCGCCCAGCATCCTCCATGGACTAGGAGAAAAGGATTTACCGGTAGGTATCAAAATCCTGTTTTCTCATACGTCCTAGAGCAGGGGTGGGGAACCTTTTTTCTACCGAGGGGCATTTGGATATTTATAAAAATCCTTCGGGGGCCATACAAGTCTGCCCCCGCGCGCGCCCAAAAAAATGGGTGTGGCCAGTTAAAATGGGATGTGATACACATATGCCCCCAATAGTGCAGTGCCAGATCCACAATTGCCCTCACAGTGCCAGGTATACAAATGCCCCTCACAGTGCCAGGTATACAAATGCCCCCCACAGTGCCAGGTATACAGATGCCCCCACAGTGCCAGGTATACAAATGCCCCTCACAGTGCCAGGTATACAGATGTCCCCACAGTGCCAGGTATACAGATGCCCCTCACAGTGCCAGGTATACAGATGCCCCCACAGTGCCAGGTATACAGATGCCCCTTCACAGTGCCAGGTATACAGATGCCCCTTCACAGTGCCAGGTATACAGATGCCCCTCACAGTGCCAGGTATACAGATGCCCCCACAGTGCCAGGTATACAGATGCCCCTTCACAGTGCCAGATATACAGATGCCCCTCACAGTGCCAGGTATACAGATGCCCCTCACAGTGCCAGGTATATAGATGCCCCCGCCCCCCCCCCGCTTACCGTTCCTTTCGGCGGGGACACGGAGGAGAGCGCGGCTATGTTGGGCAGCGGCGTGTAGGACTTGAAACCAGCCACCGGTTCGAGAGCCAATCAGAGCTCGCGGACCGGCAGCCGCGGCTCCCGATTGGCTGCCGGTCCGCGAGCTACGATTGGCTCACAAACCAGCGGCTGGCTTTAAGTCCTACACGCCGCCGCAGCCGCCCGACAATAGCCGCGCTCTCCTCCGGACTGAGCGGCAGCGTGTCTCACTGAGAGGAGCGGGTGGGCCGAACCAAACGGCTTCGCGGGCCTTATATGCCCCGCGGGCCGGAGGTTCCCCACCCCTGTCCTAGAGGATGCTGGGGTCCATTTAATGACCATGGGGTTTATACCAAAGCTCCAGTATGGGCGGGAGAGTGCGGATGACCCTGCAGCACCGATTGACCGAACTTGAGATCTTCATCGGCCAAGGTGTCAAACTTGTAGAATTTTGCAAATGTGTTTGACCCCGACCAAGTAGCTGCTCAGCATAGTTGCAATGCCGAGACCCCCCAGGCAGCCGCCCAGGATGAGCCCACCTTCCTAGTGGAATGGGCCTTCACCGACGTCGGTAACGGCAATCCAGCCGTAGTATGAGCGTGCTGAATCATACTTCTGATCCAACGCGCAATAGTCTGCTTGGAAGCAGGACACCCAATCTTGTTGGGAGCATACAGGACAAACAAAGACTCTGTTTTCCGTATTCGAGCTGTTCTAGCGACATAAATCTTCAAAGCTCTAACCACATCTAGAGACTTTGACTCAGTGAACATGTCAGTAACTACTGGCACCACAACAGGTTGGTTTATGTGGAAAGATGAAACCACCTTTGGAAGAAAATGTTGACGAGTTCTCAACTCTGCCCTATCTTCATGGAAGATCAGGTAAGGTCTCTTGTGAGACAAGGCCCCCAACTCAAGACACCCGCCGTGTTGATGCCAATGCCAAAAGCATCACCACTTTCGAAGTGAGAAACTTCAACTCTATCTCTTGTAGAGGCTCAAAACAATCCGATTGAACACTGACAAGGCCGAAATCTGGACCTTGATTGACCCCAATCTACACCAGCCTGCAGAAAATGGAGAAAACATCCCAACTGAAACTCTTCCGTAGGAGCCTTCTTGGATTCACACCAAGACACATATTTTCTCCAAATACTGTGGTAATGTTTCGACGTTACTCCTTTCCTAGCATGAATAAGGGTGGGGATGACTTCATTGGGAATACCCTTATGGGCTAGGATCCGGCGCCCAACAGGCATGCCGTCAAACGTAGCCGCGGTAAGTCTTGATACACGCACAATCCCTGCTGCAGCAGGTCCTCGCGAAGAGGACGATGATCTTCTATGAGCAACTCCTGAAGATCTGGGTACCAAGCCCTCCTTGGCCAGTCTGGGGCAATGAAGATTGCTCGAACTCTTGTTCTCCTTATGATCCTGAGCACCTTTGGGATCAGCGGAAGTGGAGGGAAGACATACACCGACCGGAACACCCACTGGGCCACTAGCGCATCCACTGCTATTGCTTGAGAATCTCTCGACCTGGAACAATATTTCTGAAGCTTCTTGTTGAGACGAGATGCCATCATGTCTATACTTGAGGAACTCCCCAAAGACTTGTCACTAGGGTGGCCAATCCCGGGCCGTTTTTTCAATCCCGGGATTCGGGATTGAAAAAACGATCAATTCCGGGATTGCAGTAGGGATCAGTGAATAAGGGTGTAGGGAGCAGCGCTGGAGGGTAGGCAGCGGTGTGGAAGGGTGTAGGTAGCGGCGGGGAAGGGAGGGTGTAGGTAGCAGTGCAGGAGGGTGTAGGTAGCTGGGCGGGAGGGTGTAGGTAGCGGTGCGGAGGGTGGAGGTAGCTGGGCGGGAGGGTGTAGGTAGCTGGGTGGGAGGATGTACAGTAGGTAGCGGGGAGGGAGGGTGGGTATAAGTACCACTTACTATTAGGTGGGTGCCAACCATGGACACACTGAACGCGGCAACATTTCAAATGAAGCGCTGGCCGCCAGCCAACCAGAGCTGGCGGACCAGCAGCCAATCAGGGAAGCGGCCGCAGCAGTCGCTCCTGATTGGCTGCCGCGGCAGCTTCCCTGATTGGCTGCCGGTCCGCCAGCTCTGATTGGCTGGCGGCCGGCGCCACATTTGAAGTGCCGCCGCGTTCAGTGTTCGTCTATGGCTGCCGCCCGCCTAAGTGTAAGTAGTATTACTTACACACACTCCCTCCCGCACATGCCCAGTTTAATCCCGTGAATCCCGGTATTGGATGCTCCAATCCCGGGATTCAAATCCCGGCATTTTTGGGCCCAAATCCCTGGATCCCGCGATTGGCCTCCCTACTTGTCACCTCTGCGAAGACTTCTTGGTGGAGGCCGCACTCTCCTGGATGGAGATCGTGTCTGCTGAGGAAGTATGCTTTCCGGTTGTCTACTCCCGGAATGAAAATTGCCGACAGAGCCTTTACCTGTCTTTCTGCCCAGAGGAGGATCTTTGTCACCTCTGCCATTGCCGCTCTGCTTTTCGTTCCGCCCTGCCTGGTTATGTACGAGACTGCTGTTACATTGTCCGGCTGGATCTGCACGGAATGATCTTGAAAGAAGATGTACCGCTTGTTGAAGGCCGTTGTAAATGGCTCTCAATTCCAGCACGTTTATGTGAAGGCAGGCTTCCTGACTTGACCATTTTCCTTGGAAGCTTTCCCCCTCGGTGACAGCTCCCCAGCCTCGGAGACTTGCATCTGTGGTTACCAGGACCCAGTCCTGAATCCCGAACCTGCGTCCCTCTAGTAGGTGAGAACTGTGTAGCCACCACAGGAGCGAAATCCTGGCTTTTGACGACAGGATTATCTTCCGGTGCATGTGTAGGTGGGATCCCGACCACTTGTCCAACAGGTCCCTCTGGAATACCCTGGCATGGAACCTGCCAAACTGTATGGCCTCGTAGGTCGCCACCATCTTACCCAACAACCGAATGCACTGATGGATCGACACACTGGATGGTTTCAATATCTGTTTTACCATTTTCTGGATTTCCAGAGCCTTTTCCACCGGAAGAAATACTCTCTGAACTTCTGTGTCCAGAATCATCCCGAGAAAAGACAATCTTGTCGTCGGTTCCAATTGTGACTTTGGATAATTTATGATCCAACCGTGTTGTTGGAGTATTGACAGGGAGAGTGTGATGTTTTGTAACAACTGCTACCTGGATCTCGCCTTTATCAGGAGATCGTCTAGATAAGGAATTATATTGACTCTAAGAATGCGGATTTGATTTCTCACAAATATTTAAAATGCCTGCACCTCTTATTACCATATACGATAAAAGTGCGCTGTACATCGCAAAACACTGTATCCCATAAGAGAAAACAATACACCCACACATTATCTGAGTTCCAAAGCTCATTGATGTATATATTTGTTATTAAAAAGGATATGGATTCAATATATATTCAAAGTACAGTATACCTATAGTTACATGGTTACACTCACACAGTAAGCAGTTAAAACATAGTTAAAACACAGTTACATATAGTTACAGTTAAATGCCAGCGATACAATACCATATCTTTCTCATATAAATTTGTCCATCCATATGACTCTCTTTCCTCTGTAAAATCATGCTGAGACTTCATCTTCCTCTGAGACCAAAAAGGAACTAACTTCCTGTGTGGTCAGCAGAGTATTATCTAGTTTCTGGGGGAGGGGACTTTCTCTCATTCATGATTGAGTCACTAGTTTCTTTGTATGTGCAGAACATGCTCAGCCCTTGGGGACGTCCAAAGTGGCTGGCCTGAGTTTCCTGTTTGGAACTTCTATTGTTCTAATAAAAGTGATTTTAGCTTTTATACATGTAATCATAATTCCGTGTTGCAATGTACTACAACTTAATAACAAGTATCAAATTAATCTACACATTAAGCTGGTTGCTTCAATAGTAAACATGACAGGTCTATCTGGTTCCGTTCAAATAATACACATACATGACACCACTTCATTACATATAATTTTAAATCACCATGATGTCTGGCGCTTGATATTATTATAATTATGTACTGTATGAAATAAGTGTCGAATCCATCTCTGTGGCATGTCCATGTAAATGCGTGTGTTACCATATTTTGCTGTGCTCGCTGCGCATATTTGCAAGTATAGCGACTCATGTGTGTAGTTTGTATGTTCTCTTGATGTAATATTTTTTTACTTCAACAGTCCACCCTTTGGCAGTAAACAATAACTGCCATCAATTATTAACATAAGAAAAAATATTTCATACCATAATCGGTGACCTAAACACAAGTATGTATGCATTTCGCAAATCAGACACTTGACTATATTTGGGGAAGACAGGGAGGAGGACGAGACATCCTCTATATGCACTCGGCGGTAACGGGACCACTGGTTGGGTGTGGGACAACATTCAACCTATAGAGTATGCTGGGACAGTGCTTTGGCCTATAATGTCTGATTTGCGACGAACATTTCACACATACATGTACCTACGTCTTTGTACACTGATGTTTGGATTCAATTGAGGTTCTGCTGGGTAGATGAAGAAGACACAAACAAATCGTGACAGTGACATAAAATTTTCATGATCTACATATTCCTATCATTTTTTGAACATTGTTTCCATTTCTGGAACGTATGCTAGGTCTGTTTAATCATTGAACAAGGGTTATAAGTAGTGTCCTTCCTAAATAACGTAAACCTTCGGAGTTCGGGGAGAGCCACTCATTAACCTTTCTTCCACATATATTAGTGAGCTCTTTATTCCCTTCACCAGTATTCCCATTCTCCACCCTTTGTGCATGACAAAGCACACTGCAGTAATACTGGTGTCATCGTGCTGTTGAGATATACTGGGTTTGGGCAGAACTCTGAAGGACCTAGGCATGTGGAGTTTGAACTGTACTTGGGTCCATGTATTGTACCACCCTGTGTGAACGCAAAATATGAAGAGGAAACTGTAGAGAAACAGAATAGAGGTTGGTGACAGATGAGTTTGTAGAGGTGGAGAAGATTTTATAAAGATTTGACAACTGGATTGGGCACTACGGGGAAGTGATTCTCTACTTGGTCTACCCCCTTAAAAAAAAATTCTGTGTGTCTTATCTCTACTGGGACTATCCCAGCCATCAATCCAGTGTCCTGCCCATCCTAAGTTCATAGGGAACCCGGTATCTGTGAGTTAATTTTCTCTACCTGTGATGGACATGCATCTAGAACAGCGAAATGTAACATTAGTAAGTTGCATTTATTCTGTTCTTCCCATTAACCGAATCTGTGTTTTCTATATGGCTTATGATTCCTTACTATATGTCCCTTGGTCCCGTCTATGGGGTATATGCAATTAGCGGCGAATCGCTGCAATTTTTCGCTCGTTTTTTTAATTCGACACAATTCGACCGTCGAATTCCGGCAAGTGGGTGCCGAAATTTACCATATTCAATAAAAAACGGATTTGACAGTCCCGCTGTCTAAAAACGGCCAATTTGACGGATTTTGATCAGATTTTTAAAAAACGGGAAAAACCGGTACAAAACCCGAAAAAAATTGCGTGGGGTCCCCCCTCCAAAGCATAACCAGCCTTGGGCTCTTCGAGCCGGTCCTGGTTCTAAAAATCCGGGGGGGAAAAGGACAGGGGATCCCCCGTATTTTTAAAACCAGCACCGGGCTCTGCGCCTGGTGCAAAAATTACGGGGGACAAAAAGAGTAGGGGTCCCCCGTATTTTTTACACCAGCATCGGGCTCCACTAGCTGGACAGATAATGCCACAGGCGGGGGTCACTTTTATACAGCGCCCTGCGGCCGTGGCATTAAATATCCAACTAGTCACCCCTGGCCGGGGTACCCTGGGGGAGTGGGGACCCCTTCAATCAAGGGGTCCCCCCCCCCAGCCACCCAAGGGCCAGGGGTGAAGCCCGAGGCTGCCCCCCCCCATCCAAGGGCTGCGGATGGGAGATGATAGCCTTGAGAAATTTGAAAGAATATTGTTTTTTTTTTATCCCAGTAGTACTACAAGTCCCAGCAAGCCTCCCCCGCAAGCTGGTACTTGGAGAACCACAAGTAACAGCATGCGGGAGAAAAACAGGCCCGCTGGTACCTGTAGTTCTACTGGGAAAAAAATACCCAAATAAAAACAGGAGACACACACCGTGAAAGTAAAACTTTATTTCATACATGCCGACACATACATACTTACCTATGTTGACCCGCCGACTGCCACGCCCCCCTCGTCACTGAAGAATCCGGGGTACCTGTGAAAAAAATTATACTCACCTCAATCCAGTGTCCGGATCTTTTAAAATAATCCTCGTACTTGGCAAAAAAAAAAAACGAACACCCGAACCAAACGGACTGAAAGGGGTCCCATGTTTACACATGGAACCCCTTTCCCCGAATGCAGAGACCCCCCCGTGACTGCTGTCACAGAAAGGTCTCTTCAGCCAATCAGCGAGCGCAACGTCCTGGCACTCTGCCGATTGGCTGTATGCGCGTCTGAGCTGTCAGACAGCGCATCGCAAAGCCTCTCCATTATATTCAATGGTGGGAACTTTGCGTCAGCGGTGAGGTCACCCACGGTCAGCGGCTGACCGCGGGTAACCCCACCGCTACCCGCAAAAATCCCACCATTGAAACTAATGGAGGGAGCTGTGCGATGCGCTGTCTGACAGCAGACGCGCATACAGCCAATCAGCAGAGTGCCAGGACGTTGCGCTCGCTGATTGGCTGAAGGGACCTTTCTGTGACAGCAGTCACGAGGGGTCCCGGCATTCGTGGAAAGGGGTCCCATGTGTAAACATGGGACCCCTTTCAGTCCGTTTGGTCCGGGTGTTAGTTTTTTTTTTGCCAAGTACGTGGATTATAACCTGGACACTGGATCAGGTGAGTATAATTTTATTCACAGGGACAAGTGGACAGAGGTCGGCGTGTGAACATAGGTAAGTATGTGTGTGTCGACATGTGTGTAATAAAGTTTTACTATCACGGTGTGCGTGTCCTGTTTTTATTTGGGTATTTTCTTTCCAGTAGTACAGGTACCAGCGGGCCCGTTTTTCTCCTGCATGCTGGTACTTCTGGTTCTCCAAGTACCAGCTTGCGGGGGATGCTTGCTGGGACTTGTAGTACTACTGGAACAAACAATATTCTTACACTTTTCTCAAGGCTATCAGCCCCCCATCCGCAGCCCTTGGATGGGGGGGGGGGGGGGGGACAGCCTCGGGCTTCACCCCTGGCCCTTGGGTGGCTGGGGGGGGGGACCCCTTGATTGAAGGGGTCCACACTCCCCCAGGGTACCCCGGCCAGGGGTGACTAGTTGGATATTTAATGCCACGGCCGCAGGGCGCTGTATAAAAGTGACCCCCGGCTGTGGCATTATCTGTCCAGCTAGTGGAGCCCGATGCTGGTGTAAAAAATACGGGGGACCCCTACGCTTTTTGTCCCCCGTATTTTTTGCACCAGGCGCAGAGCCCGGTGCTGGTTTTAAAAATACGGGTGATCCCCTGTCATTCCCCCCCCCCCCGGATTTTTAGAACCAGGACCGGCTCGAAGAGCTTGAGGCTGGTTATGCTTTGGAGGGGGGACCCCACGACATTTTTTTTCGTGATTTTACCATTCCATTTAAAAAAATATATATTTTTAAAAATATATAAATAATACTTGTGCCTCCAAAATAGACAAACCAATTACCTAATCCCTTCTAATATAAATAGATATGCTATTACCAATAAAAAAAACACCAAAAAAAAATGTTTTAATTTTTTTTTTATTAGATTCCCCCACCAAAGTGTGGCGGATTGAAAATGACGAATTTACTGTCTAAAAGCACTGTTGTCGAATTTCCAAACTTCAATTGAATATACTTTTGTCGAATTGCCGCATTTGTACCATTGCAGAAATGTCGAATTTGACAAATGTCGAATTTCAAAAAGTCGAATTTTGAAAGTCCGTTTTTTTGACGGAAAGTACTGAATTGCATTGTCGATTTTTTTTTTTGGGCGAAAAAATAAGAATTTACTCACCGGTAATTCTATTTCTCGTAGTCCGTAGTGGATGCTGGGACTCCGTAAGGACCATGGGGAATAGCGGCTCCGCAGGAGACTGGGCACAACTATAAAGAAAGCTTTAGACTACTGGTGTGCACTGGCTCCTCCCACTATGACCCTCCTCCAGACTTCAGTTAGGATACTGTGCTTGGAAGAGCTGACACAATAAGGAAGGATTTTGAATCCCGGGTAAGACTCATACCAGCCACACCAATCACACCGTATAACTCGTGATACAATACCCAGTTAACAGTATGATAACAACTGAGCCTCTCAACAGATGGCTCAACAATAACCCTTTAGTTAAACAATAACTATATACAAGTATTGCAGACAATCCGCACTTGGGATGGGCGCCCAGCATCCACTACGGACTACGAGAAATAGAATTACCGGTGAGTAAATTCTTATTTTCTCCGACGTCCTAAGTGGATGCTGGGACTCCGTAAGGACCATGGGGATTATACCAAAGCTCCCAAACGGGCGGGAGAGTGCGGATGACTCTGCAGCACCGAATGGGCAAACTCTAGGTCCTCCTCAGCCAGGGTGTCAAACTTGTAGAATTTTGCAAATGTGTTTGACCCCGACCAAGTAGCTGCTCGGCAAAGTTGTAGAGCCGAGACCCCTCGGGCAGCCGCCCAAGAAGAGCCCACCTTCCTCGTGGAATGGGCTTTCACTGATTTAGGATGCGGCAGTCCAGCCGCAGAATGTGCAAGCTGAATCGTACTACAGATCCAGCGAGCAATAGTCTGCTTTGAAGCAGGTGCACCCAACTTGTTGGGCGCATACAGAATAAATAGCGATTCAGTCTTTCTGACTCCAGCTGTCCTGGAAACATAGACTTTCAGGGCCCTGACTACGTCCAACAACTTCAGATAATCAGATAAGGGCTTTTACATGACAAAGCCGCCAATTCTGATACACGTCTGGCCGAAGCCAAGGCCAACAACATGACCACTTTCCACGTGAGATATTTCAAATCCACGGTTTTTAGTGGCTCAAACCAATGTGACTTTAGGAAATCCAACACTACGTTGAGATCCCAAGGTGCCACTGGAGGCACAAAAGGGGGCTGAATATGCAGCACTCCCTTAACAAAAGTCTGAACTTCAGGTAGTGAAGCCAGTTCTCTCTGGAAGAAAATCGATAGAGCCGAAATCTGGACCTTAATGGAACCCAATTTTAGGCCCATAGTCACCCCTGACTGCAGGAAGTGCAGAAATCGACCTAGCTGAAATTCCTCCGTTGGGGCCTTCCTGGCCTCACACCACGCAACATATTTTCGCCAAATGCGGTGATAATGGTTTGCGGTAACTTCTTTCCTAGCTTTAATCAGCGTAGGAATGACTTCCTCCGGAATACCCTTTTCCTTCAGGATCCGGTGTTCAACCGCCATGCCGTCAAACGCAGCCGCGGTAAGTCTTGGAACAGACAGGGCCCCTGCTGTAGCAGGTCCTGTCTGAGCGGCAGAGGCCATGGGTCCTCTGAGATCATTTCTTGAAGTTCCGGGTACCAAGCTCTTCTTGGCCAATCCGGAACAATGAGTATAGTTCTTACTCCTCTTCTCCTTATTATCCTCAGTACCTTTGGTATGAGAGTAAGAGGAGGGAACACATAAACCGACCGGTACACCCACGGTGTCACTAGAGCGTCCACAGCTATCGCCTGAGGGTCTCTCGACCTGGCGCAATATCTTTCTAGCTTTTTGTTTAGGCGGGACGCCATCATGTCCACCTGTGGCCTTTCCCAACGGTTTACAATCATTTGGAAGACTTCTGGATGAAGTCCCCACTCTCCCGGGTGGAGGTCGTGCCTGCTGAGGAAGTCTGCTTCCCAGTTGTCCACTCCCGGAATGAACACTGCTGACAGTGCTAACACGTGATTTTCCGCCCATCTGAGAATCCTTGTGGCTTCTGCCATCGCCGTCCTGCTTCTCGTGCCGCCCTGTCGGTTTACATGGGCGACCGCCGTGATGTTGTCTGACTGGATCAGTACCGGCTGGTTTTGAAGCAGGGGTTTTGCCTGACTTAGGGCATTGTAAATGGCCCTCAGTGCCAGAATATTTATGTGCAGGGAAGTCTCCTGACTTGACCATAGTCCTTGGAAGTTTCTTCCCTGTGTGACTGCCCCCCAGCCTCGAAGGCTGGCATCCGTTGTCACCAGGACCCAGTCCTGTATTCCGAATCTGCGGCCCTCTTGAAGATGAGCACTCTGCAGCCACCACAGCAGAGACACCCTGGTCCTTGGAGACAGGGTTATCAGCCGATGCATCTGAAGATGCGATCCGGACCACTTGTCCAATAGGTCCCACTGAAAGGTTCTTGCATGGAACCTGCCGAATGGAATTGCTTCGTAGGAAGCTACCATCTTTCCCAGGATCCGCGTGCAGTGATGCACCGACACCTGTTTTGGTTTTAGGAGGCCTCTGACTAGAGATGACAGCTCCTTGGCCTTCTCCTCCGGGAGAAACACTTTTTTCTGTTCTGTGTCCAGAACCATCCCCAGGAACAGTAGACGTGTCGTAGGGATCAGCTGTGACTTTGGAATATTTAGAACCCAGCCGTGCTGTTGTAGCACCTCCCGAGATAGTGCTACCCCGACCAACAACTGCTCCCTGGACCTCGCCTTTATCAGGAGATCGTCCAAGTACGGGATAATTAAAACTCCCTTCTTTCGAAGGAGTATCATCATTTCGGCCATTACCTTGGTAAAGACCCTCGGAGCCGTGGATAGACCGAACGGCAACATCTGGAATTGGTAATGACAATCCTGTACCACAAATCTGAGGTACTCCTGGTGAGGATGGTAAATGGGGACATGCAGGTAAGCATCCTTGATGTCCAATGATACCATGTAATCTCCCTCGTCCAGGCTTGCAATAATCGCCCTGAGCGATTCCATCTTGAACTTGAATTTTTTTATATATGTGTTCAAGGATTTCAAATTTAAAATGGGTCTCACCGAACCGTCTGGTTTCGGTACCACAAACATTGTGGAATAGTAACCCCGTCCTTGTTGAAGTAGGGGCACCTTTACTATCACCTGTTGTGAATACAGCTTGTGAATTGCCTGTAACACTGCCTCCCTGCCTGAGGGAGTGGTTGGTAAGGCAGATTTAAGGAAACGGCGGGGGGGGGGGGGGGGAGACGTCTCGAATTCCAGCTTGTACCCCTGAGATACTATTTGAAAGATCCAGGGATCCACCCGTGAGCGAGCCCACTGATTGCTGAAATATTTGAGACGGGCCCCCACCGTACCTGGCTCCGCCTGTGGAGCCCCAGCGTCATGCTGTGGACTTAGAGGAAGCAGGGGAGGACTTTTGCTCCTGGGAACTGGCTGTATGCTGCAGCTTTTTCCCCCTACCTCTGCCTCTGGGCAGAAAGGACGCGCCCTTAACCCGCTTGCCCCTATTGGGCCGAAAGGACTGTACCTGATAATACGGTGCTTTCTTTGGCTGTGAGGGAACATGGGGTAAAAAATAAGAATTTACTTACCGATAATTCTATTTCTCATAGTCCGTAGTGGATGCTGGGGACTCCGTCAGGACCATGGGGAATAGCGGCTCCGCAGGAGACAGGGCACAAAAGTAAAAGCTTTAGGATCAGGTGGTGTGCACTGGCTCCTCCCCCTATGACCCTCCTCCAAGCCTCAGTTAGGATACTGTGCCCGGACGAGCGTACACAATAAGGAAGGATTTTGAATCCCGGGTAAGACTCATACCAGCCACACCAATCACACTGTACAACCTGTGATCTGAACCCAGTTAACAGCATGATAACAGCGGAGCCTCTGAAAAGATGGCTCACAACAATAATAACCCGATTTTTGTAACAATAACTATGTACAAGTATTGCAGACAATCCGCACTTGGGATGGGCGCCCAGCATCCACTACGGACTATGAGAAATAGAATTATCGGTAAGTAAATTCTTATTTTCTCTGACGTCCTAAGTGGATGCTGGGGACTCCGTCAGGACCATGGGGATTATACCAAAGCTCCCAAACGGGCGGGAGAGTGCGGATGACTCTGCAGCACCGAATGAGAGAACTCCAGGTCCTCCTCAGCCAGGGTGTGCCCCTGACCAAGTAGCAGCTCGGCAGAGTTGTAAAGCCGAGACCCCTCGGGCAGCCGCCCAAGATGAGCCCACCTTCCTTGTGGAATGGGCATTTACATATTTTGGCTGTGGCAGGCCTGCCACAGAATGTGCAAGCTGAATTGTACTACACATCCAACTAGCAACCGTCTGCTTAGAAGCAAGAGCACCCAGTTTTTTGGGTGCCTACAGGATAACAGCAAGTCAGTTTTCCTGACTCCAGCCGTCCTGGAAACCTATATTTTCAGGGCCCTGACAACATCTAGCAACTTGGAGTCCTCCAAGTCCCTAGTAGCCGCAGGTACCACAATAAGCTGGTGCAGGTGAAACGCTGACACCACCTTAGGGAGAAACTGGGGACGAGTCCGCAGCTCTGCCCTGTCCGAATGGACAATCAGATATGGGCTTTGTGAGACAAAGCCGCCAATTCTGACACTCGCCTGGCCGAGGCCAGGGCCAACAGCATGGTCACTTTCCATGTGAGATATTTCAAATCCACAGATTTGAGCGGTTTAAACCAATGTGATTTGAGGAATCCCAGAACTACGTTGAGATCCCACAGTGCCACTGGAGGCACAAAAGGGGGGTTGTATATGCAGTACTCCCTTGACAAACTTCTGGACTTCAGGAACTGAAGCCAATTTTTTCTGGAAGAAAATTGACAGGGCCGAAATTTGAACCTTAATGGACCCCAATTTGAGGCCCATAGACACTCCTGTTTGCAGGAAATGCAGGAATCGACAGAGTTGAAATTTCTTCGTGGGGCCTTCCTGGCCTCACACCCCGCAACATATTTTCGCCACATGTGGCGATAATGTTGTGCGGTCACCTCCTTCCTGGCTTTGACCAGGGTAGGAATGTTGGAACAGACATGGTACTTGCTGAAGCAAGTCCCTTCTTAGCGGCAGAGGCCATGAGTCCTCTGTGAGCATTTCTTGAAGTTCCGGGTACCAAGTCTTTCTTGGCCAATCCAGAGCCACGAGTATAGTTCTTACTCCTCTACGTCTTATAATTCTCAGTACCTTGGGTATGAGAAGCAGAGGAGGGAACACATACACCGACTGGTACACCCACGGTGTTACCAGAACGTCCACAGCTATTGCCTGAGGGTCTCTTGACCTGGCGCAATACCTGTCCAGTTTTTTGTTCAGGCGGGACGCCATCATGTCCACCTTTGGTCTTTCCCAACGGTTCACAATCATGTGGAAGACTTCCCGATGAAGTCCCCACTCTCCCGGGTGGAGGTCGTGCCTGCTGAGGAAGTCTGCTTCCCAGTTGTCCACTCCCGGAATGAACACTGCTGACAGTGTTATCACATGATTTTCCGCCCAGCGAAGAATCCTTGCAGTTTCTGCCATTGCCCTCCTGCTTCTTGTGCCGCCCTGTCTGTTTACGTGGGCGACTGCCGTGATGTTGTCCCACTGGATCAATACCGGCTGACCTTGAAGCAGAGGTCTTGCTAAGCTTAGAGCATTGTAAATTGCCCTTAGCTCCAGTATATTTATGTGGAGAGAAGTCTCCAGACTATATCACACTCCCTGGAATTTTTTTCCCTGTGTGACTGCTCCCCAGCCTCTCAGGCTGGCATCCGTGGTCACCAGGACCCAGTCCTGAATGCCGAATCTGCGGCCCTTTAATAGATGAGCACTCTGCAGCTACCGCAGAAGAAACACCCTTGTCCTTGGAGACAGGGTTATCCGCTGATGCATCTGAAGATGCGATCCGGACCATTTTTCCAGCAGATCCCACTGAAAAGTTCTTGCGTGAAATCTGCCGAATGGAATCGCTTCGTAAGAAGCCACCATTTTTCCCAGGACCCTTGTGCAATGATGCACTGACACTTTTCCTGGTTTTAGGAGGTTCCTGACTAGCTCGGATAACTCCCTGGCTTTCTTCTCCGGGAGAAACACCCTTTTCTGGACTGTGTCCAGAATCATCCCTAGGAACAGCCGATGTGTCGTCGGAAACAACTGCGGTTTTGGAATATTTAGAATCCACCCGTGCTGTCGTAGAACTACTTGAGATAGTGCTACTCCGACCTTCAACTGTTCTCTGGACCTTGCTCTTATCCGGAGGTCGCCCCTTTTCTTTGAAGAAGAATCATCATTTCGGCCATTACCTTGGTAAAGACCCGGGGTGCCGTGGACAATCCAAATGGCAGCGTCTGAAACTGATAGTGACAGTTCTGTACCACGAACCTGAGGTACTCTTGGTGAGAAGGGCAAATTGGGACATGGAGGTAAGTATCCCTGATGTCCCGGGACACCCTATAGTCCCCTTCTTCCTGGTTCGCTATCACTGCTCTGAGTGACTCCATCTTGATTTGAACCTTTGTAAGTGTTCAAATATTTCAGATTTAGAATAGGTCTCACCGAGCCTTCTGGCTTCAGTACCACAACATAGTGTGGAATAATACCCCTTTCCTTGTTGTAGGAGGGGTACTTTGATTATCACCTGCTGGGAATACAGCTTGTGAATTGTTTCCAATACTGCCTCCCTGTCGGAGGGAGACGTTGGTAAAGCAGACTTCAGGAACCTGCGAGGGGGAAACGTCTCGACTTTCCAATCTGTACCCCTGGGATCCTACTTGTAGGATCCAGGGGTCCTGTACGGCCCCAGCGTCATGCTGAGAAACTTGGCAGAAGCGGTGGAGGCTTCTGTTCCTGGGAATGGGCTGCCTGCTGCAGTCTTCTTCCCTTTCCTCTATCCCTGGGCAGATATGACTCTTATGGGGACGAAAGGACTGAGGCTGAAAAGATGGTGTCTTTTTCTGCAGAGATGTGACTTAGGGTAAAAACGGTGGATTTTCCAGCAGTTGCCGTGGCCACCAGGTCCGATGGACCGACCCCAAATAACTCCTCCCCTTTATACGGCAATACTTCTCTGTGCCGTTTGGAATCTGCATCACCTGACCACTGTCTTGTCCATAAACATCTTCTGGCAGATATGGACATCGCACTTACTCTTGATGCCAGAGTGCAAATATCCCTCTGTGCATCTCGTATATATAGAAATGCATCCTTTAAATGCTCTATAGTCAATAAAATACTGTCCCTGTCAAGGGTATCAATATTTTTAGTCAGGGAAACCGACCAAGCCACCCCAGCTCTGCACATCCAGGCTGAGGCGAACGCTGGTCGCAGTATAACACCAGTATGTGTGTATATACTTCTTAGGATATTTTCCAGCCTCCTATCAGTTGGCTCCTTGAGGACGGCCCTATCCGGAGACGGTACCGCCACTTGTTTTGATAAGCGTGTGAGCGCCTTATCCACCCTAAGGGGTGTTTTCCAACGCGCCCTAACTTCTGGCGGGAAAGGGTATACCGCCAATAATTTTCTATCGGGGGAAACCCACGCATCATCACACACTTCATTTAATTTATCTGATTCAGGAAAAACTACAGGTAGTTTTTTCACACCCCACATAATACCCTTTTTTGTGGTACTTGTAGTATCAGAAATATGTAACACCTCCTTCATTGCCCTTAACAAGTAACGTGTGGCCCTAAAGGAAAATACGTTTGTTTCTTCACCGTCGACACTGAAATCAGTGTCCGTGTCTGTGTCGACCGACTGAGGTAAATGGGCGTTTTAAAGCCCCCGACGGTGTTTGAGACGCCTGGACAGGTACTATTTTTTTGCCGGCCGTCTCTGTTGACATTATCACGTAATTCCTTGAATAAGCCATCCATTCCGGTGTCGACTCCCTAGAGAGTGACATCACCATTACAGGCAATTGCTCCGCCTCCTCACCAACATCGTCCTCATACATGTCGACACACACGTACCGACACACAGCACACACACAGGGAATGCTCTGATAGAGGACAGGACCCCACTAGCCCTTTGGGGAGACAGAGGGAGAGTTTGCCAGCACACACCAAAAACGCTATAATTATACAGGGACAACCTTTATATAAGTGTTTTTCCCTTATAGCATTTTAATATATATAGTCATATCGCCAAATAAGTGCCCCCCCTCTCTGTTTTAACCCTGTTTCTGTAGTGCAGTGCAGGGGAGAGCCTGGGAGCCTTCCCACCAGCATTTCTGTGAGGGAAAATGGCGCTGTGTGCTGAGGAGAATAGGCCCCGCCCCCTTTTCGGCGGGCTTCTTCTCCCGTTTTTCTGAGACCTGGCAGGGGTTAAATACATCCATATAGCCCCCAGGGGCTATATGTGATGTATTTTTAGCCAGAATAAGGTACTATCATTGCTGCCCAGGGCGCCCCCCCCAGCGCCCTGCACCCTCAGTGACCGCTGCTATGAAGTGTGCTGACAACAATGGCGCACAGCTGCAGTGCTGTGCGCTACCTTATGAAGACTGAAAAGTCTTCTGCCGCCGGTTTCTGGACCTCTTCACTTTTCGGCATCTGCAAGGGGGTCGGCGGCGCGGCTCCGGGACGAACCCCAGGGTGAGACCTGTGTTCCGACTCCCTCTGGAGCTAATGGTGTCCAGTAGCCTAAGAAGCCAATCCATCCTGCACGCAGGTGAGTTCACTTCTCTCCCGTAAGTCCCTCGAAGCAGTGAGCCTGTTGCCAGCAGGACTCACTGAAAATAAAAAACCTAACAAAACTTTTACTCTAAGCAGCTCTTTAGGAGAGCCACCTAGATTGCACCCTTCTCGGCCGGGCACAAAAATCTAACTGAGGCTTGGAGGAGGGTCATAGGGGGAGGAGCCAGTGCACACCACCTGATCCTAAAGCTTTTACTTTTGTGCCCTGTCTCCTGCGGAGCCGCTATTCCCCATGGTCCTGACGGAGTCCCCAGCATCCACTTAGGACGTCAGAGAAATGTAGACTTCCCAGCTGTTGCTGTGGAAACGAGGTCCGAGAGACCATCCCCGAACAACTCCTCACCCTTATAAGGCAGAACTTCCATGTGCCTTTTGGAATCTGCATCTCCTGTCCACTGCCGAGTCCATAACCCTCTCCTGGCAGAAATGGACATTGCACTAATTTTGGATGCCAGCCGGCAAATATCCCTCTGTGCATCCCTCATGTATAAAAGTGCGTCTTTAATATGCTCTACGGTTAGCAATATAGTGTCCCTGTCTAGGGTATCAATATTTTCCGACAGGGAATCTGACCACGCAGCTGCAGCACTGCACATCCATGCTGACGCAATAGCTGGCCTCAGTATAACACCTGTGTGTGTATATATAGACTTCAGGATAGCCTCCTGCTTTCTATCAGCAGATTCCTTCAGGGCGGCCGTATCCGGAGACGGTAGTGCCACCTTCTTTGACAAGCGTGTGAGCGCTTTATCCACCCTAGGGGATGTTTCCCAGCGTGACCTATCCTCTGGCGGGAAAGGGTACGCCATTAGTAACCTCTTAGAAATTACCAGTTTCTTATCAGGAGAAGCCCACGCTTCTTCACACACGTCATTTAACTCCTCAGATGGAGGAAAAGCTACTGGTAGTTTTTTCTCTCCAAACATAATACCCTTTTTTGTGGTACCGGGGGTAACATCAGAAATGTGCAACACATTTTTCATTGCCTCAATCATGTAACGTGTGGCCCTATTGGAAGTTACATTAGTCTCATCGTCGTCGACACTGGAGTCAGTATCCGTGTCGACATCTGTGTCTGCCATCTGAGGTACCGGGCGTTTTAGAGCCCCTGAAGGCTTTTGAGACGCCTGGGCAGGCACAGGCTGAGAAGCCGGCTGTCCCATAGTAGGTATGTCGTCAAACCTTTTATGCAAGGAGTCGACACTGTCGCGTAATTCCTTCCACAGAACCATCCACTCAGGTGTCGACCCCGCAGGGGGTGACATCACATTTACAGGCATTTGCTCCGCCTCCACATAAGCCTCCTCATCAAACATGTCGACACAGCCGTACCGACACACCGCATACACACAGGGAATGCTCTGACAGAGGACAGGACCCCACAAAGCCCTTTGGGGAGACAGAGAGAGAGTATGCCAGCACACACCAGAGCGCTATATAATACAGGGACTAACTGAATTATATCCCCTTATAGCTGATATATATATATATATATACTGCGCCTAAATTTAGTGCCCCCCCCTCTTTTTTACCCTTCTGTAGCTTGTAGACTGCAGGGGAGAGCCAGGGAGCTTCCTTCCAGCGGAGCTGTGAGGGAAAAATGGCGCCAGTGTGCTGAGGGAGTTAGCCCCGCCCCTTTTTCGGCGGACTTCTCCCGCGTTTTTGAAACTCTGGCAGGGGTATTAATTTACACCTATATAGCCTCTGGGACTATATATGGTGTATATTTGCCAGCCAAGGTGTGTAATATTGCCCTCAGGGCGCCCCCCCCAGCGCCCTGCACCCATCAGTGACCGGAGTGTGAGGTGTACATGAGCAGCAATGGCGCACAGCTGCAGTGCTGTGCGCTACCTTGGTTTAGACCGAAGTCTTCTGCCGCCGATTTTCCGGACCTCTTCATGCTTCTGGCTCTGTAAGGGGGACGGCGGCGCGGCTCCGGGAACGAACATCAAGGTCGGGTCCTGCGGTCGATCCCTCTGGAGCTAATGGTGTCCAGTAGCCTAAGAAGCCCAAACTACCACCTGTTAGGTAGGTTCGCTTCTTCTCCCCTTAGTCCCTCGCTGCAGTGAGTCTGTTGCCAGCAGATCTCACTGTAAAATAAAAAACCTAAAATATACTTTCTTTCTAGGAGCTCAGGAGAGCCCTTAGTGTGCATCCAGCTCAGCCGGGCACAAGATTCTAACTGAAGTCTGGAGGAGGGTCATAGTGGGAGGAGCCAGTGCACACCAGTTAGACCTAAAGCTTTCTTTATAGTTGTGCCCAGTCTCCTGCGGAGCCGCTATTCCCCATGGTCCTTACGGAGTCCCAGCATCCACTTAGGACGTCAGAGAAAGTCCTGTTTTTTTCGACAATTTCGGGAATTCGACCGCAATTGCATATACCCCTATGTGTTTAATAATGTGGCTTGTGTTTTCTGTCTAGGGGATCTATATTGACTATGTGTCCTACTACTCCTACAATCTCTGGCAAAATGCCCTTCCTTCCTACAAGTGTAACATATTATTGACCATTTGGGATCTGGGGTTTGGACTGATGGGTCTTTCCTGTATGTGCCAGTATACTTACCGTCCTCAACCTCTCCACCTGTTGTTCTCTGCGCCTAACACTATTCTTGTGATGTTTAATAGCACACTATCTAAAATTAGCTACTGTGACCTTTTAAATTTTGCAAAGAAGTCTGCACCCTGACACTCAATGCCTTATTGAGCCCGTCCATTTGCACAGAGACAGCCATCTCCCATTTGCCGAATTAGTGTTTACCAGTGATCTCATCCAGATGGAGAGTTTTCTATTTCTGCAAAAGACAAAAACAAAAAAAAGTTTAACAAGCTTTTAGGTCATGCAAAGTATTTCATTCAATCCTTCTCATCCCGTATTAAGGGTCTGTACATGGTCCAACAAACATTTCCGAGCTCATCTTTACTATGGGCATTACTAGGAATGAATACTTCTTATATGGTAACTGAAAGAAATACCCTGGGGTTACCTTGTCTCTGTCCGCTTTCCTACTGGCAAATACTAATGTGCGGACAGGTTTTTCTCCATTTCTGACGTTACTTTCTTGATTTTTGTTGTTGTTTTATTTTTGGGTTTTACTATATATGTACACGAATGATACCATACTTACCTATTCCACTTGTCACAGCCACTTCCCCCACAGGCTACTGCTCTTCTTTTACCGGTTGGATACTCCTCTGGGTGCATGAGAAATGGCTGAAAATGATCAGGTCACCTTCTCCTCCTAAGTAAAACTTCAACATTCATTAGTACATATATAGGTTACAGTCATATTTTTCATATTTTTATTATTTTCTATAGTTTGTATGCTGGCCGTAACTGCTTCCACATCTACATAAGGCGGTGTATTTGCATTCTTTTTTTTTTCCCCTACTTATTTATTGTTGCTACAAGTTCAAACAGTTCTTATATTTCCATTCTTGTCTTATATGACTTTGGTTAGACATACCACCTGCAATACCTTAGGATCAAACTCACCAACCCCTCTTGCTGTCACAGGTTTAAACAATTTGTATGTCTGACCCTTTGTTTTTGGGATTTTATCAGACATATTCTTATCCTTAAGTTCTGCAATACCTCTGGTTCAAAGCTGCTCACCTTAGGGAATGGTACCCTATTGTTGTCAGTCATGCATTCCCATTCAGACAAAAAGTCTTCAGCGTGTGGACCATATTTCCCACACATAATACTTTTTCCTTTAAACTTTGCTGACCCCTTGGGCCGCGGCTCTTCAACCTGAACCCTGGTTACAAAACGTCCAGCGCTTGTGCAATTGGATCCCATCACAGACTTTTTCCTTTTACGCAATCCCCAATGCACAATACGAATAGACGGTGAAAGTTCTCAGAGCGCTTTCACCCACTCACCGCCCACGTTGGCCAGTACTACCATACACTGTCGATAGCGAAGGCAATGTACCCAACCTAGGGCCCTATCTAACCTATATTTACTGGAAGTTTTTTAGGAATAACTTACCCTTTCCAGTAAAGTATCGGCCGTTGGAGTTTCTCCTGAGAAAGACCAGCGAAAACTCCCTATGCACTTTATTATACACAAATCACGCTTGCGTATGCTCTATGCAGCGCTAATGATACCGCGATTTTACGCAAAAGCTCGTAAAAAGGATATCAAGTTGCGCTATCACACCCACAAACGCGCGGTCCAATCGCACAGCATATAGGTACTTGTTACTTATATGCCGTACGACCAATGGGTCGTTATACAAACTGGGACCCTCAGTCCGGAGCGTAATACCAAAAAAAAAAACCTTTTAAATTCAATACTTCACAATACAATGCACTATCACGCTCCTCTACAAATCACCTCACGATTTGCGTATTAAACCTTATACTAACGTAAGTCAGCCTTCTCACGCCACCAAGCCTCCACTCACTTGATGTACCGAACGACGGGATCCCGAATTACTGGGTTCGAATTTCACTCACTCCTACGTTCGCTCACTCAGGTATACTTGGTTTTTCTGTACAGAAAATATTTTCATTCAGATAGGCAGCTTTACCCCAGAGGCTATACAGTTTTTTTAAACTAAATTTAGAGTAACCTGCTTTTGAAATCTGATAGTTATGTGATATTGTATTAAATGTCTACTATCCCACCTTTGAACTGAACAACACTATTGTATAATTTGTACTCAGCGCCCGCATTCTTACGCACTTTGTGCAAACACGCGACCGTGCGTGTCTTACGCTGCGTGCGCAGTCCTTTACTTTGTCTGAGACACGTGTACAAAACCCTGCGTCCGCAATAAAACAAATCATACAACTCTATAAATATGAGCAATAAAACTACTATTGCCCACTAAACACAAGTTTCTTTCTGTATAAACCTTTACAACTAGGCCAGACTGTGTATGTGCTTTACGCTTACTTCCTTAAATATTTATTTTAGTTTTAACTATATAGCAACAAATATCTCCGGTTTCACACAGGTCTAAATTAATCTAGCAATGATCAATAATTTCAATGATATGATTCAGATTGGATAGCTATCTTGCAGAACATATATTGATATAAATACACACATAATTATAATAATTATATATATATGTACCATTCACTGGTCTCCTGAGACTCATTTATCCATTCAGTGCTTCTAATTTGCATATCAACTGAGGTTCATATGCCTGTTCAAGAGGGTAGTGGGAGAGGTTAATTAACATTTCAATGGCTAGCCTAAACTAGCAAGCAGAGTTACTAAATCCTAGAGGTAAAAAAAAACCCAAAAAACGTTGTTTATATCTGTGTGTAATTCTTACATCAAGTATTCATCTCACTATTAACTTTCACTAGGCCCCATTGAAATTATTTGTAATTGACTATGGCATGGGTTAAATAAATGCATTGGTAACTCATAAATGGTGATTGATGTGACCAAGGAGAGCTGATTATTCTGGGCAGTGAAAATCAGCCATTTAGAAAAATGACCTTCCCAAAATGGCCGCTGCTCCTCCCCCTTCCACATCCATGAGGGTTACACAAAATGGTGGACAGGCCATGTGGTTAGTCCAAAATGGAGGACAGACCATGCGGCTTTCTTTGTCACAAAGTAATCACACATCATTCAAGCATCAGAAGTTATTTTAGGCCTGAGTTAAAAAAAAAAAAAAAACTATATCAAGGCTATGCAGCAACTTTTAAATGTACTTTTAACCCTACTTAACAGATAAGCAATCCAATCTGAATCAAACACAATAGGACTTATTTGTACCTTGTTTTGCAACAATAAAAATACATTTTAGCATCTTAAATATTATGAGAAACGCATTGTCCCTTGAATTTCATATCAGCGGCTTACTGATACCACAACAATACATTAACGTGGATGTTTTCATCAGCTTCTCAATGCGTCCATTGGAGCCGGTCAATTACAGCCGCGTTTGTAATGTACAGTGCATCATTAAGAACGTGATATCCCGAGGGGGTGTGGCCTGCTGCCTGACTGTTAGGCTGTGTTCCAAGGGAGCTCGTACCAGAACACTCTCAATAACTCCCTTATTGTCCGCCCACCCAATATATTGTACCAGCCTGAGACCTCCACAACTGCCCTGTGCCCCAGCCCTTAGGGAGGGAAAGCTGCGGAGCCGGGGAGTGGGTTTAACCTGCTCCTGCAGGTTGCGGCCTACCTCTGGGACTGGAGCCGGGACCTGGATTTGACAGATCCCCGGCCGAACATCGGGACCTTCCGGGAGCCGGGCGAATGAGAACAGCCCCCCGCTATCGCTCTACACCCCTCCACGCCACTGCTGAGAAGCCGCGCTGCGGCAGTCAGACCTCGGAGAGAGACGAGGTGAGCCGCTGAAGCCTGTGAAGACAGCCGCGAGTGCCCGGAGCCGGCGGCCATCTTGGTTGGGGCAGAGCAGGGCGCACGGACGTAGCGCCCGTTAGAACGGCCACTCTGACCCCAGACCTGAATGAAGGCACCAACTGTAGGGGGGCTTGGGGGCACAGTGATTAGGCACAGCGGTGGGGGACCCCTATACTGCCACCACATTAGGCAGGGACCCAGAAGCGGCGGCCATATTGGAGGTGGAAGAGGAGTACTGGCTGCATAGAGCTGCTGCTGCGGCTGCTGTTGATGCTGCTGCTGCTGCAGCTGAATACCAGTGTTCTAAATCAGCTACCCTCCACCTGAATCACTACACAGAGTCTCCCTGGATAATTACGAGCCCCTGCACGGAAGACCCTGACCGCTGGCTGGCCCAGGTTGGGAGCCCGGAATTACGGGACCAGGGAGGAAGCATACGACCCGTGGCCCTGCTTTGTTCCCCCGTGTATACCATTAGATTTTCCAGGATCACGCAGTCCTACACCCGTCGCTAACCACTACAATATATGGGGTGCGACTCCCCCTGTGAAGATATGCCCTTCTAACATCATGACTATCTCACCGTCGCCTCCTGCCTGAATAACCACTCACTACGGTCATCCTCTTTTTACCTGTATGATCTACTAACCCCTCTCGGGACATCTCGACATGCCTCCAAAGAAATCGAAGGGGTCTAAATCTGCTTCACAAGTGAATTTCTTTGGGTCCTCCTCCTCCGGTAATAAGACCCATGCACCACTTTCCTCGCCGACTCTGGCTCAATCATCTCAATCAACTTCATCAAAAATAAGCAACACGGCTCACGCCGCACAAGTTGATATGGACTCTCTAGATGGCCCGGTCACGCTACGCTCTATCCACTCCTTGTTAGCCTCTTTCAAGTCAGACATTACATCTGAGCTTAGATCCAATATACAAGCTCTCCGCTCTGATATCTCTGAAATAGGTGACAGGACGGACCACATTGAGCATAAGATGGCGGAGCTAGTAACATCACACAATGATTTGATTTCCGCACACGACGCTCTCCTGGAGGAGGTCACTAGCATCCGGGACAAAACTACAGATTTGGAGGACCGCTCACGTAGGAATAATATAAAAATAAGAGGCATTCCCGATGATGTTTCAAATGCTGACTTGTATGGATATGCCACCGATCTTTTCCATAAATTGATACCTGATGTTCCGCAACCTGACCTCCTGATTGACAGGATCCATAGACTCCCGAAGTCTAGACAAGCACCTGCTCAGGCCTCCCGGGACACACTTCTCAGGGTTCATTTTTTTCACATTAAGGAAAAGATCTTGCGTGCAGCACTGCCCTCTTCACCTACGGCGACTTGTCTGGATTCTCTTCAACTTTTCCAAGACCTGTCTCCAGCGACCATGGCCAAAAGGCGATCATTCTCTAACATCACATCAGCCCTACGGAAAGCTGCAGTCCAATATAAGTGGGGATTCCCTACTAAGCTGATTGTGCTACGCAATGGTATAACTACCGTCATCACCTCACCTGAGGATGGACCTAAAATTCTGAAAAAGTGGGACATCCTTCTCGATATGCAACCTGTTCCCCCCGCTACATCACCGAAACGGATAGCCCAAGACTGGACATTGGCTCCGGGCTGAGAATCACTTGTGAATAACCATATGATAATTACTATTCAGCTTTTGTTTTTTCCCCTACAGGTTCATCTGTAGCTATGTGTTCATTATACTGTAGACAATGCTTTGCGTCGGATGTTCCAATGTTTTCGTTTAAACTTAAGATAGAAGTAGAACTGTTCATGTTTCAATTAGATAGCAAACGTCCACTTCTCCTTATTTTAGGATGACCTCCTTTTTTTTATTTATCTTATCTATTATTGCGATTGATAATCATGTGTTAAGCATGTTCTGGTTTGGAGGCGACGGTGGGAAATGTTGGCTGGTATGCCACCCACCCACACCTGTCCGTCACGATACCCATGTGACGGGATCTCTGGCTCCTTTATGGATGCTATTTCTGTTTTTTTCCCATGTTTTATTTCTTGTTCTGTTTTCTATTCTCATACTCTTCTCTTTACTGATGTTGACTATACTTCTGTCTTAGAGGACTGTGCTGCTATGTATTATAATTGGATGCAAGTGTTACTGATGCTTTTCGCTGTGCTATGTATCACCTCCTCATACCCTCCCACATGGCCACCTTTTTAAGTCTTAATGTTAAAGGGCTCAACTCACCCAATAAGAGGCGCCTGGCTCTAAAATATTTTGCAGACCAAAAGGCGGACGTAGTAGCTATACAGGAATCCCACTTCCCACTACACTCCCCTCCTCAGTTCTCCAATACCAATTACCCGGTTCACTATGTCTCCTGTGGGCCGTTTAAGAGGAACGGTGTCGCTATCCTTTTCCATAAATCGTGCTCTTTCCAATTGGAGGGTAAGTGGGTAGATGGCAATGGCAGATATCTGATCCTAGTGGGGAAACTGCGAACTAAATATGTCACTTTGGTCTCCCTCTATGCCCCTAATTCTAATCAACCCCGGTTTCTGAAATCCTTTTTTCAAAAGCTGTATAGTGTCAAGAAAGGCGCGGTTTTCCTGATGGGTGACTTTAATTTAGCCCCTGATCCTAATCTAGACAAATCCTCGAAACTTGATAAACAGTCCGCTAACGCAGCCAAAGCCCTGGCCTCCTCTTTTTCACACCTACTAACCGAATTTGACTTATATGATGCTTGGAGAGTCAGGAATATAGGTGCTAGAGACTATACATTTTATTCGGCAGTGCATAGATCCTATTCTAGGATCGATTTGCTCCTGACGGATAAATGGACATTACAATCAATTCCTAACGTCAAAATATTGCCGATATCGTGGTCAGACCATGCGCCATTACTTTGGTCTTGGTCATACAAAACGCCTATCCCCACAACACGCTCTTGGAGGTTGCGGGATTACATTTTGAAAGATGAGGACGGAGTCTCTATATTACGAGAGGCCTTGTCTTCTTATTTGGACACCAATAGCCCCACTGATACCTCTATCTCCAATCATTGGTGTGCCCTTAAAGCAGTCCTGAGAGGTGCAGCTATCCATGCTTCAGCTCACATAGCGCGCCGAGACCGGGAAGTTCAGTTGGCTTATGAGTTGGAGGTTACGACGCTAGAAACCAAACATAAACAATCCCCTGCCGATGATCTCACCCTTGCGTCCCTGACTGAAGCAAAGAGGAAATTGAACAGTCTCTACCTTTTGCACGTACAAAGAGCAGTCTCTAACCTAAATCAAAAATATTACACATTAGGTAATAGGGCGGGTAAATTACTGGCGCGGAAACTTAGAGGGAAAAATCTTATCAATAGAATTAAATACTTGACAAACCCAGACGGATCGCTGTCCCTGAACCCTAAAGATATTGCAAACCAATTTGCCTCTTATTATAGGAAGCTATACAATCTCAAACATGATCCCCTCACCCCGCAACCTTCCTTGCAGCTTATACGGTCTTTTCTAGATTCCATTAATCTGCCTTCCATTTCCCCTGATGATGCTTCCACACTTTGCACACCCTGGACTGAGAGAGAAATTCAGACTTCCCTGAAAGCCCTCAAAAAAGACAAGGCCCCTGGGCCGGACGGGTTTATTAATCTCTTTTACACTACCTTTCAAGACTCACTCTCCCCACTTCTTCTTAATCTGTACAACGACGCTTCCTCTAACCCTTTTCCTAGAGAAATGTTGGAGGCACAGGTGATAACGATTCTCAAACCGGGCAAGAACCCATCTCTCTGCGCAAATTATAGACCCATAGCACTTTTGAACACAGATATTAAGTTGTATGCCAAACTGCTTGCAAATAGACTGAACCTGTTGATCCCCACATTGGTTCATCAAGATCAAGTGGGCTTCACTATCGGTCGCCAAGCCCCTGACAATACCAGGAGAGTCTTCTCCCTTCTGGAGGCTCGTTCCGCGTCGCGGGAGCCCTTATTACTGCTCTCCCTTGACGCGGAGAAAGCTTTCGACAGGATTCATTGGCTATACATGTCAGAAGTTCTTGCCAGGTTTGGGTTCACGGGACAATTTTTACAGAATGTCCTACGCCTATATACGCATCCCTCAGCGCACGTTTTTAGTAATGGGTTTTTATCTGATTCTTTCCCCATCACCAACGGCACTCGTCCGGGATGTCCACTGTCACCATTAATTTTCATTTTAGCAATAGAACCTCTGGCAGAGAAAATTAGAGCGTCTACCCTAGTTAGCGGAGTTTCCATAGGTCCCACGCAACATAAGATTTGCCTGTTTGCAGATGACGTCCTGCTGTTTGTAACTAAGCCTGAATCTTCTCTCCCAGCCATCCACGATATCCTGCAGGACTACTCTAAAATCTCCTACTATAAACTGAATACGGCTAAAACTGAGGCATTGGCATTTGACATTGAACCGATCCCACTCCAATCCCTACAATCTACATATCCCTACGCCTGGCAGGACTCTTCCCTCCAATACCTTGGGATTAAGATCCCTTCCAGCTCTCATTCCACGGTGGAGTGTAACTACCTTCCTCTCTTGGGCCACTTCCAAACCCTTACCAAACAGTGGACGAACTATGAAATCTCTTGGTTGGGGCGCCTTTCATCAATTAAAATGATGCTCCTCCCTAAAATTCTTTACCTGTTTAGAGCCATACCTTACTTAGTCCCGCTTGCTCTCCTTAACAAATTCTATTCTGTCATGTCTACTTTTATTTGGAAGGGTAAAAAACCCAGGATAGCTAGAAACCGTTTGTTTAGATCCAAAGGTAATGGGGGTCTTGCATTTCCTAACCTTGAACTCTATCAACATGCATGTCTCCTTGATCAGTTGAAGGACTGGCTCCGGACTGAGTCCGTAAAACCCTGGGTAGATATTGAAAGTCATATGTGCACAGGATTCCCTCTTCCAGATTTAATCTGGGTCAAACCCTTACATAGACCCCCCTCTACCAAACTTATGAGGAGTATAACTAACTCTCTTAAGGTCTGGGACAGATTGGTCAGTAATCTGGGCGACTGCCCACTGCCCTCTACACACCTATCCATTTTGGCGATTTCCAAACTACTCCCAGACCTCCCATTGCGGAACTGGCGGGAGCTCGGGGTTCGACTGGTCAAGGACTTGTATGATAAATCAGAGCTTAAAACCTTCCAACAACTACAAACCCAATATTTGATACCGTCAAAGGACTTTTATAAATATCTACGTATCAGACACTGGATTAGGGCGAATATGCCTGATTCTCTCTCCTCCCCTACTCCACCTCCATATATCTTAAGTAACTTTTCCTCCATTCATCATAAAGGTGGTATATCTCAGTGGTATATTACGCTCCTCTCTCCACTCAATGATATGAAACTACATATTCAAACACGGTGGGAATCAGAATTTAATATCCTTCTGACTGAGCAGGAATGGGAAAATATTTTTATGAATATTTTTAAAATGTCTCGGTGTATCAACCACACTGAAATGATGTTCAAATTGATTCATGGCCTTTACCACACACCTGATAAACTACATAGGATCTGGCCAGATTCCTCTAAATTTTGCTGGAGGCAATGTGGATTAGAAGGTACTTTAATTCACATATTTTGGACATGCCCAGTTATTAGGCCATTGTGGATAGAGGTTTTTGGACTAATTGAAAAGATCACAAAGGTGACCCTCCCCTACCGTCCTGAGATTGTTTTTTTACATTATTTTCCCCCTTATATACCCTCTGAATACTCTTATGTGATAGGCCATATCCTCATAGCTACCAGGGCCGCAATCGCTCAATATTGGAAAAGAACAGATCCCCCACGCTTATCCAAAATTATAACATCAATACAGCGCAATTTCGAAATGGAAACTATGAGCATTAAGTATTCCTTAGCTCCCCAATCCCCTCTATTGAAATGGCTACCGTGGTTTGATTACTATCCCTCCGGCACTACCACCCGGAATACCTTGGCTTGTAATAGGTGATGTTTAACTCCTTTTTATATATGTCTATACACTGTTTAGTCAAAATGTACAGAAGTATGCGCAGGTTCTCTACAGTTTCCCTGAAAGACTGATGGTCAGCATCCCCCCTATTCTGCGCTCCACCCTTTCTCTATCTCTTCTCTTCCTTATCTCCCCCATTTTTTCTTTATTTCCAACTTTCAAGTCTTTTAGTATTAGTATTATTACTTTACGACTATGTATTATGGTTTTCAGACATGCTGCTACTGTGTTATTGGCTTTTTTTTGTTTACATAACGTTATGTATGTTCTGTATTGAAAAATCTTCTCTAATAAAATTTCTTCAGTTAAAAAAAAAAAAAAAAAAAGAACGTGATATCCCGGACGAGCACCCATCTAAGAATGCTGATTTGATTTCTCACAAATATTTAAAATGCCCGCTCTAATATATATTGTAAATGCCTGCACCTCTTGTTACCATATACGATAAAAGTGCGCTGTACATCGCAAAACACTGTATCCCATAAGAGAAAACAATACACCCACACATTATCTGAGTTCCAAAGCTCATTGATGCAGTGATCGCGCTGAGCCAAAAAAAAAGTGGGTCCCAGGGACCCCTCACTTTTAAAATTTGGGGTCCTACCGGTCTTTTTCTGGGTTCCATTGGAATGAAGGTTCTTATTCATCTTAATCTTGTTTGGACACTAGAAAAGTGTTGCAAGGTGGGGGGGATGGGGTGACAATGCTCCTGGGCTGTGTAGCATGCAGGACACCCTGCATCAGAGGTATAACTAGACATTTTGGTGCCCTTAGGCAGAAAGTGAATTGGTGTTCCACCTCCCAGAAGGCAAAGTACAGGTAGTGCGCGCCGAAGGTGCGCCT
The DNA here is from genome assembly GCF_028390025.1 of Pseudophryne corroboree. Classification (NCBI taxonomy): domain Eukaryota; kingdom Metazoa; phylum Chordata; class Amphibia; order Anura; family Myobatrachidae; genus Pseudophryne; species Pseudophryne corroboree. Next base: position 114,210,291 of record NC_086445.1, on the reverse strand, counting down.
CAAAATTTTAGGGGCGTGGCTTCATGGGGAAGGGGCGTGACCACATAATAGTGCCAATTCACATTACACCACACAGTAGTGCCGCTTATACAAATTGCACCAGGTAGAACCTCCTATGCACACTGCGCCAGGTAGAGCACGTTATACACTTTGCTCCAGGTAGAGCATGTTATACACTTTGCTCCAGGTAGAGCGCGGTATACACTTTGCTCCAGGTAGAGCGCGGTATACACTTTGCTCCAGGTAGAGCGCGGTATACACTTTGCTCCAGGTAGAGCGCGGTATACACTTTGCTCCAGGTAGAGCGCGGTATACACTTTGCTCCAGGTAGAGCGCGGTATACACTTTGCTCCAGGTAGAGCGCGGTATACACTTTGCTCCAGGTAGAGCGCGGTATACACTTTGCTCCAGGTAGAGCGCGGTATACACTTTGCTCCAGGTAGAGCGCGGTATACACTTTGCTCCAGGTAGAGCGCGGTATACACTTTGCTCCAGGTAGAGCGCGGTATACACTTTGCTCCAGGTAGAGCGCGGTATACACTTTGCTCCAGGTAGAGCGCGGTATACACTTTGCTCCAGGTAGAGCGCGGTATACACTTTGCTCCAGGTAGAGCGCGGTATACACTTTGCTCCAGGTAGAGCGCGGTATACACTTTGCTCCAGGTACAGCGCGTTATACACTTTGCTCCAGGTACAGCGCGTTATACACCTTGCTCCAGGTACAGCGCTTTATACACTTTGCTCCAGGTAGAGGACTTATACAAATTGCACCAGGTAGATTACAATATGCACATTGCACCAGGTAGAGCGCGTTATAACCAATGCGCCCGGTAGAGCACGTTATACACAATGCGCCCGGTAGAGCACGTTATACACATTGCACCAGGTTGAGCACATATAAACATTGTACCAGGAAGAACACTTAGACACATTGCACCAGGTAAAGCGCATTATACACATTGCACCAGGTAAAGCGCGTTATACACGTTGCACCAGGTAGAGCGCATTATACACATTGTAGCCACCATCTCGGACCCCCAGTTGTCGTCCACAGACACAGTGGGTGTCAGTGGAGGGGGTGTCAGATGGGTGTGTGTATAATGGGCACTGTGAACATGTTGTGGGGAGTGCGTATGATTGGCACTACGGTTGGTTCTAAATCGGAGTGGGAGAAGGGACCTTCCGACGTCACTAGGGGAGGAGACACGTCAACAGGGGAGGAGCTACGGCCAAACAGGGTACCCGAAAAGTACCCTCGCGGGCTCGCTTCGCTCGCCGCGCTTCGGGCTTGGTGGCTCGCTCCGCTTGCCACCTGATTACTAAAGGTATTAGTTGGTGGCGTGGATCGTAGAGGAACTATCCCGCTGGCATAGCTCCTCCCCCTTGTGTCATGGCTCCTCTCCCTTAGGCCACTTAAATCTAGCATCAACATTGGCACTACGTGTCCACACTATCTGACCCCCGGAACTCACCACCACCTCGGCTGTAGTGTGTGTGTGGCAGCTCCTAGAAAGCTTGAATGGAGCACAGGCAGGCTAGGCAGGAAAGATGCAGCCGCACCTTGTCACGGAGCCCAGCAGCAGTCTGCACTCCCGGCCAGCAGAGCAGTACGTCACCTGCGTGAGAGTCCCGGCGACAGTACTCTGACAGCAAGACCAGGTCCCCCAGCAGATGCACGAGGCAACGTTCAGGAAGTCTCCGGTCCCCAGCTCACTGCAGCGGGATAGACGCCGCCAGGTCCCCTGCAGACTTCAGATCTCAGCATATGGCAGGATAGTAGCCCGCCTGCCCGCCGCGCACCGCACCGCAATCCTCACTGCCACTAGAGGTAGGGGGGGGATGGGTCACCACGTCCTCCTCAGACAGCCGCAGGTTTAATGAATCATGTCTCCCTCCCTTGCCCGATTGGCTCCTCCTTCACTTTTATAATCCTCTCTGCAGCCGGGCAAGGAGGACATCGTTCATTAAACTTATAGCCAATCACAGTGCAGTGCGTCCCCGGGGACCCACCCTTTTTTTAAAAACGAGTCACTGGTCCTCAATTTCGGGTAAAATACGCGCTATAGCGCGTTTTTGCGATCACTGTGATGTATATATTTGTTATTAAAAAGGATATGGATTCAATATATATTACAAAGTACAGTATACCTATAGTTACATGGTTACACTCACACAGTAAGCAGTTAAAACATAGTTAAAACACAGTTACATATAGTTACAGTTAAATGCCAGCGATACAATACCATATCTTTCTCATATAAATTTGTCCCTCCATATGACTCTCTCTCTCCTCTGTAAAATCATGCTGAGACTTCATCTTCCTCTGAGACCAAAAAGGAACTAACTTCCTGTGTGGTCAGCAGAGTATTATCTCTCATTCATGATTGAGTCACTAGTTTCTTTTTATGTGCTGAACATGCTCAGCCCTTGGGGACGTCCAAAGGGGCTGGCCTGAGTTTCCTGTTTGGAACTTCTATTGTTCTAATAAAAGTGATTTTAGCTTTTATACATGTAATCATAATTCCGTGTTGCAATGTACTACAACTTAATAACAAGTATCAAATTAATCTACACATTAAGCTGGTTGCTTCAATAGTAAACATGACAGGTCTATCTGGTTCCGTTCAAATAATACACATACATGACACCACTTCATTACATATAATTTTAAATCACCATGATGTCTGGCGCTTGATATTATTATAATTATGTACTGTATGAAATAAGTGTCGAATCCATCTCTGTGGCATGTCCATGTAAATGCGTGTGTTACCATATTTTGCTGTGCTCGCTGCGCATATTTGCAAGTATAGCGACTCATATGTGTGTAGTTTGTATGTTCTCTTGATGTAATATTTTTTTGACTTCGACAACTCCTTTTTGACGCAGGAGAACCATCATCTCCGCCATCACCTTGGTGAATACCCTCGGCGCCGTGGAGAGACCGAAAGGTAACATCTGGAATTGGTAATGGCAATTCTGAACCGCGAATCTCAGATAAGCCTGGTGAGGAGGATAAATGGGAACATGCAGGTAAGCATCTTTTATGTCTACAGACACCATGTAGTCCCCCTCCTCCAGACTGGAAATCACTGCCCTCAGTGATTTCATTTTGAACTTGAATCGTTTTAAGTAGAGATTCAGATTTTTCAGGTTTAGGATCGGTCTGACTGAGCCGTCCGGCTTCGGAACTACAAAAAGGCTTGAATAAAACCCCTCCCCTTGTTGTGACAAAGGTACCAGGACTATGACCTGATCCTGACAATTTTTGGATTGCCGCTGTTACTGCTTCCCTTTCTGGAAGAGAAGCTGGCAAGGTCGATTTGAAAAATCGGCATGGGGGAACGTCTTGAAACTCCAGCTTGTATCCCTGGGACACTATTTGCAACACCCAGGGATCCAGGCCAGACAGAATCCAACCTTGGCTGAACAGTTTGAGACGTGCCCCCACCCGAGCGGCCTCCCGCAAAGGAGCCCCAGCGTCATGCTGAAGATTTGGCAGAAGTAGGGGTAGACTTCTGCTCCTGGGAACTTGAAGCTGCTGTGGACTTCTTTCCCTTTCCCGCAAAGAAGGGGGAACCTCTCGCTTTTTTGTATTTATTGGGCTGAATGGACTGCATGTGCGGGTGATATGTCTTTTTTGCCGGTGAAGGCACAGAGGGCAAAAATGTCGACTTACCGGCGGTAGCCGCTGAGACTAACGCATCCAGTCCATCGCAAAATAAGGCCTCACCTTTATATGGGAGAGCCTCCATATTTCTTTTGGAATCTGCATCCGCGTTCCACTGGCGAATCCACAACGCCCGCCGAGCCGATACTGCCATGGTAGCGGCTTGTGAACTCAAGAGTCCAATATCTTTCATCGCTTCTAGCATGTATGCGGCAGCGTCTTTGATATTCCCTAACTTAAGGAGTATCTCATCTTTATCAATCGTGTCAATTTCTGATGACACGCTTTCTGACCATTTTTTAATAGCGCAACTCACCCACGCGCAAGCCTGAGCAGCGTACCATTGGCAACATAAATGGATTTCAATGTAGTTTCCATCTTTCGGTCTGCCGGCTCTTTTAGTGAAGCCGTGCCAGGTGCAGGGAGAATTACCTGTCAGCCAGAAGCAGAGCCATGAAACTCTTCAGGAAGTTGGTTCCTACTTCTGCCCCCTCAGTCCCACGAAGCAGGGAGACTGTTGCCAGCAGTAGAGCTCCCCTAGAGTGCATCCAGTCTGCCTGGGCACATTTCTAAAACTGAGGTCTGGAGGGGGGGCATAGAGGGAGGAGCCAGTTCACACCCATTGAAAAGTCTTAAGAGTGCCCATGGCTCCTGCGGAACAGTCTATAACCCATGGTCATAAAGTGGACCCCAGCATCCTCTAGGATGTATGATAAAGATAAGGACTGTAAATTCCATAATTACAGATGCTTGTGAGAGATGAATCCCTCACCTTGGATTACAGCATTGTTTTCTTCTGTAGGGATGGCCAGGCATCGACCATTGAAGTTTAGCAAACGTTTGTTTGCTACTGATGGTCAATGTTTGCCACTGAAGGCAGAAATGCAATGTTTCTCCATCATCTATAAGCTCTGCCCTCCTGTCCCTTTGTGCCACATGACCCTTATTGTGCTGCTCACCCAATGGTTAAACCATCTATGATTTGATATAAATGGTTTCATGTCATTGAAGGAAAGTACAAAGCTGGACCATTCTGATGGCCATCTCTACTTATCCCTGACTGATTATTTGTGGTACAGTATTGTACAGGAGTGAAATATTTTCAATATTATGGCAGGGAGCATAGTGATGACTCCCCCAACCCCACAGCGCCAAGGGATAGGGAGCTTTGCCCAATATGCACTTAACCCCCTCTTCACTGATTGGCTCACCATCTTCAAAGTCCACAAGCAGTGCAGTCAGGGCCGGTGCTTCCATTAGGCAGCTGCCTATGGGCACAGGGACCTGAGGGGTGACTCACTGAGGCTGCCTGGTAGAAAAATGAAGGATGTATCTGAAAGAGAGACATCCTTCTTCTACGTCAGGGGTCGTCACCGGTGGGCATAGGAGCAGTGCAGTGCCATCAAGCAGCTGCTTAGGGAATCAGGCACAGGTGACTCCCAGCCATAAAGATTGGTGTCAGGAAGAGAGGACGGAGACCTGACACGGTCATGCAGGTGCCAGCGAGAGAGCCAGGTCCTGCAGGGAACAGGACTTCCAGATTCCCTGCAGGTTTCATGGTGCCATTGCGCAGAATGTGTAGTTAGCTCATGAGTTCTTGCTAGCACCAACCGCTAGACATTGCTAAATAGCGTCTGACCGGAGCCGTCCTCACAGCACAAGATAGCCGTGGGCAGAGGAGGAGAAACTAATGAGGTGAGAAGAGAATTTCCCCCAAGCATATACAACACTGAACAGCCGGCTCAGTGCGGAATCCTGTATCCCCGCCCCCTTCCTCACCGATATTCCCAGGTCCTTTGTCACCCCCCCCCCCAATGTCCTGTGTCCCCCCCCCCCCACTCCCTCTTGTGCCCATGTCCTGTCACCTCCTCCAACTCATGTCCCCAGGTACTGTGTCACCCCTTCCCCCTTATGTGTCCAGGTCTTGTGTCAGCCCCCGATCTCCTCAGGTTCCGTGTCCCTCCTTTCCCTCTCTCCACCCTCATGTGCCAGTTACTTTGTCATGTTCTCCCCCTTATGTGTCCCATTTCCCCCCTGGTGTCCCTAGGTTCTGTGTCCCTCCTCCCGAATCACCTCCTCATGTCCCAGTGCTTGTGTCACCCTCCCATATCCTGTGTCAACCCCCCATGTCCCCAGGTTATGTGTCCCTCTTCTACCACTCTCCACCCTCATATCCCCAGGTCCTGTGTTACGACCTCCCTCTCGTGTACATGTCCTTTGTCACCCTCTTACACTCATGTTCCCAGGTCCTGTGTCATCTCCTCCACCTCATGTTTACTGTACATGTACTGTGTCATCTCACCCCCATGTCCCGAGGTTCTGTGTCCCGCTTCTCCCACTCTCCCCCCTCATGTGCCCAGGTCCTGTGTCACCACCTCCCCCTCTTGTTTACATGTCCTGTGTCACTACCCCGTCCCCAGGTCCTGTGCGCCCCCCCCCCCTAAATGTCCCTAGGTCCTGTGTCACCTACTCCCCCTCATGTATCCATGTCCTGAGTCAGCACCTCATGTCCCCAGATCGTGTGTCCCTCCATCCCCCCTTATGCCCTCATATCATGCTTCACCAGGCTCTTCCATCCCTGCAGGGGGGCAGAAGGCTGACGTTTTGCCTAGGGTGCTGAGAAACCTTGCACCGGCCCTGAGTGCAGTGGTTAACCATTCGATGGTCATCCCTATTCAACCAGTATCATATGCAGGTATCCAAAAGAAAAGTCAACCAACAGGTGGAGCTATAAAGATCAGGACTTCTTTGTGAATGGAGCACTATCATGTTGCCTCAGCAACAGGTAACACCCGTGCAGACAGGGGCACAGGTAACCACACGCCCATACAGAGGGGCACAGGTAACCACATGCACATACAAACAGGGGCACAGGTAACCCATAACAGCACACAGGCAGACTTGGGTACACAGGTAAGCCCATGACTGCAAAGAAAGGAGCACATGTAAACTCGAGACCGCGAAGACAGGGGCGCATCAGGCAAACACATACCCGCACAGAGACACACACAGCCAATCCTGTGCAGATGGGGACAGGAGCGGATTTAACCCCGTGCTTCACGTGTCTTATGGGAAATTCGCTAATGGATGGGGGCGCGCACACACAGGTAACCCCGTGCCAGCAGACGGGGGAGCACACAGGTAACCCCGTGCCCGCACATACCGGGACACACACAGGTAACCCCGTGCCAGCACAGACCGGGACACACACACAGGTAACTCCGTGCTAGCACAGACCAGGACACACACAGGTAACCCCGTGCCCGCACATACCGGGACACACACAGGTAACCCCGTGCCAGCAGACGGGGGAACACACAGGTAACCCCGTGCCCGCACATACCGGGACACACACAGGTAACCCCGTGCCAGCACAGACCGGGACACACACACAGGTAACTCCGTGCCAGCACAGACCGGGACACACACAGGTAACCCCGTGCCTGCACAGACCAGGACACACACAGGTAACCCCGTGCCCGCACAGACATGGGAACACACAGGTAATCCCGTGCCCGCACAGACATGGGAACACACAGGTAACCCCGTGCCCGCACAGACATGGGAACACACACAGGTAACCCCGTTCCCGCACAGACGGGGACACACACCGGTAATCCCGTGCCAGCACAAACCAGGACACACACAGGTAACCCTGTGCCCGCACATACAACAGGGGAACACACATGTAACCCTGTGCCCGCACATACAGGGGAACACACAGGTGGTAACCCCTGCCAGCACAGATGGGAACACACAGGTAACCCGTGCCAGCACATACGGGGGAACACAGTTACCCCGTGCCAGCACAGATGGGAACACACAGGTAACCCCGTGCCAGCACAGATGGGAACACACAGGTAACCCCTGCCAGCACATACGGGGGAACACACACCGTTAACCCTGTGCCCGCACAGACATGGGAACACACAGGTAACCCCTGCCAGCACATACGGGGGAACACACAGGTAACCCCGTGCCAGCACAGATGGGAACACACAGGTAACCCCGTGCCAGCACAGATGGGAACACACAGGTAACCCCGTGCCAGCACAGATGGGAACACACAGGTAACCCCGTGCCAGCACAGATGGGAACACACAGGTAACCCCTGCCAGCACATACGGGGGAACACACACAGGTAACCCCGTGCCCGCACAGACATGGGAACACACAGGTAACCCCTGCCAGCACATACGGGGGAACACAGTTACCCCGTGCCAGCACAGATGGGAACACACAGGTAACCCCTGCCAGCACATACGGGGGAACACAGTTACCCCGTGCCAGCACAGATGGGAACACACAGGTAACCCCGTGCCAGCACAGATGGGAACACACAGGTAACCCCTGCCAGCACATACGGGGGAACACACACAGGTAACCTCGTGCCCGCACAGACATGGGAACACACAGGTAACCCCTGCCAGCACATACGGGGGAACACACAGTTACCCCGTGCCAGCACATATGGGGGAACACAGTTACCCCGTGCCAGCACAGATGGGAACACACAGGTAACCCCTGCCAGCACATACGGGGGAACACACAGGTAACCCCGTGCCCGCACATACAGGGGAACACACAGGTAACCCCTGCCAGCACAGCCATGGGCACACACAGGTAACCCCGTGCCCGCACATACAGGGGAACACACACAGGTAACCCTGTGCCCGCACAGACATGGGAACACACAGGTAACCCCTGCCAACACATACGGGGGAACACACAGGTAACCCCGTGCCAGCACAGATGGGAACACACAGGTAACCCCGTGCCAGCACAGATGGGAACACACAGGTAAGCCCGTGGCCACAAAGATGGGGTCACATAGGCATACTTGCCTTCCTGACCCTCTCCATGAGGGAGAAAATGCTCTGTTCCTGGACTTTCCTGGTAATGTATGATTGCCATCACCTGTGGTGAGCTAGTTAATTGATAAGAAAGGTGTTTCACCACAGGTGATGGCAATCATACATTACCAGGAAAGTCCAGGAACAGAGCATTTTCTCCCTCATGGAGAGGGTCAGGTAGGCAAGTATGCACATAGGTAACCCCGTGCCCGCAAAGAGAGGGGCCCACACAAGTAACCCCGTGCCCGCACAGACGGGGGGCAGACACAGATAGCCCGGTGCCCGCACAGACAGGGGAACACAGACAGGTCACATTACTATACAGGAGCTGATAGCCCTGAGCGCCAGAGGAATCTCTTCTCCCGCCGGCGACCACACCCGGCATCCTTTGCATCACTTAACGTACTTTTCGCAGGGGCTGCTGGGAGACGTAGGCACTTCCTCCTCTCTAATCGGTTCACATCTTCTACCCGGATCAGAGCACAGGACTACATTTCCCGGTATCCCTCGCGGCGCACTGGTGTGTACAGCTTTGTTTGCACTGGGCTTGGCAATAGTAAAGAGTAACTGGGTATTTAATACTTGTTCTGTGCCTGGGAGACTGGGCAGCAGCTACAGCGCAGCAGGTATTGGAGGTAAGTAGATTAAAAGTTACTGTGCACTATGAATCTGGAGATGTAATTGCCGCAGTGTGCCTATATGCACTTTTCCCATACACTCACACTGTGTCGCTGGCACTGCAGCGTTGTGTGCATAGGACCTATAGGTTATATTTATAAATACAAATAAAAGCGTTGGTAAGGGTTTAGCATGAAATACTGGCCCATATGTCTGCACCTAACATTGCTGTGCATGCATTCCACCTAATGATGCTGTCACAGTATTGTTTAATGATCTGCTGCAAAGTTGTTGGAAATTGTAATCATGTTGTATTTAGTAACATTCAACTGTTTTTTTGTTATTGTTACTAAAAATTGGGATCCTAGTATTTGCTTGCTATCCCTTGAGTATGAGACTGAGTTAAAAGTAACATTAATCTAATTGATAAGCGCAAAGTGATGATAACGCATCAGCCAATCATTACGGATTTGAAAAATGACAGAAACTGATTGGCTGATGCGTTATCACCTTGCACTTATCACTGCTTCTTCAGTCCTTCTTCATGTTTGATACATCTGCCCCAATGTTCCTCTTTGCCTGAGGATATCTGACATAACCTTTTACAATACTATGAATGTGGGTCTTTGTACATCTATGTTGACAGAGTCCTCAATTAGTGTTTAACGATGTTGACACAACAGCGGTCATTAGAAACACTCCTCTAGTATTGTGTGTCCTCTTTTTAAATGACCAATGTAAAACATCAGAGAAAACTTACATTATAGACAGGTTACTGTGTTATGGGAGTAATGTATTCAGATCCTCTTTTGCGGAGAGAATAAACGTGGAAGTAAGCAGGAAGTGCTGTATAGGGAAACCCCTCTCCCTGCTCAGTGTGGGCCTAATAACGGAATGACATGCAAGTTGCCCATAATTGTCCGGCATAGCGTGCATGGAACTAAATGCAGCTATTCACCGACATGCAGTGCTGTAGACGTGTCACAGCTGTCATTATCAGTGTGCACTATCACCAGGGTTAGTCCTGGTACAAAGCGATTAGTCTGTGAATAGGTGTAATACGCACAAGGATGCATCACCCACAATCCTGTAGACTCGTCCTCCTCACTGTACTTAAGGTGCATACACACGGAGAGATTTTGACTGAGAGATTTCCCTTGAACTGGCAGTAGGAGATTTTGACTAACTTTACCAGCGATTTTGGCTATGGGCGATTTTGGCTAACTCATTTAAGCAAGGGGATGCTTTTTCTTTTCCAGCGACCTAGCCAAAATTGACCTGCCTGCACAGTCTATTTTTAGCAGCGATAGCGACCTGGCGGGGACGCGCATCGCTATCGCTGGCTGTGTACACGTGGAGAGATATGCACTAACTTTCTGAGCGATTTTGACTATATAGTCAAAATCGCTCAGTTATATCGCTCCGTGTGTATGCACCTTTAGCCTGCGTGAGTTTATTCCTGTTCAACCTCAAGTGGAGATGCATTCAGTATGGCCCTGCATTGCACGCAGGTTCTGGCGCATGTTCACAGCTCAAACCGCACAAGATGCGCTCCACAAATAGACTTTTGATCCAACAGCTTTTATGTTTATAGTAAATGCAGGTTCTGTTTAAGTTGAAACAACAGGGGCGGTAAGAGGGGAGGGTGCGCATGTGCAGTCTCTGCGTGCCCCCTCACACCAGCGCAGTCGCTGAGTAGAATTTGGCACTGTGTCAGTGTCACTACTGCAAATATGCAAATCTCTAGGAAAATCATTGTGATTTCTGCAGTACTGGACTCTGGAGAGGTTAGTATAATGTATGTGTGACGGGTGTGCCATGCAGGGCAGCCATCATGGGGGGGACTGTAGGGACTGGTGTCCCGGGCCCTTACAGAGAGGAGGGCCCACCCCTGGCTCCTACTGCCAATACCTGCAGAGCTGCACCAGGCTATAAAACAACAGCAGGCTGATGCAGAGGGAGGACTTCTTAAAACAAGCCTTCCCTGTGCATGAGCTCTCTGTGAACCATTCCTGTAGGTCTGCTATGCTCCACCTATATGTAACATCACACAGGGGTGGAGAGGTACAGCAGAATTTTTTTTTTCTTTCTTCTTTTTTTTTTGAGGCAGGGGCCCTGTCTATTTTGTCAGTCCCGGGCCACACAATTTCTGATGGCAGCCCTGGTGCCATGTGACACCCCCCCCCCCCTCCCCCCCCCCGGGACTCAGAATTCCAAGTCCACGGCACATCCTACATCCGATAATGAATGCCCATGGTCCAGAGCCTGCCCTAACCAATATGATGCCCTAGGCAAGATTTTGGCTGGTGCCCCCTAACACTGCCGCTAGTTCTGCAGGACATGCCTGGCACGAGTAAGCTGGCTGTATCTGCATATGAAATGCTACATTACAGTGATTTCCAGGAATACACTGCAACGTAGCATTTCGTATGCAGATACAGTCTCAGTTACACACAGAATATAGGCATGCCGCATATCATTTTAATCTGCAGAAGCTACTGGTGCCCCTATGAATACCAAATGCCCTAGGCATTGCCTAGTTTGCCTATGCCTAGAGTCGGATCTGCCCATGGAAAGCACTAACCAATGCAGTCAGGCCAGGTTTATTACGCAGCTCCACCCTTGCTGAGCAACTTAGCTGGGTTAAAATGTATCAGTCACCTTCTAAACTTGCTTGTTTAATTATAACCTATTTATTGTTTTTTCTTTGCTACACAGTACCCATGTTATATGTAGTGGATGAGCTGCCTCGGAACGAGCCCTCTACTATAACAACCCAAGTCAGCTCACAAGTCAGACTGCTGTTATACACTTACTAATCTCTTGGTAACAATACTGAATTTCCAGAAATGTCTTCTCATGCTCGTATAAGTTATACATTGATTTCTCATGCTCGTATAAGTTATACATTGATTTCCTCTTTACAGCAAAAAGAAGCAGCTTGGCACTATGGCTCTAATTCAGACTGCGATCGCTGCAGCGGCAACGATCGTAGTCTGAATCCCTATCTGGAGTGCACCCGCGTGCGCACCCAAGGAGCTCAGTGAGATGCTAAAAGCATCTCAGGGCTGCGATCACCTCTGCCTGATTGACAGGCAGAAGCGGTTGAGGGGCGCGTCATGCCAACGGCGTTAGAACGCCGTTGGCAGGGTGCGGACTGGACAATGGAGGCGTGTCCGGACCGTTGCGGGGGTGGGCTACGGCGGCTGCGTGACGTCACACTCAGCCGTTGTGCCCAGGCGAGTAGCGGCCCGGAGCTGTGCTGGCAGGGAGCTACTCGCCAGGTGCACAGGTATCGCTTTTGCACCCTTGTGGGGAGGGGGGGTGTAGGGCATCAGACATGCGTGGTCAACAATAATCAGTATAATTAAGGGAGCGAAGAAGGTGTACACTGAACTTTTTATGGTCATTTGAATTTTATAGTCATTTAAGCATTCGTGATATTCACTGTTTATGGCACATGATGAATGAGTTGAACTCATATTTTAAGTTTGTTTTATATTGATGAATTACATGTTATGAATATTTTCATTAAGATCAATCCAGTCATTTCTCAATTTTAGCGCCGCTATTTGTTTTTGTTTATCTTATTCCAGGAGTGACTCACCTGATTTTTCAGCGGCAGCTTAGTGTTACAACCACGTATCAAGCGCCTGTTTTACCTTGGTAAAAGGTTTCCTTTGCACCCCCCTCCCGCACGTCTGAGAAACTGGTCGTAGATGTTCTACATTTAGCAAATCTACGATCAGATCTGAATTTCCGCCCATGTCCTGAAGTGGTGCTTTCTACATATTTTAGAGCCATGAACCCTGCTGGCTTTACAAAGCAGACCCCGGTAGCTTACTTGCTTGTCATGAGCTATCTGCTGCCTTGCCAGAGAGAAATCGCCAGGAAGGTGTTACACTAACTAGGTACCTCCCAAAACTGATTGGTAAATGACCAACAATATCATCCAATCAGAATGCATAAAACCATTTAGTGGTTATCCAACAATGTAACTAGTGAATAATGGGCAGAGCATATCCACCAATAAAATCATAGCAGCAGTCACTGTCTAATGGGTATCTACCACTTTAAGTGGGGAATAGGTAGCACTGTCCACCAATGAGAGTGACAGAGCAGAGGTTTGATCTCCTAGCAGATGGGACCCAGCTGGAAAACAGTCGTGCTTGGTTACTTCCACTATTTATGTGTTCTATTTCCTACCGGTGGCCTAATGATTTTCCTGCAAAAACTGAACTTATATCAACTGATTATATTGACATTATTTGTTTTTCTATATTTTAGATTTTAATGATTCCAGAGTGAATCATTATGGAATTAATGGTGCAGTTTCCATAGAACGTTCCTAAAGTGTGGAATATGCCAGAAATGATTTCTTCTCCAGAATTCAGCAGTGAACCCAATTTCATGGCACAGTACATGTCCAGTATCACCCGTGCGGGTGTAATTGTAAATCCTGCTTTCCCCAATCTGGAATCACATGAAAACTTGCAGGCACCGAGGCCTTCCAGTGCCCTCTCAGGTTTGCATGTGCCGGTGCCTCTTGCTGTTCTGAGTGAGGACCCTTCGGAAGAGCCGGATGGCGATTATAAACCACCGCAACAGAAGTCTGACCATGTTGGGGAATTGCGTTTGGATACAATAGGACAGACGTCCACCTATAAAGACATGGAATGGGAAGGGAGTAGGAGTTGGCCACAAAGTAGGCCGCTGTTCAGAGAAGATGAAGTGTTGAGGGAAGAACTGAACGATCCACTCTTAAAAAAACTGGAGCAGGTAATGTGAAAGGTGTATTTTATTTCTGTCTAGTGTGTAACGTAATAGGGTTGTGAGGATAATGGCTGATGGAGCATGTTGCTTTTACTGTTTACTTTGTAATTTGCATGTAATAACTCATCCCCCTGATCATTGTTCCGTCAGGGAAAATATATGGCTGCACTCGAGGCCATGAAAAGTAGGATTTATTGGCTTGTGTTTTGCTGAGGGCGAGTTGTTGCTTTTGTGCTTATATTTTAATTAAATGCCCGTGTCACTCAGAAATATCTGTTGTACAAATGTGGCATCACGGATTGTTGGTTTGTGGGAGTTCCTGCATTACCCAGAATGGGGTGGGCACGAGTGCCATTACTGCTGATAATGGCTTCTCTCACACCAGCCCTCTGACTGCGAGAGCAGCCATCAGTGCTGGCGGCATTATACGCCTACCCCATGCTCGGTGCAGTAAAGTGTGACTGAGAATGGCATGCACACTCACACCCACGGGACTCTTGTCTTACGTGCCAATGCCCAGTTGCTGCCCATCAACGTCCATTCAGCTGTCGGTGAGAAGCACCTGAGATACGTGCAACTCTGTATCACTCACTTGTCGCTCTATAGCTACGTATGTTGGCTGAAGTGCATTCGCACTTTGCTAAAACTCCAGAGAAGCGGCCGCATCCGGACTTGCGTGGACTCAAGTCTGTTTATTTTCAAATCCCTTCTCAAAGGTCTTTATTGTACGAAGCATATGTGTGTCCGATAAACATTCTGTTTATAGTACATCATATTTTTTCTTTGCAGCTAAAAGAAATCCAGCAGCAGAAACAAGAGCAACTGAAACAGCAGCAGATGGAGCAGTTACAGAAGCTGATGGACGAGCAGAAAATGCTGCTGAACCTGGTGTCGTGGCAGTCTGCGTATTCTGGTGGGTATTGGCCCTTACTGTCCCTTCTGTTGTACAGCACTACAGGCCTATCAAAGCTAAGTGCTGCCCTCTTTGGCACTTAAAGGCCTTTCTGGCTGACAGTCCCGGCGGACAACTGGCCATCCTTCATTGTGACCAAACTCATGAAGCTGTCCCAATATCGCAGTAACTAAAGCCGAAAGTGGATACGATACCTGAAAGTTATTACCTTAAGCTTACGAAGATATTTACTAGGGAGGATTTAAAGAAAAGAGCCTCTATTGGCCTTTGTGTATAAAGCCATAATTTGACAGCACAAAGAGGCTTCAACAGGCGTTTGGGGGCATAATGGCCGCCAGGTCGCATCTTATCTGGATAACCATGTGCGTGACCAAACTGAGCAGTTAGATTGTCTCTTTACAGCGAGGGAGGGTGATCAGACAGCAGGCAATACAACAATAGGTTACTGAACTGCTTCATTCACCTGGAGACCATCAGGGAGCTTCTCTTACAGCAGCGGTTCCCAACCCATGGTACGTGTACCCCCGGGGTTACGCGGCGGAGTGGTCGGGGGTAATTTAAAACAATACCAGTAAGAAGCCTCTCTTCAGAGCCCCCGGACGCTGTCGCGCTTGGAGGTCCTCACTAAAACATGTCCAGTCCTGGATGGAAAACAAATTGCTGGGTGCCTTGTACAGAATTCTATGTAAGTGCGCAGAGATATTATAGGTCGGTGTTTTACCCGCTGCGGTTAGATTATTTATTTCTCTAACGTCCTAGTGGATGCTGGGACTCCGTCAGGACCATGGGGAATAGCGGGCTCCGCAGGAGACAGGGCACATCTAAATAAAGCTTTTAGGATCACATGGTGTGTACTGGCTCCTCCCCCTATGACCCTCCTCCAAGCCTCAGTTAGGTTTTTGTGCCCGTCCGAGAAGGGTGCAATCTAGGTGGCTCTCCTAAAGAGCTGCTTAGACAAAGTTTTTTTTAGGTTTAAATCTCAGTGAATCCTGCTGGCAACAGGATCACTGCATCGAGGGACTTAGGGGAGAGATTTCCAACTCACCTGCGTGCAGGATGGATTGGAGTCTTAGGCTACTGGACACTTAGCTCCAGAGGGAGTCGGAACACAGGTCATCCTGGGGTTCGTCCCGGAGCCGCGCCGCCGACCCCCCTTACAGACGCTGAAGATCGGAGGTCCGGAAAGCAGGCGGCAGAAGACTCCTCAGTCTTCATGAAGGTAGCGCACAGCACTGCAGCTGTGCGCCATTGTTGCTACACGTCTCACTGATTCAGTCACGGAGGGTGCAGGGCGCTGCTGGGGGCGCCCTGGGCAGCAATATTAAATACCTTTAGTGGCGAAAAATACATCACATATAGCCATTAAGGCTATATGTATGTATTTAACCCAGGCCAGTTTTCTTAAAACCCGGGAGAAAAGCCAGCCGAAAAAGGGGCGGAGCTTATTCTCCTCAGCACTCAGCGCCATTTTCCTGCTCAGCTCCGCTGGTGAGGAAGGCTCCCAGGATTCTCCCCTGCACTGCACTACAGAAACAGGGTAACAAAGAGAAGGGGGGCATAATTTGGCGATATTGATATATTAAAAGCGCCTATATCAAAAACAACACCTTCTAGGGTTGTTTATATACATTTATAGCGCTTTTGGTGTGTGCTGGCAAACTCTCCCTCTGTCTCCCCAAAGGGCTAAGAGGGTCCTGTCTTCGATTAGAGCATTCCCTGTGTGGCTGCTGTGTGTCGGTACGTGTGTGTCGACATGTATGAGGACGATGTTGGTGTGGAGGCAGAGCAATTGCCGGTAATGGTGATGTCACCCCCTAGGGAGTCGACACCGGAATGGATGGCTTTAGTTATGGAATTACGTGATAATGTTAGCACATTACAAAAGTCAGTTGACGAAATGAGACGGCCGGAAAACCAGTTAGTACCGGCTCAGGCGTCTCAGACACCGTCAGGGGCTGTAAAACGTCCCTTACCTCAGTCAGTCGACACGGGTACCGACACAGATGAATCTAGTGTCGACGGTGAAGAAACAAACGTATTTTCCAATAGGGCCACACGTTATATGATCACGGCAATGAAGGAGGCTTTGCAGATCTCTGATACTGCTGGTACCTCAAAAAGGGGTATTATGTGGGGCGTGAAAAAACTACCTGTAGCTTTTCCAGAATCAGAGGAATTGAATGACGTGTGTGATGAAGCGTGGGTTAACCCAGATAGAAAACTGCTAATTTCCAAGAAGTTATTGGCATTATACCCTTTCCCACCAGAGGTTAGGGCGCGCTGGGAAACACCCCCTAGGGTGGATAAGGCGCTCACACGTTTATCAAAGCAAGTGGCGTTGCCGTCTCCTGATACGGCCGCCCTCAAGGATCCAGCAGATAGGAGGCTGGAAACTACACTGAAGAGTATATACACACATACTGGTGTTATACTGCGACCGGCAATAGCCTCAGCCTGGATGTGCAGTGCTGGGGTAGTGTGGTTGGATTCCCTGACTGAAAATATTGATACCCTGGATAGGGACAGTATTTTATTGACTCTAGAGCAATTAAAGGATGCGTTTCTTTATATGCGAGATGCTCAGAGGGATATTTGTACTCTAGCATCAAGGGTAAGCGCGATGTCCATATCTGCCAGAAGAAGTTTATGGACGCGACAGTGGTCAGGTGATGCGGATTCCAAAAGGCATATGGAAGTATTGCCATATAAAGGAGAGGAATTATTTGGGGTCGGTCTTTCGGACCTGGTGGCCACGGCAACTGCCGGCAAATCCACTTTTTTACCTCAGACCCCCTCCCAACAGAAAAAGACACCGTCTTTTCAGCCGCAGTCCTTTCGCTCCTATAAAAACAAGCGACCAAAAGGACAGTCTTATCTGCCGCGAAGCAGAGGAAAGGGTAAGAGAGGGCAGCAAGCAGCCCCTGCCCAGGACCAGAAGCCCGCCCCGGGTTCTACAAAGCCATCAGCATGACGCTGGGGCTTTACAAGCTGACTCAGGAGCGGTGGGGGGTCGACTCAAGATTTTCAGCAATCAGTGGGCTCGCTCACAAGTGGACCCGTGGATCCTGCAGATAATATCTCAGGGTTACATGTTGGAGTTCGAAAGGTCTCCCCCTCGCCGGTTCCTAAAGTCTGCTTTACCAACGTCTCCCTCAGAAAGGACGTCGGTATTGGAAGCCATTCACAAGCTGTATTCTCAGCAGGTGATAGTCAAGGTACCCCTCCTACAACAGGGAAAGGGGTATTATTCCACACTATTTGTGGTACCGAAGCCAGACGGTTCGGTAAGACCTATTCTAAACCTGAAATCCTTGAACCTGTACATACAGAAATTCAAGTTCAAGATGGAGTCACTCAGAGCAGTGATAGCGAATCTGGAGGAAGGGGACTTCATGGTGTCCCTGGACATAAAAGATGCTTATCTGCATGTCCCAATTTACCCCTCACACCAAGGGTATCTCAGGTTCGTGATACAAGACTGTCATTATCAGTTTCAAACGCTGCCGTTTGGTTTGTCCACGGCTCCTCGGGTCTTTACCAAGGTAATGACCGAAATGATGGTTCTTCTACGAAGAAAAGGCGTATTAATTATCCCTTACTTGGACGATCTCCTGATAAGGGCAAAGTCCAGAGAACAGCTGGAAGTCGGTGTAGCACTAACCCAGGTAGTGCTTCAGCAACACGGGTGGATTCTGAATCTTCCAAAATTTCAATTGACCCCGACAACACGTCTGCTGTTCCTGGGAATGATTCTGGACACGGTTCAGAAAAAGGTGTTTCTCCCGGAGGAGAAAGCAAGGGAGTTATCCGAACTTGTCAGGAACCTCCTAAAACCAGGAACTGTGTCAGTACATCAATGCACAAGAGTCCTGGGAAAGATGGTGGCTTCTTACGAAGCAATTCCATTTGGCAGATTCCATGCACGAACATTTCAGTGGGATCTGCTGGACAAATGGTCCGGATCGCATCTGCACATGCATCAGCGGATAACACTGTCACCAAGAACAAGGTTGTCTCTCCTGTGGTGGTTGCAGAGTGCCCATCTGTTAGAGGGCCGCAGATTCGGCATACAGGACTGGGTCCTGGTGACTACGGATGCCAGCCTACGAGGCTGGGGAGCAGTCACACAGGGAAGGAACTTCCAGGGCGTGTGGTCAAACCTGGAGATGTCCCTTCACATAAATATACTGGAGCTAAGAGCGATCTACAATGCTCTAAGCCTGGCAAAACCGCTGCTTCAGGGTCAGCCGGTGTTGATCCAGTCGGACAACATCACGGCAGTCGCCCACGTAAACCGACAAGGCGGCACGAGAAGCAGAAGAGCAATGACAGAAGCGGCAAGGATTCTGCGCTGGGCGGAAAATCATGTCATAGCACTGTCAGCAGTGTTCATCCCGGGAGTGGACAACTGGGAAGCAGATTTCCTCAGCAGACACGACCTTCACCCGGGAGAGTGGGGACTCCATCCAGAAGTCTTCCACATGATTGTGAACCGTTGGGAAAAACCAAAGGTGGACATGATGGCGTCTCGCCTCAACAAAAAATTGGACAGATATTGCGCCAGGTCAAGAGACCCTCAGGCAATAGCTGTGGACGCTCTGGTAACACCGTGGGTGTACCAGTCAGTGTATGTGTTCCCTCCTCTGCCTCTCATACCAAAGGTACTGAGAATTATACGGAAAAGGGGAGTAAGAACAATACTAGTGGCTCCGGACTGGCCAAGAAGAACTTGGTATCCGGAACTTCAAGAGATGCTCACGGAGGATCCGTGGCCTCTACCTCTAAGAAGGGATCTGCTTCAGCAGGGACCTTGTATGTTCCAAGACTTACCGCGTCTGCGTTTGACGGCATGGCGGTTGAACGCCGGATTCTAAAAGAAAAGGGCATTCCAGAGGAAGTTATTCCTACCTTGATGAAGGCTAGGAAGGAAGTGACTGTACAACATTATCACCGCATTTGGCGAAAATATGTTGCGTGGTGTGAGGCCAAAAAGGCCCCAACGGAAGAATTTAAATTGGGTCGATTCTTACATTTCCTGCAAGCAGGATTGTCTATGGGCCTAAAATTGGGGTCCATTAAAGTTCAAATTTCGGCCTTATCAATCTTCTTCCAGAAGGAATTGGCGTCAGTTCCTGAAGTACAAACTTTTGTCAAAGGTGTACTACATATACAACCCCCAATGGTGCCTCCAGTGGCACCGTGGGATTTGAACGTAGTTTTGAATTTTCTCAAATCTCATTGGTTTGAGCCTCTAAAATCGGTAGATTTAAAATACCTTACATGGAAGGTAACCATGTTATTGGCCCTGGCTTCAGCCAGGAGAGTTTCAGAGTTGGCGGCTTTATCGTACAAAAGCCCATATCTGATTTTCCATTCGGACAGGGCAGAACTGCGGACACGTCCTCATTTTCTCCCTAAGGTGGTTTCGGCTTTTCACTTGAACCAGCCTATTGTGGTGCCTGCGGCTACTAGCGACTTGGAGGACTCCAAGTTACTGGACGTTGTCAGAGCATTAAAAATATATATTTCAAGGACAGCTGAAGTCAGAAAATCTGACTCGTTGTTTATATTGTATGCACCCAACAAGATGGGTGCTCCTGCGTCTAAACAGACGATTGCACGTTGGATCTGTAGCACAATCCAATTTGCACATTCTGTGGCAGGCCTGCCACAGCCTAAATCTGTAAAGGCCCACTCCACAAGGAAAGTGGGCTCATCTTGGGCGGCTGCCCGAGGGGTCTCGGCATTACAACTTTGCCGAGCAGCTACGTGGTCAGGGGAGAACACGTTTGTAAAATTTTACAAATTTGATACTCTGGCTAAGGAGGACCTGGAGTTCTCTCATTCGGTGCTGCAGAGTCATCCGCACTCTCCCGCCCGTTTGGGAGCTTTGGTATAATCCCCATGGTCCTGACGGAGTCCCAGCATCCACTAGGACGTTAGAGAAAATAAGAATTTACTTACCGATAATTCTATTTCTCATAGTCCGTAGTGGATGCTGGGCGCCCATCCCAAGTGCGGATTGTCTGCAATGTTTGTACATAGTTATTGTTACAAAAATCGGGTTATTACTATTGTTGTGAGCCATCTTTTCAGAGGCTACTTCATTTGTTGTTATCATACTGTTAACTGGGTTCAGATCACAAGTTGTACGGTGTGATTGGTGTGGCTGGTATGAGTCTTACCCGGGATTCAAGATCCTTCCTTATTGTGTACGCTCGTCCGGGCACAGTACCTAACTGAGGCTTGGAGGAGGGTCATAGGGGGAGGAGCCAGTACGCACCATGTGATCCTAAAAGCTTTATTTAGATGTGCCCTGTCTCCTGCGGAGCCCGCTATTCCCCATGGTCCTGACGGAGTCCCAGCATCCACTACGGACTATGAGAAATAGAATTATCGGTAAGTAAATTCTTATTTTTTGCTTTTGAGATTTGCAGTGCCATCTATATATGCAACAACATTGGGGTTTTGCGGATCCAGAAAGGATCCTTATGATAACAATAGTCCCTTCCAATGGTGGCTAGATAAATGTTATTTGCTGTACTGTGTAGGATTTGATATAGCGCAGGTGTGCTATAATTGATTGCTATGAAGCGTGGATGGACGGGTGGGGGGGATTTAGGAGATGAGGGGGTACTCCTAAATGAAAAGCCTAATCAAGGGGTACGGGAGAGAAAAAAGGTTGGGAACCGCCGTCTTACAGGAATGGGGTAATCAGAAGCTAACTGATGGAGAGGAAGCGGAGCGAGGGCAGGGAGCTATTTCTTCTGTGTACACGCTCCATGCCAGCTCGGGTCAGCAGTATCATTCATTGTCAGGATCTCAGACACAATATGGAACTGTACAGAGGAGCAGGACGAGGACAGTTATTACTTATAAGAGACCTAACCACTGGGCAGAATTGGCGAGTACTACCAAGTGTGGGCACAGATGGAGCCTCGCTCATCTATACCGTCAATGGCGTTTGTCCCGATCACGGAGTCGCAGTGTACCTGTTCACAAGGCAGCATGTTTTGTCGCAGGGTGGCGCATAGAGCTTAGAGTGGCGTATGGCGTTACCAGTGAGTGTAATATCAGTGATCAT
Source organism: Pseudophryne corroboree (assembly GCF_028390025.1). NCBI lineage: Eukaryota > Metazoa > Chordata > Amphibia > Anura > Myobatrachidae > Pseudophryne > Pseudophryne corroboree. Next base: position 114,188,380 of record NC_086445.1, on the reverse strand, counting down.
CCACCAGAGGTCGCTTTTGAAAATCACCATTGCGCATGCGTGAGGTCAGCAGAGTTCACGCCAGGCATCTCTCGATCTCCAGGTGCATGCACAATGCTAACATGCTTTACAAATGAATGTGGCTTCTGGGTGAGCCGGCATTTGCCGGGCAGCTCTGCTAATGTCGGACGTATTTTCTTGCTGTAAATGAATCTTACAAATGTGTCCTCTTACATCTTTGCTGCAGTCACACTAAACTGCCCTTGAAGTCACACCATGCCGCTGCGGGACTCGGTAGCGCTGATCATATTTTTTTTTTTGTTTTTTTTCCTGCGAAAAATTCATCTTAGTCGCAAAATAATGTAATAGGACGCACAAGCAGCTTCTAATATGCAGCATGCCTATATTCTGTGTGTGACTGCGACTGTGTTTGCATAAAATATGCTCTGCTGGAAAACACTGTAACGTTTTATTTCGTATACAGATTGAGCAGCTATTACACACAGAATATAGGCATGCTGCATATCATTTTAATCAGAAGCTGCTTGTGCGTCCTATTACATTACTTTGTGCCTAAGACGCATTTTCACGGAAAAAAAAATGAAAAAAGACAGTCGTCGCTAACGAGTCCCGCTGCTGGCATGGTGTGACTTTAAGGGCTGTTTAGTGTGACTGCAGCCTGGATGTAAGAGGACACATCTGTAGATTGTGTGCATTGGAGACAATGAACCAAAGAAGAGCACAGTTCAGAGTACTACACAGCTATCTAAAAGAAAAAAAAAATCATTGCAATCAGCAACAGAGTTGGGACACACAGCACTATAAAAAAAAAATTACAATGAGCAACATCACTATGTCACTGCAGGTGTCAGTCACGTGTCTCTATATCTCTCTTTTGCATAGTGGTATCACCGATGGTTGCCATACCCGTGAGCTAGGGTTCAATTCCCACAAAGGATACACTTGTATTGTATATCTGTGTAAAGATTAGCATCCACAGGTTGTTTTTTTTCTGTTTTTTTTCTAATTTTATCAAAACAAGTCCTGTCATACTTAGTATATAGTCTCAGACATGCACACAGCTATACAGTCAAAATTAGAAAAAACTGTAGGTGCTACTTAGAACACAAATATACAAGTGTGATATTACGAAATGGGCCTACCCGTTTCTTTAATAGGCAACTTCCCCTACTTCCAATCCCACCCCCGTGAGACTTGGGATTTCACAGACTGTGTGTACCACTTAGTAAATGACAAACAGAACACAGCCGGTATTACTGTATGTAACTGGCTCCTGCTGGCTTTGATTGGGGGAAGGGAACACAGAAGGCACATTCCTTTGTAAGGCATATTAGCATTGTGCATGCACCGAGACATCGAGAGATGCCTGGCGTGAGTGAGTTCCCAGGCAGCTCTGCTAACGTCGGGCGTCTTTTGTTTTTGCCATCAATGCATCTTATACACACCGCTACGTGAATAGGACGCACAAGGTATGCTGTATATCATTTTAATCAGCAGAAGCTGCTTGTGCACCCTGTTACATTACTTTGCGTCTAAGACGCATTTTTGTGGAAAAACTGCAAACAAAGACAATCGGTGCTACTGAGTCCTGACGCGGTATGGTATGACTTCAATATATACTTAGTACACAAATATACAAGTGTGACTTTTCAAATTACAAGAGGCTTATCTTTATGAAACTGAGCAGTAGATTATTGCTTTAACACATAAGTTTGCGTCTATATACACTGTTTTTATTTATTGATTCATTTTGGTCCCGACAGAGAATTAATATTTTCTATAGCGTCCCTTTCAAGTTCCTGATTGACTCTCTCCGTGTTTCCATTGGTCTGTGTGTATAACATTACAGTTGTCACTGGCGATTTGCCAGAGCTTGCTAAGAGTACACAATTACAGTACGATTACTGTACTGTACTGTGTATGCATCCGCCGCTATTCACTCAGTACTGGATTAGTGGAGCATTAGCCACCCAGTGGTGAATATGTGTATTGCATGCTGTATATGTTGTCGCACCTCAATGAGCATCTCCGCAAAACAACTCAACAACCTGAGCTATAACGAAAGCGCGACACATACTCCGTTTAGGTGAAGAAACTGCAATGATGAGGGAGGCCCCATCTGTATGTATTTATTTCTTTTTTTGTCTTTTGTGGTGCATTACTACCTAGAAACCCCTACCCCCTTTGCCAGGGCCCCTGGTGTTGCAACATGCAGAGAGATTTCTCCAGGGCTCTGAAGGATGGGTCTGTGGGAGAAATGGACAAGCCCTGGCAAAACGTCTGCATGGAACAACCCCAGGGTTTCCGCCTGACGCATGGGGCGACATAAGTGAATATTTTCTTTGGTAGTATTACAGATTCAAGGAAGAACAAGAAGAGCGATTTTGTTAATATTTTAGAAGATTATCTAAATTTTAAATGCAACAATTTATGTATATAGGGGTTTGGGTACAAAATCCTGGCAGTCGGGACCCCAACAGTCGGGAGACAACAGCAGGATCCCAACGGCCAGAATCCCGACTCATCCCTGTATGTATTTTCTCCCTACCCCTAACTGTCCCCTTCCGCAGCCTAACCCTAACCACCCCCTTCTGTAGCCTAACCCTAACCATTCTCCCTCGCAGCCTAACCCTAAATGTCCCCCTAGTGCCTAACCCCAACTCCTGTACTTAACTCTAGGATTTGTCGGGGTTCCGTCGATGGTATTTTGACTGCATCCCATATATAGGTTTTATTTCATTTAGAGCTATCTTCTGATGCTTCTATTGTACTAAAGGGGATACTCCGTTAAACACACAAGCACAATTATAGTATCTGATTCCTGCTTGCACCTCCGTAGGCTGCAAGCAGAAATTTGGCGAGAGACGCCTCCCGCAAAGCCGGAGGAAGCTGCCCCGGCAGCAGCTTGCAGGTCATTAAGTCAGCACTTTAATGTCTTAAATGACAGATAACAACCTGTTGGGACGTAACAATTGTTGGTTAAAAATAAAACAGTTGAATTAGAATTTGAAAAAGAAGGTGCAAGATAACCGCAAAACACTAACTATATGTTTCTGTAACAAAATTCATAAAAGTTCAGTATGTGCTGTACAATAAGATCACGTTTGGTGACTACAAGGAGGAAGATTTCTTCTGTGCCGCTATCCACTTGTAGAATTCTCTACCCTGCCCGGTCAGATTTTCCCGCTGCCATTGCACCATTAAACGCTCTCTAAAAAGCCCATCTATTTATTACAGCCTACACTAGTGCACAGTCATGTATGTGAGTGTCTCCACGCTGACCTCACCCGCTCCTGTGGTCCCAGCTGTGATTTCTGCTAATTAGAATTGTGAATTTCAGATTAATTTCTAATAAATATTTAAAATGCCAGCGTTAATATATGTTGCGGACGCAAGGTGCATCTTATTACCATATACGATAAAAGTGCGCTGTACGTCGCAAACACTACATCACTTAAGAGAAAACAAGCAATCGCACACATTGTCTGAGTTCCAAAGCTCAGTGATATATTGTATACATATCCTTTTAATATCAAATACGTACATCGCATGTACAGTATATATCATTCTGTTATAATGTTACAATTACACAAGGAGCAGATGGTTACAAAAGAATCCATAACAGTTACAGTCAGCATACTTCACCATATTTGCTCAATGCACACTCCGCTCCATGGGCCTAATTCTGAGTTGATCGCAGCAGCAAATTTGTTAGCAATTGGGCAAAACCATGTGCACTGCAGGGGGGACAGATATATCATGTGCAGAGAGAGAGAGTTAGTTTTGGGCAGGGTGTATTCAAACTGAAATCTAAATTGCAGTGTAAAAATAAAGCAGCCAGTATTTACCCTGCACAGAAACAATTCTAACTCTCTCTGCAAATGTTATATCCCCCCCCCCCCCGCAGTGCACATGGTTTTGCCCAATTGCTAACAAACTTGCTGCTGCGATCAACTCAGAATTACCCCCCATATCTCTCTCTCAGCAAAAACAAACAGCAACTGGAACTGCAACCTTGCAAAACAGAACTTCTTGTTGTCTCACTCGAATCACCTGTATACTATGTATATTGGGGGAGTACAGGTCTGGGACTGAGTCTTCTGTTATTGGTCCAGGGGAGGGAACTTTCTCATTCATGATGTATTATTGGTCAGTTCATATGCAATCAACATCCATCCTTGAAGATGCAGGAATGTATCTTGTTCCCATTTGAATTTGGCTTCATATTCCTACATGTAATCATAACTAATTGTTGCAATGAGCTACAACTTAACCACAGGTATCAAACCAACACACTCATTCCTCTGATTATTTTAACACCAAGCATGACATGTTTATCTTGTTCCGTTCCATTAATACCTATATATGATGTTATACTCCATTATATAATTGAAAACATTATAATGTCTGGTGTTTGACATGTTTAATTTATGTGTGGTATGAAATATGTGTTGAATATATCTTTGTGGCTTGTCTGTGTGAATGTGTATGCTACCATATATTGCTGTGCACGCTGCATGTATTCGCACAGCGACTCATCCCTGTGGAGTTTGTATGTTTTCTGTATGTAATATTTTTTACTTCGACAGAATGTAAGCTCCCTCACGCCCTGCCCTCATACCCTGTGCTTTAATCTCTGCATTTATGTTGACTATTTTGTAAGTCCCTGTTTTATGTCCTGCTCCTCCCTGCTGCCGGGCAATGCAGAGCAGTGTGTCGCCTACAAATCTACAGCAACAATAATACATTTATAGGGAGCTAGCGACTTGATTGAGGAATGAGCCACAAAGTGATGTCACCGGTTCCTAGTGACGTCATCAGCTGCATCCTCTATACCTGAGCCGTCGCACAGGATAGCTGCCTTGGAACCTGCACTGAATTTTTATTTTTATTTTGTAGACTGTGAATATTGGTTATTGCCTTCACTGTATATAGGCTGCAGGCTCATTTATGATGTACAGCCTTTATTTTCAGCTTCAACTTCATGCATGCCATTGTTCTGGTACCCTAAAATAGGCCGCTCTCCAGTATAGAATGTAATGTACATCTGACAACTATGCCCCCCTCCCCCACACTCCAAACCCCACCCCCCCAACAACTATATTCTAGGGCTCAACAAGTTGTGCTCCTCAGCTTTAACACTGTCTCTGTCTGTATTTGACTATGTTTAAACATATCTGAATGTGGTACATATTTTAATTACATTCACGCTGTTCTGACATCTGCCTATTGGGTCTGATTCAGATGTGGTTGGAAAAGCTATCACTGCTGCTTGCATAGAATTATCGGATCATTTGCGACAATGAGCTTTCCGCCGCAGGTCCGAGCAAGAGACCAGGAAATTCTGGTGGATTGGGTTTGTGTGACCGGTGGACAGGAGACCGCAGGTCACAATACCGACGCTGGGATCCAAGCTTTTAGATGTCTGGCGGGGGGAGAGCACAACGAAGCCCCTTATGGGATCGGTTGGTTCTATTCCCACTCCTATAGGTGTCGTGGTTACCCACTAGTGGGAATAGTCTCTCTTAGTCGGCATGCTAAGGGGGTGGGATTCCAGCGTTGCTATTGTCACATAACTACAGCCCATCCTGACCCCATCTCTCCCTCACAATGGTGGCGAAACACCTCTGTTTTGAGAAACTGAGGCCATTGCTGCCCCCAAACAGCATCAGGCAGTCTGAGGTACCACATCCGCCGTTGCAGACCTTTTACTGCACATGTGCACTGAGGGTCCGGAACATATGCAAAGTAACCAACATCAGTACTTTGGGGCATGTGCTGCAAGAGGATCTGTACCTGAATCAGGACCATTGTCTGACACACAGCTGGCATTTAACATTGTGCCTGAGGCTTTTAGTAGTAGGTGCTATATTGCTGTATGGAAGTATAACAGAACACTGGTGATGAGCATTCTGTAAGTATGACATGACGCACTGTGCTTATCTCTTAGCTCATTGTCAGGCAGTACAGTAGGTAATATGTAGATTAGCCAGATAGACAGCAATGTGCACGTCTCTCTCAGACTGACTTACTTATTGTATAGAAATGACAGCAGAGCTGGGAACTTTGTACTTTATATTCTGTCCCTTCACCAGGTATGTACTATTCATCACCAGGTATGTACTATTGATAACAAGAGAAAAACAATCAATATTCTATTGAACCTGTAGTTTTAATTGAATTCCATCTAGACAAATAGAGCTTTAAATTTATATATTTATATGCATGCTGTTCTGCCCTATGGATAAGATCTAGAAGTTGTATCAAATCTTCAGGAGTGATAAAATGGAGACGTCCATAGCAGTCAGGTTCTAGCTATTCTTTATCTAGCACAGGCTATAAAATTACAGTTAGATGCTGGTCTGTTGCTCTGGGCAACTTCTTCACTCTATCTCTCTTGCAGATTTGGTACAAGTCCCCTTTAGTCTCATAAATATCTCAAAGATTGAGGATGTCAGATGGGCAATGCATGTGGTGTCAGAGTAACCATAGAGGACAATGCATGTGGTGCCAGAGCAAGAGTAACCACAGAGGGGCAATGTATGTGGTTTCCGAGTAATCATAAAGGAGCAAGACATGTGGTGTCAGAGCAAGAGTAACCGTAGAGGACAATGCACGTGGTGCCAGAGAAAGAGTAACCATATAGGGACGGTTCCGGTATGAAAGATAGATAGTATCTAGTTAGACAGTCAATAGATAGACACCATTTGTTAGATGGACATTAGGTCGACATGGTCAAAAGGTCGACAGGGTCAAAAGGTCGACAGGGTCAAAAGGTCGACATGGAAAAGATAGACACCATGTTTTTTGCATTTTTGTGGTTTGTGTGGATAGTTTTGTCATCTGGGACCCCCAATTGTAGAAAGGCATACCCTCGCTGCGCTCGCCACAAGGTTTATAACCAACTCTGTGCCGACATGGATAGAGAAAGTATGAAATAATCCAAAAACATGTTACATTTAAAAAAAAAAACATTTGTCTATCTTTTTCATGTCGACCATTTTCATGTCGACCTTTTGACCCTGTCGACCTTTTGACATGTCGACCTTTTGACTTGTCGATCTTTTCCATGTCGACCTTTTGACCCTGTCGACCTTTTGACCCTGTCGACCTTTTGACCCCGTCGACCTTTTGACCCTGTCGACCTAATGTCCATCTAACATATGGTGTCTATCTATTGACTGTCTAACTAGACACTGTCTATCTATCAAACGGATAGGTATAGGGACATGGTATGTGGGGCCTAATTCAGAGTTGATCGCAGTAGCAAATGTGTTAGCAGTTGGGTAATACCATGTGCAGTGTAGGTGGGACAGATATAACATGTGCAGAGAGAGTTAGATTTGGGTGGGGTGTGTTCAAACTGAAATCTAAATTGCAGTGTAAAAATAAAGCAGGCAGCATTTACCCTGCACAGAAAAAAATTAACCCACCCAAATCTCTGTCTGCAAATGTTATATCTGCCTCCCCCCCCTGCAGTGCACATGGTTTTGCCAAACTGCTAACAAATTTGCTGCTGCGATCAACTCTGAATTACCCCCGTGGTGCCAGAGTTAGAGTAACCATAATGCATGTGGTGTCAGAGTAACAATAGAGGAGCAAGGCATGATGTGTCATAGCTAGAGTAACCAATATCCTTTGCTTTATCACTTTGGTTTTTTGGTTTGTGTAAGTCATTAGTGTTTTTTGACACCGACTCGGCTCCTTCCTTCAGTTGGTAAAACAAGTTTCCTACTCCAATCAGCAGCCTTTTGTCTCCTGCTGTAGTCCTGATAGGCACTTTGCATTGCTTTGTCACCATATCTGAGCAGGGTGGGGAAAGGGACAAACAACTTTAAGATTAGCACTGTTTACTGTTGCCATGACAGCAGAGTTTGGACAGTCTATCAAAATTGAGTTAGGGTAATGTTTACACAACAGTAACATATTATATGGGCCATCAAATTATCAAGTCCTGTTGGCCACACACCCATCTATCGCAGCCGAGCTCTACAAAATACAATGGGATACCAGTAGTACTAATTTGTCATGTTACATATCTGTTCCTCTGACATCGCACAGCTGTATGAATGGGGCACAGCTAGGCTTTAACTGATCACCATAAAAGTCGTGGTGGAAAGTGCAAAACGTACCTCCCGCTGTGCATGTGAATTCCATGCCTGTATTTCTGCATTTGTATTGATTATTTGCTCACAAAATAGTGCTTTTTGCTGCTATAGCCGAGGTGCTGTGTGCTGCTATTGCTGTAGTGCTGTGTGCTGCTATTGCTGTGTGCTGCTATTGCTGTAGTGCTGTGTGCTGCTATTGCTGTAGTGCTGTGTGCTGCTATTGCTGTAGTGCTGTGTGCTGCTATTGCTGTGTGCTGCTATTGCCGTAGTGCTGCTAGTGCTGTGTGCTGCTATTGCCGTAGTGCTGTGTGCTGCTATTGCCGTAGTGCTGTGTGCTGCTATTGCCGTAGTGCTGTGTGCTGCTATTGCCGTAGTGCTGTGTGCTGCTAGTGCTGTGTGCTGCTAGTGCTGTGTGCTGCTATTGCCGTAGTGCTGTGTGCTGCTATTGCCGTAGTGCTGTGTGCTGCTATTGCCGTAGTGCTGTGTGCTGCTATTGCCGTAGTGCTGTGTGCTGCTATTGCCGTAGTGCTGTGTGCTGCTATTGCCGTAGTGCTGTGCTGCTATTGCCGTAGTGCTCTGTGCTGCTATTGCCGTAGTGCTGTGTGCTATTGCCGTAGTGCTGTGTGCTGCTATTGCCGTAGTGCTGTGCTGCTATTGCCGTAGTGCTGTGTGCTGCTATTGCCGTAGTGCTGTGTGCTGCTATTGCCGTAGTGCTGTGTGCTGCTATTGCCGTAGTGCTGTGTGCTGCTATTGCCGTAGTGCTGTGTGCTGCTATTGCCGTAGTGCTGTGTGCTGCTATTGCCGTAGTGCTGTGTGCTGCTATTGCTGTAGTGCTGTGTGCTGCTATTGCTGTAGTGCTGTGTGCTGCTATTGCTGTGTGCTGCTATTGCCGTAGTGCTGCTAGTGCTGTGTGCTGCTATTGCCGTAGTGCTGTGTGCTGCTATTGCCGTAGTGCTGTGTGCTGCTATTGCCGTAGTGCTGTGTGCTGCTATTGCCGTAGTGCTGTGTGCTGCTATTGCCGTAGTGCTGTGTGCTGCTATTGCCGTAGTGCTGTGTGCTGCTATTGCCGTAGTGCTGTGCTGCTATTGCCGTAGTGCTCTGTGCTGCTATTGCCGTAGTGCTGTGTGCTGCTATTGCCGTAGTGCTGTGTGCTGCTATTGCCGTAGTGCTGTGTGCTGCTATTGCCGTAGTGCTGTGTGCTGCTATTGCCGTAGTGCTGTGTGCTGCTATTGCCGTAGTGCTGTGTGCTGCTATTGCCGTAGTGCTGTGTGCTGCTATTGCCGTAGTGCTGTGTGCTGCTATTGCCGTAGTGCTGTGTGCTGCTATTGCCGTAGTGCTGTGTGCTGCTATTGCCGTAGTGCTGTGTGCTGCTATTGCCGTAGTGCTGTGTGCTGCTATAGCCGTAGTGCTGTGTGCTGCTATAGCCGTAGTGCTGTGTGCTGCTATAGCCGTAGTGCTGTGTGCTGCTATTGCCGTAGTGCTGTGTGCTGCTATTGCCGTAGTGCTGTGTGCTGCTATTGCCGTAGTGCTGTGTGCTGCTATTGCCGTAGTGCTGTGTGCTGCTATTGCCGTAGTGCTGTGTGCTGCTATAGCCGTAGTGCTGTGTGCTGCTATTGCCGTAGTGCTGTGTGCTGCTATAGCCGCAGTGCTGTGTGCTGCTATAGCCGCAGTGCTGTGTGCTGCTATAGCCGCAGTGCTTTGGGCTGCTATAGCCGCAGTGCTTTGGGCTGCTATAGCCGCAGTGCTTTGGGCTGCTATAGCCGCAGTGCTTTGGGCTGCTATAGCCGTAGTGCTGTGTGCTGCTATAGCCGTAGTGCTGTGTGCTGCTAGTGCTGTGTGCTGCTATTGCCGTAGTGCTGTGTGCTGCTATTGCCGTAGTGCTGTGTGCTGCTATTGCCGTAGTGCTGTGTGCTGCTATTGCCGTAGTGCTGTGTGCTGCTATTGCCGTAGTGCTGTGTGCTGCTATTGCCGTAGTGCTGTGTGCTGCTATTGCCGTAGTGCTGTGTGCTGCTATTGCCGTAGTGCTGTGTGCTGCTATTGCCGTAGTGCTCTGTGCTGCTATTGCCGTAGTGCTCTGTGCTGCTATTGCCGTAGTGCTCTGTGCTGCTATTGCCGTAGTGCTCTGTGCTGCTATTGCCGTAGTGCTGTGTGCTGCTATTGCCGTAGTGCTGTGTGCTGCTATTGCCGTAGTGCTGTGTGCTGCTATTGCCGTAGTGCTGTGTGCTGCTATAGCCGCAGTGCTGTGTGCTGCTATTGCCGCAGTGCTGTGTGCTGCTATTGCCGTAGTGCTGTGTGCTGCTATAGCCGTAGTGCTGTGTGCTGCTATAGCCGCAGTGCTTTGGGCTGCTATAGCCGCAGTGCTTTGGGCTGCTATAGCCGCAGTGCTTTGGGCTGCTATAGCCGCAGTGCTTTGGGCTGCGAAACCACAGACCCTTTTTTTTTTTTTTCTTTTTTTTTTTTTTTAAAGCTTTTGTAACTGTACTGTGGACACCCAATTATCAATTAACACCGCAATGAGGAATCTTTTAAAAAAGACAAAAGGGTGGCATTCATTAATTAGCTGTTAGTGTAATCAGTAAGTAGAGAAAAGGTAATGTAAGTAACCGCTATACAGATGCAGCATGGGCCAGTGCAGACGGCAATCCTAAATCTGTGATAGAAAGACCTTTAAGGGCCCTACACACTGTCCAATCCGCCGCCGAGCTGCCCGACGGCGGATACGGCCGACGAGCGACCCGGCGGCGGGGGGGCAGTGACGGGGGGAATGAAGTGCAGGCAAATATGGACGAGATCGTCCATATTGGCCTGCATGCACAGCCGACGGGGGACCAGCGATGAACGAGCGCAGGGCTGCGCATCGTTCATCGCTGGAGCCTCCACACTGAAAGATATGAACGAGTTCTTGTTCATTTATGAACGAGATCGTTCATATCTTTCAAACAAATCGGCATGTGTGTAGGGCCTATTAGTTGTGTCATTTTCATGGGAGGCCGTCACGAGACCCCAGCGGTCACAATACCGATGCCAGAATCACGACAGTCAGTGAAATGCCGCTGCCGGAATACCGATGCCACAGGCTGTTCTCCCTCTCTGGATGTCCACAACACCCATAGAGGGAGAATATGACCCGCCATGCCCACAGCATGGCGAGTGCAGCGAGCCCGCAAGGGGCTTTCTGTCACTTGCCCTGCTGCCGGAATACTGGTAGCTGGGATCCCGCTGTCGGGATCTTGGCAGCCGGGATCCTGGCCGCTGGTAATATGTATGTTTTTCATGATACTGGTTACAGGATACTACCCAGCTTTTAAAATAATTTCTGCAGCGGGGTACACTGGTATTCCACAGGGAATAATATCAGGGGGTGTAGAGTTGGATCTTGATCCGAGGCACCAACAGACTAAAAGCTTTGACTGTTACCAGGACGCATAGCGCTGTCAACTCTATATCCCCGCCTCCAGGCACTGGAGCTCAGTTTGTAAGTTGGTGCCTGCAGTGCAGGCAGCTAACAGGGAGGGCTGTGCTAGGCAGCCCTGAAAAGAGCTTTTCAGAAGATAGAAGACTTCAAGGGCCGCACCTCCCCCAGCGGCGCTGTAGACTCCCGCTCCAGTTTTCTTCATGGCACACACACTTGCCGCTGCTCTCCAGGATCGCATGGCTGCATCATAGGGAGGAGGTAAGAGGATCCCCCAGACAGGACCCGCTGAAAACCGCGATCCTGCGCGGTCTCTAGGAGACGGGCCACACACGCTGGCATGGACACTGTGGCCGTACAGGGACCCCACTAGACCACCAGGGCAAGAGGCACAGGTCGGATTCCCTAAAAATCCGTTTTAATAGGCCCCGCAGTAAACGGTGGTGAAGTCCAGCAAGGGTATAAGGCTCTGACCTTTAGCCCCTCCCCCAACCCCAGGCGCCATTAACTGCAAATGTTCCCGCCCTGGTGCTGCATCTCTCTGTCTCCCTCACTCTCTGTCAGCGTTTGGGCGCCATTACACACATGCTGAGCTGATTCTGGGACTGCTGGGCAGGTTCTCCAATGTAAAGCCGCCTGCATCATCAGCGCTGTGCATTTACAGGACACTTACGTATTCTACATGTCATTTAGACAGTGTTAGTTAAGAACAAGTGCATTACTACAGAGATATTTAGTACAAGTACCCTGTGATATACATCTAGTCTTTACTGTCATGATCCAGGTCTCCTGAGATTGGTTCAGCGTGCCCGGGCCGGGTCATAACTATGTTTTGTTTTACATTTAATTTTTGTGTTACTCGCAGCGCTGGCTCAGCGGCCTTCTTGGTGTGTTTCACTTAGCTTAGTATGGCGCTCTCAGCCCCGTCGCAGCCGTCACCGCCGCACCCGTGATCTTGCCACATGGAAGCTGAGTGTGGTGTCCTCTGTGTACCGCGGCTGCGGCCGTCATCCCTGTGGCCGCTGAGCGTATGTGGGAGAGCATGGAGTCTTCTGCTGGCGCGGCCTCCGCCGCCATTGTTGTTTGGCACATGGTTCTTTCCCCTTCAAACTATGTCATGGGCGCAGCCATGTTGTATAAAGTCACATGTCATTCTTCTCACCAATCTGCAGCGCTGCTGGTGCCTGTGTCAAACTGTCAGCCAATGCCTGCTCACCAGCAGGTATAAATATCCTGTCCCAGCACCCAGGAAATTGTGAGTGCTTCCATTGTCTTTTCAGTGATTCCAGTCTTCAGCTTCACTAGAGACTCTCCTGTGATTATTGTTTGCGGTGCAGCCTGCTTCTTCTGTGGTTACACTCTACAGTACAGCCTGACTCCCCTGTGATTAAACTCTGCAGTACAGCCTACTTCTCCTGTCAATATACTCTGCGGTGCAGTCTGCTTCTCCTGTGATAACCCTCTGCGGTGCAGCCTGCTTCTCCTGTCCATATACTCTGCGGTGCAGCCTACTTCTCCTGTGATAACCCTCTGCGGTGCAGTCTGCTTCTCCTGTGATAACCCTCTGTGGTGCAGCCTGACTCTCTTGCTATTGCACCCTGCGTTGGCAGTATATGCCTTGGCTTCCAGTAGCTTTTCTCCTGCGGAACTCTGCTCACATTGTTCTCAGCATCTACTATTACAGCTAAGTGCTGTCCCTGCGATCTCTAGCATCACTCTAATAGCTCACCTACGATCTCGAGCATCATAAAACACCTTTAAACTAATTCCTAAGTTACTGGTCTCAAACCAGTAGGAATTCAGAGACTCTCTTTGATGGTTATTGTTTTGTTGCACCTTCTATGACTTTTATTATTTAATAAAAACCTTAAAGTCACCTCCAGATGGCGTGGTCACGCCTTCGGGCATTGATGCTGCAGTCCCTGCGCATGTCTAGGAGTCCCATCTCACCTCCTAAGTTCAGGTACCCGTCAGCCCCTACAACTGAGGCTTCCCACTACCAACACCAGCCCATTGTTATATCTATATACCTACATAGCTTTACTTGGTAGTACAGTTACTTAGTATTGCTAGTCCAGTGCAGTTTTATTATTGTTTGTAATAATTTCTGCATTGTACATGTGACTGTGTGTGCCTATAGCTGTTGTGTGATCTCTATTCCGTGTATCTCACACACATTGCTATCCCTATATTCTGTACCCTGAGGGAGGCTAAGTGCATCAGGGTTCTTATATAATATAGTGTTTCACAGGATATACTACTTTGGTATTTTTCTCTGTGTTTTACAGTCTCCACATACCTCTTAAATCCTCTGTTTGTGCTCTGCTTTGCAGTCGCACTGTACAGGGTTTTTTTGTCAGGTAATTTGTCTGCTTATATTGTACTATTATACCCTAATGTTACGCTTACAAATAATGTCTACTAAACAGGGTGGTAGATCCATGGCTGATCCTGCACCATGCAGTGCTGACGCCACGGATTACCCAGAGGAAAACATAGCAGCTGAGGGTTCAGGTACTGGGGGTTCTATACCCCATGGTCAGTTTGCAGCAACGTGGGCAAATCAAGACCCACCTTGGGCTGCTATCTCTAATTTACTGACTACGCTAGATACTAGACTTGCGCCCCCTATGGGACCTCCTGTGCCATTACAGCCACATATTGTCACTGCAGTTAATTCGCCATGGGCAGATACACTGTCATCTCAGTTACAGCAATTAAATCAGTCTCTGGCTAAGCAAAATCCTGATCCTCGCCCGCCTCCGACCAAGGGGTCATCTAAACGGGCCATTACTTCCTCACAATCCACACATGTATCGGATACTTCATATGATGAAGATGGCGCTTACACTGACCCTTCAGACACTGATGCAGATGCTTCTGATGGGGATTATATGACACAAGTGGATGTTCCTGACCTCTTGGAGGCCATCAGGCTGATTCTTCAAATTGATGCTGAAGAAGAGCCTCCAGCTACTTCTAAGAAACCAGAGAAGTTTAAACGTCAGAAGGTTACTAAATTAGTTTTACCACGTTCTGACCACTTTTTATTGAAATTTTCCCTGTCTAAAAAGATCCTAGCTCATTATCCCCTCGCTGCAGAGTTAAGTAAAGATTGGGAAACACCACCGCCGGTGGACTCACAAGTCGCACGTCTGGTTGTATCATCTGCTCTGCCTGTCACTACCGTCACCTAGCTGAAGGAACCGACGGATAAGCGTGTGGAGGGCTGCTTGAAGTCCATTTACACTCTTGCAGGAGCTGTGCATAGGCCCATTATTGCGGCTTCTTCGGTGGCAAAAGCAATTGAAGCCTGGGTTCAGGAAGTTGAAGCAAAACTACCTTCTGATTTTCTTGATAATGCTAGACAATGTCTTTCATATATTATTACAGCCTCTCATTATATTCAGAAGGCGGCATCTGATGCAGGTGTCCTGGCAGCCAAAGCCAAAACTACGTCCATTCTTGCTCGCCGGATTCTCTGGTTGTGGTCCTGGTCTGTAGATCTGGACTCTAAAAAGACCTTGCAGGTGATCCCTTTTAAGGGAAACCTACTTTTTTGGGGAAGATCTCAACAAGATTGTTGCTGACTTGGCATCAGCTGTGACTGCATGTCCGCCTTCGTTCCTTTCAACCTCCAGGTAAAGCAAAGGGTCAGGTGTACATGAAACAGGCTCGCACTTCCAAATCCACTAAGCCCAAACCTAAACGTGCCTGGGCTGCCGGTCGACCTGCTTCCAAAACAGACAAGCCTGCTGCATGATGGGGCGGGCCTCCCGCTGGGGGATCCCAGGGAGGGAGACTGACTTCTACGGTTTGCCCAGGTGTGGTTACAGACCGCTTCGGATCACTTTGGATGCCTTGGTAAGGGAAGTCGTCACTCACGGATACGCCATCTTTCTCAAGAAACGTCCCCCCTCATCCGTTTTGCTCAACAAACATCCCTTTGGATCAGGTAAAAGCAAAAACTCTCCATTTGGCGGTACAATCTCTCCTGGATACAGGAGTGATAGTGTCTGTGCCTCTGGCTCAGAGAGGCAGGGGGTACTATTCCATGCTGTTCCTAGTCCCGAAACCGAATGGGTCGTCTCGGCCCATTATCAACCTCAAGTCTTTGAACAAATTTGTGAAAGTTTCCAATTCCGCATGGAAACGCTTTGCTCTATAGTTCTGGCTTTGGAGCCCAAGGTCTATATGGTATCCCTGGACATACAGGATGCTTACCTGCATATTCCTATTGCTGTGTCGGATCAGCAATACCTGAGGTTTGCTATTGGCAACCTACAGTTTCAATTCCAGGCCTTACCTATTGGTCTAACCACGGCTCCACAAATTAACTAATCAGAGGTTCTCCTTCGTCATCTGGTACTCATGGTCCAATTCCTACAAGCCCACGGGTGGCTCATCAACTGGAAGAAATCTTTCCTGGTACCTGCACAGAGCATGGTGCACCTGGGTGCATTGTTGGACACTCACAACCAGCGGTTGTTTATGTCTCCGGAGAATGTCCTGAAACTTCAGGACAAAATAAGACGCTTCCTATCCTGCCCACGTGTGTCGATACACTCGGCGATGCCAGTGCTGGGCCTCATGGTGTCTACTTTCGACATGTTAGAGTATGCTCAATTCACTCCCGCCCTCTCCACAGGTTAAATCTTTCCAAAAGGGATGGCTTGCCTTACCGGATCAGGACTCACATGATCTCCTTAACTCCGGAGGTTCGCCTATCACTGACCTGCTGACTACAGGACCAGCAATTGAGCAGAGGTCGTCCCTTATGGATCTCCAACTGGGTCCTTCTGACGACTGATACCAGTTTGCGGGGTTGGGGCGAGGTGTTGGAGCAACACTCTCTTCAGGGTCGGTGGACCAGGGAGGAATCTCTTCTCCCGATAAACATTCTGGAACTGCGGGCAGTGTTCAGTGCATTGACACTAGTCCTGCCTCTGGTACAGAACAGGCCTGTTCAAGTACAGTCAGACAGTGCCACCACAGTGGCGTACATAAATCATCAAGGCGGCACTCAAAGCCGCATGGCAATGAGGGAAGTGTCAAGGATACTTCAGTGGGCGGAACACCATCTGCCAGCCATATCGGCAGTGTTAATTCTGGGAGTCCTCAACTGGGAAGCGGACTTCCTCAATCGTCAGGATGTACACGCTGGAGAGTGGAGCCTTCATCCGGAAGTCTTTCAACTCCTAGTGGACAAGTTGGGCATACCAGACGTAGACCTGATGGCGTCTCGACACAATCACAAGGTTCGGGTCTTCAGAGCAAGGATAAGGGATCCTCAAGCAGCATTTGTGGACGTACTGGCAATTCCATGAAACTTTCTGCTGCCGTACGTGTTCCCTCCGGTGTCACTTCTGCCCAGGGGAATACGGAAGTTCAAGCAAGAAGGAGGAATACTACTTCTAATCGCTCTGGCGTGGCCAAGACTGCATTGGTTCTCAGACCTGCAGGGTCTCTCGATAGAGCGTCCTCTTCTACTTCCGCAGTGCCCAGAATTCCTCGTTCAGGGCACTTGTGTTTACCAGGATCTGGCCTGGGTGGCTTTCACGGCGTGGCTCTTGAAGCTTCAATACTGAGGGCCAAAGGGTTTTCTGAGGCGGTCATTCAAACTATGTTGAAGGCCCGTAAACCGGCTTCTGCTCAGATTTATTATAGTGTCTGGAACTCTTACTTCACATGGTGTGCTGCTTTGAATTTTGGTGCATTCAAGTTCAGTACTGCCAATCTTTTGGCTTTCCTACAACAGGGTCTGGACTTAGGCCTTCGTCTGGCCTCCCTCAAAGTTCATATTTCTGCCTTGTTGATATGGTTTCAGAGAAAAATTGCGACTCTGCCTTATGTTCATACATTCACTCAGGGTGTTTTACGGATTAAACCTCCATATGTTCCTCCTGTGGAGAGATCTTTGGATGTGGTACGGGCTCTCCGTATTTATGTGAAAAGAACAGCTTTGCTTAGGAGATCTGACTCTCTTCGTTCTCTTTGGTTTTCACAAACGTGGCTGGCCTGCTAATAAGCAGACCTTGGCCAGATGGATTAGAATGGTAATTGCACATGCTTATTATGTACAGGCTGGTCTTACAGCTCCTGCTACCATCACAGCCCATTCTACTCGGTCTGTTGGACCTTCTTGGTCGGCCCGCCGTGGTGCGATCCTTGAACAATTGTGCAAGGCGGCTACGTGGTCCTCAGTGAACACGTTCATAAGGTTCTATGCCTTTGATACTTCCTCTCCCAGGATGCTTCCTTTGGACGCCGGGTTCTTGTGCCCGCTACAGTGCGTCCCCTCCCATGAGGAATTGCTTTAGGACATCCCCGATGTTATCCCTGTGGAATACCAGTGTACCCCGCTGCAGAAAAGGAGATTTATGGTAAGAACTTACCTTTGTTAAATCTCTTTCTGCGAGGTACACTGGATTCCACAGGGCGCCCACCCTGACGCACTTAGCTTCTTTCGGTTTGTATGGCATTAGCCGCTGGTACCTTCTCCTGTCGTGAGAATGTGGTGTATATGGCTACTAACTGTTATTGTCTCTCTTACCTGCTACTGTATTGGACTGGTTAACAAAACTGAGCCCCAGTGACTGGAGGCTGGGATATAGAGGAGGCGGCGCTATGCATTCTGGAAACAGTCAAGGCTTTGAGCCTGTTGGTGTCTCGGATCAAGATCCAAATCTACACCCCCCGATGTTATTCCCTGTGGAATCCAGTGTACCTCGCAGAAAGAGATTTCACAAAGGTAAGTTCTTACCATAAATCTACTTTTTTGTTGTTGTTGTTGTTTTTAAAAAAAATGTTTACATTTGTAATTCCTCTGTTCCATCTTTCAAGAACATGTCTCCTGTATAGAGTTGGTTATAATAAAAGGAAAAATGCCTATGAGAATGTACATAATATTGTCATTTAACATGCAAAGCTCAGTGTGAGCACAGTCCTTTACCAGATAAATACACTATGCACTAAGACTGCTATATTCCCTTTAAAGTTATAGATTGTTTAATGAAAGTATTTCAGCTGTTTTACAGTGATTTCATGAGACGCCTTGTGATGTCTAAGATTACTTTTAAGCCCCTTTTGGGAAAGCACTTTAGTTACAGGCAGGTATTACCCATCTGCTGGTGCCATAATGTGACTTTACCACTGCTTGTGCTTATTCTGTTACAGAACATGAACAACAGAAGCTCACACCTGGACAGATGGGTGGCTCTGTGCCTCACAGAGGTCTCTCGCGTGTAATGTCTCCGGTCAGCGGAAACGTACCCAGAGGTTACCTGCACACACAGCAGGAGTCCGTCAAGAAGGACTTTAGTCCATCCCGGCCATCTTCTGTGTTTGGCCAAGTAGTTCATCCAGATAGATCCAAAACGCTGGAGGACCTGTTACATGAGGAGGACACGGAAGAGTATACTGGCAAGTGATGTGTAGTCTGGGCTCATGGTTTGAGTTGTGTGTTCTGCAGTTCTGTCTTCCACAACTACACCACACACGTGCAAGAATGAAACATTGTACATGTGTAAAACTTTCTTTTCTTCCTTTTACAAAATATAGGTGATGAATCTGAATCTGAAACTGACGGTTCCTCAAAGAGTGAAGATTTGTCAAGTGTACTGCGAGATGAGCAGCTTATTAAGAACAATGCTGAATCTGGTAATGAAGAAGACAGGTAATATATTGCCCCTACTGCTCAGTCTAGGTGTAGATGGAGTCCCCTTTCCAGTTCTGGATGACCAGTTCAGCTATAAACTCCCTCTGCCTTCCCCATCAGGCACCTGCACCTCAGGTGATGGGACAGGGAGGCCTCATAGCTCAGTCATAATGGATCTCCCTGTGCTCATTAACAATGACTGTCTAATCTTCAGTCCTTAGGAAGTAAGTAAGCTGTTGTAAACAATACCCCCCCCCCCCCCAAAAAAAAATAATAAAAAAAAAAAAAAAATAATAATAAAAAATAAATAAAGCAACTTAAAAAAAAAACCCACCCAAAGCATTGTTTCGGACTGTACAGAGATTGAGCAGAATTAGCTACTAATGCAGACGTGTATTTGTTGATACTTCACATTATTGGTACTTTACGTTTGTCTACCTGTTTAGCATTTCGGGGGATATTTATGAAAATGTACATTAGGAAATGAAGCAAAACATCTGATTCCTGCCAACATTTCCTTTGCATCAGTTTCTATAAATATGGTGTTTGCTAATGAAAGCTCACATTGATTTTATGTCGGTTTATGTTTTTATTTTTGTGTGTGCTTCCTGGTTCTTAAAGGGTAACTCCCCCAGTCTGTGGAAGTGAATATTTAGTTTTTATTCTACTTGGGCATTCATTTAGCCACTGTAAATTAACCCCACTAGCTGGCACTATTAGGGATTTTGTTTCATCTGCCTGGAGTAACAAAATCTCCGATATGTGCAGAGTTTTCGAGATCGCGAAAAAAATAATTGTGGTAAAAAAAAAAAAAATTTTTTTTTATGCGAAAACAGATCACGAGCTATTGAATATCAAACCCCCCACCCTCTGGTGTACTTATTTTCAATAAACATTTTATGTCTTTCTACTAATATTAGTTTGACTGATGACCAAAGCAGATCTACCACCTGTGTTTTGCCATATTATCTTTGTTGATTGCAGTATGATGTATTCTGTAGGCCAATTATATCTGACATGAAGGAGAGGAAGAAATCCTTTGAGGAGTTCTTGGAAGAGCAGATGAGGATTGAAGAGCATAGACTGCAACAAACTAAAGTGCAACAGGTATCTGTAAACTCACTGATGAAGCTTCCCGATAATAGGTGGTGCTGAACAAGTGCCCACTACTTGGCTGCGTCTCGTTTGCATCCCAGTGTAGGAATGATAGGAGTCATGGGGCGGGATGTATTGAAGTCCGATTCGTCGGCCATGCGGGATGCTGGCCGCCAAATCGGACTTCATTACATCCCGAACTCGGACATTTTTTTTTAAAGGGGCAGTCATGTACAAAGTGTCTTTTACATGATCGCCCCTTTTAAAAAAACGTCTCCGTTCGGCCGGCATCCCACACGGTTGCCAAACTCGGACTTCATTACATCTTGCCTGTGGAGTTTTTTTTATCATCAGAAACTTGTAGTTTTGAAATAAAATATTTTGGCTTAAATAAAACATTCTAGTTTGAGATTTTTTTAAATAACTTTTATTAGAAGTTTATTGGGCTTTTTCCCTCCACAATTATTTTTGGTTTCAAACTTGAGTATTTGGATACCCCGAAGAAACACGTGTATATATCTTGTCAGCAAAGCATGTGATACTTAACGCTACCAAGGATTACTGCTGACTTTATGTACTGGAAGCACCGGCAGTCTTGCCACAAAATGCAGGTCTGTGTTTCTATTGTTGAGAAAATACTATAATCTTTTAGGTTACTAAAATCTTTGAAGTTATTTTCTTTTAAAGTTTTTTAGCATTGTTCTTTATTATTTTGTTTTTCTCTCCATACTGTAGAGTGGGGAAGAACCGGCAAAGAGTAATACAAAAGTAAAAAGACCTTTCCTTCGAAGGGGTGAAGGACTTTCTAGATTTAAAAATGCAAATCCCAGACTGAAGAAACCTGTTCCTCAGGAAGTCCCAGAAGTTACAGTTCAAGTCCAAAGGAAAATTGCACCCTTCGGCAAAGGGCAAGTGCCTGAAAACAGTTCACGTGCAGCTAAAGTAGCAAGTCAATCTGCAAGAGAAAAAGCTGAGCTAATGCAGAAGAAATTGGTGCTTAAAAACCACAACGCAAGACATGGCACTCCTGTTACAACATTACATGGACAGCCACAAAATAAACCTAGTGTCAGTGGGAGAAGTTCTGTTACACTGGAGAGAGAAGTTATGTTAGACATTGATAAAGAAAATGTGGACAGCACAAAACCAACTGAAGCAATTCATAAACAAACAACGGAGGTCCAAGACCATGTAAAGGATAGCCCACCGGCCAGTGCTAACCCTTCAGAGATGTCTTTCGAAGTTTCCTTTCAAAAACGACAAGTGCTCTTGGAAAAGGAGAAACATAAGGAAAATTACGAATTAGATGAGTTTTTGCTTCTAGAACAGGCTGCTGAGGACATCTCCTTCTCCAGCAACTCCTCTTTTGTACAGAAGCTTCTTAATCAAGACTATCACGTTGACAGTGGGCATCGCAGGTTGTCTTCTACTCCAGTTAAATCTGCAGAAAAGCAGCAGGAAAAAGTGACTAGCAATGCTAGGAATGTGAGTAGTGGAAGGCTGAATCAGAAGATGGAAGAGCTTGGATCAGCTTTTAAACCTTCCACCGTTTCGTCACTTGGACAGAAAAGTGGGAAAAAAACGTCTGAATTGTTTAAGGGCAGCAAGGAAGAGGTGAAAAAATCCAAAGATTCTGAACCTGTTACAAGTGAAGGAGATTACGCATCGTCTGGGGATGAACACAGCAACTCCACTTCAAGTGAAGAGGAAGATTTAGAAAGCGATGGCACCAGCAGAGAAGATGACCCTAAGGCCGAAGAACTTGAGGGACTTTCTAAAAAACTTACCAAGGACGGCAAGGGTAGAGACTTTGACTTAGATTTATCAGATGGAGAAGATCATGACAATGATGAAAAAACGCTGTTGGCCAACAGGAGTAATACTTCTTTAAACAATGACCATAGCTCATCATCTTCTGATTCAAGTCATATAGAGTTCGATGATGAACGGACTTGGGATGACCTTGGTAATGTGGCAAGTTTGAAGGGTATTTATGAAAGTAATTTTGCTACAAAAGAGTTTATCCCATTTGAATATACCAGCAGAAGTCCTACAGATGTTCCTGACATAGCCATCAGAAGGAAGGTGGCATCAAAGAAGAACCAGATAAAAACGGCATCCTCTAGTACTCCAGATACCCCACCAGCGTCCGAACTTATGATGAAACTCTTTCCGGTACTGAAGCCCAAAATAAAGCCAGAATCCCTGACTGTATCCAAAACTGCAACAAATCAAGAATGGCCTGGTAAGAAAATTTGTATGTCCTTTTTAGGAATTTATCACACGGGATAACTTCTATCTATCCAGAAGCTTCCATATTCTGCATTTTGCACGTTACTTGAGACTACCTGTTTTTAAATCCTTTAGTGTGTAATTTTTAATGTCCTATTAATCACTGTTGTCTTCCAGGAGATGCTGTCCGGTCTCAACTTCTGAGAGAAAAACTAGTTGAACTGGAAACCGAAATTGAAAGATTTAAGATGGAAAACGCTTCACTGGCTAGACTTCGCGAAGACAAAGAAAAAACTTTAGAAAATCTCAGGTTTGACATATTTTAAATTAATTTAAACTGACAAAAGTACAGCATCTTGTTCTTAACCTGTTGGTTTTACTTTTTAGTTGATGGTTGTCCCAGTAAAATGAGAAGGGATCCAACAAACGACTATGGCGTAGATTTACTAAGGGGCTGTTTAATAAAGTTGCTGAGTAGCAATGAAACTAGATTAACTGAGTTCTAAACCGGCAGTAGGAATAACTTTTTATACTTTTGATAGTACTTAACCAAACCATTTGCTTAGTCCATATTTGGGTTGTGATTATGCTTTTAAATCTCCTTTTTGAAATGGCCCCTTTTGTTTGTTATTGTACATTTCTGTCACGCTAGTGTTACTTATGAAAGGGCTAACACAGTGTAAACCGTTTAATACAATTATTTACTTATGTGATATGTAAAGCACACATGCCATCTTTTTCTGAAGGCTGAACCAATGCATGAGAATGCATCTTACTAATTCCCCGGTACCAGTGAACCTTCACATCTCTGTCATGTTATTGCTACCTAACACGGGGTTCGACAAATTTTTGTAAAATCTAGGAAGCAGCCTAAAAGTTTATGAGCCAGACGATCGTCCATGACCGAAATATCTGAAAAGTTGTATTGGCCACCACACATGCCCGTTCAGTGCCCCTCAGCCTCCCCACGTGCCATCAGTTTATCACACATGCATCTTCAATGGTCATTAGAATCTGCCACATGCTCATACCTGCCCCTAATTCAAAATATGCCATGCAGTAGTACCCGCCAACAAGCTTCTCCTGCTCTGGGACCAACCCAGTGTCCAGCTCCCCTGAGAATCACACTTCTCCATTGTACCTGCTGTGCCGGAGCAGCAGGGAGAAGGACCAGGCTTCAGTCAGCCATCCATAAACTTGGGTACATGTTTCATGGACAGAACAGAGAAGGTGGAGCCACATTGAATGTGGGGGGCGGGCGCTCGCTCCTCCATCATGTGATAGGAATGCAATGTCCCACCCACCTACAGCCTGTGACTACCTCTGAAGTAGTGGCTTTTTTTCCCTTTAACAAGCAGCTTTATTAGTACATGGCTCTTGTAAAGATACTAAAATACCAGGACTAAAATCTTAGTTACCATGGTGACCTGGCACCTAGGATTTGTTGAGATGTGGCCTAACAAATTGATGGGTTGCATTCTTATTCAGCCTGCAGAATGGCTTCCTCTACTGCCTGTAATCAGTAGATGCACTTTAAGTCTGTCTATTGTTGGGAGATGATTTCCTAATGGATAAATCGTTACCTCTTGCTTTAACAGGAAGGAAGTTGCGGACTTTGAACAACAAAAAGCAAAGGAGCTGGCAAGGATTGAAGAGTACTCAAAGGAGGAAATGAAGAAACTCCAGAAAGAACGTAAAGTGTTTGAGAAGTATGCTAATGCCGCCCGTGCAATGCCCGATAAGAAGGAACGTGAGGAAATTCAGGTGAGGAGAATGTGACTTTTTTTGTTTCGTTTTTTTGTGTTTAGTTTTTGTAGAACTTTATGTCTAATTATCAATATGTAGGGGTTTGCGAGCATTGCCACCGAAGGACTGCACCGGTGGCACCTGTTTTGGTTTGCAGGGTGCCAGAAACTTTATCCTGGTGAGCCGCCCTGGCACATTCTTAGGAAATGGCCAGGTCTCTGCTTTCTGGTCCTGAACCCATGTTCGTGAAGTCACGTTTGTGTGGTGGAGAAGAGGGTGTGTGGAACTGTCCCAGGGTGCATTAATGCCCTGTTAAGGACCTTATTAATGCTTTATTTTATTGCACTTTTCTCAGAAAGTTTGAAAACGCCACTTCTACTGTATTAATCCTGTGATGAGGCTTAACCAGGCATCACAGTCACACTCCAACTAGTCCACTCGTTGTGTTCCTAAGTTTCTTTACCATCTGGCACCATGACCTCTTCCTTTTTATTTCAAATCTAGTCCAGTACTTATCATATGGATATTCCAATATGGGCACCTTCATCATTTATTTTGTGTTTTTTAATTTCTCATTAGACTTTAAAGCAGCAGGTCCATAACCTGCAGGAGGAGCTGAAGAAGAAAGAGACAAAATGGTCAACTACGCATGTGCGCCTCAGAAATCAGATAGAAACCTTAATAAAGGAAAATGGAGAGCTTCGGGACGAAATTAAGTTTATGGAAAAAGTTAGGCTAGAAACCTGGAAGAAAGCGGAGACCGCTGAGATGAAAAAGAAGACTGGCGATGGTCCCACAACACACCTGAGAAGAGCAGAATCTGTTGTAAGTGGACTTCAGCCCTGCATTAGGAATTTGCTGAGCACAGTTGTGGATAAAAAAGGATAATCGGTTTGAAAATGTTATGGCTTCATCTTGGTTTGTTTCCAGAGTCCCCTTTCAATGCTAAAGCAGAGGCGTACGTCTGCTCCTGAGCCAGAAAAGAGCACAAAGATTCTCCGAAGCCAAACGCCGGTTAAAGGTATGTGTTTGATAACTGTGCCTATAAATTCACCTCTCCCCCTATTTATATTCTAGCATTCATAACAAAGATACGGTCTGTTTTTTAAAAGATTGTTGAAATGATTTTTTTTCGTTTGGTGGAAGTTTTAAATTGTCCCTGTTGTAGTAATTTTCTTTCTAAGTTTATCAGTTTCTTATGCTGTATGTGAGTAACTCTGGCTTTGTCCTCGCTATAACACTGCAGTGGTGCATTGATGATTGAGGTACATATCATTTATGTACAGCTCTATAAGGTCCTGCCAGAGCATATAAGAGTGACTGAGGTCTGGGCTGTGATTGGCCATTTCAAAACCCTCATTGTTTTCTGTTTCACTTAACCCAGTTGTAGATTTGAGTTATCTGGGCTGATTCTGAGTGAGAGTTTTAGCATATAACTGGTGTGCAGACGCAAATGTATGTATTTAGGAATATCTCCGCCTGGTTCAGAGTCAGACAGATCTTATTTGCGTGAAATGAGCATTAGTATGGAACTGTTCTGTCATGGGTGTGCTGCTAGAGTTGTGTGCTATTCTGAGTTGTGCATACTGGGAAGGGAAGGCTGTGTCTTACGGATGTGTTGTACTTCGCATGGGGCTGCTGCAATAGCCAATATTAATGTGACCGCTGCGGCTGTCAACGTAAAAACAGGAGACAGAGCGGCTTCCCACTTGAAACTTTTGGAAACCCATATTAGCATAAGTTAGTAAAGGAGGCTTCCACTGCATCATCCAAACACAGCCACTGTGTGTCTGACTTAGAATTGGCCTCATTGTCCTTTGGTGTTATCCAGTGTTAGATGGCCTCAGAGTTTGTCTAAAATAAAGACCAATTCAAGGTGCATTCAGTAATCATCACCTTTAATCAAGGTCCCTCAGGGTGGCTGTAATACCCCTTTCAGACATGCTCCAAATTTCCCAGGATTTTTCACATGAACGCGCATCATCCCGGGAATTTGGCATGTGTGAAAGGTCCCAACCCGGGAAGACAACCCGGCTTAGGTCTGAAAGGTGCAACCCGGGAATTTGCTCCCGGCTTGCACCTACACACCTCTGATTGGTGCTAGACTGGAAGGGGCGGAGCTGTCTGGAGGGCGCATGCGCCGGCTGCTGTTGTCCGTGCTGCAGTGTAGTTGAGCAGCCGGCGCAGCTAACAGATGGGCCTGTTGTGGTGAGTGTGTGTGTGTGAATTTGTGTGTGTGTATATCACATGTATGTGTGTGTTTGAGTGTGACGTGTGTGTGTGTGTGTGTGTGTGTGTAACGTACGAGTGTGACAAGAAAAAGAAAAAAGCAATACTTCCCTGCGCTGTGTGTGTGTGTGTGTGTGTGTGTGTGTGTGTGTGTGTGTGTGTCATTAGAGTAGCCTGGTCTGCCCTGGCTGTCAGGGCAATTCAGGCTTCTGTCTGAAAGGGGTCGACCCGGGAATTTCACAGGTCTCAGGTTAAGTGTGAAAGGGAGTCCCAGCAAAAACCCGGGATTTTTCAGAGGTGAAAATCCCGGGTCTGAAGCAGTGAAATTCCCGGGTCCTATGTCTGAAAGGGGTATTAGTATGAGGTTCTTCTGATATGCTTTCTTCTAGTTTTGCATGCACAATGCTGAGCGTTAAAACCAATCTGTGGGTTTCATCTGTCCAGAGGACATTGGGGGTGATTCAGACCTGATTGCTTCTGTGCATTTTCGCACAGCGGGCGATCAGGTCCTAACTGCGCATGAGTATGCACTGCAATGCGCACGTGCGTCTGACAACAACAATGGGCATCGCCAGTCGGCGACGAGTTGGTGCGAAAAATCCTATTGCACGGGCGTTCACAAGGTGATTGACAGGAAGAGGCCATTTGTGTGTGGCAACTGAGCGTTTATTGGGAGTGTCCGGAGAAACGCAGGCGTTCCTAAGTGTTTTCAGGGAGGGTGTCTGATGTCGGTTCCGGCCCCGATTAGCCTGTTCTCCTTGCACAAGTCCTGGGCTGCGCACACACTGGATTTTTGCAGCTCGGCATGGCGAATTTAAACTCCCCGGGGGGGCGGCGACTATCTGAACGCAGGACAGCAAAGTTTGCAGCTAACCAATCAGATCTGAATCACCCCCATTGTTCCAGGCATCTTGTGCTTTGTGTAAACGCAGCTTGCAACCCTAAGTCGTACAGCAATTTTTTGTTTTTCGTTAGACAGTGATAGCCGCACTTCACACTGTTGAATCCTTTTCTGATGATGAAGTTAAAATGTTAACATCTTCCATGTTCCCAAAGGCCTATACTGTATTTCCCTTGCAGTTTTACTCTGGGAGAACCAGTTGATCTGATCTTATAAGTTTGCTGGGAGGATCTCCTTGGTAGACTGACAACTTCAGTATTCTCTGTCTGTAAATAATATCTATCAATGTAGTACAATGGACTTCAAATTGTTCACGCGGCTTGATAACCATTCCCGGGCTGATGCGGACGCAGCAACAGTCCCTTGTCTTGCACCGTTTCTTTTCCAAGCTCTTCTCTCCTTGGCATTGTAATAACAGAAACCTGAGTGCTCCAGACCGAGCGGCTATTTGTTTGGCCTTTATATATAGCTGGTATCACTTCCTGGTGATAGAATTCTGAAGTGTGCTTGGTTAGCAGCACCTGGCTCAGGTTACATTGGTGATTGATTGGCAGTAAGGCCGTGTTTTCTCTTCTGCACATCACTTGTTCATGTCATTTATTGTTTTGTTGACTTAAATATGTTTGTACTGTAGGTTATGTGTCACATGAGAGTAAATATTAGGACTTTTTGAGGAATTAGGTGATTGGTCATTAAGTGTAAAATCACAGAGAGTATACTTTTTATTTTTCATATCCTGGAATATTTTATGTTAGACTTTCTATCAAATTGCCATTCTGTAGGAGTGCCTTGCGTGCATCAAAAGATTAAATAAACACATTTTCTGAGGATAACCACTAAACCAAAACTAATATTTTTAGGTCTCTATGTAAACGCAGATCAAACCATCTAATCTACAGTTTAGTATGGACGTTGTAATGGTTGGCATTACTGCCTCACAGCATTGAGGTTTGGGTTCAATTCCCACCATGGCCCTAACTGTGTGGAGTTTGTATAGTCTCCCTGTGCTTGCGTGGGTTTCCTCTGGGTACTCCGGTTTCCTCCCACAATCCTAAAACGAGATTTATGTTCTTACCTGTTAAATCCTTTTCTTTGAGTTCATAGGGAGCACAGGATTATTTGGTGCCCAGACTATAACCTCTCCAGGCTATACCCTTGGTATTGTGCTCCCTAGTGGACGATTGCAGTCGGACAACGTGACCACAGTGGCCTACATAAACCGACAAGGCGGAACGAAGAGCAGGGCTGCAATGTCAGAGGTGAGAAGAATCCTCCTCTGGGCAGAAAGGCACGCGGTAGCGATGTGAGCAATCTTCATTCCGGGAGTAGACAACTGGAAAGCAGACTTCATCAGCAGACACGATCTCCATCCAGGAGAGTGGGGCCTCCACCCGGAGGTGTTCGAGGAGGTAACCGGTTGGTGGCGGGTTCCTCACATAGACATGATGATGGCCTCCCGGCTCAACAAGAAGCTGCGGAGGTACTGTTCCAGATCGATAGACCCACAGGCAGTGGCGGTGGACGCACTAGTAACACCGTGGGTGTTCACGTCAGTGTATGTGTTCCCTCCACTTCCTCTAATTCTAAAAGTTTTACAACTTATAAAAAGAACAAAGGTTCTAGCAATCCTCATTGCTTCGGACTGGCCAAGGAGGGCTTGGTATGCGGAGCTGCTGGATCTACTGTTAGAAGATCCAAGGCCCCTACCTCTTCGAGAGGATCTTCTACTGCAGGGGCTGTTCACTTACGTTTGACGGCATGGCGGTTGAGCGCCAGATCTTAGCTCGGAAGGTTATTCCGATCAAGGTTATTCATACCCCGATACAGGCTAGGAAGGGGGTAACATCTAAACATTACCATCGAATTTGGAAAAAATATGTGTCTTTGGTGTGAATCAAAAACATTTCTTGCGATGGAGTTTCAACTTGGACATTTTCTCCTTTTTCCTGCAAGCAGGTGTGGATATGCGCCTGAGATTGTGCTCCATCAAGGTCCAGATCTCAGCTTTATCCATTTTCTTCCAAAAACAATTGGCTGTCCTCCCTGAGGTTCAGACCTTTTTGAAAGGGGTTCTGCACATCCATCCTCCCTTTGTGGTGCGCCAATAGCACCCTGGGATCTTGATGGGGTGTTACAGTTCCTGCAGTCGGATTGGTTTGAGCCTCTACAGCAGGCTGAAATCAAATTTCTCACGTGGAAGGCAGTCACTTTGTTGGCCTTAGCTTCTGCTTGACGTGTGTCGGAATTGGGGGCTTTGTCCTGTAAAAGTCCCTATCTGGTCTTCCATGAAGATAGGGCGGAACTCAGGACTCGTCCACAGTTCCTTCCTAAGGTTGTGTCAGCTTTTCATATCAACCAACCGATTGTGGTGCCAGTGGCTACTGACTCCTCAATTGCTTCAAAGGCCTTGGATGTTGTGAGGGCTTTGGAGTTTTATGCGAAGAGGACGGCTCGTCATAGAAAATCTGACTCTGTTTGTCCTCTTTGCTCCCAAGAAAATTGGGTGTCCTGCTTCTAAGCAGTCAATTTCATGCTGAATCAGGTTCACCATCCAGCATGCGTATTCTACGGATTGCCGTGTCCAAAATCTGTTAAGGCCCACTCTACTCGTAAGGTGGGTTCTTCCTGGGCGGCTGCCCGGGGTGTCTCGGCTATACTGCTTTGCCAAGCAGCTACTTGGTCTGGGTCGAACATGTTTGCTAAGTTTTACAAGTTCGATACTTTGGCCTCTGATGACCTCCAGTTTGGTCAAGCAGTTTTACAGGAGCCTCTGCGCTGTCCCTCCTGTTCTTGGAGCTTTGGTACATCCCCATGGTACTAATATGGACCCCAGCATCCTCTAGGACAGACTTTTTCAACCAGTGTGCCATGGCACACTAGTGTGCCGCAACCAGTTGCAAGGTGTGCCGCGGAGCCAGAGCAGCTTCTTGCACCTTCAGAATGAACTGTTGGCCCGGGCTCTTCTTAAAGGATCAGTCATGCTCCGGCCATGACCTATGCCTTGGTGACGCGGAGGTGTTATATCATAGGTCACGGACAACCGCGTCTCATCACTCAGCCAGCCCACCCGCATACACAACTTCCATTTCCTGCCTGCATCCACAGCTTTCCTTGGTCACCCACATCCACACCTGCCCGACCTCCCGCTGCTCAGTATTTGCAGCACTCCACTATGAATAACCCCCACCACTGAGGGACAGGGAGGACAGCTGACCGGTAGGGGCTAATATTTTTTTTTTTTTTTTTTTGTAAGTACTGTTTATTGAAAATTTTTACCAAAGTACAATAGACAATGTACAGGAGGATGGGGGAAGGGGAAGACAGAAGGAAAAATGGGAGGGAAGGGGGAGGGAGTGGGGTACAGCAATGCAAACATATGATATCAAATAAGCAAGTATATCAAAAACCGTATGTCAACGGGGGAGGGGTGTTGTAGTACGCCAGCCATGGGGACCAAATATCAGTAAAGGTGACTGCATTGCTCTCGATCACACTAGAGAGGAACTCCATATGGTAAGTATCCCAGACGGTAGCAATCACAGCCGCAATGGATGGAATTGTGTGCGATTTCCAGTGGAAAGCAATCTTACATCTCAGTGCGGTCGTGATGTGCCAGATGAGCTTTTGAGAGGATTTCGGTGTTCCGGGGATGGGTCTCGGGAAAAGGAAGGACGGGGAAGAGGGCATATTCACTCCAGTGATTCGCAAAATCAATCTCCGAATGACCTTCCAGAGTGATGCTATCCTGGGACAATCCCAAAGTATATGGAGCAGGCTACCCTCCGATCCGCAGCCCCTCCAACATCTATCCGACGCAGAAGGGAATATTCTACGCAGTCGTGTCGGAACCAAGTACCAACGGACATATAGTTTAAACGAATTCTCTCTATGTCTAATGGAGGTCGCAGAGGAAACTAGGTTCTGTTTAATCTGTTCCCAGGTGTCTGTCTCTCTGTGATCCTGTAAGTCCGCTTCCCAAGCTATTTCATGAGGTGCCAATGTGGGCAGGTCATGAGTAAGCATGAGGCGATATATCGATGACAATAGGCCCTTAGAGGGAGAACGAAGGAAGCATAATGATTCCAGGGGGGATCGGGACAAAGAGCTGTGTGATTGGAGAAATGCTATGTGAAAGCTACGTAATTGCAGGTATTTTTGAAGAAGCATTGCGGAGGGAGTCCATATCGATTCTGTAAATCTGGGAAGGCTGGAACATAGCGTGACAGTGCAATATCGTTGATAAACAGAAGATCGTGAGCCGACCAGTGCTGGAAGGCATGTGAGGTCCGTCCTTCGGCGAACAGTGGGTTGTCCCAAAGGGGAGCAAGAGCGGGAGGGGAGGATAGTAGAGCAAAGATCTTAGTGAGCCTATCCCATAGAGAGATGGTGAATGTTATAGATGGGAAATTAGTATATTCAGGGGGTCTATGAGATCGAGGGATCCATAGAAGGGTGGAGATGGAGCGTACACGAACGAGTTCGGATTCCAATTGAACCCATCTACGAGAAGATATGTGCGAGTGCCAGAGAACGGCCTGTGATATATGGGCCGCATAATAGTACTATTTAATATTGGGTACTCCAAGTCCACCCTCCCTGGCCCTGTTATAGAGCGTCTTGAATCTAACCCAAGGCCTTTTGCCTGACCATAAAAAGTGTGAGAATTTCTTCTGCAAGTCTAAGAACACTTGAGGGGATCCGCACCAGCAGTGCCTGAAAGAGATACAGGAGGCGAGGTAGGATATTAATTTTCAGAGCGTTGACTCGGCCAGACCAAGAAATGAACTGACCAGACCATCTCTGGAGATCGCCAGTGACACTATGAATCAACCCAGGGTAGTTAGCTGCATATAGTTGGGAATAATGTCTGGTGAGATATACGCCCAGGTATTTCAGGCGGGATTTTTTCCAGTCAAATTTGAAATTGTTACATAGGGAGGCTTTCAACGGGGTTTGTAGGTGAAAGTCCAATACCTCTGTCTTAGATGCGTTGACTTTGAAATTTGAAATAACACCAAACTCCTGTATGATTTTGAAAAGGTTTGGGAGGGAGATATGCGGGTTCGAGAGAGTGAGCAAAATATCATCCGCATATAGGGAGATCTTGAATTGAGAAGAGCCCACAGTGATCCCCGAGATATCCGGGCAGCTGCGGATCCACGACGCCAGAGGTTCTATCATTAAAGCAAAGACAAAGGACAGCCCTGTCTCGTGCCGTTCGCAATCGAGAATGGGGGGGATAGTAGGCCGTTCACTAGGACACAAGCTGACGGGGAAGCGTAGAGGGATTCAATGCCCGTGAGGAAAGAGCCCGACAGACCAAAGCGTCGAAGGGTGCGATCCAAATATATCCATGATATGCGGTCGAACGTTTTTTCAGCGTCTAACCCCATCACCAGGGAGGGGACTCCAGAAGAGTCAGCAAAGTGCAGGGTATCGATCGCCCTTCTAATATTGTCAAAGGCATGTCTGCCTGGGATAAAACCGACCTGGTCCGGGTGAACCAGGGAAGTGATCATCCCCGCAAGCCGGTTAACAAGTATTTTCGCAAATAATTTCAGATCAGAATTTAGCAGTGATATTGGGCGATAGCTGCTACAGTCCGTGGGGTTGCGTCCAGGTTTAGGTATGACAACTATCTCCGCTCTGGTAGTGGAGCTTTCGAAGGGTGTACCAGCTAGTATCGCATTGAACAATATTGTCAGGGCCGGGGTCAGCGTACCATTAAATTTCTTATAGTATAAAGCCGGTAGTCCATCCGGACCCGGAGCTGAGGCATTTCTTAATGATTTGATTGTGATATCAACTTCCTCTGCAGATATCTCTTCATTGAGTAAGTCCATCTGTTGTTTAGAGAGTATCGGGAGGGGGCAGGAAGAGAGGAAGTTGTCTATGCGCTCTTGCAGACTAACGGGGTCACCTAGAGTGGGTAGGTTATACAGGGATTGGTAATATTCCTTGAAACAGTGGGCTACTTGCTGCGGGTCATAAGTCAGCTTGTGACGTTGGTCTTTCAGCGAGAGGATTCTATTCCTCTGTTTGCGAGCGCGTAAGCGGGAGGCTAAGAGGAAGTCCGCTTTGTCACCCTTAGAGTAAAACTTATGTTGTAACCATTGCATGGTTTTAGCGGCTTTGGCCGACAATATTTGGTATAATTGGCCTTTGAGAGCCAGGAGTTTACTATATATAGAACGACTGGGCGTCTGTTGGTGTCGGATCGTTAGCTCTTTGATTTGGTTCTCAAGATCCGCAACCGCCCGGAGATCCTTCAACGTTTGGGCTTTAGCTAGAGAAATAAAGTGCCCCTGGATGGTAGCTTTATGTGCTTCCCAAACTATTGCGGGAGACATCTCGTCCGTGGTATTCAGGGAGAAGAATTCCTTCAGGGTCTCTTTTTTCAGAAGGAGAGCAGAGTTCAATCTCCGACGGAAAGTTGTGGGGGGTGTAGGGGAGGAATCAACAGTCAAGGAGACCGCTAAGTGATCTGACCACACTACAGGGGAGATCGAGGCCTTAATCAGGCCTTGTACAGTGGAAGAGTCTACTAGAAAAAGATCAAGTCTAGAGTGAAGATCATGGGGAATAGAGTAATGAGTGTACGTACGTTCACACGGGTACAGTACCCTCCAAGCGTCGTAATATCCCGAGGACGTTATGTAGTCAGCTAATCGTCTGGATTCCCTGTCAATGGGCTAGGGTTACGAGATTGGGTACGGTCCCACACTAGATCTGGCACAGCATTAAAGTCTCCACCAATTATCACCCGTCCCTTCGATAGTGTATCAAGGTGGGAACGGAAATCGTTGTGGAAGGCGCCCTGCTCCATATTCGGGGAGTAAATTGAGGCTATAGTTAAAAAGGAGTCCCCAAGTTGTAGGACAACAATATTGAAGCGACCCTTGGGATCCGAGAAAGAGTTCTCAATAGTGTAATGAAGTGAGGCATGAAGCAGGATAGCAGTACCTTTACGCTTTTAGGGGGTTGTGGAGTAGAAGGCCTGAGGGTATGCTCTCGAGGCCAAGGAGGGATGTTCAGTTTTAAAGTGCGTTTCTTGTAAAAGAATTATGTCAGCCTTCTGATTTTTAAAGAATTGGATGGCCATAGTACGCTTTTGGGGGGAGTTGAGTCCGTTGACATTCAGTGATACAATGTTAAGAGTCATGGGGGGTTCCAGAGCGAAACTCTGCTCGAGGGAGGTCTGACCGCCCAGCGTGTAGTGCAAAGCTGCTTAGGGGGGGTATAAATGGGATGGGAGAAATTAGGGGCAAAAAACAAGGGGAATGGAGGCCATGTGGCCAACCGAGTATCCGAAAAGGGTCGCAGTCCTAAGGACACGACGTACAACACCACTATAGGGCCCCATCCATACAGGAGGGGGACCTGGTGTTGTGGGGGTGAGGCCGGGAGGAGAACAGAGGCATACCAACTGTCCAACAACCAGAGTAACAGTAAAACGTGAATCATTAACGTGGGCATGGGGGGGAGGGTGGTTTGCGAGGCAAAAAAGGGGGGGGGGATACCCCAGTAACTTGTAGATAGGGCCTGGATGTACTCCAACTAGGGAGGGTCCATTCCAGTGACGGAATGAACCTAGCAAAGGGACAAACCATACCCTAATGTGTCAGGTAAATTATCACAGTATAACATACAAACAAGAAAGTATATAAACGTGTAGCAGTTATTAGAGATAGATAATTATCACCAATTAAGACAATCAAAGCATCACCGAGCAGCGGCATGGGGCGACCCCGGGGTTTTGGTATGGTAGTATCACAAAGTCAGTGAGGTAGTGAGCCGGGGAGGCAGGATGTGAGGGTGCATAAGGGGAAGCTGCACGCCGCTGCGCAGGAAGAATGGGCACTAGGCACAAATGCAGTATAAACAAGAAAACAAACAACATCTCTATAACCTTAAGTTAGAAAAAGATATTCTGTAAGTCCATATAACAAAAACCTGAGAGTCTTGAGGTCGAGTAGCGTGTTCAGCGGGCGGTCGACCATTCAGCACGTGGGGGCGGTCTCGACTTCGGGTTCTCGGGGGAATCTGGGGATGGAGCAGGAGGATAAGTCGAGAAGAGCCCCAGTCGCCGCAGGACCGACAAGCCATCGTCAGGGTTCTTCACCGAATGATTTCGACCGTTGAAGGCGAACTGTAGAGCAAACGGAAATCCCCATCTATATAGGATCTGGCGGTTGCGTAGGGCCTTAGTGACGGGCAACATTTCCCTTCGCTTTTTGAGTGTGGAGGGGGCCAGGTCTTGGAAAATGAGGAGGTTTGATCCCTGATATGGGATAGCAGGAGTGCCTCGGCAGGCGTTGAGCACTTTTGTCTTGATGTGAAAGAAGTGCATGCGAAGGACAATATCTCTCGGGGGTTGGTCTGGGGGTGGTTTTGCACGGAGAGCTCTATGTGCTCTATCCAGCAGAAATTGATCTTCCGAGAGGTCCGGGAGTAGTTGTTGAAAGAGGCCCAGGAGATACTCCGGCGGCGCAGGTGAATCTATCGACTCTGGTACGTTGCGTATTCGCAAATTGTTTCTGCGCGAGCGATTCTCCAGGTCCTCGACTTGTTCGCGCATGAGGTCAACTTCCGACCGCAGTTCCGAGACTTCCTGAGTAACCACATCTTGATAATTGCAGATATCATCAGTCTTACGCTCTAAAGCGTCAGTACGAGATCCTAGGGAGGATATCTCCATTTTAAGTTCCTGAATGGCCGCCCGGAGTTCAACTCTGAATGTTGTCGCAATCCTCTGTACCAAGGAATCATAGGGGTGTTAATCAACAGTGAGAGCCGAGTCAGATCTGGATGGAGAGGACCCCATATCCTGCAGAGTCCCAGGCGAAGCCGGGTGTTGATTCACATTTTTGCCCCTTTTGGGGCCAAAGAATGACGATGCGTCTCCAGGAGGAGCCTTACGGTTTCTGTTAGACATGACCACTATATTTCAGAGCGGAAATGTATAGATTTATAGAGAGAACTGTGAGGGGGGTGGGGTAGAGCCCAATGCCTTGCAGAGAGAGAGAGGTGTTTCACATGGACATCACGGAGGAGTTACACAGGGAGAGTTTGAGACCCGGCCAGCGGTGATTCCCGGTCTTCGATGATCTCCGGGCCGTATAGCGCCTATGCCCGGGGTTGCAGGAAGGACTTGCCGGCTGTCTCAGAAATGGAGTCCCCGGTTCCGGTGCGGGGACTAGGCGCTCAGGTCGTTCTGCGGTCTGGACACAGTAGTCCGCGGTGTGGTCCCAGGCACGAGGAGGTTCAGTGTCGATGTGCCAGCCGCCAGAAGGTCGAATGGTCCAGCGGGGCAGCGCGTCACATGTGCGACCGGCCGGGAGCTTTCGGCGCGCACAGCGGGACGAGACACGCTTTCCGTCTGTCACTTCAGGCCCAGGGGAGGGATCGCCTGCGTCCGAGGTCCCGGGGGGAGGTCTCCACAGGGTATGAGACGTGTGGGGAACACGCGGTAGGCCCGCCGAAGTTCGCTGCGGCTGCAGGCGGGTCTCGGAGCTCGACTTCAGAGCACCCCCAGACTTGAGGTCCCGGTCCCCGGAGGTATAGCAGGCCACGAGTTCGCTGCGGCGGGGATGGTCTCTCAGCGCTACGGAGACCCCCAGCGGGCAGTCCACCGCTGTCAGTATGTCCTCAGTGCACAGCAGGGGCTGATGGATGGTATATGGGGTATATTTTTATGTACCATGTTGGGGGACCCTTCTGGATCAGTCTGCCCCTGTAGGTACACCGGCGGCGCCGAGCACCAGTCACGGGCGCAATCTCTGAGCCCTGGTCAGGTCCTCCTCCACAAGCAGCCGCCGGGCGCCGCTCCCCTCTGTCTCACTTCCGGCGGCTCCGGCTAGCCGGGGACCGAGCAACGCCGCCGATCTCCAGAGGCCGCCGTGTGTAGCGCATAGCTGCTGCTCCGTCACCAGGAGGTAAGGGGTGGGGGATCCACAGCGCCGCTCCACTGGTCTCGGGAGGCCCTCCAGTCCGGGGGAAAATCGAGGTCCCGGTCTAGGAAGTGCCCGTAGGCCGCAATCCGCGGGAGCTCCAAAAGGTGCTCCCCGATTCCGCGGCACTGTCAAGGGCACGTCTGAGTACTTGGAAGGGAGCCGGAGTCAGCTTTACTGTAGATAGGGACAGCAAAGGGCTGTTTAACAGGGTGTAAGGGCTATTAGCTGCAGGAGCTCATGCAGGGCACGTCTGCTGCCATCAGTCTCCAGGCCACACCCCAGGTGGGGGGGGGGGGGGGGGCTAATATTTATGTTATTTCTCCTGTGGGGAGCAATAGGATTTATGGGGGGAACAATGTGAATAATTAATGTGGGAATCAATAGGATTTATGTAGGGAGCAACATGATTTATGTGGGGAGCAATGTGATTGTATTTTCTGTGTAGGCCAATGTATGTGTGGATTATTTTTTTTACTGTGAGGGCCAATGTGTGTTTTTTTTCTTCCTGTGGGGTAACTGATGGTGTGCCTTGGCAATTTTAAAATATTGTTTGGTGTGTCGCGAGTAAAAAAAAGGTTGAAAATCACTGCTTTAGGACATAAGAGAAAATAGGATTTCTCTGAGGTCCTAAGTGGATGCTGGGTACTCCGTAAGGACCATGGGGAATAGCGGCTCCGCAGGAGTCTGGGCACATCTAAAAGAAAGCTTTAGGACTATCTGGTGTGCACTGGCTCCTCCCCCTATGACCCTCCTCCAAGCCTCAGTTAGATCTCTGTGCCCGAACGAGAAGGGTGCACACTAGGGGCTCTCCTGAGCTTCTTAGTGAAAGTTTTAGTTTAGGTTTGTTATTTTCAGTGAGACCTGCTGGCAACAGGCTCACTGCATCGAGGGACTAAGGGGAGAAGAAGCGAACTCACCTGCGTGCAGAGTGGATTGGGCTTCTTGGCTACTGGACATTAGCTCCAAAGGGACGATCACAGGCCCAGCCTGGATGGGTCCCGGAGCCGCGCCGCCGGCCCCCTTACAGAGCCAGAAGAGCGAAGAGGTCCGGAAAAATCGGCGGCAGAAGACGTTCCTGTCTTCAATAAGGTAGCGCACAGCACCGCAGCTGTGCGCCATTGCTCTCAGCACACTTCACACTCCGGTCACTGAGGGTGCAGGGCGCTGGGGGGGGGCGCCCTGAGACGCAATAAAAATACCTTACATGGCAAAAAATACATCACATATAGCTCCTGGGCTATATGGATGCATTTAACCCCTGCCAGAATATACAGAAAATCGGGAGATAAGGCAGCCGGAAAGGGGGCGGAGCCTATCTCCTCAGCACACTGGCGCCATTTTCCCTCATAGCTCAGTTGGAGGGAAGCTCCCTGGCTCTTCCCTGCAGTCACTACACTACAGAAAGGGTTAAAAAAAGAGAGGGGGGCACTAATTAGGCGCAGTATTAAAACATACAGCTGCTATAAGGGGAAAAACACTTATATAAGGTTATCCCTGTATATATATAGCGCTCTGGTGTGTGCTGGCAAACTCTCCCTCTGTCTCCCCAAAGGGCTAGTGGGGTCCTGTCCTCTATCAGAGCATTCCCTGTGTGTGTGCTGTGTGTCGGTACGTTTGTGTCGACATGTATGAGGAGGAAAATGATGTGGAGACGGAGCAGAGTGTCTGTAAAGGTGATGTCACCCCCTAGGGGGTCGACACCTGAGTGGATGTACTGTTGAAAATTACGTGACAGTGTCAGCTCTGTATAAACAGTGGTTGACATGAGACAGCCGGCTACTCAGCTTGTGCCTGTCCAGACGTCTCATAGGCCGTCAGGGGCTCTAAAGCGCCCGTTACCTCAGATGGCAGATACAGACGCCGACACGGATACTGACTCCTGTGTCGACGGTGAAGAGACAACCGTGATTTCCAGTAGGGCCACACGTTACATGATTGAGGCAATGGAAAATGTTTTACACATTTCTGATAATACGAGTACCACCAAAAAGGGGTATTATGTTCGGTGAGGGAAAAACTACCTGTAGTTTTCCTGAATCTGAGAAATAAAATGAGGTGTGTGATGATGCGTGTGTTTCCCCCCGATAACAATTGATATTTTCTAAAAAATTATTGGCAGTATACCCTTTCCCGCCAGAGGTTAGGATGCGTTGGGAACACCCCCTAGGGTGGATAAGGCGCTCACACGCTTGTAAGAACAAGGGCTCTACCCTCTCCTGAGATGGCCGCCCTTAAGGATCCTGCTGATAGAAAGCAGGAGGGTATCCTAAAATGTATTTACACACATACTGGTGTTATACTGCGACCAGCAATCGCCTCAGCCTGGATGTGCAGTGCTGGGTTGGCGTGGTCGGATTCCCTGACTGGAAATATTGATATCCTAGATAAGGACAGTATATTATGGCCTATAGAGCATTTAAAAGATGCTTTTCTATATATGCATGATGCACAGCGGAATATTTGCCGACTGGCATCAAGTATAAGTGCGTTGTCCAATTCTACCAGTAAAGTGGTCAGGTGATGCGGATTCCAAAAGGCATTTGGAAGTATTGCTTTTGAAAGGGGACTTTTGGGGTCGGTCTTTCAGACCTGGTGGCCACGGTAACAGCTGGGAAATCCACGTTTGTACCCCAGGTCGCCTCTCAAAATAAGACGCCGTATTATCAGGCGCAGTCCTTTGTTGGCAAGCGGACAAAAGGTTCCTCTTTTCTGCTCGTGACAGAGGGAGAGGAAAAAGGCTGCAGAGATCAGCCAGTTCCCAGGAACAGAAACCTTTTCCCGCCTCTGCCAAGCCCTCAGTAGGACGCTAGGGCTTTACAAGCTCAGGCACGGTGGGGGCCCGTTCTCAATGAATTTCAGTGCGCAGTGGGCTCACTCACAAGTAGACCCCTGGATCCTTCAGGTAATATCTCAGGGGTACAAATTGGAATTCGAGACGTCTCCCCCTCGCCGTTTCCAAAAGTCGGCTTTACCGACGTCTCCCTCTGACAGGGAGGCAGTTTTGGAAGCCATTCACAAGCTGTATTCCCAGCAGGTGATAATCAAGGTACCCCTCCTGCAACAGGGAACGGGGTATTATTCCACACTATTGTGGTACCGAAGCCAGACGGCTCGGTGAGACCGATTCTAGATCTAAAATCTTTGAACACTTACATACAGAGGTTCAAATTCAAGATTGAGTCACTCAGAGCAGTGATTGCGAACCTGGAAGAAGGGGACTACATGATGTCTCGGGACATCAAGGATGCTTACCTTCATGTCAAAATTTACTCTTCTCACCAAGGGTACCTCAGGTTATAGTACAGAACTGTCACTATCAGTTCAGACACTGCCGTAGGGATGGTCCACGGCACCTCGGGTCTTTACCAAGGTAATGGCCGAAATAATAGTATTCTTTTGAAGGAAAGGAATTTTAGTTATCCCTTACTTGGACGATTCCCTGATGAGGGTAAGATCCAGGGAACGGTTGGAGGTCGGTGTAGCACTATCTCAGGTAGTGTTGCGGCAGCACGATTGGATTCTCAATATTCCAAAATCGCAGCTGGTTCCGACGACTTGTCTTCTGTTCCTAGGGATGATCCTGGACACAGTCCAGAAAAAAGGTGTTTCTCCCGGAAGAGAAAGCCAGGGAGTTATCCGAGCTAGTCAGGAACCTCCTAAAACTGAGCCAAGTCTCAGTGCATCAATGCACAAGGGTTCTGGGTAAAAATGGTGGCTTCCTATGAAGCAGTCCCATTCGGTAGATTCCACGCAAGAACTTTCCAGTGGGACCTACTGGACA
Organism: Pseudophryne corroboree; assembly: GCF_028390025.1. Lineage (NCBI taxonomy): Eukaryota > Metazoa > Chordata > Amphibia > Anura > Myobatrachidae > Pseudophryne > Pseudophryne corroboree. The sequence goes on along the minus strand of NC_086445.1, from coordinate 114,147,266 downwards.
AATGGTCCGGGTCGCATCTTCGGATGCATCAGCGGATAACCCTGTCACCAAGGACAAGGGTATCCATCCTGTGGTGGTTGCAGAGTGCTCATCTTCTAGAGGGCCGCAGATTCGGCATTCAGGACTGGGTCCTGGTGACCACGGATGCCAGCCTGCGAGGCTGGGAAGCAGTCACACAGGGAAGGAATATCCAGGGCTTATGGTCAAGCCTGGAGACATCACTTCACATAAATATCCTGAAGCTAAGGGTCATTTACAATGCTCTAAGCTTAGCAAGACCTCTGCTTCAAGGTCAGCCGGTGTTGATCCAGTCGGACAACATCACGGCAGTCACCCACGTAAACAGACAGGGTGGCACAAGAAGCAGGAGGGCAATGGCAGAAGCTGCAAGGATTCTTCGCTGGGCGGAAAATCATGTGATAGCACTGTCAGCAGTATTCATTCCGGGAGTGGACAACTGGGAAGCAGATTTCCTCAGCACGATCTCCACCCGGGAGAGTGGGGACTTCACACGGAAGTCTTCCACATGATTGTGAACCATTGGGAAAAACCAAAGGTGGACATGATGGCGTCCCGCCTCAACAAAAAACTGGACAGGTATTGCTCCAGGTCAAGGGACCCTCAGGCAATAGCTGTGGATGCTCTGGTAACACCGTGGGTGTACCAGTCAGTGTATGTGTTCCCTCCTCTTCCTCTCATACCCAAGGTACTGAGAATTATAAGACGGAGAGGAGTAAGAACTATACTCGTGGCTCCGGATTGGCCAAGGAGGACTTGGTACCCGGAACTTCAAGAGATGCTCACAGAGGACCCATGGCCTCTGCCGCTAAGAAAGGACTTGCTTCAGCAAGGACCCTGTCTGTTCCGAGACTTACCGCGGCTGCGTTTGACGGCATGGCGGTTGAACGCCGGATCCTAAGGGAAAAGGCATTCCGGAAGAGGTCATACCTACCCTGGTCAAAGCCAGGAAGGAGGTGACCGCACAACATTATCACCGCATTTGGCGAAAATATGTTGCGTGGTGTGAGGCCAGGAAGGCCCCCACGGAGGAATTTCAACTCGGTCGATTCCTGCATTTTCTGCAAACAGGAGTGTTTATGGGCCTCAAATTGGGGTCCATTAAGGTTCAAATTTCGGCCCTGTCGATTTTCTTCCAGAAAGAATTGGCTTCAGTTCCTGAAGTCCAGACATTCGTCAAGGGAGTACTGCATATACAACCCCCTTTTTGTGCCTCCAGTGGCACCGTGGGATCGCAACGTAGTTCTGGGATTCCTCAAATCACATTGGTTTGAACCGCTCAAATCTGTGGATTTAAAATATCTCACATGGAAAGTGACCATGCTGTTGGCCCTGGCCTCGGCCAGGCGAGTGTCAGAATTGGCGGCTTTGTCTCACAAAAGCCCATATCTGATTTTCCATTCGGACAGGGCAGAACGGCGGACTCGTCCCCAGTTTCTCCCTAAGGTGGTGTCAGCGTTTCACCTGAACCAACCTATTGTGGTGCCTGCGGCTACTAGGGACTTGGAGGACTCCAAGTTGCTAGACGTTGTCAGGGCCCTGAAAATATATGTTTCCAGGACGGATGGAGTCAGGAAAACTGACTCGCTGTTTATCCTGTATGCACCCAACAAGCTGGGTGCTCCTGCTTCTAAGCAGACTATTGCTCGTTGGATTTGTAGTACAATTCAGCTTGCACATTCTGTGGCAGGCCTGCCACAGCCAAAAATCTGTAAATGCCCATTCCACAAGGAAGGTGGGCTCATCTTGGGCGGCTGCCCGAGGGGTCTCGGCTTTACAACTTTGCCGAGCTGCTACTTGGTCAGGGGCAAACACGTTTGCAAAATTCTACAAATTTGATACCCTGGCTGAGGAGGACCTGGAGTTCTCTCATTTGGTGCTGCAGAGTCATCCGCACTCTCCCGCCCGTTTGGGAGCTTTGGTATAATCCCCATGGTCCTTACGGAGTACCCAGCATCCACTTAGGACGTCAGAGAAAATAAGAATTTACTTACCGATAATTCTATTTCTCGTAGTCCGTAGTGGATGCTGGGCGCCCATCCCAAGTGCGGATTGTTTGCAATACTGGTACATAGTTATTGTTACCAAAAAATTCGGGTTATTGCTGTAGTGAGCCATCTTTTCTAGAGGCTCCTCTGTTATCATGCTGTTAACTGGGTTCAGATCACAAATTATACGGTGTGATTGGTGTGGCTGGTATGAGTCTTACCCGGGATTCAAAATCCTTCCTTATTGTGTACGCTCGTCCGGGCACAGTATCCTAATTGAGGCTTGGAGGAGGGTCATAGGGGGAGGAGCCAGTGCACACCAGATAGTCCTAAAGCTTTCTTTTAGATGTGCCCAGACTCCTGCGGAGCCGCTATTCCCCATGGTCCTTACGGAGTACCCAGCATCCACTACGGACTACGAGAAATAGAATTATCGGTAAGTAAATTCTTATTTTTGGTTACCTACCGGTAAATCTTTCTCGTAGTCCGTAGAGGATGCTGGGCGCTCGCCCTGCGCTTCGTTTTCTTGCAGTGGTTATTTAGTTCAGTACTGGCTGGTTTCTAGGTAAGTTCTGCGTTTTTTACGGTTTCAGTACTCTTTCAGCTGTTGCTGAGTTTATCCGGCATGTTTGCCGGATTTGCTTTTTTGTGTGAGCTGGTATGAATCTCGCCACTATCTGTGTATAATCCTTCTCTCGAAGTATGTTGTCTCCTCGGGCACAGTTTCTAGACTGTGTCTGGTAGGAGGGGCATAGAGGGAGGAACCAGTCCACACTATTAAACTCTTAAAGTGCCAATGGCTCCTGGTGGACCCGTCTATACCCCATGGTACTAATATATGGACCCCAGCATCCTCTACGGACTACGAGAAAAGGATTTACCGGTAGGTAACCAAAATCCTATTTTGTGTTTTAAACCAAGTTTGTGTACATTCACACAATTCATTTATGTTTCACATACACCTTATACACACAACTTGAAGGTCATTTAATACATTATTTTTTATAAATTTGTGCATTAAACAAAGTTTGTGTACATTGAGCCATCAGAAAACAAAGGTTTCACTATATCATGCTCAATCAAAAAAATCTGTATTTTGGAATATTCCGTATTTCGGAATATTTGGATATGGGATACTCAACTTGTATTTGATAATAATAACAATTCAGTCTCCACCAGAATTATAGCACCAAGTACAGTTTTGTTTTTTTAGGTGACTTTGTTTAAATATTGGAAACTTTTTTTGTAATTACATTTTCATTTTGTACCCTGAAGTTGGGTTGATCACACTTACTGTACTTGTTAAACTATCAGATTAACACCAACCCTGCTCCTCCTTCGTGTGTATGACGCCAGTGATCTATTGTGCGGCTGTAGGCTAATGGAAAAGGTGGCTAAACTGTGTCCATTCATTGCTAAATACATTTGTGGCAATATTACGTGATCAGAGCAGTAATTGGTAATATATAACTTAATTTGGCCATACATATAAAGACCATTCTGTCATGAAACTCAGTAGCTAAGTCTTGCTGTTTCACTCCTATTGCTGTCATAGGATTAGCTCCTAGAGGTCTCAGACAGACTTCTCTCAGTGACTCCAGTAATTCAGAGGCAACGGCAACCACAGTGAAGGCAGCGGAACCTGCAGCTAGTACTCGGGTAAGAAAATGTACCTAGAACTCCATCCATCATTAATGGCTGAAAACTGACCAATATTTGCAAATCTAACTAGATGTTTTATTTTACATTTATAATATCAAGTTTGAAACTTTTGCTTTAAACCGTTGGCATCATAAAGAAAGTAACAGCACTCACAGTTCAGCTTAACTGGGTATAAACATCACAGCGACAACCACTGTGATGGGAAACAACATATATACCTACTACCGTTTCCTTTACCCTGTATGTGATAATGTAATAACATATACACCTACTGTCGTTTCCTTTACCCTGTATGTGATAATGTAATAACATATACACCTACTGTCGTTTCTTTTACCCTGTGTGTGATGATGTAATAACATGTACACCTACTGTCGTTTCCTTTACCCTGTATGTGATAATGTAATAACATATACACCTACTGTCGTTTCTTTTACCCTGTGTGTGATGATGTAATAACATATACACCTACTGTCGTTTCTTTTACCCTGTCTGTGATGATGTAATAACATATACACCTACTGTTGGGGGTAATTCCAAGTTGATCGCAGCAGGAAATTTTTTAGCAGTTGGGCAAAACCATGTGCACTGCAGGGGAGGCAGATATAACATGTGCAGAAAGAGCTAGATTTGGGTGGGTTATTTTATTTCTGTGCAGGGTAAATACTGGCTGCTTTATTTTTACACTGCAAATTAGATTGCAGATTGAACACACCCCACCCAAATCTAACTCTCTCTGCACATGTTATATCTGCCTCCCCTGCAGTGCACATGGTTTTGCCCAACTGCTAAAAAAATTCCTGCTGCGATCAACTTGGAATTACCCCCGTTGTTTCTTTTACTCTGTATGTGATGATGTAATAACATATTCACCTACTGTCATTTCTTTTACCCTGTATGTGATAATGTAATAACATATACACCTACTGTTGTTTCCTTTACCCTGTATGTGATAATGTAATAACCTATACACCTACTGTTGTTTCTTTTACCCTGTATGTGATAATGTAATAACATATACACCTACTGCCGTTTCTTTTACCCTGTATGTGATAATGTAATAACATATACACCTACTGTCGTTTCTTTTACCCTGTATGTGATAATGTAATAACATATACACCTACTGCCGTTTCTTTTACCCTGTATGTGATAATGTAATAACATATACACCTACTGTCGTTTCTTTTACCCTGTATGTGATAATGTAATAACATATACAACTACTGCCGTTTCTTTTACCCTGTATGTGATAATGTAATAACATATACACCTACTGCTGTTTCCTTTACCCTGTACGTGATAATGTGTGAGCTATAACTCCCAGCTACCCAGGTGGGAAATCGTCATATCACTTAACAATGTCCGGAAAGGACACATGGAGCAACATATCAGATGTTATATAGTAATTGCATAACAGAGTCCTAATGTTATCGTTATTCCGATCCCCTCTCATGGGAGTTGGAACATCATCTAACTGTGCAAGTGTTAACCAAGCTCATTAACTGCAATGTGCTTCTGACATGTTTCATTAATCTTAGTATACCGGATCCTGGCGCAATTGAGCGCACATATTTATGAACCTCTCCGGCATTTGTCCGATACGTATTCCCAGTGTTGTATAATCCACTGATTGCATCCTAGGGATTTTTGGAGACTGCTTTTTAATTCTGGTGTGAGGGCATAACCGATCCCCATTAATCTAATACTGGGGGAATAGGACAGTAAATCCTCAGCCTTGATGATAAGCAATTATTTATCTGCCAGATGCCAGAATACATTGACTGGTCCCTTGTATATTCCATGGGCCAAATTTGCCTTTCCTATCGTAGTAAGGGAGTTACTGAGTACTTCAGGCTTTTCCATCTCAGAGCTATCCTGTTCTAGGTCCCTAATTTGTTCTGTTAAGAACATTTTAATGAAAGATGAGGTTTAAATTGTGGCACCTGTAAATCTCCTGGGAATCTTTAGGAAGTGTTGTCATTAGAATACAAGATTGATGTGAAAATACACACAGCTGTTTTGAACATACATGAAACTATTATTTATTATTATTAACAGTTTCTTACATAGCGCAGCATATTCCGTTGCGCTTTACAATTGGAACAGTAATAGAACAAAACAGGGTAAAAAGTAAAAACCGACAGACATAGAGGTAGGAAGGCCCTGCTCGCAAGCTTACAATCTATAGAAACGACTAATATAAGTAGCAAAATGTTATTATAGAAGCAAAGGACCAGGAACATGCACGTAATAAATGTACCCTAGAGAACATATACAATACAAATGGTGCACAAGTAGTTTGGATTTACTGTGTCATACACTACCATATAGCATAATACCATAAGTTGATTGCTCTGTGGGTTCTGCTGTGCAACTTGGCCCTGCAGTGGGCAGTATGTCTCTCAGATACACACAATGGTCACGCATGTTACTTCCATGCTGACATGCCTCATTACCATGCTCTGTGCTGTAGCAGCTGTGTTCCATTCTTTTAACCAATGCAAACTTCAAAGTTTCTCCTTTGTGCTCCAATGGCCTTTGGCGTTCTCCCTGCAAGCAAACGCCTTCTGTCTGCACAGCTATAATATACCCAGAGTCTTGTAGACTTAGACGTGTTTGTAATGCAGATGTATAATACAGTGTTTCTCTGCAGGTGATGTATAAGTAATCCATATTATAACATTGCACTTCTCTGCAGGTTTCGGACAAGGCCCTGCCTACAGAACGGAGGAATGAGAGCTCTCCAGTTAAAGAAAATGATGATGTCCAGGGAGAAATTACATATCCAGATGGGAAGGTGAGATGCCTGGACCGTATTCTTACGCCATACTGTATACTTTCATTGCAAGTTAAAGCTCTCTACACTGCCGGCAGATTGCCCCAAGTTGCTGCGTTGTGGGCTAAAAACCTGAAACCATCAGTGATTGATCCCAGTTGGCTGGTGAACTATCAATGTGTGTAGTTATTATGTGACTACACTAGCTTAGCCCATATGATGCAGTCACTTGGCATTTCTACAGCGGGGTACACTGGTATTCCACAGGGAATAACGTTGGGGGGTGTAGAGTTGGATCTTGATTCGATCACCAACAGGCTAAAGCTGTGACTGTTCCCAGGATGCACTGCACCGCCTCCTCTATAGCCCCACTTCCAGGCACTGGAGCTCAGTTTGTAAGTTGGTGCCTGAAGTGCAGGCAGCTAACAGGTTGGGGTGCACTAGGTAAGCCCTGAAAAGAGCTTTTTAAGAAGACTTCAAGGGCCGCATCACTTTCTATGTCTTTATGACCTGCTGTGCTGCGGCTCCATCACCTCCCTCAGCGGCGCTGTATACTCCCGCGACCTGGTTCCCAGGTACTTGCAGCGGAGACACACCGGTTTTTCAGGCACACCACATCTGTCATTCTCCAGGATCGCTTAGCTGCACTAGAAGGGGGGAGGTAAGGTAAATCGCAATCCGGTCGTGGTCCCAAGAGACGGACCGCACTGCTAGCATGGACACTATGTCGCACAGGGACCCCACTATATCCACCAGGGCAAGGAGTACAGGTTGGATTTATTAAAATCCATTTTACATAGGCTCCACAGTACCTGATGTTGAAGTCCAGCAGATGGGATGAGGCGCTGACCTGTAGCCTCTCACCCAGCTCCGGGCACAATCAACTGCTGGTGTTCCCGCCCTGGAGCTGCCTTTCACTCTCCCTCACTTCCTGACAGAGATTTTGGCGCCATCTTCACTACTAACGGGGCTGATCTCTGGGACTGCAGGGCTCTGTCTCCTCTGTAAAGCCGCCTGCCTCATCAGCGCTGTGCTTTTACAGACACTTAAGTATTCTACATGTCATTTTAGACAGTGTTAGTTAAGAACAAGTGTACTGCTATCTGAATATTTAGTACGAGTATTCTGTGATATACATCCAGTATCTACTGTGCATTGTTATATCTATCCTCATACATACTAATATGTAAATTACTAGTCCAGTGCATTTTTATTGTTCATACGTAATAACTTCTGCATTGTATATGTGACTGTGTGTGCCTGGAGCTGTGTATCACACTACTCGCTATCACTATATTCTGTACCATGGGAGGCTAGCACACAGGATATACTGTTTCGTATTTTTCTCTGTATGTTTCAGTCACCTCATACTGCTAAAATCCTGTATGTGCTCGACATTTACTGTCACATAACACAGGGTTATTTGCCGGTATTATGTTTGTCTGGCTATATTGTACTGTCACGCTCTAAGACTACATTCCTTATAATGTCTGCTACACAGGGCGGGAAATCCATGGACGCTCCTGCATCATGCAGTGCTTGCACCACGGATTTACCTAAAGGGGGAAGTTTTAGCTACTGGTTCAGGCACTATGGGGTATATTTACTAAGGTCCCGATTTTGTCCGAGATGCCGTTTTTTCTTCAAAGTGTCATCTCGGTAATTTACTAAGCAGAAATCACGGCAGTGATGAGGCCATTCGTATTTTTTTGCAAGTCCAACAAAAAAAATACGAATGAATACACCATCGGTCAAAACGCGGCTGTTTAAGTATGAATCTCGGTCATTTACTAAGAAGTGCAAAGCAAAAAAAAAAAAAACACTGCCGTGAAAAAATACAACTCGTAAAAAAGTGCTAAAAAAAAACAGACCTGCTTTTTTGAGCCGTGATTGGATAGGCATGCACGGATCCATGAGATCCGTGCATGTATATCAGTGGGAAGGGGTGGGAAAGTGTTAATTTTTTGAAAAAAAATTGCGTGGGGTCCCCCCTCCTAAGCATAACCAGCCTCGGGCTCTTTGAGCCGATCCTGGTTGCAGAAATATGGGGGAAAAATCGACAGGGGTTCCCCCATATTTAAGCAACCAGCATCGGGCTCTGCGCCTGGTCCTGGTTCCAAAAATACGGGGGACAAAAAGCGTAGGGGTCCCCCGTATTTTTAAAACCAGCACCGGGCTCCACTAGCTGGACAGATAATGCCACAGCCGGGGGTCACTTTTATACAGTGCCCTGCGGCCGTGGCATCAAATATCCAACTAGTCACCCCTGGCCGGGGTACCCTGGGGGAGTGGGGACCCCTTCAATCAAGGGGTCCCCCCCCCCAGCCACCCAAGGGCCAGGGGTGAAGCCCGAGGCTGTCCCCCCCATCCAATGGGCTGCGGATGGGGGGCTGATAGCCTTTTTGTAAAAGTGTAAGATATTGTTTTTAGTAGCAGTACTACAAGGCCCAGCAAGCCTCCCCCGCATGCTGGTACTTGGAGAACCACAGCGTCAGCGGTGAGGTCACTTTCGGTCAACTACTCTTTTTGTCCCCCGTATTTTTGGAACCAGGACCAGGCGCAGAGCCCGATGCTGGTTGCTTAAATATGGGGGAACCCCTGTCCATTTTTTCCCCATATTTCTGCAACCAGGATCGGCTCAAAGAGCCCGAGGCTGGTTTGCCTTAGGAGGGGGGACCCCACGCAATTTTTTTTTTACATTTAAACTTTATTTATTTTTTAAACAAAGTGCACAATGAAGCCCAGCACGGATCTCTCAGATCCGGCCGAGATTCATTGTATTAAAGTCGGCAGTGTTTTACAAGTCACTCACGTAAAACACTGCCTAAAAAAACGAATTACATCGACATCGGAAAACCCGAAAATGCAGAATACGGCAGCTTAGTAAATTAGTCGTAATAAATTCAAAAAGTTGCAGTTTTACACTTTCGATGTCATTCGTGATTATTCTCCCACCAAATCGGGAGAATTACGAATGTTAGTAAATATACCCCACTGTGTCATACATCTCCCAGCCAGCTCGCAGCACCTGTGGCCAATCAGGAACCACCCTGGGCAGCATTATCAAATATGCTGACTACCCTGGTAACGCGTCTCACGCCCCCTGTGGGCCCTCCTGTGCCATTACAGCCACATATTGTTCCTGTGGTGAACCCGCCATGGGCGGATTCACTATCTACTCAGGTGCAAAAATTATATCAATCTTTGATTGCTCAACCTACCCCTCGCCCCTCGAAAGAGGCCAAAGGGTCCTCCAAGCGGGCCATTTCTTCCTCCCAATCCACTAATTCGGATAATTCTTCTGATGAAGATGGGGAATATACTGATCCGTCAGACACGGATACTGTTGCTTCTGATGAGGATTCTATAACTCAGGTTGATGTTCCTGAAATAGTGGAGGCTATTAAGCTGATTCTCCAAATGGAGGATGACGCTGAACCCACATCTACATCTAAGAAACCTGATACATTCAAACGTCAGAAGGTTGCTAAGGTAGTCTTACCGCACTCTGACCATTTAATTGACTCGCGTCAGGAATCGCTGAAGGAACCGACGGATAAGCGTGTGGAGGGATGCCTGAAGTCTATTTACACTCTTACCAGTGCTGTACATAGACCCATTATGGCAGCCTCTTGGGCTGCAAAAGGAATTGAAGCCTGGGTTTAGGCAATTGAGGATGAGCTGCCTCAGGATTTTTCTGTCACTGTCAGACAATATCTGTCTTATATTACCACAGCCTCTCACTATATTCAGGAGGCGGCCTCTGACGCAGGAGTAATGGGGCCAAGGCATCTACTACGTCTATCCTGGCTCGTCAAATTATGTGGTTGAGGTCATGGAAGGTGGACCTGGACCCCAAAAAGACCTTGGAGGTGCTCCCTTTTAAGGGAGACATACTATTTGGGGAGGATCTGAACAAGATTGTAACTGACTTGGCTACTGCCAAGACTGCGTGTCTCCCAAATACTAATCCTTCTGCTTTGAAGGCTAAAATCGCCACCTTTCGTTTCTTTCGACCTCCAGGGAAAGCAAAGGGTCAAGCGTATCCGCGACAGGCTCGTGCTTCCAAAACCACTAAGCCTAAATCTAAACAATCCTGGACCGCCAGTCAGCCTGCTTCCAAACAAGACAAGCCTGCTGCATGACGGGGCGGGCCTCCCCCTGGGGGACCCCAGGGTGGGAGGCCGACTTCTACAGTTCTCCCAGGCCTGGTTAAAGACCACTTCATACGCCTGGGTGCGGGAAGTTGTCTCTCACGGGTGCGCAATCTCTTTCAAGAGACGTCCTCCTCGCCACTTCTTTTCAATGGTAATCCCCTCGGATCCGGTGAAAGCACAAGCTCTAGACTTGGTTGTACAATCCCTCCAGGAAACAGGAGTGATAGTGCAGGTACCTCTGTCCCAGAGAGGCAGGGGTTACTTTTCGACCCTGTTTCTTGTTCCGTAACCAAATGGGTCTTTCCGGCCTATCAAATCATTGTAAGAGTGTCCAAATTTCGTATAGAAACCCTGCGCTCTATTGTGATGGCCATGGAACCCGAGGACTATATGGTATCCCTGGACATACAGGATGCTTACCTGCACATACCTATTGCCATTCCGCATCAGCAATATCTGCGGTTTGCTATTGGCAACCTTCATTTTCAATTCCCGGCTCTGCCTTTTGGGCTGGCCACAGCACCTCGGATTTTCACCAAGGTCATGGTAGTGATGACGGCTTTCCTCCGTCGTCCGGGAATCCGGATCCTGCCGTATCTGGACGACTTGCTGATCCTGGCGATCTCCCAAGATGTCCTCAGTCAACTGGAGTTGTCGGTCCAATTTCTACAAGCCCACGGGTGGCTCATCAATTGGAAGAAGTCCTCGCTGGTTCTTGCTCGTAGCATGGTGCACCGGGGGCGCTGCTGGACACACACAGCCAAAGACTGTTTTTGTCTCCAGAGAAGGTCCTGAAACTTCAGGACAAGATCAGATGCTTCCTCTCTCGCCAGAGAGTGTCGGTACACTCGGCAATGCAAGTACTAGGCCTCATGGTGTCGGCTTTCGACATGGTAGAGTACGCTCGATTTCATTCCCGCCCTCTGCAGAGGTTAATCCAGGCCTGGCCAACCTGTGGCTCTCCAGATGTTGTGAAACCACACATCCCAGCATGCCCTGCCACAGTTTTAACATTCCTTAATAGCAAAACTGTGGCAAAGCATGGTGGGACTTGCAGTTTTACAACAGCTGGAGAGCCACAGGTTGGCCAGGCCTGGGTTAATCCTTTCCAAGTGGGACGGCCTGCCTCATCGGATCAGGTCTCAAATGATCTCCTTGACTCCGGAGGTCCATCTGTCCCTGAGCTGGTGGCTACAGGACCAACAATTGAGCAGGGACCGTCCCTTCTGGATCTCCAACTGGGTCCTCCTGACGACGGTTGCCAGTCTGTGAGGGTGGGGCGCGGTGTTGGAGCAACACTCTCTCCCGGGTCGGTGGACCAGGGAGGAATCTCTCCTTCCGATAAACATTCTGGAATTGCGGGCAGTGTTCAGTGCGTTTACACTGGCCCTGCCTCTGGTATAGAACAGGCCTGTTCAAGTACAATCAGCCAACGCCACCACAGTGGCGTACATAAATCATCAGGGCGGCACTCGAAGCCGCATGGCAATGATGGAAGTGTCAAAAATCCTCCAATGGGCGGAACGCCATCTGCCGGCCATATCGGCAGTGTTCATTACGGCAGTCCTCAACTGGGAAGCGGACTTCCTCAGTTGTCAGGACGTGCACGCTGGAGAGTGGAGTCTTCATCCAAGTCTTTCAACTCCTAGTGGACAAGTGGGGCCTACCTGATGTAGACCTGATGGCGTCTCGACACAATCACAAGGTTCCGGTCTTCGGAGCAAGGGATCTTTAAGCAGCATTCGTGGATGCACTGGCAATTCCATGGAACTTTCGGCTGCCATACGTGTTCCCTCCAGTGTCATTCCTGCCCAGGGTAATACGGAAGTTCAAGCAAGAAGGAGGAATACTACTTCTAGTCACTCCAGCGTGGCCCAGACGGCATTGGTTCTCTGACCAGCAGGGTCTCTCGATAGAGCGTCCTCTTCTACTTCCTCAACGCCCAGACCTCCTCGTTCAGGGCCCTTGTGTCTACCTGGACCTGTCCAGACTGGCTTTGACGGTGTGGCTCATGAAGCTTCACTCCTGAGAGCAAAAGGATTCTCGGAGGTGGTCATTCAAACGATGTTGAAAGCCCGTAAACCAGCTTCGGCTCAGATTTATTACAGGGTCTGGAATTCTTACTTCACCTGGTGTGCTGCTAAGAATTATGATGCATATACTTTCAGAACTTCCAGGCTTCTAGCTTTTCTACAACAAGGCCTTGACTTGGGCCTTCGTCTGGCCTCCCTCAAGGTCCATATATCTGCCTTGTTGGTGTGGTTTTAGAGAAAAATTGCATCTTTTCCTGACGTTCACACTTTCACTCAGGGTGTTTTACGGATTCAACCTCCCTATGTCCCTCCTGTGGCTCCATGGGATCTATCTGCTATTCTAAATGCCCTACAAGAGTCTCCATTTGAACCTCTTGAGTCTGTGGACCTTAAATGGCTTACGCTTAAGGTCGTGTTTCTGTTGGCTATTGCCTCTGCTAGGAGGGTGTCCGGGCAGTTCTTCGACCTCGTCCAGGTTATTTGCCTACGGTGGTAATATCCTTTCACCTTAACCAGGAGATTGTGGTTCCGGCCTTCATCTCTTCTGGTATGTCCTCCAAAGAAAGATCTTTGGCTGTGGTACGGGCTCTCCGTATTTATGTGGGAAGGACTGCCTCTATCAGGAGGTCATATTCCCTTTTTGTACTTTTTGGTTTTCACAAACGTGGCTGGCCTGTGAATAAGCAGACCTTGGCCAGATGGATTAGAATGGTGATTGCAGAAGCATATGTACAGGCTGGTCTTCCAGCTCCTACTGCTATTAAAGCCCATTCTACTCGGTCAGTTGGACCTTCTTGGGCGGCCCGCTGTGGCGTGTCCGCAGAACAATTGTGCAAGGTGGCTACGTGGTCCTCAGTGAACATGTTCATCAAGTTCTATGCTTTTGATACTTCCGTATCCCAGGATGCTTCCTTTGGACGCCGGGTTCTTGTGCCCGCTGCAGTGCGTGCTCTCCCATGAGGAATTGCTTTAGGACATCCCTGATGTTATCCCCTGTGGAATACCAGTGTACCCCGCTGCAGAAAAGGAGATTTATGGTAGACTTACCATTGTTAAATCTCTTTCTGCAAGGTACACTGGATTCCACAGGGCGCCCACCCTGACGCACTTGGCTTCTTTTGGGTTTGTATGGCATTAGCCGCTAGTCCCTTCTCCTGTCGTGAGAATGTGGTTCTATGTGACTAACATCTACCGTCTCTCTTACCTGCTACTGCATTGGACTGGTTAACGAAACGGAGAGCCTGGAGGCGGTGCAGTGCATCCTGGGAACAGTCAAAGCTTTAGCCTGTCGGTGCTTCGGATCAAGATCCAACTCTACATCCCGATGTTATTCCCTGTGGAATCCAGTGTACCTCGCAGAAAGAGATTTAACAATGGTAAGTCTACCATAAATCTCCTTTTTTGGATCCAAATGTGGTGACTGCTTTGTAAATGATTGTCTCTTTAAAGATATGGGCAAACTCGCCCTAATGCTGCGTACACACTATACAATATCGTTCACAATCTGAACGATATTGTTCAGTCCCAAATGATATTGCATAATGTGTATGCATGATCCGACGTACGATGTGCGCTCCCGTGGATTGCATGCGGGCAGTCTTGATGAGGTGATATTGTGTGGTTTTGAACTCCAGTGATGACTTTGTTTCTAGACATCGTTTGTAGTGTGTACACACAATGCGATCCAATATCTTGTACAATATCATACGATATCGTATAGGTTTGCATAATGTGTCCCACACCTCTTAAAACTTGGACCCTTTGCATTTATCCCCCTGCGTTACCTTCCTTTATTGGACATGGGGTACATAATGATACATTTATATTTTTTCCTTTCTTTATTCTTAACCCGCCCCTTACCCGCTAGTGTCCCTAGTGGTTGGGGTGAGTGACTATTTTTTAATACCTTTTGGGCACATATAACTGTGGTTTATGTCTTCAGTCTTTGCCATCTCTGAAATGTGTAAACCATTTTGCTGAGATGACGATTGTTTTAGCCCCCTTATGTGTTTCTTCATTGGTTATTTGGTGGCTGAATATATCATGCGTGTGTGCTCTTGATTTATCTGATGAATGGAAGGTGAGCAAATACACATTGCAGCGCCTTTAGTTGTGCTTGTAGTAAGTTACTGGTAATGTCTTCAGTTTACTTTAGAACACATTTCTAATGGACAGTACCATATATACCATGATTTTGAAAGCCAGTTAATAGATATATTATAAATTAATAAATACATTTTCTCTTTATCCGAATAGCAAACATAACGGTGTGCTTGAAGTTCTTCTTTGCTGTTTGCATGGAAAACGGGCTAAAATATTATACAATGTAGTTATTTAAGCTTCGATGTTGTGAAACCTGTCTGCCTCGCTGCCATATTTTACTTTTATATAAAGTTCAAGAACTTATTGCAAATTTAAGAACTTCAGAGCAGCGTTGACTTATGGATCAAGAACACCTGGGATCCAAAACTATTGCAGAACATGTAGATGTCAGTCTATAAGGCAGTCAGAGGACGATCGCTATTGCTCCATGTGTGTGGTCATCCTTTGGCCGTACTAGCTGTGCATCATGGTAGTCAGCGATTCAACCCGTGTAACTAACGAGAGCATGGGTGGAAATATGACATGGATCCAACATCTCTGCCCTTAGGTTATATGGGTGGAATTGCCTTGTAGCGCCATCTAAATTGGGTTAAAGCTATATGCATTACGATGGATATTCTACCACAACTGTACAGTAGTGATATTAGCAGAAAATGACCGTATAGAGTATTCAGAAATCCTTAAGGGGAGATGTATCAAAGTTTCCAAAGAAGACAATTGGAGAAGTTGTCTATAGCAACCAATCAACGTCTACCTATAATTTATCAAGTACATTCTATAAAATGATATGTAGAGACTCATTGGTTGCGTACCTGTGACAGATCTCAATTTCTCGCACTTTAGACAGAGCGGATCCTTAGAAATGGCAATCATGTCATCTTATTCCCCAACGGCACCCGCAAGGAAGTGAGCGCTGATGGGAAGTCCACAACTGTGACGTTCTTCAACGGGGATGTGAAACAAGTGATGGCAGATCAGAGAGTGGTAGGTGTCTGAGCTCCGCGTTAGAGGTCGTCATGGGGGAATTGCTTTGCATGTCACCTATCGATAATACATTATTTTATTTCTAGATCTATTACTATGCGGATGCCCAGACTACGCACACAACCTATCCAGATGGACTTGAGATACTTCAGTTTTCCAATGGGCAAATAGGTTGGTATTTACAAGACTAAAAACTTTCTTTTTAGTATTTTTTTCTTTTTTTTTAAGGAATCTGCCACAAGAAGTTTCATTTTAACAAAAACTTTGATTGCACTGGGATATCTTTTTTTTTTTTTTTTCTCCTGTCTGAATCTTATTGAGGGACAGACACATTGTGGGCGATTCAGTGGATTTGGGCGTCAATTTTTCCTGTCTAAACGGGACTGTTTAGATGTCCAGACAATTGTCAGGATTCTGTTGGATTTTGGCACCCATGCATATTTCGCATAAAGTCCTGCCCTGGCCATCCAAACCCCTGATTAGACCCCCCTCCCAGTGGTAGCCGCGTGCAGAAACAATTGAATCACTCCTATTGACCTTTACCATTCTGAAATGGGATATCCTAGAAGAGATAGCACTCTATTGTGGTTCAAAATATATTTGGTCAACGGCTAGTATGCTGGCATTCATCATGTAGACATAATGCCGATATTCTAACAATGTTTACAGTCAGGATGTGGACGTGGGTACTCTAAATCTAACGCAGCAGCTAATGTCGCAAAACTGCGCTTGTGGCTGTACAGGTGCGTCCTCATACATCCAGACTCAATACGCCATGCAGCGCAAGATGCCTGGAGTGAGTGAGCCGCCAGATCCCATGCAACTCTGCTAGCGTGTTTTTTTGGGGTTTTTTTACTGAAAATGCACCTTAGTCACAACTCAATGCGACTAGGATGCACGAGGAGACTGAGCTGATATGACACTTGTATATTGTGTTTATACTGAGTCTGTATACGGAGCAGAATGGAACTTGTATTGGAAATAAGCTGAGGCTGCTACATTGTAGCACTTCACGTACAGAAGTCACATTTTGTTGCAACTAAGATGCATTTTCAGCAAAAAAATGATACAAAATAGATGGCCGGTGATAGAAGATTCTCACAAGACCTGGCGTGACAAGAGGAGCTGTTTGGCATGACTGCAGCAAAGATGTATGAGGACACATCTGTATATTAACCCTAAACCTCATATCATAATTTAGCAAAATGGCGTAATTTCATTTGTTGACATTTTAAATATCAACATTTTGCATATGTTGACATGTTAGGTGTTGAAATTTCAACAATGTCGGCATCATACCTGTTGTCATGAATACCGACATGCTGACCGCATCTCCTCGCTTGCACTCAGAGTTGGATTGCAGGGTCCATGTGGATCTTTTGTTTTAGCTCATGCCTTAGAGATTTTTGATCGTTAAAGACTCCCACACTCAATTTCCCCTATAGCCATCTGGGTTCCAAAACCATCACTACCGGGTTCCACCAATAGAAGGCAGAGCACTTTGAAAAGCGTTTATCTCCTATACTAGCCTAACTCCTGCAGCTGCCAGGCAGAGTCACTTTTATGCGTCTCCACAGAGGATTGTGGGCTTGGACTTTTCAGATTTTTATTTACTTTGGAGGGAAAGTTAAGGGATAGTCTGGATCATTAGAAGTATATTATGGATACTGGATGTTTTTTCTGGGTTTGCAACACATGCTGCAAAATACTGCAGCGGTTATTGGGCAATCAAACAAAAACTGGAGTATTTTATCCTGCGTCTTATGGGCGCAAGATGGCCATTGTTGACCCGGGTCTGCAGCCATTCTGAGACCGCACATCGAGTTTTTTAAGTGTGTGCCCAAACTAGACCCTGATCCTGGGTGTTACAGAATGTGGCAGCTTGCTGATCAGGAGAACAGTATTGATTAGCTGAAACCATTCATGTTGGGTAGACTACAGAGAAAGGACAGTCCTAAATTAAAAGCCAGAAGCTCTTATTGAGACTTTATATAATAGAAATATACCATATTAATTGGACAGTCAATTTAATTGCATGTTATCAGATGTAAGCACAGAAGAGAAAGGTAGGAAATGTGGTTTGTGTTCGCAGTCAGTAGATGTGCTATTCATATATTGTATATATTGGTAACCACTGTAAGTATTATACAGTGTATTCATTATTGAGGTGTAAATGTAATTTCATGTAGTATGAAATCATATAATTTTGATAAGAATAATTTTTAATTGTGCGATTAGCTCACGATTATTAATAAACTCTACTAAATGAGAACCAAAAAGTGTCTGTCTGATTGCAACATAGAAGGGATGAGACGTGAGACAGCGGCGAGGTTACGTGCGTCAGAATACGTAGTGTAGCCCATTGCAAAGGTAACAATAAGCAGAGGAATAAAGCTGGTAATGTTTGTCACTAAGTGAAAGTGTTTTGGATGACATTCTGTTTATTACATTATATGCAATACATGGCTAGTGGGGAGGGGTTAGTGAGAGATGCAGAACATTCTGCAATCTGTTCTAGGTGTATTATTTATATATGATCTAATATTTATTTCCCATCTTAGAAAAACATTTCCCTGATGGAAAGAAAGAGATAACATTTCCAGACCAGACTGTAAAGAATCTGTACCCTGATGGGAAGGAAGAGAGCATCTTTCCGGATGGAACCATAATAACGAATCATCTGTAAGTTACTACAGTATATACTGTAGACTATCAGGCTGGCCGGGGAGGAGCCTCCATTTCAGCTGATGGCTGTAGAGACACCTCTAATAAATACTGCAGATGGTGCAGGTTATATAGATGAGAAATTGACATTAATTGCATGCTCAGATTAAGCCATGACTGTGATCATCTTTGGGCATTTTCTTAACGTAAAGTTAAATCTACCTTCAAAAGGGATCTTCATGTCTTTATTGAAACCAATCAACCCAACATAAGCTGGTGCTAGGAAATAAGCGCTAATAAAATGGACATCTAGTTTTGACAAACCAATTCAAATATAAAATATGTATGAACCAATAAAAGAGTTTACACATCTCAAATTAACGTTAATACTGATTGGGTCCAAAACTAAGGGGTATATTCAATTAAGGTCGAAACTGCCATCTTGTCGAAAAGACGGCAGTTTTCGACTTTTTCAGGTCGGAAGGGGTTCCGACCTATTCTGTCCCGAGCATTTTTTATTCAACAAGTCGGGGAATTCGACTTAGCTGCCAATTCGTGTACTTCTGAGGGAAACGGGGCCAAATTTGACAGGTTTTGGTCCCGTTTCCAACCATCTCAGTTTGACTTAAAAAAAAAAAGTCGGACTGAGATGAGGGACCTCAGAGGAGGAGACGGGGGAGAGCCGCGGACAGACGGGGGACAGCAGCGCTACAGCACAGCGCTGCAGGAGGATGTGTCATAGCCACCGCTCATGGCAGCGTCCACCCGGCTCCAGCAAGTGAGGTCCTGCTTGCTGAAGCCAGGTGGACGCTGTCATGAAGTCTGGCACCCGTCTGCCCGCGGCTCTCCCCCCTCTCCGGTCCCTCATCTCAATTCGACTTTTTTGAAGTCGAATTGAGATGGGCATTGAATAGCCCTTGTCTGATCCATTCCGACAAATGCATATCGGAATGGATCCGACCTCAATTGAATATACCACCATGGCTTGACTGCTAACCTCAGCGTAGAACAAGGAAACAGTTAAACTGGTGATCAGAAATTATATTTTTCACAAGGTTTGGTCCACGTGGAATTGGTTTCCATCCTCACCTCTTCCTGGTCTTTGCTAATGTTCTTTTCTCTTTTCCTTTTATTTATTAATTTTATTTATTACCCGTTAGTTATATAGCGCACATATATTCCACAGCGCTTTACAGACACAATATTTGGCCATTCACATCATTTCCCTACCCCAGTGGAGCTTACACTCTATATTCCCTACCACTTGGACACGCAGACACATTCACTAGGGTTAATTTTGTTGGGATCCAGTTAAGCTACTAGAATATTTTTGGATTATGGGAGGAAACCGGAGTACCTGGAGGAAACCTACGCAAGTACGGGGAGAATAGACAGACTCTTTCAGATCTATTAGAAAGGTGCGATCGTTGATTACTTAATAACATATATATTTCTTACTAGTTTAAATTTTAGGTTTTATTACAACAGTGTTGTTTCTTTGTCTTCCTGTAGCGATGGGACCAAAGTAATACAATTTGACAATGGACAGCGAGAACTGCACACGGCGCAGTTTAAGAGGCGAGAATACCCAGACGGAACAGTGAAGACTGTGTATACTAATGGCCAACAGGAAACCAAATATGCCTCTGGAAGGGTTAGGGTTAAAGACAAGGATGGAAATGTAATCATGGACACTAAAATGTGACCCCTTATGTTTTGAAGGGGACTAAAGTTAATCTATTTATGTTATTATTTAAATGTTTGCTCTGAGCATGTACATATGTTTTGTAAAAATAGAATGTGGATTGATGTACTTATGTATATATGAACTGTACATATACATTTTTATAACTGACATGTAAATTATTTTTAATGATATATTAATAAATACAAGACAAAATATGTACATAAATTGTCCAGTTTAAGAAAAAAATTAAACATCTGTAATTTGTTTGGAAATAGATGCATCTTGGCTTGCTTCACTCTAAATACATTAACATAATATATTTGAAATAATGAAATAGTCCAACATCCCCCACTCCTCGTCCTACTGGCACGTGCTTAGGGCTGAGTTATACATGTGGATGGCGGGTGCATGTGCGTCATTAACTTGGGGAAGAGATGGCACCAGGCTGCCCTATGGGAAGAAGGCAAGCCGGCGGAGATGGTGTGAAGCTCTGGGCAATGTTCTGCTGAGAAACAAGTCTTGGTATTCATGTGGATGTTACTTTGACATGTACCACCTACCTAAATATTGTTACAGACCAAATACACCCCTTCCTGGTAGTGTCCCTGGTGACAGTAGCCTATTTCTTCAGGTTCCATAGGGATAACATTGGTTATAGGTGGTAGGATCAGCTCCTGGGCACCATACAGTTAAGCCTTTGAGATAGGTAATCACGTTTGGGATTAATTATAAGAACGATACAAATAGCTGTAAATTATTTGCGTTTTGTGTATATGAATGTGTGTGTATGTATGTATGTATGTATGTATGTATGTATGTATGTATGTATATATATATATATATATATATATATATATATATATATATATATAGTTCTTTGCTTTAAAAAGAGCATGTTTGGATTAACGTATGACTACAGATCTATAGACAGCAGTTTGTGGATATTTTAAAGTATGAGCAAATTGAATTCAAACAAATGCAGTGGTACTGAGTATGATTATACAAATAGAGGAGAGTTGTTCTAAAAGCAACAGTGGTGGGAGCCAAGATTGTTTCAGCTAAATGTATTAGTCTCACTCACACATATAATTGTGAGAGGACAACCATATGATCTGTTCTACGGATTCGATGAACAGACCACAAAAAGGAGTACATACAAACTCCAACATTAAGTATTTTTTGCTTGATTCATTTCAGGTGGTGGGAATAGAGTGACTAGATCCCTAATAGACCTTTCTCTAACGTCCTAGTGGATGCTGGGGACTCCGTCAGGACCATGGGGAATAGCGGCTCCGCAGGAGACAGGGCACAAAAGCAAGCTTTTAGGATCACATGGTGTGTACTGGCTCCTCCCCCTATGACCCTCCTCCAAGCCTCAGTTAGGTTTTTGTGCCCGTCCGAGTAGGGTGCAATCTAGGTGGCTCTCTTAAAGAGTTACTTAGAAAAAGTTTTTAGGTTCTTTATTTTCAGTGAGTCCTGCTGGCAACAGGCTCACTGCATCGAGGGACTTAGGGGAGAGATTTTCAACTCACCTGCGTGCAGGATGGATTGGATTCTTAGGCTACTGGACACCATTAGCTCCAGAGGGAGTCGGAACACAGGGCTCGCCCTGGGGTTCGTCCCGGAGCCGCGCCGCCGACCCCCCTTGCAGATGCTGAAGATGAAGAGGTCCGGAACCAGGCGGCAGAAGACTTTCAGTCTTCATCAGGTAGCGCACAGCACTGCAGCTGTGCGCCATTGTTGTCAGCACACTTCTCACAGCAGTCACGGAGGGTGCAGGGCGCTGGGGGGGGGCGCCCTGGGCAGCAATGTATAATACCTGTATGGCGAAAAATACATCACATATAGCCCTTGAGGCTATATGGATGTATTTAACCCCTGCCAGATATCAAAAACTCCGGAGAAGAAGCCCGCCGAAAAGGGGGCGGGGCCTATTCTCCTCAGCACACAGCGCCATTTTCCCTCACAGAAATGCTGGTGGGAAGGCTCCCAGGCTCTCCCCTGCACTGCACTACAGAAACAGGGTTAAAACAGAGAGGGGGGGCACTGATTTGGCGATATGTACATATATTAAAATGCTATAAGGGAGGAACACTTATATAAAGGTTGTCCCTGGATAATTATAGCGTTTTGGTGTGTGCTGGCAAACTCTCCCTCTGTCTCCCCAAAGGGCTAGTGGGTCCTGTCCTCTATCAGAGCATTCCCTATGTGTGTGCTGTATGTCGGTACGTGTGTGTCGACATGTATGAGGTAAATGTTGGTGAGGAGGCGGAGCAAATTGCCTGTAATGGTGATGTCACTCTCTAGGGAGTCGACACCGGAATGGATGGCTTATTTATGGAATTACGTGATAATGTCAACACGCTGTAAGCCGGTTGACGACATGAGAGGGCCGGCGAACAAATTAGTATCTGTCCAGGCGTCTCAAACACCGTCAGGGGCTGAAAAATGCCCATTTACCTCAGTCGGTCGACACAGACCCAGACAAGGACACTGATTTCAGTGTCGACGGTGAAGAAACAAACGTATTTTCCTTTAGGGCCACACGTTAAGGGCAATGAAGGAGGTGTTACATATTTCTGATACTCCAAGTACCACAAAAAAGGGTATTATGTGTGAGGTGAAAAAACTACCTGTAGTTTTTCCTGAATCAGATAAATTATATGAAGTGTGTGATGATGCGTGGGTTTCCCCCGATAGAAAATTATTGGCGGTATACCTTTTCCCGCCAGAAGTTAAGGCGCGTTGGGAAACACCCCTCAGGGTGGATAAGGCGCTCACACGCTTATCAGAACAAGTGGCGGTACCATCTACAGATAGGACCGTACTTAAGGAGCCAGCTAATAGGAGGCTGAAAAATATCCTAAAATGTATACACACACATGCTGGTGTTATACTGTGACCAGCGATCGCCTCAGCCTGGATGTGCAGACCTGAGGTGGCTTGGTCGGATTCCCTGACTAAAAATATTGATACCCTTGACAGGGACAGTATTTTATTGACTATAGAGCATTTAAAGGATGCATTTCTATATATGCGAGATGCGCAGAGGGATATTGCACTCTGGCATCAAGAGTAAATGCGATGTCCATATCTGCAAGAAGATGTTTATGGACACGACAGTGGTCAGGTGATGCAGATTCCAAACGGCACAAAGATGTATTGCCGTATAAAGGGGAGGAGTTATTTGGGGTCGGTCCATGGGACCTGGTGGCCACGGCAACTGCTGGAAAATCCACCGTTATTTACCCTAAGTCACATCTCTGCAGAAAAAGACACCGTCTTTTCAGCCTCAGTCTTTTCGTCCCTATAAGAGTCATATCTGCCCAGGGATAGAGAAAAGGGAAGAAGACTGCAGCAGGCAGCCCATTCCCAGGAATAGAAGCCCTTCGCCGCTTCTACTAAGTTCTCAGCATGACGCTGGGACCGTACAGGACCCCTGGATCCTACAAGTAGTATCCAAGGGGTACAGATTGGAATGTCGAGGCGTTTCCCCCCTCGCAGGTTCCTGTAGTCTGCTGTACCAATGTCTCCCTCCGACAGGGAGGCAGTATTGAAAATAATTCACAAGCTGTATTCCCAGCAGGTGATAATAAAAATACCCCTCCTACAACAAGGAAAGGGGTATTGTTCCACACTATATGGTGGTACTGAAGCCAGAAGGCTAGGTGAGACCGATTCTAAATCAAAAAATTTTTTTGAACACTTACAAAGGTTCAAATTCAGATGGAGTCACTCAGAGCAGTGATAGCAAACAAGGGGACTATATAGTGTCCCGGGACATCAGGGATGCTTACCTCCATGTCCCAAAAATTTGCTTTTCTCACCAAGGGTACCTCAGGTTCGTGGTACAGAACTGTCACTATCAGTTTCAGACGATGCCGTTGGATTGTCCAAGGCACCCCGGGTCCTTACCAAGGTAATGACCGAAATGAGGATTCGTCGTCAAAGAGAATGGACGACCTCCTGATAAGAACAAGGTCCAGAGAACAGTTGGAGGTCGGAGTAGCACTATCTCAAGTAGTTCTACGACAGCACGGGTGGATTCTAAATATTCCATAACCGCAGTTGTTCCGACGACACGTCTGCTGGTCCTAGGGATGATTCTGGACACAGTCCAGGAAAAGGTGTTTCTCCCAGAGGAGAAAGCCAGGGAGTTATCCGAGCTAATCGGGATCCTCCTAAAACCAGGAAAAGTGTCAGTGCATCATTGCACAAGAGTCCTGGTAAAAATGGTGGCTTATTACGAAGCGCTTCCATTCGGCAGATTTCACACAAGAACTCTTCAGTGGGATCTGCTGGACAAATGGTCCGGATCGCATCTTCAGATGCATCAGCGGATAACCCTATATCCAAGGACAAGGGTGTCTCTCCTGTGGTGATTACAGAGTGCTCATCTTCTAGAGGGCCGCAGATTCGGCATTCAGGATTGGATGCTGGTAACCACGGAGGCCAGCCTGAGAGGCTGGGGAGCAGTCACACAGGGAAAAAATTTCCAGGGAGTGTGATCAAGTCTGGAGAATTCTCTCCACATAAATATACTGGAGCTAAGAGCAAATTTATAATGCTCTAAGTTTAGTAAGGCCTCTGCTTCAAGGTCAGCCGGTATTGATCCAGTGGGATAACATCACGGCAGTCGCCCACGTAAACAGAAAGGGCGGCACAAGAAGCAGGAGGGCAGTGGTCAAAACTGCAAGGATTTTTCGCTAGGCGGAAAATCATGTGTTAGCACTGTCAGCAGTGTTCATTCCGGGAGTGGATGACTGGGAAGCAGACTTCCTCAGCAGGCACGACCTCCACCCGGGAGAGTGGGAACTTCATCGGGAAGTTTTCCGCATGATTGTGAACCGTTGGGAAAGACCAAAGGTGGACATGATGGCGTCCCGCCCGAACAAAAAACGTGACAGGTATTGCGCCAGGTCACGAGACCTTCAGGCGATAGCTGTGGACGTCCTGGTAACACCGTGGGTGTAACAGTCGGTGTATGTGTTCCCTCCTCTGTTTCTCATAACCAAGGTATTGAGAATTATAAGACGTAGAGGAGTAAGAACTATACTCGTGGCTCCGGATTGGCCAAGAGGGACTTGGTACCCGGAACTTCAAGAGATGCTCACAGAGGACTAATGGCCTCGGGAGCTAAGATGGGATTTGCTTTCAGCAAGAACCATGTCTGTTCCAAGAGGAACCGTGGCATCTGCCTCTAAGAAAGGACCTGCTCCAGCAGGGACCTTGTCTGTTCCAAGACTTACCGCGACTGCGTTTGACGGCATGGCGGTTGAACGCCGGATCCTAAGGGAAAAGGCATTCCGGAAGAAGTCATACCTACCCTGGTCAAAGCCAGGAAGGAGGTGACCGTACAACGTTATCACCACATGTGGTGAAAATATATTGCGTGGGTGAGGCCAGGAAGGCCCCACGAAAAAATTTCGACTAGGTCGATTTCTGCACTTCCTGAAAACAGGAGTGTCTATGAGCCTCAAATTGGGGTCCATTAAGGTTCAAGTTTCGGCCCTGTAGATTTTCTTCCAGAAAAAATTGGCTTCAATTCCTGAAGTCCAGACGTTTGTCAAGGGAGTATTGCATATACAGCCCCTTGTGTGCCTCCAGTGGCACCGTGGGATCTCAACGTAGTGTTGGGATTCCTAAAATCATATTGGTTTGAACCGCTCAAATCTGTGGATTTGAAATATCTCACATGGAAAGTGACCATGTTGTGGCCCTGGCCTCGGCCAGACGATTCTCAGAATTGGGGGCTTTGTCTTAAAAAAGCCCATATTTGTTTTTCCAGTCGGACAAGGCAGAACTGCGGACTCGTCCCCAGTTTCTTCCTAAGGTGGTGTCAGCGTTTCACCTGAAACAACATATTGTGGTGCCTGCGGCTACTAGGGACTTGGAGGACTCCAAGTTGCTAGACGTTGTCGGGGCCCTAAAAATATATAGATAGATATATATATATATATATATATATATATATATATTCCAGGACGGCTGGAGTCAGAAATTCTGACTTGCTGTTTATATTGTATGCACCCAAAAAGCTGGGTGCTCCTGCTTCTAAGCAGACTGTTGCTTGTTGGATTTGTAGTACAATTCAGCTTGCACATTCTGTGGCAGGCCTGCCACAGCCAAAATCTGTAAGTGCCCATTCCACAAGGAAGGTGGGCTCATCTTGGGCGGATGCCCGAGGGGGTCTCGGCTTTAAAATTTTGCCGAGCAGTTACGTGGTCAGGGGGGAACACGTTTGTAAAATTCTACAAATTTGATACCCTGGCTGAGGAGGACCTGGAGTTCTCTCATTCGGTGCTGCAGAGTCATCCGCACTCTCCCGCCCGTTTGGGAGCTTTGGTATAATCCCCATGGTCCTGACGGAGTCCCCAGCATCCACTAGGACGTTAGAGAAAATAAGATTTTACTTACCGATAAATCTATTTCTCGTAGTCCGTAGTGGATGCTGGGCGCCCATCCCAAGTGCGGATTGTCTGCATTACTGGTACATAGTTATTGTTACAAAAATCGGGTTATTATTGTTGTGAGCCATCTTTTTTAGAGGCTACTTCATTGTTATCATACTGTTAACTGGGTTCAGATCACAAGTTGTACGGTGTGATTGGTGTGGCTGGTATGAGTCTTACCCGGGATTCAAGATCCTTCCTTATTGTGTACGCTCGTCCGGGCACAGTACCTAACTGAGGCTTGGAGGAGGGTCATAGGGGGAGGAGCCAGTACACACCATGTGATCCTAAAAGCTTGCTTTTGTGCCCTGTCTCCTGCGGAGCCGCTATTCCCCATGGTCCTGACGGAGTCCCCAGCATCCACTACGGACTACGAGAAATAGATTTATCGGTAAGTAAAATCTTATTATTGGTAGGCTAATTGATATAAGGGACAACCGGATATGCATATTCAGATTTTCGCTGAATATTCAGCAATTTAGCATGTTTTATGAAATTGTGTCGCATTAAGCCTAGTATTTTAAAAGTTAACTAATAAAAATTTGTTTTAAAATTAAATAATAATTTCATAAAGAGTGACCCAGAAAAGATATAGTCTTCTTTTCCCTTTTTTTTTTCTACATTTATTATAGGAAAATTTCCCTTTTTCATAGTCTTTTGGACTAAATATCTGGGAGCACCGCCAACCAAGTGCTTTGTACAATTAAGCATTGATAGAGCCCTATGTTGGTCTAATAATAATTTATTCAAGGTGATTTATTTCCCAGTACTGTTTCCAAACAGCAGGAGGCTCCGGTCCCTCTCACTATAACCCTGCCTCAGTGACGTGCGGTGGGGTGAGGCAGAGCCTTTCCTGCCATACTAATGTTTGAGCCAGAGGTTTGACTTTATAAACTAAATGACAAATAATATATTGGAAATATCTTCTTTGTAGTATTCAAGTAATTTTCTCTTACGTCCCAGAGGATGTTGGGGTCCACATTAGTGCCATGGGGTATAGACGGGTCCACTAGGAGCCATTGGCACTTTAAGAGTTTGAGAATGTGGGCTGGCTCCTCCCTCTATGCCCCTCCTACCAGACTCAGTCTAGAAAATGTGCCCAGGGGAGCCGGTCACAGATGGGGGAGCTCTAAAGAGCCTCTTTAGTAAAAGTTTATTTTACAGGGAGGCTGCTGGCAACAGCCTCCCTGCTTCGAGGGACTAAGAGGGGGAGTAGTGTCCGCCCTGCGGGGTCTGAGCCACTATCTCCCCAGACAAGATACTGAGCTCCTGAGGGGATCGAACGTTCCCCGCCACGGGATTGCTCACCCCAGCAGCATGCCGCCACACCCTTACAGAGCCAGAAGATCAGAAGAGGCGAGATATGGCGACACAAGGGTCTGAGCGGCTGCGCTCCAAGAAGGCTCAGCGGCACACAGTGTTGGCGCTTTGAGCGGCGTCCTGAGCCAGCGTCTTAATACCCTACACTGGTCACAGACGCTAACCGGAGACTGAATCCCCAGGCTAGCGTCACAATCCTCCGTACTCAGACGCTCAACAGGGGATGCGACTGGCCTTGCGACGGAGTCCTCAGGCCAGTATAAATAATTTAGAAGACGCGCCATCTTCAAGGGGCAGAGCTTCTCCTCAGAAAGGACCCAGCAGCGTTCAGCGCCATTTTCCTGCCTGCAGTTCCTGTACACAGACACTGACAGAGCTGTCCCTCCAAGCAACTTCAGCTATCCTGTGCGGTACCAGGGGTTGTAGAAGGGAAGGGGGGGGGGAGCGGTGAATTAGATCTGTGCAACTCTTGCAGTACACAGTGGGCGCTGATAAGGGGTGTCCTTTATATATAACAGCGCTGTGTGTGGGTTGGCTCTGAACTCTGTGTCTCCCTCTTGCCATTCTCAGGGGGGAAACTCTGTCTAACCTTGTGTGTGTGTGTGTTGAGTGGAGTGGAGTGTTTGGGGTCTCCAGTTAGCTATGTCCAGGGACTCTGTGTCATATGCAGCTGAGATCATGTCCTCTCAGGATGATCTCATTCCATGTAATCAGAATTGCACTGTTGTAGTGCAGATACCAGCAAGGGAGCCTGAGTGGTTATCCTCTATCAAAACTATGATTTCTCAGATTTCTGCTAGGGTTGCTCAGAATGAATCTGCAAACCAGGTTTTATAGAATTTTATGGCAGTTTGGTCTGGTTCTGTTACCTCAGGACCCCCCTCTGTGGGTTCCCACAAACGTGCTCTTGCCCAGGTCATGCAAGACGACACGGATACTGACTCTGACACGGCAGACGGTGATGGGCACGTACTCAGGGGGGCCGCATTTCTTGCAAAGGGGGTGCAGTTGATGATAGTCTATTAGAGATGTGTTGAATATTACTGACACAACACCTGAGCAGGTTGAGGAGGCTTACTTCACTGACAATAAGAAAGCCTTGCTAACCTTCCCTGCGTTCAAAGAATTAAATGCTATTTTTGAAAAAGCATGGGAAAATCCAGAGAAAAAAATCCAGATCGCTAGGAAGGTTCTGGTTGCTTTCCCCTTCCCTGAGGCTGGAATTTCAAGATCTCCCTCCTCATTGGTTCTTCACATCAGGCTTGCCGGCTTTGCCGTCAGACAGGGCTACCCTACAGGGGGCCATCCAGAAGTTGGTGGAGGCACAGGTCATTGTACCAGTCCCTCCTCAAATGCACAACACGGGTTACTATTCGAACCTTTTCATGGTACTGAAACCGGATGGTTCGGTCAGGCCCATTCTGAACTTGAACTCCCTCAAAAAAGGGCTTTAGTGATTTTAAGTTCAGAATGGAGTCTCTAAGGGTGGTGATATCAGGTCTGGAAGAGGGGGAATTCCTGGTATCCCTGGATATCAAGGATGCGTACCTCCACATTCTGATTTGGCTACCGCATCAAGATTATCTCCGATTCGCTCTGTTGGACTGTTATTTTCAGTTCCAGGCCCTACCATTCGGCCTCTCCACAGCACCAACGGTATTCACCAAGGTGATGGTGAAAATGATGGTTCTCCGCAGGCAAGGGGTGAACATAATTCTGTATCTGGACGATCTGCTGATAAAGGCATCGTCCAAGGAGTAGCTGTTACGGTCAATAGCTCTCATGACCCAGCTTCTCAGGGAACATGGTTGGATCCTGAATATCCCAAAATCACATTTGGAACCAACCAGGAGGTTGTCCTTTCTGGGAATGATCCTCGACACAGAAGTGCAGAGGGTGTTTCTTCCGGAGGAAAAGGCATTGGTGATACAAACAATGGTCCGGGATGTTCTGAAGCCAGCCCGGGTGTTGGTTCATCAGTGCATTCGCCTTCTGGGAAAGATGGTGGCCTCTTACGATGCTCTGCAGTACGAGAGGTTTCATGCTCTGTCCTTCCAACTGGATCTCCTGGACAAGTGGTCGGGATCTCATCTACACATGCGCCAGAGAATACGTCTG
The DNA here is from genome assembly GCF_028390025.1 of Pseudophryne corroboree. Taxonomy (NCBI): domain Eukaryota; kingdom Metazoa; phylum Chordata; class Amphibia; order Anura; family Myobatrachidae; genus Pseudophryne; species Pseudophryne corroboree. Next base: position 114,117,301 of record NC_086445.1, on the reverse strand, counting down.
TCGCCAAAGGCCAGGATTTCACTCCTCTGGTGGCTGCAATTACCTCACCTTCTGGAGGGCCGCAGGTTCGGGATTCAGGATTGGATCCTTCTAACCACAGATGCAAGTCTCCAGGGCTGGGGCGCAGTCACTCAAGGGGAAACCTTCCAAGGAAGGTGGTCGTCTGGAAGCCGGCCTGCCAATAAACATTCTGGATCTAAGAGCCGTCTACAACAGTCTTCTCCAAGCGGCCCCTCTTCTGAGAAATCGGGCCATTCAAGAGCAGTCGGACAATGTAACGACAGTGGCTTACATAAACCGACGGCGGAACGAAGAGCAGAGCTGCAATGTCAGAGGTAACGAGGATCATCCTCTGGGTAGAAAAACACGCGTTGGCGCTGTCAGCAATCTTTATTCCGGGAGTAGACAACTGGGAAGCGGACTTCCTCAGCAGACACGATCCCAATCCAGGCGAGTGGGGTCTCCATCCGGAGGTGTTCAAGGAGGTAACAGATCTTTGGGGTGTACCCCAGATCGACATAATGGCCTCTCGTCTCAACAGGAAGCTTCAGCAATATTGTTTCAGGTCAAGGGCCCCGCAAGCAGTGGCGGTGGACGCCCTAGTGACTCTGTGGGTGTTCCAGTCGGTGTACGTCTTTCCTCCACTTCCACTCACTCCAAGAGTCCTCAAACTCATAAGGAGAACAAGAGTTCAGCCAATCCTCATTGCTCCGGACTGGCCAAGAAGGTCTTGGTATGCGGATCTTCTGGATCTACTGCTATAAGAGCCGAGGCCTGTTCCTCTTCGGGAGGACCTGCTGCAGCAGGGGCCGTTCGCCTATCAAGACTTACCACGGCTACGTTTGACGGCATGGAGGTTGAACGCCAGATACTAGCTCGGAAGGGCATTCCGAACAAGGTTATGCCTACCCTGATACAGGCTAGGAAAGGAGTAACGTCAAAACATTACCATCCTATTTGGAAAAATAGGATTTTAATACCTGCCGGTAAATCCTTTTCTCTTAGTCCGTAGAGGATGCTGGGGTAACCATAAGAACCATGGGGTATAGACGGGATCCGCAGGAGACATGGGCACACTAAAAGACTTTGAATGGGTGTGAACTGGCTCCTCCCTCTATGCCCCTCCTCCAGACTCCAGTTATAGGAACTGTGCCCAGGGAGACGGACATTTCGAGGAAAGGAATTATTGTTAAACGAAGGTGAGATACATACCAGCTCATACCGCAAACAGGCCACGCAACATGGCATTCAACAGAACTCAAGCCAACGGCATGAACAATGTCAGCAACAGGCTGACTATAACCATAACACAACCTGTGTGTAACCATAACTAATAACTGCAGATACAGTATGCACTGGGACGGGCGCCCAGCATCCTCTACGGACTAAGAGAAAAGGATTTACCGGTAGGTATTAAAAGCCTATTTTCTCATACGTCCTAGAGGATGCTGGGGTAACCATAAGAACCATGGGGTTATACCAAAGCTCTAGAACGGGCGGGAGAGTGCGGATGACTCTGCAGCACAGATTGACCAAACATGAGGTCCTCCTCGGCCAGGGTATCAAACTTGTAAAACTTAGCAAAAGTGTTTGAACCCGACCAAGTAGCTGCTCGGCAAAGTTGTAACGCCGAGACCCTCCGGGCAGCCACCCAGGACGCGCGTTCCTGGTAGAATGGGCCTTCACCGATTTCGGTAACGGCAATCCAGCCGTAGAATGAGCCCGCTGAATCGTAGCTCAAATCCAGCGTGCAATAGTCTGTTTGGAAGCAGGAGCCCCAATCTTGTTGGGTTCATACAGGAAAAACAGAGCCTCCGTTATCCTAATCTGAGCCGTTCTGGCGACATACTTTTTTAAAGCTCTGACCACATCGAGAGACTTCGACTCCACTAAGACGTCAGTAGCCACTGGCACCACAATAGGTTGGTCCATGTGGAACGACGACACCACCGGCAGAAATTGTTGACGAGTCCTCAACTCTGCTCTATCTTCATGGAAGATCAAATAAGGGCTCTTGTGAGACAAGGCCGCTAACTCCGATACCCACCTTGCGGATGCCATGGCCAACAGCATGACCACTTTCCAAGTGACAAATTTCAACTCTACCTTCTGTAAAGGTTCAAACCAATGTGATTGAAGGAACTGCAACACCACGTTAAGATCCCATGGTGCCACTGGGGGCACAAATGGAGGTTATATGTGCAACACACCTTTTACGAAAGTCTGAACTTCTGGAAGGGAGGCCAATTGTTTTTGAAAGAAAACCGATAAGGCTGAAATCTGTACTTTAATTGAGCCCAACTTTAAGCCCGCATCCACACCAGCTTGTAGAAAATGGATAAAACGTCCTAACTGAAATTCTTCCGTAGGAGCCTTCTTGGATTCACACCAAGACACATATTTTCTCCAAATACGGTGGTAATGTTTAGACGTTACCCCTTTTCTAGCCTGAAGAAGTGTGGGAATGACTTCACAGGGAATACCCTTTCGGGCTAGGATCCGGCGTAGCCGCGGTAAGTCTTGATACACTCACGGTCCCTGCTGTAACAGATCCTCTCGTAGAGGAAGAGGCCAGGGATCTCCTATGAGTAATTCCTGAAGATCTGGATACCAAGCCCTCCTTGGCCAGTCTGGAACAATGAGGATCGCCTGAACCTTTGTTCTTCTTATGATCTTTAGTACTTTCGGAATGAGAGGAAGCGGAGGGAATACATACACCGACTGAAAACACCCATGGTGTTACTAGGGCGTCCACAGCTATGCTTGAGGGTCCCGCGACCTGGAACAATATCTCTGATGTTTCTTGTTGAGACGAGACGCCATCATGTCTATTTGAGGAACTACCCAAAGACTTGTCACTTCTGTGAAGACCTCTTGATGAAGACCCCACTCCCCTGGATGGAGATCGTGTCTGCTGAGGAAGTTTGCTTCCCAGTTGTCCACTCCTGGAATGAAGATTGCTGACAGAGCGCTTGTATGTTTTTCCGCACAACGGAGAACTTTCGTGGCCTCTGCCATTGCTGCTCTGCTTTTTGTTCCGCCCTGGTGGTTTATGTACACTACTGCTGTTTATGTACACTACTGCTGTTACATTGTCCGATTGAATCAGGACGGGCAGATTGCGCAGAAGATGTTCCGCTTGAAGAAGGCAAATGGCCCTTAACTCCAGAACGTTTATGTGTAGACAAGTTTCTTGGCTTGACCATCTTCGCTGGAAGTTTTCCCCCTGTGTGACTGCACCCCAGCCTCGGAGACTCGCATCCGTGGTTACTAGGATCCAGTACTGGATCCCGAACCTGCGCCCCTCTAGGAGGTGAGAGCTGTTCAGCCACCACAGGAGTGAGATTCTGGTCTTGGAAGACAAGATTATCCTTCGGTGCATGTGAAGGTGGGATCCGGACCACTTGTCCAACAGATCCCACTGAAACACCCTGGCATGGAATCTGCCAAACTGAATGGCCTCGTAAGCCGCCACCATTTTCCCCAGCAACCGAGTGCATTGATGGATTGACACTCTTGACACAGAAAAAAACTCTGTAATTCTGTGTCCAGAATCATTCCCAGAAAGGACAGCCGCGTCGTCGGCACCAACTGTGATTTCGGCAAGTTTAGGAGCCAACCATGTTGTTGCAGAACTGTTAGGGAGATCGTAATGTTCTGAAGTAATTGGTCCCTGGATCTCGCCTTTATCAGGAGATCGTCCAAGTACAGGATAATTGTGATTCCTCGCTTGTGCAGGAGAACCATAATTTCCGCCATTACTTTGGTGAAAACCCTCGGAGCCGTGGACAGACCAAACAGCAACGTTTGAAATTGGTAATGACAGTCCTGAACTGCAAACCTCAGGTAAGCCTGATGCGGAAGGATAAATGGGAACATGCAAGTAGGCATCCTTTATATCCACCGTCACCATAAAATCCCCTTCCTCCAGACTGGAGATCACTGCCCGGAGAGATTCCATCTTGAATTTGAATTTTCTTAGGTAGAAATTGAGGGATTTTAGATTCAGGATTGGTCTGGCCGAGCCGTCCGGCTTCGGGACCACGAATAGGCTCAAATAAAATCCTTCTCCCTGTTGTGACAGGGGAACCTTGATAATGACCTGATTTTGACACAACTTTTGTATTGCGTCGCGTACCACCTCCCTGGCCGAAAGAGAAGCTGGTAAGGCCGATTTTAAAAATCGGTGAGGGGGAACGTCTTGAAACTCTAGTTTGTGCCCCTGGGACACTATTTCCAAAACCCATGGGTCCAGGGCCGAATGAACCCAGAACTGACTGAAGAGTTTGAGACGTGCCCCCACCGGTGCGGACCCCTGCAGAGGAGACCCAGCGTCATGCGGTGGATTTGGTAGAAGCTGGGGAGGACTTCGGTTCCTGGGAACCTGCCACTGCCGGTGATCTTTTCCCCTTCCTTTAGTAGCAAGGAAGGAAGAACCTCTGCCTTTCTTGTATTTATTGGGCCGAAAGGACTGCATCTGATAGTGATGTGTAAATGGATTTCAATGTAGTTTCCTGCTAACGATCCGCAGGATCCTTAAGGGCTGCCGTGTCAGGGGACGGAAGAGCCACCTTTTTGGACAGCCGCGCTAGAGCATTGTCCACAATGGGGGGTGACTCCCACTTTTCCCTATCCCCCGAGGGAAACGGATACGCCACCTGAATCCTTTTGGGAATCTGAAACTTTTTGCCAGGATTTTCCCAAACTTTTTTAAATAGAGTGTTCAGTTCATGAGAGGGAGGAAACGTTACCTCAGGTTTCTTTCCCTTATACACACAGACCCTTTTATCAGGAACAAGAGGGTCTTCCGAGATATGTAATACGTCTTTTATCGACACAATCATGTACCGAATGCCCTTTGCCAATTTTGGATCTAATCTGGTATCACTGTATTCGACACTGGAGTCAGAGTCCGTGTCGGTATCTGTGTCTGCCAACTGAGCAAACGATCGCTTTTGTGACCCCGAGGGGGTCTGGACCTGTGATAACACATCCTCCACAGATTTCTTCCATGCCTGGTTTTGAGACTCAGATTTATCCAATCTCTTATTAATAAGAGCCACATTTGAATTCAAAGCATTCAACACATTTACCCAATCAGGAGTCTGCGGTGCCGACTGGGTCACTCCCACAGCCGTTTGTGTACCTAATACAGTCTCCTGGGAAGAGCACTCTGCCTCAGACATGCCGACACACGTGTATTCACCACTCACAAACACACTGGGCATATAGGGGACAGACCCACCTAAAGTCTGACAGAGAGACACAGAGAGAGTTTGCCAGCTCACAACCCAGCGCTTCACCAACGGTTCTGACAACACTAAACAATGCCTCAGACCTGCAGCGCTTTTAAAACACACATATATTGCACCAAATTTACTGTGCCCCCCCCCCCCCCGTTTTTCACCCTGATACTTATGCAGCAGTGTGAGGAAGGACCAGCGTCTCTGCAGCCTGTTGTAGAGAAAATGGCGCTGTTGTGAGCTGTGCGGGCTGAGCTCCGCCCCCGTAATGGCGCGCTTCAGTCCCGCTATTTTTAAATAAATATTTATACTGGCGGGGGTTGGAGCCAGTCTCCTTTGAGGTTTATATACTGCCCAGGGCGCCCCCCCGCGCCCTGCACCCTGTAGTGTCGCTGTGTAGTGGGAGCATGGCGCGCAGCATGCGATCGCTGTGCGGTACCTCAGAAGCCGTCACTGAAGTCTTCTTTGCTTCTTCTACTCACCTGACTTCTGGCTCTGCAAGGGGGGGTGACGGCCGGCTCTGGGAACGAGCATCTAGGCGTACCTAACGATCAGACCCTCAGGAGCTAATGGTGTCCTGTAGCCAAGAAGCAGATCCGTTAAACTCACTAGAAGTAGGTCTGACTTCTCTCCCCTAAGTCCCACGAAGCAGGGAGACTGTTGCCAGCAGTCTCCCTGAAAAAAAAAAAAACTAACAAAAGTCTTTTCCCGAAAAACTCTGTAGAGCTCCTCAGTGTGCATCCAGTTTGCCTGGGCACAATTCTAAAACTGGAGTCTGGAGGAGGGGCATAGAGGGAGCAGCCAGTTCACACCCATTCAAAGTCTTAAAGTGCCCATGTCTCCTGCGGATCCCGTCTATACCCCCATGGTTCTTATGGTTACCCCCAGCATCCTCTAGGACGTATGAGAAAAATATGTATCTTGGTGTGAGTCCAAGAAGTTTCCTACAGTGGAGTTTCAACTGGGACGTTTTCTCCTCTTCTTTCAAGAAAGTGTGGATATGGGCCTGAGGTTAGGATCCATAAAAGGTCCAAATTTCAGCCCTATCCATTTTCTTCCAAAAACAGTTGGCTGCCCTCCCTGAAGTTTTTTGAAGGTAGATCTGCACATCCAACCTCCCTTTGTATCGCCTACGGCGCCCTGGGATCTTAACGTGGTGTTGCAGTTCCTCCAGTCGGACTGGTTTGAGCCTCTACAGGAGGTTGAGGTCAAATTTCTCACGTGGAAGGCGGTCACTTTGTTGGCCTTAGCTTCTGCTAGACGTGTGTCGGAGTTGGGGGCTTTGTCATGTAAAAGCCCATACTTGATCTTCCACGATGAGCTGCGCTTCGGACACGTCAGCAGTTTCTTCTGAAGGTTGTGTCGGCATTTCATATCAACCAACCTATTGTGGTGCCAGTTGCGTCTGACTCCTCAATTTCATCAAAGTCCTTAGATGTTGTAAGGGCTCTAAAGACCTATGTGAGGAGGACTGCTCGTCACAGAAAATCGGACTCTTTGTCCTCTATAATCCCAAGAAAATTGGGTGTCCTGCTTCTAAGCAGACAATCTCTCGCTGGATCAGTTTCACTATCCAGCATGCGTATTCTACGGCAGGCTTGCCCTGTCCTACGTCTGTTAAGGCCCACTCTACTCGTAAGGTGGGTTCTTCCTGGGCGGCTGCCCGGGGTGTCTCGGCATTACAACTCTGCTGAGCAGCTACTTGGTCTGGGTCGAACACGTTTGCCAAGTTCTACAAGTTCGATACTTTGGCCTCTGATGATCTGAAGTTCAGTCAATCAGTTTTGCAGGAGCCTCCGCGCTGTCCCTCCCGTTCTGGGAGCTTTGGTACATCCCCATGGTACTAATGTGGACCCCAGCATCCTCTAGAACGTAAGAGAAAATAGGATTTTAATTACCTACCGGTAAATCCTTTTCTCGTAGTCCGTAGAGGATGCTGGGCGCCCGCCTAGCGCTTCGTTATCCTGCAGTGGTTATTTAGTTCAGTACTGCTTAGTTCTTGGTAAGTGTTTTGTTACTTGGTAAGTAATCCTGTTCAGCCGATGCTGATGTTTCAAGCTAGATAGCTTGGGTTGCCTTGTATGTGAGCTGGTGTGAATCTCGCCACTATCTGTGTAATCCTTCTCTCGAAGATGTCAGTCTCCTCGGGCATAGTTTCTAGACTGGGTCTGGTAGGAGGAGCATAGAGGGAGGAGCCAGCCCACACTCTCAAACTCTTAAAGTGCCAATGGCTCCCAGTGGACCCGTCTATACCCCATGGTACTAATGTGGACCCCAGCATCCTCTACGGACTACGAGAAAAGGATTTACCGGTAGGTAATTAATTTAAATCCTATTTTTATAGCCTGAAATCTGGAGTCAAAAGTTTATGGCAGGTGTGGCAGCCTACCTTGTCCGCACATCTCTGATCAAAACTTAATAAATTTCCAGGAGTTTATACTGCTGCACCTGTGTATAATGCCCAGATGTACCATTTGGCTCATTATCTTGTGTGTAAATCTTGCTCTGGTGCTAGCCCGTGCCTCCTGAGCCATTTAGCTCAATGCACATCCCTGCCCCGCCCCCATGCTCAGGCAGGTCAGTTTTTTGTATGGTGCAGCAGGAAGCTGGATGCACCTTTTTACAGGGTGCTGCTCTTGCAGCCCCAAACTTTACACTGAGCCTGTCAGCACTGGATGTGTATTAGACTCCAGCACACAGGCTCCAACACTCCCACATCCCGCTGGATGTCTATTAGACTCCCACACGTACCGCTGCTGCGGCAACCCCTGGACTATGTGGCCAGCAAGATGTCCTGGTCTCCGGGATCCGCACGCAAATCGCGGTCCACAGCGCCTCCCTGTGCTGGCTGTGGACACTGGCACCGACCAGGGACTCCTCTAAACCATCAGGGCATATGGGGGCACAGGAATCCTTTATTAAGGGCCCCCAAGTACCGGTGAATGAAATGCCAGCATAGGGGAGGGAGCGCCAACCTGTAGCTCCTCCCCCAGCATTGGGTGCCAGGCCACATGGACTTCCCGCCGTTTAGCTGCAGCTCCATCCCCTCTTCTCCCCAGAGACTCTAGCAGTCATACTACAAGTAAGTCAGGTCTCCGGGAACGCTGGGTCCAGTCCCCTGTAAAACCATCTCCGTGGATAGGATTTTACAACACTGTAATCCTACTTGCGGACAACCAAAGCTGAGTAGTTGATTAAGCGCTCATTTAATTTATACCATTGTATTTCTCTGCATTGTATATGACTTGTGCTAGTTTCTGCTGTCTGATATTTCTCTCTCCACCTTTACAATATATCTCTAGCCCTGTCTTTTCTCATACGTCCTAGAGGATGCTGGGGTCCACTTCAGTACCATGGGGTATAGACGGTTCCGCAGGAGCCATGGGCACTTTAAGACTTTTCAAAGGGTGTGAATTGGCTCCTCCCTCTATGCCCCTTCTACAGACCTCCGTTTTAGAAATGTGCCCAGGCAGACTGGATGCACTCCAGAGGAGCTCTACTGAGTTTCTCGGAAAAGACTTATGTTAGGTTTTTTATTTTCAGGGAGAACTGCTGGCTACAGGCTTCCTGCTTTGTGGGACTGAGGGGGCAGAAGTAGGAACCAACTTCCTAAAGAGTTTCATGGCTCTGCTTCTGGCTGACAGGACACCATTAGCTCCTGAAGGGAACTGAATGCTTGCCGTGCCTAGATACTCACTCCCACAGCACGCCGTCATCCCCCTCACAGAGCCAGAAGTCAGGTGAGTGTTAGAAGACAGATCTTGAAGCAAGAAACTGACGGCTAAAGGTACCGCGCGGATGGCGGGAGCGCAGCGTGCCATACTGCCCACACAACACAGGCACCGCAGGGCGCGCCCTGGGCAGCATGAAACCTTATTAAACTGGCTAAAAGGGGGCATAAGATGCCCAGGCACAGCTCTACCCCCCGCCAGTATAAATATTGTGTACAAATCTCTGAGGAGAAACGCACCATTGCGGGGGCGGAGCTTCCTCAGTCAACCAGCACACTGCTCAGCGCCATTTTCTCGCTCTCCTCAGGCTGCAGAGACAACGCTGGTCCTCCTCCACTACTGAATACAAGGTCAGGGTGCAAAACAGGGGGGCCCACAGTGAAATTGGTGCTTTACATTGTGTATTTATGTTATAAAAAGCGCTTTAGGTCAGTAGGTATTTTGTGTTTCACAGACATTGTGTACTGGCGCTGGGTTTGTGACCTGGCTGCTCCTAACTGTGTCCTTCTGACAGATTTTACTGTGGGTCTGTCCCCTATAAGTCCCGGAGTGTCTGTGTGTGTTTGTACAGTGTGACATGTCTGAGGCAGGGAGTTCTTCCCCTGAGGGATCCATTTTAGGGACACAGTTGTAATGTGGTGGCGCTGCCGGCACACCAAGAGCCTGAATGGGTGAAAGAAATACGTGATAGTGTGAATCATATCAGTAGGAGATTAGATAAGTCTGAGTCTCATGCAGAATGCTGGAGAGAATTGGTGGAAGATGTGAATTTTCAGGGTTCTGCTTTCTCATCCGCAGGCGATCCCTCTGAGTCACATAAGAGACCGTTTGCAAACATTGTAAATACTGATACCGACACGGACTCTGATTCCTGTGTCGACGATAGTGACTCCAGGGAAATAGATCATAAATTGGCAAAAAAAAACATACAATATATGATTGTTGCTATAAGGGAGGTTTTGGAAGTTACGGAAAGCCCTCCTGTACCTCAGGAGAAGGCTTATTTCTATAAAGAAAAGAAATCTAAGGTTACTTTCCCTCCTTCCCACGATCTAAATACTCTTTTTGAAGGGGTGTGGGTGAATCCTGAAAAGAAATTTCATATTCCCAAAAGGATTCAGATGGCTTATCCTTTTCCTTTAGAGGACAGGAAAAAATGGGAGTCACCCCCGGTGTTAGACAGTGCATTGTCCAGGTTAACAAAGAAGGTGATTCTCCCTGCACCTGGGACGGCTTCACTAAAGGAGCCGGCATACCGCAAAATGGAAGCTACGATAAAATCCATTTATGTAGCCAATGGTACGCTGCTCAGACCCACCATTGCTCGCGCGTGGGTGAGTGGTGCTATTGAAAAGTGGTCTGATAACTTGTCATCGGAAATTGACACGATTGATAAAGACGAGATACTCCTAACATTAGGTAATATCAAAGACGCTGCCGCATACATGCTAGAAGCTATGAAGGATATTGGACTCTTGGGTTCAACAGCCGCTACCATGGCAGTATCGGCTCGGAGGGCGTTGTGGATTCACCAGTGGAATGCTGATGCAGATTCCAAAAAGAATATGGAGGCTCTCCCATATAAAGGTGAGGCCTTATATGGTGATGGGCTGGATGCGTTAGTCTCGGCGGCTACCGCAGGTAAGTCGACATTTTTGCCTTCTGCTCCTGCTCCAGCAAAAAAGACACATCACTCTCACATGCAGTCCTTTCAGCCCAACAAATAGAAAAAGGCCAAAGGTTCCCCCTTCTTTGCAGGTAGGGGAAGGGGAAAAGGAAAGAAGTCTGCAGCGTCTCCAGGATCCCAGGAGCAGAAGTCAACCCCTGCTTCTGCCATATCTACAGCATGACGCTGGGGCTCCCTTGCGGGAGTCCGCTCGGGTGGGGGCGCGTCTGAAACTGTTCAGTCAAAGCTGGATTCAATCTGGCCTGGACCCATGGGTTTTACAAATAGTGTCCCATGGGTACAAACTGGAGTTTCAAGACGTTCCCCCATGCCTATTTTTCAAATTGACCTTGCCAGCTTCTCTTCCAGAAAGAGAGGCAGTAACAACGGCAATTCAGAAATTATGTCAGGATCAGGTCATAGTACTGGTACCCTTGTCACAACAAGGAGAAGGTTTTTATTCAAGTCTCTTTGTAGTTCCGAAGCCGGACGGCTCGGTCAGACCAATTTTAAACCTAAAAAATCTGAATCTCTACTTGAAAAGGTTCAAGTTCAAGATGGAATCCCTGGGGGCAGTGATTTCCAGTCTGGAGGAGAGGGACTTCATGGTGTCAGTAGACATAAAGGATGCTTACTTGCATGTTCCCATTTATCCTCCTCACCAGGCTTATCTGAGATTCGCGGTACAGGATTGCCATTTCCAGTTCCAGACGTTGACTTTCAGTCTCTCCACGGCACCGAGGGTATTCACCAAGGTGATGGTGGAGATGATGGTCCTCCTTCGTCAAAAAGGAGTCAATATAATTCCTTATCTGGACGATCTCCTGATAAAAGTGAGATCCAGGGAACAGTTGCTGCAAAACATCACACTCTCCCTGTCAATACTCCAACAACACGGTTGGATCATGAATTTTCCAAAGTCGCAGTTGGAACCAATGACAAGGTTGTCCTTTCTGCGGATGATACTGGACATGGAAGTACAGAGAGTATTTCTTCCAGTGGAAAAGGCTCTGGAAATCCAGAGAATGGTCAAACAAATATTGAAACCAACAAGTGTGTCGATCCATCAATACATTCGGTTGTTGGGGAAAATGGTGGCAGCTTACAAGGCCATACAGTTTGGCAGATTCCGTGCCAGAGTATTCCAGTGGGACCTGTTGGACAAGTAGTCCGGATCCCACCTACACATGCACCGGAAGATAATCCTGTCCTCCAAAGCCAGGATTTCGCTCCTGTGGTGGCTGCACAGTTCTCACCTGCTATTGGGACGCAGACTCGGGATTCAGGAATGGGTCCTGGTAACATGGATTCAAGTCTCCGAGTCTGGGGAGCTGTCACCCAGGGGAAAAGCTTCCAAGGAAAATGGTCAAGTCAGGAAGCCTGCCTTCACATAAACGTTCTGGAATTGAGAGCCATTTACAACGGCCTTCTACAAGCGGTACATCTTCTTCAAGATCATCCCGTACAGATCCAGTCGGACAATGTAACAGCAGTCGCGTACATAAACAGGCAAGACGGAACAAAAAGCAGAACAGCAATGGCGGAGGTGACAAGGATTCTCCTCTGGGCAGAAAGACATGTAAGAGCTCTGTCTGCGATTTTCATTCCGGGAGTGTACAACTGGGAAGCAGACTTCCTCAGCAAACACGATCTCCATCCAGGAGAGTGGGGCCTCCAACAAGAAGTCTTCGCAGAGGTGACAAGTCTTTGGGGAGTTCCTCAAGTAGACATGATGGCATCTCGTCTCAACAAGAAGCTTCAGAGATATTGTTCCAGGTCGAGAGACCCTCAAGCAATAGCAGTGGATGCACTGGTGGCCCAGTGGGTGTTTCGGTCGGTGTATGTCTTCCCTCCACTTCCACCGATTCCAAAAGTTCTCAAGATCATCAGAAGAACACGGGTTCGAGCAATTTTCATTGCCCCAGACTGGCCAAGGAGGGCTTGGTATCCAGATCTTCAGGAGTTGCTCATAGAAGATCCTCTGCCTCTTCCTCCTCGCGAGGACCTGCTACAGCAGGGGCCGTGCGTGTATCAAGACTTCCCACAGCTACGTTTGACGGCATGGCTGTTGAGTGCCGGACCCTAGCCCGAAAGGGTATTCCCAAGGAAGTCATCCCCACTCTTATTCAGGCCAGGAAAGGAGTAACGTCTAAACATTACCACCGTATTTGGAGAAAATATGTGTCTTGGTGTGAATCCAAGAAGGCTCCTACGGAAGAGTTTGAGTTGGGACGTTTTCTCCATTTTCTGCAGGCTGGTGTGGATGCGGGCCTAAGATTGGGGTCAATCAAGGTCCAGATTTCGGTCTTATCAGTTTTATTTCAGAAACAATTGGCCTCCTTTCCAGAAGTTCAGACCTTCGTGAAAGAGGTTCTGCACATCCAGCCTCCGTTTGTGCCTCCGGTGGCACCATGGGACCTTAATGTGGTGTTGCAGTTCCTTCAATCGGATTGGTTTGAACCTCTGCAGGAGATAGAATTGAAGTTTCTCACTTGGAAAGTGGTGATGCTTTTGGCCTTGGCATCTGCAAGGCGGGTGTCTGAGTTGGGGGCCTTGTTTCACGAGAGCCCTTATCTGATCTTCCATGAAGATAGGGCAGAGTTGAGACCTCACCAACATTTTCTTCCAAAGGTGGTTTCATCTTTCCACATAAACCTACCTATTGTGGTGCCAGTGGCTACTGACACTTTCACTGAGTCAAAGTCTCTTGATGTGGTCAGAGCTTTGAAAATTTATGTCGCTAGAACAGCTCGGATTCGGAAAACAGAGGCTCTGTTTGTCCTGTATGCTCCCAACAAGATTGGGTGTCCTGCTTCTAAGCAGACCATTGCGCGCTGGATCAGAGGGACAATTCAGCACGCTCATTCCACGGCAGGATTGCCGATACCGAAGTCGGTAAAGGCCCATTCTACTAGAAAGGTGGACACATCATCGGCGGCTGCCTGGGGGGTCTCGGCATTACAACTTTGCCGAGCAGCTACTTGGTCAGGGTTAAACAATTTTGCTTAATTTTATAAGTTTGACACTTTGGCCGATGAGGACCTCAAGTTTGGTTAATCGGTGCTGCAGGGTCATCAGCACTTTGCTGCCCGTACTGGAGCTTTGGTATAACCCCATGGTACTGAAGTGGACCCCAGCATCCTCTAGGACGTATGAGAAAACAGGATTTTAATACCTACCGTAAATCCTTTTCTCCTAGTCCATAGAGGATGCTGGGCACCCGACCCAGTGCGTAATTTACCTGCAGTTTTGTTCATTAGAGTTACACAGGTTGTGTTATCTTTGTTTTCAGCATGTTGCTGTAAATGGTTCATGCCTGTTGGCGTGTTATGATGAATGCCATGTTGTGCGGCATGGTTGTGGTGTGAGCTGGTATGAATCTCACCATTAGTATAAAAGTAAATCCTTTCCTCTAAATGTCCGTCTCCCTGGGCACAGTTCCTATAACTGAGTCTGGAGGAGGGGCATAGAGGGAGGAGCCAGTTCACACCCTTTGAAAAGTCTTAAAGTGCCCATGGCTCCTGCGGAACCGTCTATACCCCATGGTACTGAAGTGGACCCCAGCATCCTCTACGGACTAGGAGAAAAGGATTTACCGGTAGGTATTAAAATCCTGTTTTTCCTCTGCCCTGTAAAGGACCAGGTGTTTTCAGGAGTAATCTTTTACAAGTTTCAGTGTTACTGCTGAATGTTGTCACATACTATATCAGGCTACCACAATCTTGTTTGTATACTATTGTGTGTGTGGGCGACTTCATATTTTTACAGCTATGTCTACCAAAGGTAAAAGTCGCAAACAGCCTGACACCTCAGTGCTGCAGTCATGTAGGTTGTGCTCTGCAGAATTAACTGCACAGGACGTGTTTCAGGATGGGCTCTGGGTGAACTGTATACATCCCCAGCACCTGCCCAAGAACCCCCATGGGCTTCTTTCACTCAATTACCGGGTACCATAGTGGATTGGTTAACTCCCTCTGTGGTACCCCCTCTATTAGCACCACCTAATATTGTCCCTGTGGCTGATTTACCTTGGGTGGATACACTGAACACTACGGTTAAGAGTTTAGCCGAAATGTCCCTAACATGTTACCCCGTTAACATGTTAACCTAGAATGTTACCCCGGACTAACCATCCTCTAAGTCCACTACACTGGCCCCTTCTTCTCAGTCCACTGTTAAATCAGACTCTAATGAGTCCCCAGCTGAAGAAGGGGAGGATATACAGTCTGTCACTGATTCATGCATCCTTACAGAGGATTCTCTTAACACAGTGGAGGTGGCCCCTTTAATTGAGGATATTTAACACATCCTCCCACTCAGTGAGGATTAGCCTGAGCCAGTTGCTAAGAAAACTGATGTTTTCAACAGGCAAAAGATCGTTAAGACTGAATTCCCTCATTCTGACCATTTTATGGATACTAAATTGAAACCCTGGAAAACTCTTAGCTTCCGGTAACCCCATTCCTGTAGAGCAGGGCTGGCCAAACCGGTCCTCGAGATCTACCAACAGTTCATGTTTTCCAGGCCTCCTGGAGATCTGTAGAATTGTCAGTAAGGAATGAATGCAGCACATCTTAATTAGTAATGACTACACCTGTGCACCAGCTAGGTGGTCTGGAAAATGTGTACTGTTGGTAGATCTCGAGGACTGGTTTGGCCAGCCCTGCTGTAGAGGATGATGCTAAGTAGGAAGCTCCCCCTCTGGTAGAGTCGCATAATGAACATCTTGTTGAGATGTCCATTCTACCTGTCCCTACGCTTGCCTCACTGAAAGAAACCACTGATAGATGGATTGAAAATGGTCTTAAATCTATTTTCTCTCTCAGTGGTGCTGTTACAGGATGCACAGTGGCTGCCTCCTGGGCTGCAAAAGCCATTGAATCACGTTTACAGGACTTAGAGGAGGAATTGCCCTCAGATATATCTGAGGATTGTATGTCATACTTGGCTCTTATACGGGAAGCAGCTGCTTACATACGTTAAGACTCATAGTATTGGCAGCTAAGGCGTCTACCACCTCTGTACTGGCATGGCGCATTCTCTGGCTTCGTTCATGGAAGGCTGACCTTGATTCCAAGAAAACTCTGGAATTTCTACCCTTCACTGGTGAACTGTTGTTTGGGAAAGAATTAAACAAAATTGCCACTGCACTAACTGCAGCCAATACTGCCTTTCTCCCGTCAACACCAACTCTGCATGCTCAGAGTTCTAATTTTCATACCTTTCACCCTCAAGGAAAAGCAAAGGGTCAGGCTTTTCCCAGACAAGATTCAGCCACTAAAGCTTAAGCCCAAGGCCAAGTAACCTTGGGCTGCACATGAACCTCCTGCAAAAAATGACAAGCCCGCAGCCTGACGGGGCAGACCTCCTTCTGGGGGACCCCACAGTGGGAGGCCGTCTTCTTCACTTCGCGTATGTCTGGACTCTGACCACTTCAGACGCCTGGGAGTAAGAAGTGGTATCTCGCGGGTACGCCATCTCATTCAAGAGACGCCCACCCCCACAGTTCTTTTGTACAAGTCTGCCCTCGGAACCCGCGCAAATTCTGCAACAGGTTGTATAACTGCTCCTGCAATCAGCAGTGATCATTCCAGTTCCTCCGTCTCAACAAAGACTGGGGTATTATTCCTCCCTGTTCCTAGTGCGCAAGCCAAATGGGTCACACAGACCCATCCTCAACCTCAAATCTCTAAACCGATTTGTCAAGGTTCCCAAACTCCGCATGGAGACCCTTTGATCCATGCTACGAAACCAAGGCACTTTATGGATATAAAGGATGCTTACCTGCATATTCCTATTGCTCCCTCGCATCAGCAACCTACATTTTTCTATTAGCAATCAATATTATCAATTCCGGGCACTGCGTTTAGACTGTCTATGGTGCCCAGAATTTTCACCAAAGTTATGGCAGTCATGGCAGCACGGCTGTGCCGTCAGGGAGTCAGACTACTTCCCTATCTGGATAACTTACTGCTGCCTAATCCACAAGAAGTCTTCCTCAGCATCTTCAACTCACGATGACCTTCCTTCAGACACACGGTTGGCACATCAATTGGAAAAAGTCTTCCCTCACACCAACACAGTGGATGTTACACTTGGAAGCACTATTGGACTCGGCGAGTCAGCGTTTCTTTCTGCCAGCATCTACAAGCTGCAGAATAGGGTTCGCCAGCTCCTCCAAGTGTCCATTCACTCGGCCATGCAGGTCCTCAGACTGATGGTCTCTACCTTCAACATGGTGGAGTACGCTCCGTTCCATTCTCGTCCTCTACAACAACCGACGCTGCTCAAATGGAATGGCCAACGTCATTTAATCATCTCTCAACTGATGATTCTCACTATGGAGGTCCGCTTGTCCCTCACTTGGTGGCTCCACACGGCCCACTTGGACAAAGGCCGTCCCTTCTGGATTCCGGACTAGAAACTTTTCACCACAGATGCCAGCCTCCACGGTTGGGGTACAGTAATGGAACAGCACTCGTTTCAGGGGCGTTGGACGCTGTCAGAGTCCCGTCTCTCGAACAATGTCCTGTAACTGTATACAAAGCCTTAACTTTGGTGCAAACTGTTTTTCGCGGCAGACCTATCCAAGTTCAGTCCGACAATGCCACTGCAGTGGCTTATATCAATCACCAGGGTAGCACTCACAGCCAGATAGCGATGCAGGAAGTGGCTCGCATCTCTGCCGTGTACATTCCGAGAACCTTGAACTGGGAAACAGACTTCCTCAGTCACCATGACGTTCAAGTGGGAGAATGGTCCCTTTATCCAGACGTCTTCCAACTTCTAGTGGACAAGTGGGGTCAACTTCATGGCCTCGCAACACAACCACAAGGTTCTGGTGTACGGATGCATTCGTGGACGCTCTCGAAATCAAGTAGACCTTCCGTCTCATGTACGTCTTTCCTCCAGTATCCCTTCTGTTCTGCGCAAACTCAAACAGGAAGGAGGCAACCTCATTGTGGTAGCTCCAGCATGGCTTAGACGCCATTGGTTCTCAGACCTACAAGGCCTCTCAGTAGGTGTTCCTCTTCCACTACGCCAAGATCTCTTGTCTCAGGGACCATGTCTACACCTGGACCTGCCTCTTGAGTATTCCATCCTGAGATCGGAAGGCTTTTCTTGCCCAGTAGTGCAAACCATGCTTAAGGTACGAAAACCGGCCTCTGTCCGCTTTTACAACCAGATTTGGCATACTTATTTGTGTGATTCCAGTGGTGTAGCACTATGACCCTGCTGTCGTCCAGAATTCTGGCCTTCCTGCAATGGGGATTAAGCCTCTGCCTTTGCCTGGCTTCTCTCACAGTGCATATCTCTGCTTTGTATGGTTTCAACGCAGGATTGCTCCTCCAGCCTCCTACAGGGCATTCTCTGGGTCCAGCCTCCCCACATTTCTCCTGTGGCTCCGTGGGATCTGTCTGTAGTTCTGGATGCACTTTAACAGGATCCTTTTGAACCTTTGGAAACCATTGACCTAAAATGGCAAACTGCTAAGACCTTATTCCTCCTGGCCATTGCATTTGCCAGACGGGTGTCTGACTTGGGCGCTCTTTCTTGTTGCCCTCCTTCCCTGATTTTTCATCTAGAGCTGTACTTCGTACCAGACCGGGTTACCTACCTAAGGTGGTCTCCAGTTTCCATTTGAATGAGGATACTGTGGTTCTGGCCTTCGTGTCCTCGAGCTCTCACATGCTGAGCGTTCTTTGGACATGGTTCGTGCTCATTCTACTCTGTTGGACCTTCATGGACGACACGCCCACTGAACAATTGTGCAAGGCGGCTAAGTGGTTTTCAATCTACACCTTTCATAGGTGCTATGCCTTTGATAATTTTGCCTCCCAGGATGCTTCGTTTGGATGCCAGATTCTGTTTTCCACTCAGAATCTGTCCCCACCTTTGAGGTACTGCTTTAGGACATCCCCAATGTTATCCCTATGGATCCCAAAGAAGAAACGTAGAGATATGGTAGACTTACCTTTATTAACTCTCTTTCGAGGTCCATAGGGTGCCCACCCTGATGAACCTGGTCTATATGGGTTTCCAGCCTTGGTCACAGGTTCCCTTCTCCTGTGAGTGTGTTTTAATGTGTACCATTTCTCCCTTCTCTCTGCTTCCACTTCCTGCTTTGGGCTTGTTAACAAAACTGACCTGCCTGAGCACGGACGCGGGGTTATAGTGAGAGGAACCGGAGCATCCTGGGATATCTTAAAGGCTTAAATGCATGGTGCCTAGGAGCTGATCCTACCACCTATAACCAATGTTATCCCTGTAGACCCTATGGACCTCGAGAAAGAGAGTTCACAGGTAAGTCTGCCATAACTCTCCTTTTCTGCAACATAATGCATCCTGCAAAACGTGTTAAGAGATGGTTTGAGGAACATGACAAAGAGTTCAATCTGTTCAAGCATCTGTGAAGATGTGCTGAAAAAAACAAGCCCGAGCATTGGAGGCCCCACCTCACAACTTAAAGGATCTGCTGCTAACATGTTGGTGGCAGACAACACAGGACTCCTTCAGTGGTATTGTGGAGTCCATGCCTCGATGGGTCAGAGCTGTTTGGTGAAGGGGACCTACTCAATATTAGGCAGGTGGTTTTAATGCTATGGCTGATCAATCAGTGTGTGTGTATATATTGTGGTAAGTGGGTTGTAGCTCACCTGAATTACCCACATTCCTGTGGGATCAGCTCCCTCCAAGAGAGGCAAAAGTAAAACCTGTGCAGTCTGCAGCAGAGGATTAGAACTCTGGGTTTTCATGGTTGCACATGTTCAGCTGTAACTCCATCACTGAGACACAGGAAGGGTTTAATTCAGATCTGATCGCTGTGCTGCATTTTTTGCTGCGCTGCGATCAGATAGTCGCCGCCTACATGGGGAGGGGAAAAGCGCTGTGCAAGTGTGCGATCGCTTCTGTTGCAGAGCTGCACAAAAATCAGTTTGTGCAGTATCTGCGCAGCCCAGGATTTACTCTTCCTGAGCGATGGAATCCTGATCGGGGCCGGAGCCGACGTCAGACACCCTCCCTGAAAACGCCTGAGCCCGCCTGTGTTTTTCCGGACACTCCTGGAAAACGGTCAGTTGCCACCCACAGTTGGCCTCTTCCTGTCAATCTCCTTGCGAACGCCCATGCATTAGGATTTTTTGCACCATCCCGTCGCTAGGCTCCGATGCCTGTTGCTGTTGGGCGACGCGCCGTTGCAGTGTGGCTCTGATGCATGCACAGTTCGAATCTGATCGCCCTCTGTGCGAAAACGCACAGCAGCGATCAGATTTGAATTACCCCCTAAAATTCTCATACACCCGATGCTCTGGGCACTAATGCCGAATATTTATTTTATCAACAGTTACTTATAAAGCCCAGCATATTCCGTTGCACTTTACAATTATAACATTAATAGAACAAAAGTGGGCAAAACCAGACAGAAATATAGGTAGGAAGACCCTGCTCACAAGCTATAGCAGGGATGGGGATCCTTTGGCCCTCCAGCTGTTGCTTGACTACACATACCAGCATGCCCTGCAGAGTTTTACAAATTTGATCATACTAAAACTGTTGCAGGGCATGCTGGAATCTATAGTTCAACATCAGCTGGAGGGCCAAAGGTTCCCCATGCCTTATCTATAGGGAAATAGGTATTGATATACAAGGAAAGATACTACCTATTGCATGGTCCACCAGATTACTTGGTTCTTAATGGGTTGTATGATATGATCACCCAGCAATGTTGGCCAAGGGTCAGGAGGGAGTGAGAGTAAAGAAAATAGGATTTTGGTTACCTACCGGTAAATCCTTTTCTCGTAGTCCGTACAGTATCCTGGGGTTCACATTAGTACCATGGGGTATAGACGGGTCCACCATGAGCCATTGGCACTTTAAGAGTTTGAGAGTGTGGGCTGGCTCCTCCCTCTATGCCCCTCCTACCAGACTCAGTCTAGAAACTGTGCCCGAGGAGACGGACATCTTCGAGAGAAGGATTATACACAGATAGTGGCGAGATTCATACCATCTCACACATACAAGGCACATCAAGCTAACTAGCTTGAACTACTCAGCAACTGCTGAAACATTTTTTACCAAGTAACAATGCAGTACTCAACTAAAACGAAGTTGTACTGGACCAAATAACATTTGCAGGAAAACGAAGCGCTGGGCGGGCGCCCAGCATACTCTACGGACTACGAGAAAAGGATTTACCGGTAGGTAACCAAAATCCTATTTTCTCTTACGTCCTGGATGCTGGGGTCCACATTAGTACCATGGGGATGTACCAAAGCTCCCAGAACGGGAGGGAGAGTGCGGAGGCACCTGCAGAACTGATTGACTGAACTTCAGATCTTCAGAGGCCATCAGAGGCAATCCTGCCGTAGAATAAGCGTGCTGGATAGTGAACCTAATCCAGCAAGAGATCGTCTGCTTAGAAGCAGGACACCCAATTTTCTTGGGATTATATAGGACAGAGCTTCCGACTTTCTGTGGCGAGCAGTCCTCTTCACATAGGTCTTTAGAGCCCTTACAACTTTGATGAAATTGAGGAGTCAAGTCGCAACTGGCACCACAATAGGTTGGTTGATATTAAATGCAGACACAACCTTCGGAAGAAACTGCTGATGTGTCCGAAGCTCAGCTTCGTGGAAGATCAAGTAAGGGCTTTTACAGGATAAAGTCCCCAATTCGGACACACGTCTAGCAAAAGCTAAGGCCAACAACGTGACCGCCTTCCATGCAAGAAATTTGACCTCAACCTCCTGTAGAGGCTAAAACCAATCTGACTGGAGGAACTGCAACACCACGTTAAGGTCCCAAGGCGCCATAGGCAGTACAAAGGGAGGTTGGATGTGCAGAACTCCCTTCAAAAAAGTCTGAACCTTAGGGAGGGCAGACAATTATTTCTGAAAGAAAATGGATAGGGCCAAAATCTGGACCTTCACAGATCCTAACCTCAGGAACATATCAACACCTGCTTGCAGGAAGAGGAGAAAACGTCCGAGTTGAAACTCCACCGTAGGAAACTTCTTGGACTCACACCAAGAGACATAGTTCTTCCAAATACGATGGTAATGTTTAGATGTTACTCCTTTCCTAGCCTGTATGAGGCTAGGAAAGGAGTAACATCTCGGAAAGGAGTAACATCTCGGAATGCCCTTCCGAGCAAGTATCAGGCGCTCAACTTCCATGCCGTCAAACGTAGCCGCTGTAAGTCTTGATAGGCGAACGGCCCCTGCTGCAGCAGGTCCTCCCGAAGAGTTAGAGGCCTCTGCTCTTCTTGCAGTAGATTCAGAAGGTCCGCGTACCAAGCCCTTCTTGGCCAGTCTGGGGCAATGAGGATCGCTTGAACCCTTGATCTCCTTATGAGCTTTAGGATTCTTGGGATGAGTGGGAGTGGTGGGAACACGTACACTGACTGGAACACCCACGGAGACACCAGGGCGTCCACTGCCACTGCCTAAGGGTCCCTCGACCTGTAACAATAACGGCGAAGCTTCTTGTTGAGACGAGAAGCCATCATGTCTATTTGGGGTAATCCCCAAAGGTTTGTTATTTCCTTGAACATCTCCGGATGGAGACCCCACTCCCCTGGATGGAGATCGTGTCTGCTGAGAAGGTCTGCTTCCCAGTTGTCTACTCCCGGAATGAAGATGGCTGACAGCGCCAACGCGTGTTTTTCTGTCCAGAGGAGTATTGTTGTCACCTCTGACATTGCCGCTCTGCTCTTCGTTCCGCCCTGTCGGTTTATGTAAGCCACTATTGTTACGTTGTCCGACTGCACTTGAATGGCCCGATTTCTTAGAAGAGGGGCCGCTTGGAGAAGACTGTTGTAGACGGCTCTTAGTTCCAGGCCGGTTTCCAGGCTTGACTACCGACCTTGGAAGGTTACTCCTTGAGCGACTGCTCCCCAGCCCCGAAGGCTCGCATCCATGGTTAGAAGGACCCAATCCTGAATCCCGAACCTGCGGCCCTCCAGAAGGTGAGGTAATTGTTATCACCAGAGGAGCGAAATCCTGGCCCTCTGCGACAGACAAATTCTCTGGTGCATGTGGAGATGAGATCCCGACCACTTGTCCAGAAGATCCATTTGGAAGGTCCGAGCGTGGAAGCTCCCGTACTGGAGCCTTGTAAGAGGCCACCATCTTTCCCAACAGGTAAATGCATTGATGAACCGACACCCGGGCTGGCTTTAGGACATCCCGGACCATAATTTGTATCACAAACGCCTTTTCCTGCGGAAGAAACACCTTCTGCACTTTTGTGTCCAGGATCATTCCCAGAACGGACAACCTCTGGGTTGGTTCCAAATGTGACTTTGGAAGGTTCAGAATCCAACCATGACTCTTGAGGCGGCGTGTTGTGAGAACAATGGACTGCAGCAGCTTCTCCTTGGACGATGCCTTTATCAGCAGATCGTCCAGATATGGAATGATGTTCACCCCTTGTTTGCTGCGGAGATCCATCATTTCTGACATCACCTTGGTAAACACCCTCGGTGCTGTGCAGAGGCCGAATGGCAGGGCCTGGAACTGGAAATGACAGTCCAGCAATTCAAAATGGAGATAAGCCTGATGCGGTAGCCATATCGGAATGTGGAGGTACGCATCCTTGAGATCCAGAGATACCAGGTATTCCCCCTCTTCCAGACCTGATATCACCACAATGAGAGACTCCATCTTGAACTTGAACTCCTTTAGAAAGGGGTTCAATGATTTTAGGTTCAGAATGGGCCAGACCGAATCATCCGGTTTTGGTACCACGAAAAGGTTCGACTAGTAACCTTTATTCTGCATGTGAGGTGGTACTGGCACAATGACCTGTGCCTCCACCAACTTCTGGACAGCTTCTTGTAGTACAGTGCTGTCTGCCAACAGAGTTGGCAAGTCTGATTTGAAAAAACGATGAGGGGGGAGACTTAGATATTGTGTACCAGGGATACATGCTGGAATTTCAATCACCCAGGGATCCAGGCCGGACGATACCCAGACGTGACTGAAATGTCTGAGTCTCGCTCCCACCGGCCCCACCTCCAGGCTGCGCGGTCCACCGTCATGCGGAGGGCTTTAGTGTACCTGAAGCAGGCTTTTATTACTGGGAACCTGCAGGGACAGGTTTCTTGGACTTAACTCGACCTCCCCTAAAGAAGGTATTGGACGGTCTGGACTTTCTAGGCTTGTTAGGCCGAAAGGACTGCGTTGCAGATGAAGAGAAGGATTTCTTCGGAGCAGGTGCTGCTGAGGGAAGAAACAGAGACTTACCCGCTATAGGCGTGGATATCCATGCGTCTAGAGCTTTCCCAAAGGGAGCCTGATCTTTATAGGGTAGGGACTACAAACTTTTTCGGGATTCCGCGTCGGCCGACCACTGGGGCAGTCACAGTCCCCGACGAGCTGAAACAGACATGGAAGAGATTCCTGCAGCCATGGAACCAAGGTTTTTCATGGATTCTACCATAAAACCTGCTGAATCATGTATGTTGCATAAATATAATGCAACATCATCCCTATCCATCGTATCCAAATCCTCAAGTAAGGTAGCCGACCACTTTACTATTGCCTTTGCAATCCATGCCGTAGCAATAGTGGGACGTAATATGCCCCTGAAGCAGTGTACATTGATTTAAGTGTGTTATACATTTTTCTATCAGCCAGCTCCTTTAAGGCGGTAGATCCTGGAACAGGCAAAACCACATTCTTTGAGAGTCTGGACACAGACGCGTCAACAATCGGCGGGTTTTCCCATTTTTTTCATATCTTCCTCAGGGAAAGATAATGCCACCTGGACCCTTTTAGGGACCTGGAATTTTTTCTCAGGGTTTACCCATTCTTTTTCAGATATAGCATTCAATTCCTTTGACGCAGGGAAGGTTAGCGAGGCTTTTTTATTCTCAGTGAAAAAGCCTCCTCAACCTGCTCAGGTGTGGTATCATTAACATTCAACACATCCCTGATAGCCTTTATCAACAATTGCACCCCCTTTGCAAGAGATGCGGACCCCCGCAACACATCCCTATCACCATCTGTGGTGTCAGAATCGGTATCCGTGTCGTCTTGTGCGACATGCACAAGCGCACGTTTGTGGGGGTATATAGCGGGACGTCCTGAGGTACCAGAAACTGTCTATACTGCCATAGAGCTCTGTATTACCTGGGGTGCAGGTTCATTACTTGCAACCCTGTGAGAAATCTGAGAAATCCAAGATTTGATAGAGGAAAACCACTCAGGTTCCCTTGCTGGTATCTGTGCTAAACCAGTGCTATCCTGATTACATGGAATGGGATCATCCTGGGAGGATAAATCCTCTGCAGCATATGACACAGTGTCCCTGGACATAGCTAAAGGAGACCACCAAACACTCTGCACACACACAGGTGGGGGCAGACTGAGTTTCCCCCCCAAGAATGGCAAGAGAGACACAGAGATTGGAGCCAACCCACCCACAGCACTTTTATCAAAGGGAGACCCCTTGTCAGCGCTGACTGTGTACCTTAATAGGACACACAGTTGTATTACAGCCTCCCTCCCTTCTACTGGTACCGTGTACAGATAGCTGGAGTTGCTGTGGAGGGACCTGTTCTCCTTCTCAGCGCTGTGCAGGCAGGAAAATGGCGCTAAAACGCTGCTGGGTCCGCTCTGAGAAGCTCCGCCCCCTTAATGGCGGTCTTCCCGCTCTTCATGGATTATGCTGGCCTGAAGAATAAGTGCTGGCTGAGATCCGAGGACCCCGACAGGCTTCTGGACCAGTGTAGGGGGTAAGCGCTGGCCCAGAGCGCCCCTCACAGCGCCGCACCATGTACCGCCGAGCCTTCCCAGGAGCGTAGTTAATACTGCGCTCCCTCCCCACTCTCGCCATCTTCACACCGGCCCCCCGCTTGCTAGGGGGGTTAGTGTCTCACTCACCACTTCTTCAGCTCTGTAAGGGGTTGGCGGCATGCTGCTGGGGCGAGCGGACCCCTGTGGCGGAGAGCGATCTGACCCCTCTGGACCTCAGTGTCCAGTCAGCGGAGACAGTGGCTCAGACCCCGCAGGGCGGACACCCGGTTCCCCCCCTTAGTCCCTCACTGCAGGGCCTCCCTATAAAATAAAAAAACTTTTCTAGAAAAGCTCTGTAGAGCTCCGCTAGCTGTGACCGGCTCCTCTGGGCACATTTTCTAAACTGAGTCTGGTAGGAGGGGCATAGAGGGAGGAGCCAGCCCACACTCTCAAACTCTTAAAGTGCTAATGACTCCTGGTGGACCCGTCTATACCCCATGGTACAAATTTGGACCCCAGCATCCTCTAGGACGTAAGAGAAATACAAAATATGTGCAGTTATGTGTACTGTACAGAGGATGTAATTAGATAGGAAAGCATTAAAGGTTATGTGGGTGAGTCTGGAATTGGTGAGTTTTAGGGAACGTTTAAAGGTTTGGAGACTAGAGGTGAGTCTTATTGTATGTGGGAGGGCAGAGTGGGTGAAGCCCGGATAAAGTCCTGTAATAGCGCAGAGCCGTCTTAACAGCAGTGTAGGCCCCTGTGCACAGCAATGCACTGGGGCCCCTACCCATCCTCCAGCGGTAGGGGTGGGGGTGCTATCAGCGGCAGCTTTGATGTTCCGCGGGCAGTAAGGGGGTGTCCTATCTTCCACTCAGCATGTAGGACCTGGAGAAATAATTTCTGCTAATTACTCCTTTACTGCACATATGGGGCAGGAAGGAGAACACTAAACTGTAGAAGGGGGCATTGGGCTGAATGAAGGGGACCTGGTACATGACTTTCAGGGTGGTAGGGGATGTTTAATATGTAGGGGAGAAGTCGATAGTGGAGTGGGCTTAATATTCATAATTTTCTGGTGGGAGAGCAGCTTGCTTTACTGCAGATATCTCCAGTTCCTGGAAATAGATTTCTTAGCTTTAATGGGATAACAAACTAGTGATGTGCACCGGAAATTTTTCGGGTTTTGTGTTTTGGTTTTGGATTCGGGTCCGCGGCAGTGTTTTGGATTCGGACGCGTTTTGGCAAAACCTCCCTGAAATTTTTTTGTCGGATTCGGGTGTTTTTTTACAAAAAACCCTCAAAAACAGCTTAAATCATAGAATTTGGGGGTCATTTTGATCCCATAGTATTATTAACCTCAATAACCATAATTTCCACTCATTTTCAGTCTATTCTGAACACCTCACAATATTATTTTTAGTCCTAAAATTTGCACCGAGGTCGCTGGATGGCTAAGCTAAGCGACACAAGTGGCCGACACAAACACCTGGCCCATCTAGGAGTGGCACTGCAGTGTCAGGCAGGATGGCACTTCAAAAAAATTGTCCCCAAACAGCACATGATGCAAAGAAAAAAAGAGGCGCACCAAGGTCGCTGTGTGACTAAGCTAAGCGACACAAGTGGCCGACACAAACACCTGGCCCATCTAGGAGTGGCACTGCAGTGTCAGGCAGGATGGCACTTCAAAAAAATTGTCCCCAATCAGCACATGATGCAAAGAAAAATGAAAGAAAAAAGAGGTGCAAGATGGAATTGTCCTTGGTCCCTCCCACCCACCCTTATGTTGTATAAACAGGACATGCACACTTTAACGAACCCATCATTTCAGCGACAGGGTCTGCCACACGACTGTGACTGAAATGACTGGTTGGTTTGGGCCCCCACCAAAAAAGAAGCAATCAATCTCTCCTTGCACAAGAAAACTCCAAAAGAGAAAATAAAGGCGCCTCTAAGAGCCTAGGCTGATATGCTGCTCGCTGCTCTCAAAAGTATAGGTATTAGCAAACCTACAAAGACAACAAAAAAAACAAGGGAGTAGAGAGCGCAAGCAGACTGAATTAGCAATATTTAATTAAAACTGCACAAGGAATACAATATATTATATATATATATGTGTAATTGATAAAACATAAAATTATGAACAAATGGGATCCTCCAGCTTACAGTCCATTTAATGCAATAATAGATTCCAAATTAGACAGTCAAACGCTCCTTCTATTTAGAGCAATAAGTTCATCAATTTGTGTTTAAATAACTTTTTTTGCAAATTATTCACTTCTAAAAAGTTATTTAATCCGGAAAATCTACTTTCTCCCTCTGAGGAAACGACCAGTGTATGTAGGTCGAGAAACGCGTCAGGTTTTATTCGGACTTGGGATCCCGGCACTCTCCATTTGTGCTTTGGATATTCATCACAATTTCTGCACCGCACCAGTGGATCCGCTTTCACAATAGCCACCTGCAGTGGTCCGCCTTGCTAAACGGGGACCGTGGCCGTCATCCATTCCACTCGGGAGTTTGCGGTACAGCCGTCTGGTGCATGGTGATTTTCAGTGCCGTGAAGCTGAACGCATCCGGATGCGGTAAGCGGCTATTTATTGAAAGATTCCATAAGTGTGCTTTAGGGAGAGCGGTAGACGGAGCCGCTGTAAAGCACACTGGAAGACGGATTTTTATATACAAAGCTGCTATCCTTTTGGAATATAAAGTGCTGGAACAAGCAGCACATCTGTTATCTGATAATCCAATATAAGTGATTTTCCGGATTAAATAACTTTTTAGAAGTGAATAATTTGCAAAAAAAGTTATTTAAACACAAATTGATGAACTCATTGCTCTAAATAGAAGGAGCGTTTGACTGTCTAATTTGGAATCTATTATTGCATTAAATGGACTGTAAGCTGGAGGATCCCATTTGTTCATAATTTTATGTTTTATCAATTACACATATATATATATATATATAATATATTGTATTCCTTGTGCAGTTTTAATTAAATATTGCTAATTCAGTCTGCTTGCGCTCTCTACTCCCTTGTTTTTTTTGTCTCCTTGCACAAACTGGCTCTACAGAGGCAAGATGTCCACCTCATCATCATCCTCCGATTCCTCACCCTTTTCACTGTGTACATCCCCCTCCTCACAGATTATTAATTAGTCCCCACTGGAATCCACCATCTCAGGTCCCTGTGTACTTTCTGGAGGCAATTGCTGGTGAATGTCTCCACGGAGGAATCGATTATAATTCATTTTGATGAACATCATCTTCTCCACATTTTCTGGAAGTAACCTCGTACGCCGATTGCTGACAAGGTGAGCGGCTGCACTAAACACTCTTTCGGAGTACACACTGGAGGGGGGGGGCAATTTAGGTAAAATAAAGCCAGTTTCTGCAAGGGCCTCCAAATTGCCTCTTTTTCCTGCCAGTATACGTACGGACTGTCTGACGTGCCTACTTGGATGCGGTCACTCATATAATCCTCCACCATTGTTTCAATGATGACAGAATCATATGCAGTGACAGTAGACGACATGTCAGTAATCGTTGGCAGGTCCTTCAGTCCGGACCAGATGTCAGCACTCGCTCCAGACTGCCCTGCATCACCGCCAGCGGGTGGGCTCGGAATTCTTAGCCTTTTCCTCGCACCCCCAGTTGCGGGAGAATGTGAAGGAGGAGCTGTTGACGGGTCATGTACCGCTTGACTTGACAATTTTCTCACCAGCAGGTCTTTGAACCTCTGCAGACTTGTGTCTGCCGTAAAGAGAGATCCAAGGTAGGTTTTAAATCTAGGATCGAGCACCGTGGCCAAAATGTAGTGCTCTGATTTCAACAGATTGACCACCCGTGAATCCTGGTTAAGCGAATTAAGGGCTCCATCCACAAGTCCCACATGCCTAGCGGAATCGCTCTGTTTTAGCTCCTCCTTCAAAGTCTCCAGCTTCTTCTGCAAAAGCCTGATGAGGGGAATGACCTGACTCAGGCTGGCAGTGTCTGAACTGACTTCATGTGTGTCAAGTTCAAAGGGTTGCAGAACCTCGCACAACGTTGAAATCATTCTCCACTGCGCTTGAGTCAGGTGCATTCCCCCTCCTT
Organism: Pseudophryne corroboree; assembly: GCF_028390025.1. Lineage (NCBI taxonomy): Eukaryota > Metazoa > Chordata > Amphibia > Anura > Myobatrachidae > Pseudophryne > Pseudophryne corroboree. Next base: position 114,087,827 of record NC_086445.1, on the reverse strand, counting down.
TGCCTATATCGTGGGCAGATGTATAGGCTTGAATGGCCTTTTGCTGCTCCTCCATCCTCTGAAGCATATAGAGGGTTGAATTCCACCTCGTTACCACCTCTTGCTTCAGATGATGTCAGGGCAGGTTCAGGAGTGTTTGGTGGTGCTCCAGTCTTCGGCACGCAGTGGCTGAATGACGAAAGTGGCCCGCAATTCTTAGGGCCACCGACAGCATCTCTTGCACGCCCCTGTCGTTTTTTAAATAATTCTGCACCACCAAATTTAATGTACGTGCAAAACATGGGACGTGCTGGTATTTGCCCAGATGTAATGCACGCACAATATTGCTGGCATTGTCCGATGTCACAAATCCCCAGGAGAGTCCAATTAGGGTAAGCCATTCTGCGATGATGTTTCTCAGTTTCCATAAGAGGTTGTCAGCTGTGTGCCTCTTATGGAAAGCAGTGATACAAAGTGTAGACTGCCTAGGAACGAGTTGGCGTTTGCGAGATGCTGCTACTGGTGCCACCGCTGCTGTTCTTGCTGCGGAACGCAATACATCTACCCAGTGGGCTGTCACAGTCATATAGTCCTGAGTCTGCCCTGCTCCACTTGTCCACATGTCCGTGGTTAAGTGGACATTGGGTACAACTGCATTTTTTAGGACACTGGTGAGTCTTTTTCTGAGGTCTGTGTACATTTTCGGTATCGCCTGCCTAGAGAAATGGAACCTAGATGGTATTTGGTACCGGGGACACAGTACCTCAATCAAGTCTCTAGTTGCCTCTGAATTAACGGTGGATACCGGAACCACGTTTCTCACCACCCAGGCTGACAAGACCTGAGTTATCCGCTTTGCAGCAGGATGACTGCTGTGATATTTCATCTTCCTCGTAAAGGACTGCTGGACAGTCAATTGCTTACTGGAAGTAGTACAAGTGGTCTTCCGACTTCCCCTCTGGGATGCCGATCGACTCCCAGCAGCAGCAAAGCAGCGCCAGCAGCAGTAGGCGTTCCACTCAAGGATGCATCGGAGGAATCCCAGGCAGGAGAGGACTCGTCAGACTTGCCAGTGACATGGCCTGCAGGACTATTGTCTTTTCTGTGTAAGGAGGAAATTGACACTGAGGGAGTTGGTGGTGTGGTTTGCAGGAGCTTGGTTACAAGAGGAAGGGATTAAGTGGTCAGTGGACTGCTTCCGCTGTCATCCAAAGTTTTTGAACTTGTCACTGACTTCTGATGAATGCGGTCCAGGTGACGTATAAGGGAGGATGTTCCTAGGTGGTTAACGTCCTCACCCCTACTTATTACAGCTTGACAAAGGAAACACACGGCTTGACACCTGTTGTCCGCATTTGAGTTGAAATAATTCCACACCGAAGAGGTGATTTTTTTTGTATTTTGACCAGGCATGTCAATGGCCATATTCGTCCCACGGACAACAGGTGTCTCCCCGGGTGCCTGACTTAAACAAACCACCTCACCATCAGAATCCTCCTTGTCAATTTCCTCCCCAGCGCCAGCAACACCCATATTCTCATCCTGGTGTACTTCAACAGTGACATCTTCAATTTGACTATCAGGAACAGGACTGCGGGTGCTCCTTCCAGCACTTGCAAATGGTGGAAGGCGCAAGCTCTTCCCGTCCAGTGTTGGGAAGGTCAGGCATCGCAACCGACACAATTGGACTCTCCTTGGGGATTTGTGATTTAGAAGAACGCACAGTTCTTTGCTGTGCTTTTGCCAGCTTAAGTCTTTTCATTTTTCTAGCGAGAGGATGAGTGCTTCCATCCTCATGTGAATCTGAACCACTAGCCATGAACATAGGCCAGGGCCTCAGCCGTTCCTTGCCACTTCGTGTCGTAAATGTCATATTGGCAAGTTTACGCTTCTCATCATACACTTTCAATTTTGATTTTTGGGTAATTTAACTGAACTTTTGTTTTTTGGATTTTACATGCTCTCTACTATGACATTGGGCATCGGCCTTGGCAGACGACGTTGATGGCATTTCATCGTCTCGGCCATGACTAGTGGCAGCAGCTTCAGCACTGGGTGGAAGTGGATCTTGATCTTTCCCTATTTTAACCTCCACATTTTTGTTCTCCATTTTTTAATGTGTGGAATTATATGACAGTATCAATAGCAATGGCCTACTACTATATATACTGCGCACAACTGAAATGCACCACAGGTATGGATGGATAGTATACTTGACGACACAGAGATAGGTAGAGCAGTGGCCTTCCGTACTGTACTGCTATATATACTGGTGGTCACTGTCAGCAAAACTCTGCACTCAGTGGCGCACCCAGGGGGGGTTTCCAAGCACCCAGAAAACCCCCTCCACTAAAAAAAAGAAAACATTTTTTTTTTTTTGCTGCATGAGTATTATTAATGGCTGTCTAGCGTCCTCTGCAGCCAGCTGTCTTCCTGGTGGCACTTGTAAGTGCAATAAAAGTTTACTTTATTTTTATTATAGTACATATATATCCATGTGCATATATATATATATATATATATATACATACATACAAACACACACACACACACACACACACATGATATATATACATGTGTATATATACTTGTACTGCATGTGTATATATATATATATATATATATATATATATATATATGTGTGTATGCATGTTTAATATGCTATGTATATGTGTGTGTATATATATATATATATATATATATATACATACATACGGTATATATATGTGTAGATATGTGTATATATATATATATATATATATATATATATACACACACACACACACAGGCACACTAGTTTTACGGACCCAGCATATACTGGGTCACCTCAGTCCCCACCCCCGTGATTGGCTCCACCCAGTTCTGGAAACCCCCCCCATGCAAATCCTGCGTTTGCCACTGGCACTGTACTCCTCCTATATAATATACTGGTGGTCCCCCAGTGCCCACAATAAAGCAGTGTGAGCAGAGATATATGCAGCACACTGAGCACAGATATGGAGTGTTTTTCAGGCAGACAACGTATACTGGTGGTCACTGGTCAGCAAAACTCTGCACTGTACTCCTCCTATATAATACAGCTGCTCCCCAGTCCCCACAATTAAGCAGTGTGAGCACAGATATATGCAGCACACTGAGCACAGATATGGAGTGTTTTTCAGGCAGACAACGTATACTGGTGGTCACTGGTCAGCAAAACTCTGCACTGTACTCCTCCTATATAATACAGCTGCTCCCCAGTCCCCACAATTAAGCAGTGTGAGCACAGATATATGCAGCAGACTGTGCACAGATATGGAGTGTTTTTCAGGCAGACAACGTATACTGGTGGTCACTGGTCAGCAAAACTCTGCACTGTACTTCTCCTATATAATACAGCTGCTCCCCTGTCCCCACAATTAAGCAATAAGCAGCACAAATATTATTAATAAACGGAGAGGACGCCAGCCACGTCCTCTCCCTAACATTTTCAATGCACGAGTAAAAATGGCGGCGACGCGCGGCTGCTTATATAGAATCCGAATCTCGCGAGAATCCTACAGCGGGATGATGACGTTCGGGCGCGGTCGGATTAACCGAGCCATACGGGAGAATCAGAGTATGCCTCGGACCCGTGTAAAATGGGTGAAGTTCGGGGGGGGGGTTTGGTTTCCGAGCAACCGATCCCACTCATCACTATAACAAACTAGACAGTCCCACCTTTCAGGAGGTACTGGGGATTTGGGGATCAGAGTTCAGGAGCCACAGCAATCCACCAACAAACATATAAAACTGCATACCAGGCGTGTGGAGCTGGAGTAGGGACCAGCTGCTGGAAGGCTGATATCTCTGGTTCTGGGCATAGTAGAGACAAGCTGCCAGTGCTCACCAAAAGGGGAGAGTCCCAGCTTTTGGAGTGTACCCTCAGAAAATCTCTAAGTCAGACAGAACCCGAGATATCTGGCTGGGAAGAACAATTAACTGGCTTGGATGGGGACCACTCTTTGAAGTCGGATATCTCCGGTTCCCCAGGGCCGATTTTCAAAAATCTGGTACCCCTGGAAAGAGGGGACTCTCAGCTATCAGCCTAGGGCCCTTTTACTCTTGGGGCCCTTGGGCAAGAGCCCATTGAGCCCATACGAAAAGACGGCCCTGTGATAGCGTCCAGTTAGTAGGCTGGAGTCTCCTTAGTGCCAGGCACTTATGTTATTAGCTGTGTCAGAGGAGCACAGTGGATTGTAGCTGCCTGCCATTGCAGAAGACTATTATTACCCGTTATTTATATAGCACATATATTCTGTAGCGCTTTACAGAGAATATTTTGGCCATTCACATCAGTCCCTGCTCCAGTGGAGCTTACAATCTCTATTCCCTACCATGCATACACATTCATATTAGGGTTGATTTTGTTGGGAGCCAATTAACCTACCAGTATATATTTGGAGTGTGGGAGGAAACCCATGCAAGTACGGGGAGAATATACAAACTCCACACAGTTAGGGCCATGGTGGGAATGGAACCCATGACCTCGGTGCTGTGAGGCAGTAATGCTAACCACTACACCACCATACTGACACTTTAGTGCTGGGACATTTGTTTATTTAATGTGCATGATTGTCCAGGCTTATGTCTATGCATGTTATAGAGCAGCGTCTGCTGCCATTAAAGACATTGCTTGCCTGTCGGGAGTCCTTATTTCTACAACCCTATTTCGGTTGTATATTGGTTTAAAACCAAAGAACAGCACGTTTATAGAGGTTAAAAAGATATGCTTATCTCAACAAAAGAGGTCCATTATAGGCAAGAAACAAGTCTCTAATGTACAGTATTTAGTCTGTCCCAGGACTTCATATAGGTGACATGGGAGGTGTGGGACTGGCCTATATTTATGCCAAAACATATGAACTAAGTTATTACACAATTATGACGCCACTTTTTGTTTTGGTCAGATGAGGTCTAAATAAATCATATAAGTCTAAAATCAGCACACCCCAATTTACTTACTGTCAGGGCCGGCGACAGGGGGGGTCAAAGGGGACAACTGTACCGGGCCCCAAGGGTCAGAGGGGGCCCCAAGGATATGCCACTTAGTGACCGTCAGGGATGTGAGCCGTCTTGTCCAAATAGGGCAGCGAGCTGTAGGTGGTGTGGGCGCAGCCTCAGAGTAAACAGGAGGGCGGGGGTAGCAAGTCTGCGCTGTATAGGACTGAGACAGTTGGCCATGTGGAGAGTGCCAGGGCTCCCTAAGGGCTCAGTACAAAAGTACAAAATTAAAAAGGGGGTGTGCTCTCTCTATAATGGAGCCTCAGAGTGACAGGAGCCTCTTACACACAGTCATTATGCGGCGCAAGTGTGCACCTGCTATTCCGGGTCCCTATCTGTTGCAAGCAGTTATGGGACATGGCAGCAGCTCCGCTTGGCAGGATTCCTGTGCCCTGTGCTGGCCTCCTCTGGTGGGGTGTGAGGGCCGCATGGTACCTGCTGTGTGGTGTGCGGGTCTGGATAGTGGAAAGTGCAGCGCAGGTGAATCTCTCCCCGGGGTAAGAGTGGATTGGTGAGGGTATATATTGCTTTGGCATAGGGTAGGGGAGCTAGGAATGCAGCATGTAGTCATTGGGGACAGACAGACTGAGGGAGCCACAGCTGGGTTGGACACATGTCCCCAGCATGGACGTTATGTGTGAGAATATTCCAATATGCCATATGCTGACTTTGCACTAGTCGTGTCTTGGATGACATTCAATAACTTTATGCTATGAATGGAGTGCTGGTCTTGTCTGCAGCATAGCCCCTGCTGGAGCCTCTGTGTGTGGATATATATATATATATAAAATTAGATGGGGCCCCACAGATATCACTGTACGGGGCCCCGAGATTTCTGTTGCCGGCCCTGCTTACTGTAGATATATTACCTAAAGACAATGTATGAAATTCACATTTAAAAATATAAGTGTACATCCAAAAACGGAGGAAACAGCAAGACTTCCTGTCCTCAGACCATTACATAATTTCTGCCCCACTTTCGGCATTGGCAGCTTATTATGTATTTGCGAATGTATGTAACAAATATCCCTAAAATTCTATTACCAGAAAGTTTCAAGTATTGTTAGAGGTATCAGTCAGTGTGCTTAGAAAGGGGGGTGCTCTCCCAACTTTCCGTTTGCTGTAACCCCTCCCCTTTCAAGCGCCTGGTTCAGCAGTTACCACTGTGTTTGTTTGCATATGTAAAGAGGCATCAGCCATTGTTTTTCTTTAAATCCACCGGCACCAGCTTCCTCTATCCTAGTATGCAAGTGGAACGAAGCGAAGATCCCTTTGCACATGCATCATCATGCTGTGGAACACACATTGGACTACAACACCGTTGCCTTGCGCATGTGTAAACTCCATAGGTTGTAAGACCCACATCTGAGCACGTCATTGGTCCTGCTGGTGTACTTCTGGTTATATGGAATGCGGAATTTACTAGATATCGGACGGCTGCCATATTTATAATGTCTGTATCTTTTTTTTTATCTGAGTAATATATAAAGCAGGAAAACAATAAAGTGCATTCAACATAAAAATATGTAAACTACTTCCATATATTCATTCTAGATTCAATAGCAAGATAATTGAATCACCATTTATAGACTGTGTGTACTCAGGGCCGGTTCTAGGTATTTTGGCTGCCCGGGCGGAGAATAGGGGCATGGCTTCATACAGGGGGCGTGGTCAGTTACGCCCCCTGCAGAGTTGTGCCCCCACTTGTGTCCCCTGTAGCGTAGCGCCGCTTGCACACACACAAAAAAATAATACTTACAATCCCCGCTCCTGACCGCTGCAGCCTTCCGCCGGCGCCACTCCTCTCCTCGGATCTATGGGAGAGACGTCATGACGTCTCTCCCATAGTACAGTATACACAGACACTAGAGGTCAAATATGACCCCTAGCGTCTGTCAGTCCCACAATGCTGTGCGGTGCGCGATGACGTCATCGCGCACTGCACAGCAAAGGTCCTCTCCAGGAAGGGAAACTAGACGCGTAGCGTCTGGTTCCCTTCACTGCGGGTGACCAGCGGGGGACACAGTAGCGGATCTTGCCATGGTGCGGCGCCCTCTGGAAGGCGGCGCCCCGGGCAAAAGTCCTGCTTGCCCGTGGCAAGATCCGCTACTGTGTGTACTATATGTGTTCACCACAAATATTTGGGAAAACATTGTTGAAAAATGCAGCATGTAAGACTCTAATAAAAAAAAACGTGTTATTTCGTAGCTATAATTAAAACCCAAAGGGGACAAAATCTGCAGTTCAAAGATCCAGAACATTTCAGGCTTAGGCACTTTTAGATAATGTAGATCTCTTCTTTCTCTCACTGTCACAGGCTTGTTAGCCTTGAATGTCAGTTCCTCTTGTCTATGAAAGGTAGTAAAACATGGAATAAGGTCTCTCCCTTGCGAATTGGGAGTTAGTAATTGTAGCCCTCATTCCGAGTTGTTCGCTCGCTAGCTGCTTTTAGCAGCATTGCACACGCTAAGCTGCCGCCCTCTGGGAGTGTATCTTAGCATAGCAGAATTGCGAACGAAAGATTAGCAGAATTGCGAATAGAAATTTCTTAGCAGTTTCTGAGTAGCTCCAGACTTACTCTTACATTGCAATCAGTTCAGTCAGTTTCGTTCCTGGTTTGACGTCACAAACACACCCAGCGTTCGCCCAGACACTCCCCCGTTTCTTCAGACACTCCCGCGTTTTTCCCAGAAACGCCAGCGTTTTTTCGCTCACGCCAAGAAAACAGCCAGTTTCCACCCAGAAACACCCACTTCCTGTCAATCACACTACGATCACCAGAACGATGAAAAATCCTCGTTATGCCGTGAGTAAAATACCTAACTTTTGTGTAAAATAACTAAGCGCATGCGCTCTGCGAACCTTGCGCATGCGCAGTAAGCGACTAATCGCAGTATAGCAAAAATCGTCAACGAGCGAACAACTCGGAATGACCCCCATTGTTTTTCCATTTTTTTTTTAGGTGCCAACTTTTATAATGTACAGTAGATAGCTAGTTTTCACACACAGGGACACTTTAGGCAGATGTGGAAAAAATGTTAATTTCTCTTCTGTACATTCACTTTACATTTCATTTCTTGATTAAAAAAAAAACCATTGACACTTCTATTTTTGAAAGCAATTTTACTTTTTTCCACACCTGCCTAAACCTTGTGAACAGTACTGTCTATCTATCTACTGGTGTATTTATAATGTGTGCAGTGTGTCCAGGGGGGCCCATACCGCACACCCATTATTTTTAATATTTAGCCTCCAAAGTCCCGCGGCACAGTAGCAGCGCTGCAGAAATCACTGGGAAAATGTAGCAGCACCATTTTCCCAGTGTTTCGCACATGCACAGTAGGAAAATCATTGGGAAAATGGCTGTTGTGACATTCTCCCGGAGGGTTGCGCATGCGCTGTAGGCTCTGGGACAGCGGGGACCCTAGTGCCGAGAGCTAAGTGCTGCTGGCAAGAGAAGGGGGCCCAGACGGAGCCTGCACACGGGTCTCCTCCTCTCTAGAAACGCCCCTGTATGTACGTATGTACGTATGTATGTATCTATCTATCTATCTATCTATCTATCTATCTATCTATCTATCTATCTATCTATCAGTCCTGCATCCCCTCATTGTAAACAATTTTTTTTGTGTTTAAATGCAACTTTTATGGCTTTCTGTAAGCCATATCTTAGCATGTGATGCCAAATTTGACTTTACATAGTAAATGCAAACAATTACAAAGTATAGAAGGGTGTGGTGTAAATGTCGACAACAAACTGTTGACAGGTTCTGAAGGTCGACATGGACTTTACGTTAACAGGTAAAATGCAGACATGTTCATAACACTGACATTTAATGTTGACACGGCTTTTTTTCTTACTTTAGCCTATCCCTAAAAAACAACACAAACATGTCGCTGACATTATGAACAAGTCCACATTCTGACCTGATACCGAACAGAATTATGATTGAAAATTAATAAAACTTTTTTTTTTATTATGAAATTTGTAGAATATATTTTGTCAATAGAATATTTATCAATATTTAATACAATACTTGTAAATGCACATATTACAGTCTAAAATATAATTTTCCATTTTGGACCTATTTTAATTTTTACTTAAAAGCATGTTACACCATCGCTTTTACTGGGAACACAAATGTGTACACAAGCACAGCAAGTTTAATGACATATGTAGGATCTATCCTTCAGATTTACTCATAGACATGTAGTACAGTGCATCCGGAAAGTATTCACAGCGCTTCACTTTTTCCACATTTTGTTATGTTACAGCCTTATTCCAAAATGGAATAAATTAATTTTTCCCCTCAAAATTCTACATACACTAGCCCATAATGACAATGTGAATAAGGTTTCTTTTTGAGATTTTTGCAAATGTATTAAACATAAAAAACTAAGAAATCACATGTACATATGTATTCACAGCCTTTGCTCAATACTTTGTTGATGCACCTTTGCCAGCAATTACAGCCTTAAGTATTTTTGAATATGATGCCACAAGTTAGGCTCACCTATCTTTGGCCAGTTTCGCCCATTCCTCTTTGCAGCACCTCTCAAGCTCTATCAGGTTGGATGGGAAGTGTCCTTGCACAGCCATTTTCAGATCTCTCCAGAGATGTTCAATTGGATTCAAGTCTGGGCCACTCAAGGACATTCACAGAGTTGTCCTGAAGCCACTCCTTTGATATCTTGGCTGTGTGCATAGGGTCGTTGTCCTGCTGAAAGATGAACAGTTGCCCCAGTCTGAGGTCAAGAGCGCTCTGGAGCAGGTTTTCAACCAGGATGTCTCTGTACATTGCTGCATTAATCTTTCCCTTTATCCTGACTAGTCTCCCAGTCCCTGCTGTTGAAAAACATCCCCACAGCATGATGCTGCCACCACTATGCTTCACTGTAGGGATGGTATTGGCCTGGTGATGAGCGGTGCATGGTTTCCTCCAAACATGACACCTGGCATTCACGCCAAAGAGTTCAAGCTTTGTCTCATGGTCTGAGTCCTTCAGGTGCATTTTGGCAAACTCCAGGTGAGCTGCCTTGTGCCTTTTTACTAAGGAGTGGCTTCTGTCTGGCCACTCTACCATACAGGCCTGATTGGTGGATTGCTGCAGATGGTTGTCCTACTGGAAGGTTCTCCTCTCTCCACAGAGGAATGCTGTAGATCTGACAGAGTGACCATCGGGTTCTTGGTCACCTCCCTGACTAGGGCCCTCCTACCCCAATCGCTCGGTTTAGACAGCCGGCCAGCTCTAGGAAGAGTCCTGGTGGTTCCAAACTTCTTCCATTTACGGATGATAGAGGCCACTGTGCTCACTGTGCTATTTTTCCTAACCATTGCCCAGATTTGTGCCTCGAGACAATCCTGTCTCGGAGGTCTACAGACTATTCCTTTGACGTCATGCTTTGTTTGTGCTCAGACATGCATTGTCAAGTGTGGGACCTTAATTACAGGTGTGTGCCTTTCCAAACCATGTCCAATCAACTGAATTTACCACAGGTGGACTCCAATTAATCTATAGGAACATCTCAAGGATGATCAGTGGAAACAGGCTGCAACTGAGCTCAATTTTGAGCTTCATGGCAAAGGCTGTGAATAGATATGTACATGTGATTTCTTAAGTTTTTTATTTTTAATACATTTGCAATAATCTCTAAAGAAACACTTTCACATTGTCATTATGTAGTATTGTGTGAAGAATTTTGAGGGGAAAAAATAGGATTTTAATACCTACCGGTAAATCCTTTTCTCTTAGTCCGTAGAGGATGCTGGGGATGCTTCAAGAACCATGGGGTATAGACGGGATCCGCAGGATACATGGGCACTTTAAGACTTAGAATGGGTGTGAACTGGCTCCTCCCTCTATGCCCCTCCTCCAGACTCCAGTTATAGGAACTGTGCCCAGGGAGACGGACATTTAGATGAAAGAATTTATTGTTGAACCACGGTGAGCGTCTTACCAGCTCACACCTCAAGCACGCCACAGAACGTGGCATTCAATAGAACACCAGACGACGGCATGAAAAATATGCAGCAATATGCTGACATAAACGTAACACAACCTGTGTGCAAACATAACCAATAACAGCATAACGCATGTTACGGCATGAATAACGTCAGCAACAGGCTGACTTAAACGCAACACAACATGTGTGTAACCATAACCAATAACTGCAGATATAGTACGCACTGGGAAGGGGACACAGCATCCTCTACGAACTAAGAGAAAAGGATTTACCGGTAAGTATTAAAATCCTATTTTCTCATATGTCCTAGAGGATGCTGGGGATGCTTCAAAAACCATGGGGTTTATGCCAAAGCTCTAGAACGGGCGGGAGAGTGCGTATGAGTCTGCAGCACCGATTGACCAAACAAGAGGTCCTCATTAGCCAGGGTTTCAAACTTGTAAAACTTCGCAAAAGTGTTTGAACCCGACCAAGCAGCTGCTCGGCAAAGCTGCAATGCCAAGACCCCTCGGGCCCAGGATGAGCTCACCCTTCTGGTAGAATGGGCCTTTACCGATTTCGGTAACGGCAATCCAGCCGTAGAATGAGCATGCTTAATCGTATCACAGATCCAGCGTGCAATAGTCTGCTTGGAAGCAGGCGTCTCAATTTTGTTGGGAGCATACAGGATAAACAGATCCTCCGTTTTCCTGATCTGAGCCATTCTGGTGACATAAATATTCAAACTCTGACCACACTGAGAGACTTCAATCCGCCAAGGCGTCAGTAGCCACCGGTACCACAATAAAGGTTGGTTCATGTGCAACGATGAAACCACTTTTGACAGAAAATGCTGACGAGTTCTGAACTCCGCTCCATCTTCACGGAAGATTAAACATGGGCTCTTGTGAGTCAAAGCAGCTAATTCAGACACCCGCCTTGCGGATGCCAATGCCAACCACATGACCACTTTCCAAGTGAGGAAATTCAACTCAACCTTATGTAAAGGTTCAACCAATGAGACTGCAGGAACTGCAACCCCACGTTAAGATCCCAAGGTGCCACAGGGAGCATACAAAGGGAGGTTGGATGTGTAACACTCCTTTTACGAAAGTATGAACTTCTGGAAAAGAGGCCAATTGTTTTTGGAAGAAACCTGATAAGGCTGAAATCTGAACCTTAACCGAGCACAACTTAAGACCCGCATCCACTTGATCTTGTAATAAAATTGGAGAAAATGACCCAACTGGAAATCTTCCATAGGAGCCTTCTTGGATTCATACCAAGACACATACATTCTCCAAATACGGTGGTAATGTTTTGACGTTACTCCTGTTCCGTCCTGAAGAAGAGTAGGGATGACTTCACTGGAAATACCCTTTCGGGCTAGGATCCGGCGTGCAACCTCCAAGCCATCAAATGAAGCCGCGGTAATTCTTGGTACACGCACGGCCCCTGCTGTAACAGATCCTTTCATAGAGGAAGAGGCCAGGGATCTCCTAGGAGTAATTCCTGAAGATCCAGATACCAACCCTCCTTGACTAGTCTGGAACAATGAGGATCACCTGAACCTTTGTTCTTCTCATGATCTTTAGCAACTTTGGAAAGAGTGGACGTGGAGGGAACATACAGACCGACTAAAAAAACCCACTAGGGCGTCCACCGCTATTGCTTGAGGGTCTCTCGACCTGGAACAATATCTCTGAAGTTTTTTATTGAGGCGAGACGCCATCATGTCTATTTGAGGAATTCCCCAATGACTTGTCACTTCTGTGAAAACCTCTTGATGAAGACTCCACTCTCCTGGATGGAGAACGTCTCTGCCGAGGAAGTCTGCTTCCCAGTTGTTTACACCTGGAACGAACATCGTTGACAGAGCGCGTATATGTTTAGTCGCGCAGCGGAAAATTTTTCTGGCTTCTGCCATTCCTGCTCCGTTTTTCGTCTGTAGAAAACCATTATAAACGGCCCTTAACTCTAGACCGTTAATATGGTGACAAGTATCCTAACTTGACCCTCTTCCTTGGAAGTGTTCCTCCTGTGAGACAGCTCCCACGTCTCGGAGGCATGGATCTGTGGTCACTAGGATCCAGTCCTGGAACCCGAACCTGCGCTTAAGAAATGAGAACTGCGCCGCCACCACAGGAGTGAGATACTGGTCTTGAAAAACAGGATTATCCCAGGTGGGAACCGGATCACTTGTCCAACTGGTCCCGCTAAAAACACCCTGGCATGTAACCTGCCCACTGAACGGCCTCAACCATCTTTTTTAACAACTGAATGTATTGACGGATTGACACTGTTAGAGGTCTGATCAGATTCTGGATCCTCAGAGCCTTTTCCACTGGAAGAAAACAGCCACTTGGTTACTTGACCTTGCCGTAATCAGGCGAGCGTCCCCTTACAGAATAATAATGACTCCTTATTATCGAAGGACAACCATCATACCGCCCTCACCTTGGTGAAATTGGTAATGACAATCCTGAATTGCAACCCTCAGGTAAGCCTAATGCAAAAGACCGTAATTAGACCTCCTTTCTCCTTTTTCAGATTGGAGATCCCTGCCATGAGAGATTCCATCTTGGATTTTAACTTCTTTAAGCAGAAATACTGGGATTTCAGATATAGGAATGGTCTGACTGAGCCGTCCGGCCTCGGGAGCATGAAAAAGCTTGGATAACAGCTTTTTTTTTTTTTTTGTGTGTGTCCAGGACACCAGGACAATGGCCTGGTCCTAACACAACTATCGTATTGCGTCGCATACTACCTCCCCGTCCGGAGGAGAATCGGTAAGGTCGATTTGAAAAATCGGTGAGGGGAAACGTCTGGAAACTCCAGTATGTCCCCCTAGGGACTCTATTCTTAAAACTCACTGGTCCATGTCCTTTCCAGGACTGACTGATAAGTTTTAGACGTGGTCCCACCGGTATGGGCTCCCGCAAGATAGACCCAACATCATGCGGTGGATCTCACCTTCATCTACCTGCAAAGAAAAAAGGGAAATCCGTATCTATTCGGACTAAATGACTGCATCCTACAAGAATGCGTCACCAACCGTTGTGAGGGAACATAGGGCACGAAGGTAGACTTACCAGTGGCATCTGCCTAGATCAACTTAACAAGGCCAACACCAAACCAGGCTTCACCTTCATAGGGAAGAGACTCCATTTCTTCTCGGAGTCAGCATCAGCATTCCATTGGTGAATCCACAACGCCCTCCTAGCCGAGACCGCCATGGAATTGGCCCTCGAACCCAAGAGTCCATACCTCTTGTAGTCGCACGGCAGTATGCTGCAATGTTCTAGATATGACCCAATTTAAGGATTATCCCATCTCTCCCCAGGGTAATTATATCGGATGACAAGGTAACCGACCATTTCTGAATACAAGCACTTCAACATGCACATGTAATGCAAGTATAATCAAAGCATATAATTAAAATATCACTTAGCTTCCTGTATACGATCCTTTGTGACAGGGCCCCGTGCAGAACAGGGGTTGACTCTCACTTTATTCTATCCACGGCGGAAAAAGAATAAACATTCGGACTCCTCGTGAGGATTTGAAACCATCTTGTCACGGCTGACCTAGAGCTTTTTCAACAGAGCGACCAGCACATGAGACACGGTAACAGCTAGGAGGTCATACACATCTGTCACTTGCACTACTTGCCTCATTTTCAAACAATCATACAGAAAGAATCTTAAGACGGTCAGCTCTAAAGACATATTTGTGAGTGCTCAGATATATGCAACAATAATTCACCAGCATCCTACTAATATGAGCCCAACAGGTGTTGTAGTGTCATAAGGACTACATTGCGGCCATACTCCATTGAATAAGCCCAAACCCTTCCGAACTTGGAAGCCAAGCAGTGGAAGGCCGGACTAGTACCAGGATAGGGGACTACCTGGGAACATCCTGGTGCTGCAAGACAATCCTGTCCATTAAGACATATATCAACCCATTAGGGCATTCTATTTTGGATTGTAAAGAGGACTGGGAAAGCGTATGGGAAACCGGAATGAACCAATGATTTAATTCCCTGCGATCACTTCTTCCCAATGGGATATATGCAGGTTGAATGAGGGTTCATACAAATTGTGTTCCTCGATATAATATACCTATTGGGGTTTCAACTTGGTATTAAATTGCACAAGTTTTTGATAATATAGCAAAAGCTAGTTCATCATTATTTTCTATCTAGTATTTAACTAATAAATGCATAAATGTATAGTCCACATATTTTCGCATTTTAATTATTTGTTTTCAGAGGAAACTCCGCTATTTTTAGATAGTACTAAATAAAATTTATAAATCTTATCTGTGTATTGTAATGTAACATATTAATCTTCCAAAATAAGAGTGCTTCCCAAAAAGAGTCATTTGCTTCTTTTTTCTTGTTACTAATCTCATATACCTAGACTCTGGGGGAGCACCGCCGATGGTAACCCAAGACACATTAATTAGGCAACTCTTTCTTGCCAATAAATGTGGGGTACCCTAATAAAGGAATTACCTGCATATTAAAAGTCGGCCATTTTGGAAGACACCTATTATATCACCTCACTATTTAATTATTATAACCTGTGCGGCTTCCATATAAATTTCCAGGCACAGCACCCCCCCAGACTGCTCTTTTCTTCTTCCTTCCGACCTCACGCTAGTGACTCACTCTCTCATTCTCCACCCTATGCCATATGGTATGATGGATGAAAAGCAGAAGTGAGACACGGTAACAGCTAGGAGGTCATACACATCTGTCACTTGAACTACTTGCATCATTTTCAAACAATCATACAGAAAGAATCTTAAGACGGTCAGCTCTAAAGACATATTTGCTGAGTGCTCAGATATATGCAACAATAATTCCCCAGCATACTACTAATATGAGCCCAACAGGTGTTGTAGTGTCATAAGGACTACATTGCGGCCATACTCCATTGAATAAGCCCAAACCCTTCTGAACTTGGAAGCCAAGCAGTGGAAGGCCGGACTAGTACCAGGATAGGGGACTACCTGGGAACATCCTGGTGCTGCAAGACAATCCTGTCCATTAAGACATATATCAACCCATTAGGGCATTCTATTTTGGATTGTAAAGAGGACTGGGAAAGCGTATGGGAAACCGGAATGAACCAATGATTTAATTCCCTGCGATCACTTCTTCCCAATGGGATATATGCAGGTTGAATGAGGGTTCATACAAATTGTGTTCCTCGATATAATATACCTATTGGGGTTTCAACTTGGTATTAAATTGCACAAGTTTTTGATAATATAGCAAAAGCTAGTTCATCATTATTATCTATCTAGTATTTAACTAATAAATGCATAAATGTATAGTCCACATATTTTCGCATTTTAATTATTCGTTTTCAGAGGAAACTCCGCTATTTTTAGATAGTACTAAATAAAATTTATAAATCTTATCTGTGTAAATTTGTAATGTAACATATTAATCTTCCAAAATAAGAGTGCTTCCCAAAAAGAGTCATTTGCTTATTTTTTCTTGTTACTAGAGCTTTTTCAACAGAGCACCAGCACATGAGAAGGAATAACTTTACTTCAGCATTCATTATAAATGTTAATATGAATATGCACATTTAATACACATATATCTATATATATATATATCTCATATATATATAGTTTTGTTAGGAACAGCAGCAGAACTGGCCCTAACCAATATGATGCCCTAGGCAAGATTTTGGCTGGTGCCCTCTAGCGCCGCCGCTAGTTCTGCAGGAGATGCCTGGCATGAGTCAGCTGGCAGCTCTGCTAATGTCGGGCGTCTTTTGTTTATGAAAATGCATCTTATTTGCATTACTATGTGGCTAGGATGCACAAGCAGCTTCTGCTGATTAAAATGATATGCAGCATGCCTATATTCTGTGTGCGACTGCAGCTGTATCTGCATACGAAATGCTACATTACAGTGATTTCCAGGAATACACTGCAACGTAGCATTTCGTATGCAGATACAGCCGCAGTCACACACAGAATATAGGCATGCCGCATATCATTTTAATCAGCAGAACCTGCTGGTGCCCCTAAGCATACCAAATGCCCTAGGCATTTGCCTATGCCTAAGGCCGGCTCTGAACAGCAGGGTCCCTAGTGACGTTAATACGTTCTAAATGTGTATGAAATGTACTGAATGCCGATGTTGTGGATCTAATCAGGAAACATCATGGTCGACATAAGAAATAGTATTCGTGTCGATACCAGGGAGTAGTAACTGGGCAAAATAACATTTTTGCGACCCCCGAGGGGTCTGAGGGAAATATATTGTGAATATTACGCCCTCCACAAAAATTACTACGTCTGTGTTCGAGCCACAGATCTATGCAACCATACCATACATATATAGGTATAGCTTTCTGAAATGCATCACATTATCATGTCAATTTTTACCCAGTCAGATTTGTTGGTGCCGACAGGGTCACCCACACACGTCTGTGTCTCCCATATAGTTTTCTCTTTGGAAAAGCTTACATCTACTGACATGTTGACACTCATTTACATGAACCAAGTACCATCAGGAGTCGGCGGTGCCGACAGAGACATTCCAATAGCCGTTTGTGGCAGAGCACTCAGCCTCAGACATGCCGACTATAAGGGATAGTGTCAGGGAAACACAGAAGACGTTTACCAGCTCTTTTACACCACGCTCATTGCATATTGTGCTTTATTTTTAACATATATTGCACTAAACAACTGTGCCCCCCCCTCCCCCGTTTTTCACTGTGATCTGTTCAGCAGTGCTTTGGCAGGGCCAGCGTGTCTGAGGAGAAAATGGCGCTGGTTAGAGCTGTGAGGGCTAAGCCACGCCCCCTTCATGACGCGCTTCAGCCCCGCTATTTTCTATATATTTATACTGGCGGGGGTCTGTATTTAGTGCCCAGGCACTTAATATCTCTCTTGCCAGTCTCTATCTGAGGTATACATGCTGCCCAGGGTGCCCCCCCTGTGCCCTTGTAGTGCCGCTTGTGTGTGGGAGCAATGGTACCTCAGACACTAAACATTTCTGGCGTCACTGAAGTCTTTTGTTCTTCTATTACTCACCCGGCTTCTTTCTTCTGGCTCTGCAAGTGGGGTGACGGCCTGGCTCCGGGAACGAGCAGCTAGGCGTACCAAATGATCAGACCCTCTGGAGTTAATGGTGTCCAGTAGCCTAAGAAGCAGAGCCTTTGAACTCACAGAAGTAGCTCTGCTTCTCTCCCCTCAGTACCCATGATGCAGGGAGCCTTTTGCCAGCAGTGCTCCCTGAAAATAATAAACCTAACATATACCGCTTTCGGATCGCAAATGCCGGATCCCACCTGGTAAGAGAAACGTGTCCTTACCGGGTGGGATCCGGCATTTGCTCTCCTTTGCTGGCTTTCCGACTCGGCAATATACCGGGTCGGTTGCCATAGCAGCAGGGGGGGGGGGCTGGCGCAGAAGCAGCAGGGGCGGGGTGGAGGCGGTGCTGGGAGATGAGCTAATCTCCTGTGCCGCCTCTCCCTATGCTGTGAATGGGTACCGTGTCGCATCGACGCGGCTCCCATTCACACTGCACCTGACCCGGTATATAATCCTTCTTTTATACCGGGTTGAATTACCGTGTCAGAAGACCTGCTAATTCTGCAAAGTGCTTTCACATCGCACACTGACCTGTGTCGACACGGCAATATGCCGTGTCGATAACGGGTTATTTGTGCGATGTGAAAGGGGTAATAGAGTCTTTTCCGAGAAACTCAGCAGGGCTCCTCAGTGTGTGACCAGTCTCTCTGGGCACAGAATCTAACTGGAGTCTGGAGGAGGGGCATAGAGGGAGGAGCCAGTTCACACCCATTCAAAGTCTTAAAGTGCCCATGTCTCCTGCGGATCCCGTCTATACCCCATGGTTCTTGGAGCATCCCCAGCATCCTCCAGGACGTTTTGGAATAAGGCTGTAATAATAGGATTTTGGTACTTACCAGGTAAATCCTTTTCTTTGAATCCATAGGGGGCACTGGAATACTCTTGGGATATGGACGGCTTCCACCGGAAGAAGGCACTGAATAAATTAATTTTTGAGACTACTCCTCCCCTCCATATCCTCGAGCACTTCAGTGTTTTTTACTGAGCCGAACAGGATCGATAGAGAGATTGACCAAAGGAGAATTACATATAATCTCACGGACAACAATAAAGTTGACACAAAACGTAACAGACAACTAAACAGTTGACACCATAACTGATTAACCCTTGTTAAATTTAAACCAGTCGTGAAAGTGTGTTACCATAAGAACCACTGAACTTCCTAAAACAGGTAAACTGCTCTGGGTGGGCGTCCAGTGCCCCCTATGGATTCAAAGAAAAGGATTTACCTGGTAAGTACCAAAATCCTATTTTCTTTATCATCCACTAGGGGTCACTGGAGTACTCTTGGGATGTACCAAAGTTTCCTCCGTGGTGGGAGAGCTGTTTGGCACTTGTAACACTAAACGGCCAAAGCTAGATGCTGATGCCGCGAAAGTATCAAACTTGTAAAAGCGCACAAACGTGTGCACTGAAGACCAAGTAGCCGCACGGCAAAGCTGTGTCGTAGAAGCCCCACGACTCGCTGCCCATGACGTTCCCACAGAACGTGTGGAATGAGCTGTTACTGAAGTAGGTGGCTGTAACCTAGCATAAAGGTAAGCCTGACATATGGTCAGTTTGATCCATCTGGATAAGGTTTGCTTAGAGGCTGGCCAACCCCTCTTAGCCGCATCATAGAGAACAAACAACGTCTCCGTTTTACGCACAGTAGACGTTCGGGATACATAGATGCGCAATGCGCGAACCACATCCAACGTTCCAGAATCTCCTGTTAACACAGGAACTACTATTGGTTGATTGATGTGAAAAGACGACACTACCTTTGGTAGAAAAGCGGGATTCGTCCGAAGTTCCGCTCTGTCATCATGAAAAACTAAATACGGTGACTTGCACGACAAGGCACCCAGATCTGAAACACGCCTAGCCGAAGCTAAGGCTAAAAGAAAAATCGTTTTCCAAGTGAGAAATTTAATATCCACTTGTCGTAAAGGTTCAAAGTAATCGGACTGTAAGAAATCTAAAACCAGATTCAAGTCCCATGGTGCTGTAGGTGGAATGAAAGGAGGCTGTATCCTCTTTACACCCTGTAAAAACGTATGTATTGACGGCAACGAGGCCAATTTCCTTTGAAAGAAAATTGACAACGCAGATACCTGCACCTTTAGTGTGGAAAGACGTAGTCCTCCATCTAACCCCATCTGTAAAAATAACAAAAGACGGGATAAATTAAAAGATGATGTCGGAAATTTCCGAGCTTCACACCAACTTATATAAGTACGCCAGATTCTGTAATAATGAGCTGCCGTAACCGGCTTCCTAGCTCGTACCATGGTTGGTATAACAGACTCAGGAATGCCCTCTCTTCTTAAGATGGCCTTTTCAACAGCCACCCCGTCAAACGCAGCCGCGCTAAATCGGGGTAAAGGAACGGACCCTGTTGTAACAGGTCCGGACGTAGTGGGAGTGGCCACGGATCGTCTGCGAGTAACCCGAGGAGATCCGAGAACCAAGCCCTCCGAGGCCAATGAGGCGCTATTAGTATGACTGTGACGGACCCTCTCTTGATCCGTTTTAGCAACAGCGGGAGCAGCGGAAACGGTGGAAACAGATACACAAGGCTGTACGGCCACGTGGCTGTGAGAGCATCCACCGCCACTGCCCCTGGATCTCTTGTTCTGGACACATATCGTGACACCTGATGATTGTGGCGGGATGCCATCAGATCCACCTGAGGGTACCCCCACTTCTGGATCAACATCTGAAATACTTCTGGATTTAATGCCCACTCTCCTGGATGAAAATCCCGACGACTGAGAAAATCTGCCTCCCAGTTGTCCACTCCCGGAATGAACACTGCCGACAATATCACCTGGTGATATTCGGCCCATCTGAGGATCCGAGCTACTTCCCGCATTGCCATGCGGCTTCTCGTTCCTCCTTGTTTGTTTATGTATGCGACTGCCGTCGCATTGTCTGACTGCACCTGAACAGTCTGAAAACGAAACATGTACACTGCTTGTCTTAGAGCATTGTAAATCGCCCTGAGTTCCAGAACATTTATGGATAGCGATCTTTCGTGATTTGCCCAGAGGCCCTGGAGCCGATGACTCTGAACTACAGCTCCCCAACCTCTGAGACTTGCGTCTGTTGTCAGAATTATCCAATTCACGACGCCGAATCGTCTCCCTGCAGATAGATTGTGTATTTTTAACCACCAGAGAAGAGACACCCTGACTTGTGGCGACAATCTCACCCTGTGGTGCAACTGTAGATGTGATCCCGACCATTGCGCTAACACCTCCAGTTGAAACGGACGTGAGTGAAACCTTCCGAACTGAAGTGCTTCGAAAGCCGCCACCATTGTGCCTAAAAGGCGAATGCACAAATGTACTGAGACTGTGCGTGGCTTGAGCACTAATTGCACCAGATGACGAATGACCTGTACTTTCTGTTGTGGCAGGTAAACCTTTTGTTTTACTGTATCGAGAATCATCCCTAGGAATTGAAGTCGCTGACACGGAATTAGATGTGATTTCTTTAAACTGACTATCCAACCGTGCTGAACTAGTACATTGTACGTTAGCAAAGCATGCTGGAGAAGCAATTGTTGAGACGGAGCCTTTATGAGTAGATCGTCCAAATACGGAACAATTATTACCCCTAGGGACCTGAGATGAGCTATCATCACGGACATTACCTTGGTGAATACCCGAGGCGCTGATGAGAGGCCAAACGGGAGAGCCTGAAACTGGTAATGGTCTCGCCTTATCGCAAACCTTAAGAAACTCTGGTGAGGTGGCCAAATCGGAATGTGTAAGTACGCATCCTTGAGATCCAGTGCAATCATGAATTCCTGCGGCTCTAACCCTGCAATTATTGACCTGAGAGATTCCATCTTGAATCTGTGGTAAGTGACGTAATGATTGAGACCTTTTAGGTTCAATATTGGCCTGACTGAGCCATCTGGTCTTGGTACCAGAAACAGACTGGAATAATAACCCTGCCCCTGTTCCTGCACGGGGACCGGAATTACAACTGCAGCATTCAGCAGAGACTGAATGGCAACCTGCAGAACTGCTTTCTTGTCGTCCGCCACAGGCAGTCCTGTCGTGAAAAATCTTCCTGTCGGAAGATAATCGAACTCTATTTTGTAACCCTCTAATACTAACTTGCGGATCCACCCATCTGTGGACGTCTGCAGCCACGCCCCCTGAAAGCTCTGAAGGTGTGCTCCCACAATTGGAGATCCGAGATGGGCTGGGAGCCCGTCATGCCACTGGTTTGTTAGTGGTCTTAGTGTCTTGACGACGTGCATTGGATTGTCGAGCACTACGTCCCCGACCTCTTCTACCAGGCGTGACTGCTCCTGTGCCCTGCCCACGAAAGGGCTGAGTTCTAAAGGATTTGAACGCCGGACCAGAATATTTCCGTTTAGGTATAGTTGTAGGCGATGGAAGAAACACAGACTTTCCTCCAGTAGCCTCAGAAATCCATTTGTCCAATTCAGGACCGAAAAGCTTCTCGCCATCATAAGGCAATGCCTCTATACCTTTTTTAACCTCCGTCTCCGCCTGCCAAGAACGCAGCCAAAGTGCTCGTCGTACTATGACTAGCGATGAGGACAGGCGAGAAGTAAGCTGACAGACGTCAGTAGAAGCTGTACATAGATATTCAGCAGCTTCCCAGATTTGATCCGCGAGAAGTATAAGATGGTCATCTTGCAGAGCCGACTTGAGCTCTTTTATCCATACCATTAAAGCTTTAGTAACCCAAATGCCAACCAACCCAGGTCTCAGCAGCACTCCAGCTGCTGTATACATGGACCTTAGCATAGCCTCTATTTTACGATCTGCAGGGTCTTTAAGCGTAGTAGCAGTTGGTACTGGTATGGTTAACTTCCTTGTAAGTTTGGATACGGATGAATCCACCAATGGTGGGTTCTCCCAAGTAGCTGTCATGGACTCTGGAAACGGGTAACTCGATTTAAATCTACGAGGAATAGAAAACCGTTTATCCGGATTTTTCCGTGATTCCAGTAACATTTTATTAAGAGATTCCGAAATAGGAAAACACATCGGAGATCTCTGTCGTTTAGTAAAAACTACCTCATCATTCGTCAGGGGCTCCTCAGTTTCCGTAAACTCCAGCGACTGACGTACTGCTCTGATGAGATTGTCAATACCTGGGCTGTCAAAATCGTCACTATCTGACTGTTGCCCTATTTCGCCCTCCTCATACTCCTGTTCAGTGAGGTCTAGTATCCCAGAGACTGGAGAATTATTAGGAAAAGGAAATTTATCTTTTCCACTCAAGGTGGGCCTCTGACCAGATTGAGACTCTGGTAACTCAAATGGTCTCATTTTAAACTCAGATCTTGCCGCCTCTCTTTCTTCACGAGAGGCGGCCAGCTCTGATTGTAAACCAACTAATACATCTGCAAGTAAAGCCCATGGAGGGTCCAGAGATGGTGGTTTTACTTCTGAAATCGTATTTATGGCTGTATTAACAACACATGCTGTACATGTGGTGGATCCATCAGGCAACACACTCTTACAGACATGACATGAAAAATGTTTCTTAGATTTTGCTGGTGTCTTACTCATTATAAAAGACAGACAATACAAACTACACACAGACAGACTGCACGACTCAGTAATAACACCAAAGTTCCTGGTATATATCAGGCAAGTGCAGTGCCTGCCAGCAATAAGAAAACTGACCCCAAAATTCCCCTAGTACCACTCTTAGCCGAGATGTAATAAAGGAAACCTGGAACAGACAGGAGAACATTAACATATTAAGCATGCCAAATACTGCCAATGTCTCCCCCCCCCCCACTCCCACGACCTCCGTGTACAGCACCGGGTCGGGGCCTGTGGAAGTCTGCATAGGGCCGTGTGAGCGGCCTGTACCTGTAGGCCCAGGCAGCGGGAACTCCTCGGCTGCTGCGGGCGGATAGCGGAAGCAGCGAGCGTGCTGCATAGAGCCCTGGAGCGGCCTATGCACACGCGCTCCCGCCCGCCACACACATTTTGCGGAGTGTCTGTGTAGCCAGGCAGCGCTGCTGCGGCGCCGGGGAGCAGCGGTCTGGTATTTAAGATGCTGGGAGCGGAGAGTGAGAGCGCGCCGCATGGAGCCGTGACGCGGCCCATGCACACGCGCTCCGGGCAGCGGTGAGTACCCAATACAATCCCCAACAGTGGAGCGGCAGCAAGAGCTGACCGCCCCTAACATACCTGGACCGTGACCAAAGTCTATGATGGGGCTTCTCATCCAAGCTCCGTCCAGCTTTTTGCAGGCAGCCTGCAGGTGGAGTGAGGGAGCTCTTTACAGAGAGGTCCGACACTCACGGCTGTTCTCAGCCGCTTCCACTGTCCCTGACCCACGCCTGTTAGAAGGGGGGAAAGGACGTGGAAATCCTTGAAAGAAGAAAAACTTAGGAACTAAAAAAAAAAATTCCAATACTTCGTGGACGAGCTCCACTATGCCTTCTAACTGTGTCGAGCACAGAAAAAACACTGGAGTGCTCGAGGATATGGAGGGGAGGAGTAGTCTCAAAAATTAATTTATTCAGTGCCTTCTTCCGGTGGAAGCCGTCCATATCCCAAGAGTATTCCAGTGACCCCTAGTGGATGATAAAGAAATAACAAAATGTGGAAAAAGTGAAGCGTTGTGAATACTTTTCGGATGCACTGTATGCATACCTTCCAACATGACCCTCTCCAGGAGGGACACAATGCTCTGCTCCTGGACTTCTCTCTTAATTTATGATTGCCATCACCTGTGGGGAAACACCTTTCTTATCAAGTAACACTGGTGAGGGCAATCCTACATTAAGAGGGAAGTCCAGTTATGTTGGATGGTATGCTGTATGTAATTGCTGAACTCCCAGGTGAAACCCCACTTTCTATTTACCACAAACTATATAAATGAAAAAAGAAAGAGAAATTGTCCATGCAAGGTCATAGCTATTTGAATACTTCACAACTTTATACCAAGGTTTTTCAGAGCAAACAACCCTTAATTGTCAACAGGTACAATTCTGTTTTTTTTGTAGTAGACGGTGTGGAATGTTGAGTAAGTGTTCATTAGTAGTAACTCCTAGTAGAGGAAGAAGTGGGAAATTAACTCTCCAAGTTAGAACCGGAGATTGATAAGTTTTACCATTTCCCACTAAAACCGCTTAATAGAGGACAAGTTTGAGAGGTGGCTGGACAGGCACAGTTGGATGGTTACAATAATGAGCTGATAACTTTTAAAAGGAGAAAACTTGAAACTGTAATTAATAATTCTAAACAACACAATGTATATACTCTACAGTAGGTGGTTAATTAGAGTAAACAATAACCCAAGATCACGAAGATCAATACGATCTAGGTAATACTGTAAAGCCGACACATTTGTCTCAATTAGAATCTATTGATGGTCAACCACCTATTGTAGACCTTTTTTAAGCATTAACAAACAGTAACCAAATGGAACCAGGACCTATATGAGGGTCTCAACACCCCAGAAGAGAGGGAGACAAAAAGCGACAAAATCAAAGCAGGATGTAGATCTCATTTTTCATTTGTCATCAGGTGAGAGTTCATTGCTCAATAAAGGTCTATCGTTTGTGCAATTGAATAAACATGCACCTTTTCAGTGGGCCATCAGATAGTATAACATGGGAAGACAACTCTAGATTGAGAAAATAGTTAGCAAATAAAAATTCATTACACACAAATGCACGTCATGGAAATTCAAGCCTGGTGTACTCATGCAACCACGTTTGTAAAGAATAATGTATCAATGAAGACAGTTTGAAAATACTGCATGTATTGTATTATATTTTCAATGATATAACATTTTTGTTAAAGATCCCATATTGGAATATCATGCTAAGAAAAATTATTTATTAAATATAGTATCACTACCAGGGCTGTAACTAGGTGTGTGCCTTGCCCACAGCGCATCTGGCAGCACCACCTGCACGGCCGCTCAATAGGAATGAAACTGCCACGAGACGCCGACCACAATCTATCTTCATAAAGCTTGATTCTGTACATCTACAGTACCGCAATGATTTGTACTGTTAAATATTTTTTTTTCCCATATAAAGAACACAGTAATTAACTACATGCACTCAGTGGGCACTTCAGTAAATATTTATAGTTCTGCATAGGTCCTACGTTGGCCCCCAGAACAGCCTGACTTTATGGTGGTATGAATACAAGGTACCTAATTCAGCATGGATCGTAAAAGCAAAATATCTCTCTAATGGGCAAAACCATGTTGCACTGCACGTGGGGCAAATATAAAATGTGCAAAGAGAGTTAGATTTAGGTGGGTTATTTTATTCCTGTGCATGGTAAATAGCTGTTGGTTTGTTTTCACACTGCAATTTAGATTTCAGTTTGAACTCCCCACACCCCAATTTTTACTTTCTCTGCACGTTACATCTGCCCCACCTGCACTGCACATGGTTTTGCCCATTAGAGAAAGATTTTGCGATCCATGCAGAATTAGGCCATAGGTGCTGTACACATTCCTTAGAGATTGTTATTCATGGTGATAGCATCACACAGTTGGAGTACAGTTGTCAGCTGCACATTTATGCTGTTAATCTGCCGTTCAAACACATTCCAAAAAGTGATCTTTTGAATTGGGATCTGGTGACCGTGGATGCCATTGGAATACTGTAAACTAATTGTCAAGCTTGCAGAACCAGCTTCAGATGGGGTATGCTTTATGTACAGTAATCATTACTCACTGACACATTTTAAAAGATCTACAGCATACTTGCCTACCTGACCCTCTCCATGAGGGAGAAAATAAGAATTTACTCACCGGTAATTCTATTTCTCGCAGTCCGTAGTGGATGCTGGGTACTCCGTAAGGACTATGGGGTATAGACGGGCTCCGCAGGAGACTGGGCACTCTTAAAAGAAAGATTAGGTACTATATCTGGTGTGCACTGGCTCCTCCCTCTATGCCCCTCCTCCAGACCTCAGTTAGGGAAACAGTGCCCGGAAGAGCTGACATTACTAGGAAAGGATTTGGAATCCAGGGTAAGACTCATACCAGCCACACCAATCACACCGTACAACTCGTGATACCTATACCCAGTTAACAGTATGAACAATAACTGAGCCTCTCTCAACAGATGGCTCATACAATAACCCTTTAGTTAAGCAATAACTATATACATGTATTGCAGAGAGTCCGCACTTGGGACGGGCTCCCAGCATCCACTACGGACTACGAGAAATAGAATTACCAGTGAGTAAATTCTTATTTTCTCTGACGTCCTAGTGGATGCTGGGTACTCCGTAAGGACTATGGGGATTATACCAAAGCTCCCAAACGGGCGGGAGAGTGCGGATGACTCTGCAGCACCGAATGAGCAAACTCAAGGTCCTCCTCAGCCAGGGTATCAAACTTGTAGAATTTTGCAAAAGTGTTTGAACCCGACCAAGTAGCAGCTCGGCAAAGTTGTAATGCCGAGACCCCTCGGGCAGCCGCCCAAGAAGAGCCCACCTTCCTCGTGGAATGGGCTTTTACTGATTTAGGATGCGGCAGTCCAGCCGCAGAATGTGCAAGCTGAATCGTGCTACAGATCCAGCGAGCAATAGTCTGCTTTGAAGCAGGAGCACCCAGCTTGTTGGGTGCATGCAGGATAAATAGCGAGTCAGTTTTTCTGACTCTAGCCGTCCTGGAAACAAAGTTTCAGGGCCCGGACTACGTCCAGCAACTTGGAATCCTCCAAGTCCCTAGTAGCCGCAAGCACCACAATAGGTTGGTTCAAATGAAACGATGATACCACCTTAGGGAGAAATTGGGGACGAGTCCTCCATTCTGCCCTTTCCATATGGAAGATCAGATATGGGCTTTTACATGACAAAGCCGCCAATTCTGACACACGCCTAGTCCAAGCTAAGGCCAAAAGCATGACCACTTTCCACGTGAGATATTTTAGCTCCACGGTCTTAAGTGGCTCAAACCAGTGGGATTTTAGGAATCCAACACACGTTAAGATCCCAAGGTGCCACTGGAGGCACAAAAGGGGCTGAATATGCAGCACAAAAAAAGAAAAAAGATGGCTGCGCTGCAAGGGGGAAAGAGCAATGATCCACTAAATGTGTACAATTTGATAAATTTATTAAAAACAAATTTATTAAAAGCGCTAACTGATTAAAAAACAGCAATATTCTGTACATTTAAATGTGCCATGTGCATACAAAAAATATATATGAAAAGAGAATTTTTAGGGAATACCATTTGGCCTTTATCACCACTTATAATGACTATTGTCCCAAATCAAAATCCATTATAAAGAAAAATTATAGTATTCTAAAACAAGACAACTTATTAAGAGATGTCCTCCCAACTAAACCAGCTTTCATTTTTCGGAAGGGGCGATCTCTAAAGAACTCGCTTGCACCAAGCCATCTAAGGCCTGAGAAGAAAATCAATATCACTAGAGAACCCTGGCTTCCGCCGATAATGGGATTCTATAAATGTGGAAACACTAGGTGTATCACGTGCAAATATATAGAAAAAACACAATATGTGAACACTGATAAGGGGGAGAAACAATATAAAATCAGAAGTCATATTAATTGTAATTCGATATATGTCATATATATACTTCAATGCGGGTGCGGCCTATATTATGTAGGCCGCACCACTAGAAAACTTAGGATCAGGTTTCTTGAACATCGTAGAAACATTCGGAATAGGGTTTCTACACACAGTGTTTCCCAACACTTTAATGATCATCACAACGGGGACCCAAAAAGCCTCAAAATAATAGGAATTGAACACATTCCTATTACAAATAGGGGAGGGGACCGCTTCAAAAAACTGTGCCAACAGGAGGTCTACTGGATGTTTAGGATGGGGTCTATCTATCCGGATGGCCTCAATGAGGCAGTAGAATTAAATATGATCATTTAATATAATAAATTGACGGTTTCTTGGATTTAGTATATACCTTTCTTGTAATATTTAATCTAAACACCTACCCACTATTCTCCCTTTCATCTCTACCCAAAAAAATCTCTAATTAGTGACCTTCATTTTTCATATTTAATTTGTCCTATTGTTCCCCTCCCCTCCCCTTTTTTTCCCTTCCCTTTTGTTTATTTTTCATTTCTTTGGTTCGATACTATCAGTAACAGAGAGACACTGATATCCAGTTTAACCAAGTATTTTACAATATAGCATCTCCATGAATAATAATTGGTATAGTGTATAATTAATATACTGTAAATATTAGTTTGTTGCCCTTATGTTCCAACAGCCAAACATGATAGAATCAGGACACTAGAGAGGGTGCTACTATGTGGCATATGCACCTGCAGCACGCTATGTTTAATACATGGTGCTGCAGGGTCACCGTGGAAACCGGCTAGGAGTGACGCGTGTGCCTCCGCACACGTGATCACGTTCCTTGCCGAAGAGCACACGGCCAGAATAAGCCGCGTTACCATGGGGACGTACGTGACGACGGACGGAGGACGTTACTTTCCCTCCGTCCGACGTATTAAGTGTGACGCGGCATTGAAGGACGAGTCTACTCCGGGCCGCGTCACTATGGCGACGGCCCGAGAGAGACTATTGGCGCACATAAGACCCACATCACTTCCGGTTCCCGTTGCTATAGCAACGGTCCGGGAGTAAACGCTGGGCCCCTTCTAATCAAATAAATATATAGATAGAAGCACATCAATTACAACAAGCCACTAGCAACCGCTTCCTCTATATATCAGAACATAGGGCCTGCTTATAACTATATAGCCCAGAAATAAAATAAAGGTTTTTTCATATTGATCATGTGACACTAAGCACATGATAACTATTGATCACATGACTCCCAATACGACCTATGAAATCCCTTTAGGAATGGTCTCCATGGTTACAGAGCAATAAACAAAAGCTCCTATTGGATTAATATATTACATAGCAAGAGTTTAATGAACAAAATAAAAAACAAAAAATACTTAGTTACTTGAAATGCAAATTTGTTATTACCAATGTTTCTTATATACAAGTAGGTCTGTCTTCTGTACACATTTTAGTTGTTTTTATTATTAGAAAGAGATATATATGTGACTAACAGGAAATGTGCATCCAGGTGCCAATTAAGCCACCATTTTGTCTAGGGTATATAAAGCCCAAACCCAGACAGTACAGTATACCTTTGAAAAAGCTGCAAGGCATACGCAGCGAAACGCGTCAGGTTTTTACCCATTGGAGCAGGACGTCTTCACAATTAGATCCGGACCAGCCCTTACCAATCCTTCCAGCTTTCCAGAGGAGTCCCAGAGAGGCACCATCCAATTACCGCACTGCATGAGGTACCCACTGCACATGGGACACTGTATTCCATCTTCAATCCTCTAGCGGCATATGGAACTTGTAAAGGACTCTCTAAATACCATATAAAAGGGACTCTCCACAGTGGAATATAACTGGACTTTTTAGCACTCCAGGGCAATATTTGGAACGGATCCTACAGAGCTTTATGATACATGTCCTGAACCAATATTCTGGGTAAAAAAATTCTCTTTTCATATATATTTTTTGTATGCACATGGCACATTTAAATGTACAGAATATTGCTGTTTTTTAATCAGTTAGCGCTTTTAATAAATTTGTTTTTAATAAATTTATCAAATTGTACACATTTAGTGGATCATTGCTCTTTCCCCCTTGCAGCGCAGCCATCTTTTTTCTTTTTTTGTGATTATATTGGGAGTGACTTCCCTCTCAAACTAGGCTGCCGCTTAGCCGAGCATCTCGTCTCACAGCGCCCGAATACCCTTGGGTCTACATTATCCTTCTCGCATGAATATGCAGCACCCCTGTAACAACGTCCGAACTTCAGGCAGTGAAGCCAGTTCTTTTTGAGAGAAAAAGGGATAGGGCCGAAATCCTGGCCTTTATGGATCCTAATTTTAGGCCCATAGTCACTCCTGACTGTAGGAAGTGCAGGAATCGACCCCCCTGGAATTCCTCTATAGGGCCTTCCCGGCCACACACCAAGCAACCTATTTTCGCCATATACAGTGAAAAAGTCTTGCTGTCACGTCTTTCCTAGCCTTTATCAGTGTAGGAATAACTGCATCCGGAATGCCCTTTTCCGCTAGGATCTGGCGTTCAACCGCCATGCCGTCCAACGCAGCCGCGGTAAGTCTTGGATCAGACAGGGTCCCTGTTGCAACATGTCCTGACTGAGAGGCAGAGGCCATGGGTCCTCTGAGAGCATTTCTTGCAGTTCCGGGTACCGAGTCCTTCTTGGCCAATCCGGAGCAAAGAATATTGTTCACACTCCTCCGTTTATTACAATTCTCAGCCCTTGGGTCTGAGAGGAAGAGGAGGGAATATATAGATCAACTGGAACACCCACGGTGTTACTAGTGCGACCACAGCTATCGCCTGAGAGTCCCTTGACCCAGCGTAAAACCTTTTTTATCTTTTTATTGAGGTGGGACGCCATGTAGTCCACCTGCGTCAGTTTCCATCAATTTGCAAAACTGCGTGAAGACTTCCTGATGAAGTCACCACTTTCCTGGGTGGAGGTCATGTCCACTCCCGGAATGAACACTGCTGTGCGCTTACTTGATTCTCCGCCCAGCGAAGAATTCTGGTGGCTTCTACCCTCGCCACCCTGCTCCTTGTGCCGCCCTGGCGGTTTACATGAGCCCCTGCGGTCTGACTGGATCAGAACCGGTTGGTCGCGAAGCAGGAACTCCGCTTGACTTAGGGTGTTGTATATGGCCCTTAGTTCCAGGATATTGATGTGAAGGCAAGTCTGTTGGCTTGACCACAAACCTTGGAATTTTCTTCCCTGTGTAACTGCCCCCCACCCTCGGAGGCTTGCATCCGTGGTCACCAGGACCCAGTCCTGAATGCCGAATCTGCGGCCCTCGAGAAGGTGAGCACTCCACAGCCACCACAGGAGAGACACCCTGGCCCTGGGGGATAGGGTGATTAACCGATGCATCTGAAGATGTGATCCGGACCACTTGTCCAGTAAGTTCCATTGTCCTTGCATGGAACCAGCCGAAGGGGATGGCCTCGTATGATGCCATCATCCTTCCCAGGACTCGAGTGCAGTGATGCACTGACACCTGTTTTGGTTTTCAATAGATTCCTGACCAGTGTCATGAGCTCCTGAGCTCTCTCTATCGGGAGATAAACCCTCTTCTGGTCTGTGTCTAGGATCATGCCTAGGCGAGGCAGATGAGCTGTAGGAACCAACTGCGACTTCGGAATATATAGAATCCAGTCGTGTTGCCGTTTCACTTCCAGAGAAGGTGATACGCTGTCCAGCAACTGCTCTCTTGATCTCGCTTTTATGAGGAGATCATCCAAGTATGTGATAATAGTGACACCTTGCTTCCGCAGGAGCACCATCATATCCGCCATTACCTTGGTGAAATTGGTAATGACAATCCCGTACCGCAATTCTGAGGTACGCCTGATGAGGTGGATAAATGGGGACACGAAGGTATGCATCCCTTATGTCCCGATTCATTTCAGGCTTGCAATGACCGCTCTTAGCGATTCCATCTTGAACCTGAACCTTTTCAGGTATATGTTCAGGGATTTTAATTCAATATGGGTCTAACCGAACCGTCTGGTTTCGGGATTATAACATGGTCGAATAATAACACCCTCTTGTTGAAGGAGGGGACCCTTGACCACCACCTGTTGAAGATACAATTTACGAACTGCAGTTAACACTGGCTCCCTCTCTTGGGGGGAAGCCCGCCGGGTCCTCGGTGAGGGGGCATCTTCTCACAGTCCAGCCTGTATCCCTGCGATACAATTTCTATTGCCCAGGGATCTAACAGGGAGTGAACCCACTTGTGGCTGAACTTACGAAGGCGTGTCCCCACCGGGCCTAGCTCCGCCTGTGGAGCCCCAGCGACATGCGGTGGATTTTTGTAGAGGCCGGGGAGGACTTCTGTTCCTGGGGACTAGCTGTGTTGTACAGCTTCTTTCCTCTGCCCCCGGCTCTGACAAGAAAGGACGCACCTCAGACTTTCTTGTTTCTTTATTCGAAAAGCTGCATTTAATAATGTCGTGCTTTCCTAGGCTGTGCAGGAATATAAGGCAAAATATCAGAATTACCAGCTATAGCTGTGGAGACCAGGCCTGAGAACCTTTGTCCACACAATCCTCAGCCTTCCATATGCCTCTTAAGTCGGCATCATCTGTCCAATGTATATTCTACAGGACACGTCAAGCAGAAATCGACATAGCTTTTGTCTCTAGGACCCAGTATACTCATGTCCCTTTGGGCATGCTTTATAATTATATATCTATCACTTAAGACAGCATCTTAAAATATTTATATGCATACTAGGGTCTCAATCTCTGCTGATAAGGTACCTGTCCACGCTGCCACAGCGCTATAAACCCATGCCGACACAATCGCCGGTCTGGGTAGTATACTAGAATGTGCACACTATCTGCAGGATCCCTGAGAATAGCTAGTGCAAACAGGACACCCAAGGGGAAGATTCTCAACACATCCTGGCCCTAGTGGGGAAAGGATACAGCCTGAGAATTCTCTTGTGGGAAGCTGCCGTCTCTTGTCTGGAGATTCCCGCTCTTTTTCCTCATGAGAGGAGGGAAATTTACCTCAGCATTCTTCCCCTTAACATGTGTACTCTCGTGTCAGGGACAGATGAGTCATCAGTGATATGCAAATCATCTTTTATTCCAATAATGATATATTGAATATCTTTTAGCCCTCTTGGCTGTAACTTTGCATTATCGTAGTCGACAGTGGAGTTAAACTCCGTGTCGATACTTTGTTATTTTGGATAGTGAGCATAGAGAGACTCTGAAGGACTCTGTGACATAGGGACAGACCAGGGTAGATTTCCTTTCTGTTCCCTAACCTTTTGTGCAATAATTTTACCTCAGCACTTACACATATCCAAACAGGTGTCGGCGTTGTTGACGGAGACACCCTCCCACACACTTATCCGCTCTATCACCTCCTTAGAGGAGCCTTTTACCTCAGACATGTGGACACACGCGTACCGACACATCACACACACAGGGGATGCTCTATTTGAAGACAGTTCCCCCACCAGGCCCTTTGGAGAGACAGAGAGAGAGTATGCCAGCACACACCATAGCGCTATATAATACAGGGATGTACACTATACTGAGTGATTTTTCCCCTATAGCAGCTTATATACACAGTTTTGCGCCTAAATTTATGTGCCCCCCCCTCTCTTTTTTACCCTTTATGTACCAGGATACTGCAGGGGAGAGCCTGGGGAGCTTCCTTCCAGCTGAGCTGTGAAGAGAAAATGGCGCCGGTGTGCTGAGGAAGAAGGCCCGGCCCCCTCAGCGGCGGGCTTCTGTCCTTTTATGTACTTTAATGGCGGGGGTTAATGCACATATACAGTTTATCAGACTGTATTATGTGCTTTTCGCCAAGTAAGGTAATCTAATTGCTGCCCAGGGCGCCCCCTCCCCAGCGCCCTGCACCCATCAGTGACCGGAATGTGTGGTGTGCTGAGGGAGCAATGGCGCACAGCTGCAGTGCGCTACCTTAATGAAGACCGGAGTCTTCAGCCGCCGATTTTCAACTTCTCTTCGTTCTTCTGGCTCTGCAAGGGGGACGGCGGCGCGGCTCCGGGACCGGACGACCGAGCCTGTGTTCGATCCCTCTGGAGCTAATGGTGTCCAGTAGCCTTAGAAGCCCAAGCTAGCTGCAAGCAGGTAGGTTCGCTTCTCTCCCCTCAGTCCCACGTAGCAGTGAGTCTGTTGCCAGCAGATCTCACTGAAAATAAAAAACCTAACAAATACTTTCTTTTCTAGGAAGCTCAGGAGAGCCCCTAGGGTGCATCCAGCTCTGGCCGGGCACAGATACTAACTGAGGTCTGGAGGAGGGGCATAGAGAGAGGAGCCAGTGCACACCAGATATAGTACCTAATCTTTCTTTTAAGAGTGCCCAGTCTCCTGCGGAGCCCGTCTATACCCCATAGTCCTTACGGAGTACCCAGCATCCACTAGGACGTCAGAGAAAATGCTCTGTTCCTGGACTTTCCTGGTAATGTATGATTGCCATCACCTGTGGTGAGCTAGTTAATTGATAAGAAAGGTGTTTCACCACAGGTGATGGCAATCATACATTACCAGGAAAGTCCAGGAACAGAGCATTTTCTCCCTCATGGAGAGTCAGGTAGGCAAGTATGATCTACAGGTGTCACTAATTATTTCACTAGTGATTTTGTGAGGAGACCTGGAAAACAAGAACTATTTGGAGTCATGAGTAGAGTTTGGGAACCTGTGCGCTACTGCATACACCTGTTGTAATGCATTGTAATTTCAGTCACTATCCCCAGTGGTTCCCAAATGCGGTCCTCAAGGACCCCATAACAGTCCCGGTTTTATGACTTTCCCTGCTTCTGCACAGATTATATAATCAAACTGACTGAGGTACTAATTAAGTCACCTGTGCCTAAGCATGGATATCCTTAAAAGCTGGTCTGTTGGGATGCCCTGAGGACTGTGTTTGGGAACTACTGCATTATCCCCTTCCTTTGAGCTTAAATCAGTGTGACCATTCTCATCTGACCCCCTCATAAACAACAATTTTTGCCTATAAGAACTGCAGCTCACTTGATGTTTTTTTTTTTTTGTCTAGAGCAACCTCCTCTGTTGGAGTCTGTTGTGTGTAAAAACAAATACATACCAAAACATAAAAGCAACAGTCTCTAAGAAACTCAAACCACCCTATCAGGCACCAAGAACCAGGGATAAAGGCCCCTGTACATCAGCAAGAAATTGGAGCAATTTGTCGGTTTGCAGATGATTGTGTAAATAAATCTGCGGGGTTCACAGATAGCAAATTCTGACCAAAATTGATTGGATTGTCAAATCAGGTTGTCCAACATGTTGGATTTCACAGATCAATTAGGGATGTAGATTAGGCCTGGCCCTCGGAATCTGTGGTGCCAGTTAAACAAATGCTATTGATGATAATTGAACAATTAAATAATGGAACACATGGTATACACTAGGTACAGTGACGAGTTGAAATATTTCATTTAAAAAAAAAAAAAATATGAGCATTATGTTATCTGTATATCGGGCAAAGATTGTGAGCTCAAAACATTATATGGGTTGTACTGTGATTGCATGAGACACCAGGAATTTTTTCTTTTGTCAATGGGGACACTTGAGACCATGCATATAGAGTGGAGCTCAGGAGTCTGCACCAAAGAGAGACCTTCTTTTTGGAGGCAGTACAGGCTGCAGCTCCCCTATACCCCACCCCCAGCCTAGGGAAGCCAGAATTATCTCTGGTACTCAAGGAACTGGGCTCGTTTTTTGCCTGCAGCATGCCACTTTTAACGTATTTTTTACTTTCACTTTTGGGCAGTCAGCGGTTAAACGTTATACACACTCCCGCTGACCGCTCCGTCACCCTGCTCTGGCAAGCTGTATGCTAAACTGTTTTCCAATAGAACCTCATCAAAGACTTCCCAGTAGCTCTTTGATGCGTGCAAAACCTGTAAGGAAAACTTTTAATGTTTGGCGCAGGAGCACACTGGTTTGTGTGATCAATGCTCTGCAGAGAGACAGAATGAGTCCTGCTCTGAGAAGGTTCCCTCAAAAAACTGCATGGGCAACACAATTACTTGCCATGACGGAGCTGGCATCATGCATAAGGGAAGGTCAGCTGGGCACTGCCCAGTCCACTCACGTGGACCCCAAGCTTCTTCTCTCTGAACCAGCCTGGGTTTAAGGTCTGTCCCAATCCATCCAGGGTCTGGTTCAGGTATACAGCTCTCTGTAACACATACTTGAGCCTTGCTCCAAGCGCAGGTACTCCAGGAGGGATAGTTCCACAACACTCCGCGCAGGCTACGATTCTTAGTCCAACAACTCCTCGGATCTGGAGAATGAGGGGTTACTGACATTGGAGGTGGCCTCCGCCTCAGTTTTGGATGCTCGATTAGACCATGTCGACGTGGATGCCTTAGTTCAGGCAGTTCGCTTAGCTTTACACACTAAGTATTTCAATGTCTTGCTTGTCTCCAAGGCACCTCCCCCACTCGGGTCAGCTGAAGGATTTCCTGGCGGAGGCATGGTCTCATCCAAACAAGAAATCTCTAGTGTCTAAATAAACATTGCACCCTTTAATCCTCTAAAGTGGACAGGAAAAAGTGGGGAGTCTCCTCCCCAGGTGGATGCCCACATCACATGCTTGATTAAATCAACCACGCTTCCCATTCCAAACGAGGCTTCCCTCAAGGACAGTACTGACAGTATGTTGGAAAAAGGAGATTTATGGTAGACTTACCATAGTTAAATCTCTTTCTGCGAGGTACACTGGTATTCCACAGGGAATAACATCGGGGATGTCCTAAAGTAGTTCCTCATGGGAGGGGACGCACTGTAAGCGGGTACAAGAACCCGGCGTCCAAAGGAAGCATCCTGGGAGGCGGAAGTATCAAAGGCATAGAACCTGATGAACGTGTTCACTGAGGACCATGTAGCCGCCTTGCACAATTGTTCCGGGGACGCGTCACGGCGGGCCGCCCAAGAAGGTCCAACAGGCCGAGTAGAATAGGCCTTAATAGCAGCAGGAGCTGGGAGCCCAGCCTGCGCATAAGCTTGTACAATCACCATTCTAATCCATCTGGCCAAAGTTTGCTTATTCGCAGGCCAGCCACGTTTGTGAAAACCAAAAAGGAAAAAAAGAGCATCTGACCTCCGGATGGAGGCAGTCCTCTCCACATATATACGGAGAGCCCGTACCACATCCAAAGACCGCTCTTTGGAAGAAAAACCAGGAGAGATAAAGGCCGGAACCATTAAGGTGATTAAGGTGGAAAGATGAAACCACCTTGGGTAGATAACCAGGGCGAGTTCTAAGAACTGCACAGTCACAGTGAAAAATCAGAAAGGGTGGACGACAGGACAAAGCACCTAGGTCTGACACCCTCCTAGCAGAGGCAATAGCCAACAGATTAACACCCTAAAGCGCAAGGCATTTTAGGTCCACAGAGGCAAGAGGTTCAAATGGAGACTCTTGCATGGCATTCAGAACAGACAGATCCCATGGAGCCACAGGAGGGACATAGGGAGGCTGAATCCGTAAAACACCCTGAGTGAAAGTATGAACGTCAGGAAGAGACGCAATTTTTCTCTGAAACCACACCGACAAGGCTGATATATGAACCTTGAGGGAGGCCAAACGAAGGCCTAAGTCCAGGCCTTGTTGCAGAAAAGCCAAAAGTCTGGCAGTGCTGAACTTGTATGCATCGTAATTCTTATTAGCACACCAGGTGAAGTAAGAATTCCAGACCCTATAATAAATCCGAACCGAAGCCGGTTTACGGGCTTTCAACATAGTTTGAACGACCGCCTCAGAGAATAATTTGGCCCTCAGGAGTGAAGCTTCAAGAGCCACGCCGTCAAAGCCAGTCTGGCCAGGTCCGGGTAGACACAAGGGCCCTGAACGAGGAGGTCTGGGCGTTGAGGAAGTAGAAGAGGATGCTCTATCGAGAGACCCTGCAGGTCTGAGAACCAATGCCGTCTGGGCCACGTTGGAGGGACTAGAAGTAGTATTCCTCCTTGCATGAACTTCCGGATCACCCTGGGCAGAAGAGACACCGGAGGGAACACGTATGGCAGCCAAAAGTTCCATGAAATTGCCAGTGCGTCCACGAATGCTGCTTGAGGATCCCTTGTTCTTGCTCTAAAGACCGGAACCTTGTGATTGTGTTGAGACGCCATCAGGTCTACATCTGGTAGGCCCCACTTGTCCACTAGGAGTTGAAAGACTTCCGGATGAAGACTCCACTCTCTGGCGTGTACGCCCTGACGACTGAGGAAGTCCGCTTCCCAGTTGAGGACTCCCGGAATGAACACTGCCGATATGGCTGGCAGATGGCGTTCTGCCCATCGAAGGATTTTTGACACTTCCA
Organism: Pseudophryne corroboree; assembly: GCF_028390025.1. Taxonomy (NCBI): domain Eukaryota; kingdom Metazoa; phylum Chordata; class Amphibia; order Anura; family Myobatrachidae; genus Pseudophryne; species Pseudophryne corroboree. The sequence continues at coordinate 114,048,858 of NC_086445.1, read as the reverse complement.
TCATTGCCATGCGCTTCGAGTGCCGCCTTGATTTATGTACGCCACCGTGGTGGCATTGTCTGACCGTAGTTGAACAGGCTGCTCTGTACCAGAGGCAGGGCAAGTTTCAGCACATTGAACACTGACCGCAATTCCAGAATATTTATCGGGAAGAGAGATTCCTCCCTGGTCCACCGATCCTGAAGAGAGTGTTGCTCCAACATCGTGCCCCAACCCCACAGATTGGCATCAGTCGTTAGGAGGACCCAGTTGGAGATCCAGATGGGACGACCCCTGCTCAATTGTTGGTCCTGTAGCCACCAGCTCAGTGACAGACGGCCCTCCGGAGTCAAGGAGATCATTTGAGACCTTATCCGGTGATGCAGGCCGTCCCACTTGGAAAGGATTAACCTCGATCCTGATACCCTGACAGCGCAGAAGGGCTGTCATGACCGCCAAGACCTTGGTGAAGAGCCGAGGAGCCGTGGGTCAGTCTGAAAGGTAAGGCTTGGAATTGATAATGTAGGTTGCGGTATGTGAAGGTAAGCATCCTGTATGTCCAGGGATACCATATAATCCTTGGGTTCCAAAGCCAGTACAATAGAGCACAGGGTTTCCATACGGAATTTGGATACCCTGACAAATTTTTCAAAGATTTGAGGTTGAGTATAGGCCGGGAGGATCCATTCGGCTTCGGAACCAGAACAGCGTCGAATAGTATCCCCTACCTCTCTGAGACAGGGGCACTGGCACAATCACTCCAGTATCCAGGAGGGATTGTACAACCAAATGTAGAGTTTGTGCTTTTAACGGATCCGTAGGGAGAACCGTCGAGCATAAAACAGGCGAGGGAGACGTTTCATGAAGGAGATCGTGTACCCGTGAGAGACTACTTCCTGCACCCAGGCGTCCGAAGTGGTCTTTAACCATACCTGGGCGAACTGCAGAAGTTGTCCTCCCACTCTGGGGTCCCCCAGGGGGAGGCCTGCCCCGTCATGCAGCAGGCTTGTCTGGTTTGGAGCTGGGGGAGGGTCTACAAGTCAGCGCCTAATCCCCTCTGCTGGACTTCACCACCGGGTACTATGGAGCCTATGTTAAACGTATTTTAGTAAATCCGACCTGTGCTTCCTGCCCTGGTGGATATAGTGGGGTCCCTGCATGGCCACAGTGTCCACGCCAGCTGCGCGGTCCGTCTTCTGGGACCGCGACCGGATCGCGATTTCGGCGGGTCCCAGCTAGGGGACCCTCTAACCTCCACCCTGAAGTGCGGCCACGCGATCCAGGAGAGCAGCAGCGGTGATGTGTGCCTTATGGGAACCGGAGAGCCTCTGCTGCAAGTACCCGGCAACCAGGGCGCGGGAGTATGCAGCGCCGCTGAGGGAATTGATGTTGCCACAGCACAGAATGTCAGACTGACATGCCTGTGCTGCAGCCCTTGAAGTATTCTTCTTTAAAAAAGCTCATTTCAGGGCTGCCTAGCGCAGCCCCACCTGTTAGCTGCCTGCACTGCAGGCACCAACTTACAAACTGAGCTCCAGTGCCTGGAGGCGGAGCTATAGAGAAGGCGGTGCAGTGCATCCTGGGAACAGTCAAAGTTTTAGCCTGTTGGTGCCTTGGATCAAGATCCAACTCTACACCCCAATGTTATTCCCTGTTGAATACCAGTCAGGTGTGGAATTAGAATGTTCCCTAGAGAGGAACCCCAACCTGTTTCTTATTCAGAACCCAGACGGAGCCTTTCTTCCTATCCTTAACTGGAAACCGCTCAACCTCTTCCACAGGGTTCCCAGGTTCAGGATGAAATCAACATGCTCTATCATGCAAACCATGGAACTAGGCAATCTTTGTGCTCTTCTAGACTCCAAAGCTCAAGTTTTTCTTCCCGGGGACAAGCAGGACTCCCTCAAGTCCCTGTGCTCTGGTTGTTCCTCCACCAGCGCAGGGTCTCTATTCACTTCTGTTTGTGGTTTCTAGTGTTCACCTTCACATTGAGGAATACGCACAGGTCCATTCCTGGACTTGTAGGCACGTCATTCTCTCCTGTGTTGGCTCCAGTCTACTCACCTGTCAAAGGTTTTCGCTTCCTGATTGGGATTGGGTTCTTATCACCATGGATGCCAGTCTCAGTGGCCAGAGCGCAGTAACCGGATGTCACACCTTCCAAGGGCAGTGGTCAGATCGGGAAGCATGTCTGCCAAACAACATCCTAGAGCTTCAGGTGGTCTACTGCACACTTCGTTGGTCTCGGAACCTCCTTCAGCACAAGGCGCTACGGGTACAGTATAACAATGCAACAGCAGTCAACCATCAGGGAGTATCAATAGTCAGGGCATCCTCCGGTGGGCGGAGCGCTTCCTTACGGCCCTATCTGCGATATACATTACGGAAGTTGAGAACCGGGAGTAGGAATTCCTCAGCTGGCATGACATGCACACAGGAGAGTGATCTCATCACCCCAAGGTGTTCCAGATGCAGGTCTGCCATTGAGGCCATCTGAACATTGACTTAATGGCCTCAAGGCACAAGCTACCTTACTACGGCTCCAGGGAACCTTCTTGGTGGACACTCTTGCGGTCCTGAGGACCTTCAAGCTCGTGTACCTCTTTCCCCCAATTCCTCTCCTTCCATGGGGATCTTTGCAAGGTAAAGCTGAGGGCATCACCGCCATTCTGGCCACGACAGACCTAGTACATAGACCTGCACAGCCTGTCGATTACCCCTCAGTGGCGACTACTTCTCTGGCCGAATCTGCTCTCACAAAACCCATGCCTTCTCACCGACCTAGCTCATCTGTCTTTAACAATGTGACTATTTAAACCTGGATCCTAAGGGCCAGGGGATTCTCAGAGCGAGTTATCAAAACAATGTTCTGCACCATAAAATCCTCATCTCATCTGCAAGAATCTATTACCAGATTTGGCAGCCATATTTTGAGTGGTGTTCTGCCCACTTTCGATGTATCGACTTTCTAGGATAGTACTCTGTCTTGCAGGTGGGCTTAGATCTGTATCTTCACGCTGCCTCTTCTGAAGGTGCAAGTGTCGGCCATCAGTCTTATTCCAATGTAGGATGGCCCGTCTACCTGCAATTCAAACTTTCCTGCATGGAGCCCTGCACATTCAGCCCCCAGGACCCAATATTAGTATTTAGGGCTCTACAAGAATCCCCCTTCAAACCATTGGACTCCAATGGTCTACGTTGACTAATGTGGAAAACTAGTTTCATGTTAGCTATTACGTTGGAATGCTGGGTGTGTTGTCTCAATGTGCACCTTCCTCATTTTTCATCCAGACTGTGCTGTCCTATGTACCTGGCTGGATTATCTTTCTAAAGTGATATCATGTTTCTGCATTAACCACAATACATTCTTTCTTCAACTACAGATGCTTCTGACTTGGCCCATCTCTGCTTATTATTGACGTGGTCCGCTGGTTGCATCTTACCATTTATCAGGCCTACCTTTCAGCTAATCTGTCAGTCCAAACATCATTGAAGGCTCATTCCACTAGGTCTGTGGGGGCCTTGTCGGATGTTTGCCGCACTGCCTCTGCGGAGCAGCTCTGTAAGACAACCATGTAGTCCTCTGCTCACGCGTTCAATAAATTCTAGTTTTGACACTTCCATGGCTTTTGGGGATGTGTCCTCAGTGGAGCACATTAGTGTTCCCTCCCTTAAAGGGACAGCTTTTGGATGTCCCATGGTCTCCAGTGTCCCCATTGAAAGCGATTTGTCTTACTTGTGAAATCCTTTTTTTATAAGACCATGGGGGACACTGGACGCCCACCCTCATTCCCCGGCTGGCTATGGGTTTCTTTGTTCAGGCTTATTCCACGGTATTATGTGCTCGGTTCTGTGTGTGTGTGCTGGCTTTTTCTTTTCTTCGTTTCCTAGTCCTTGTTCAGAATTACTGGCTTGCCTGAGCTGGGGTACAGGGGAGGAGCCTGTGCTGCCTCCAAAAATAAGTTAACTATTTGGTGCCAGCTTCTAAGCTCTACTCTAATACCCATGGTCTCCAGAGTCCCCTATGGATTCATAAAAAAGGATTACAGGTAAGACAAACATCCACTTATTTACAGTACAGAGTGTACTTGGGATGATGTATACTGCTACGCTTATGTTAAATATGCCACCTAATCTTGAGGAGAAAAGTTTCAACACTTGCCTTATCAGACTATGGAATAGTCATACACTTATCCTACACTGAAATAGTGGTGTCCTATTGTAGGTACTGATTGAAAGCAATATACAGTAATAGGATCAAACTGGACCAAGCTCAGAAAAAAAGTCCCTCCTAAGTGGAAGTTGTCAGGATAGGGACACAAACTTGCACATCCTTTAATTTTTTTAACATGCATTACTCAGGTCTGGATTTCTGGAGCCACAGGCCAGTAAAATTGCAAGCTGGTTTGCATTACAAAATTTGACCACACTGCTTACTGATATAAGCCTGCCAGCATGATCACTGATCATTTCGAACTGAAAACGAGAAATGTACTGTAGAGTCTTTGGAGAAAGATTACCTTATATATTACCTTATTTTCCCTCCATCAACACCAAATGGGCCATTTCCCCATTTGTGGAAAAAAAAAAAAAAATGTCAATAGTGCTGGCCAATACTGTCTGGTGATCACAGACAGGTGTAATAATGGGAGCAGTAGCGGATCTTGCCACGGGCAAGCAGGACTTTTGCCCGGAGGGCGCCGGCACCATCCGGAGGGCGCCGCACCATGGCAAGATCCGCTACTCTGTGCCCCCGCTGTGAAGGGAAACTAGACGCTACGCGTCGTTTCCCTTCGTGTAGAGGACCTTTGCTGTGCGCGATGACGTCATCGCGCACCGCACAGCATTGTGGGACTGACAGACGCTAGGGGTCATAATTGACCTCTAGTGTCTGTGTCATCCGAGGAAAGGAGCGGCGCCGACGGAGATCTGCAGCGGTCGGGAGCGGGGATAGTAAGTATTTGTTTTTTTTCCCCAGCAGCGCTACTCCACTGTACAGGGGGCGTAACTGACCACGCCCCCTGTATGAAGCCACACCCCCATTTCCGCCCGGGGCGCCGAAGGGTCTAGAACCGGCCCTGAATGGGAGTGATGGGGCACGTAGTGCCATCCCACCTATGTATGAAAAATATCTATTTTCCGTATCGCAGGGTAGTCTGGTGATGTCAAATGATCACCAGACTAAAGCTATTAATGGGCCACATAATTTGAAAAAGTGGACTCCCCTTTTTCAATTATGGGTGACCACAAAGATGCCAGTTAATTATGCAGGTAAGTAAGCACCCCATATATACCTGTATGTTTTCCATATTACCTGGTAACATTAGTGATCACCAGACAACAAATACTAAGGGGACCCAGCCATACATTTGAAAGACCAAGCCGTTTCTAAAATGGGTACCCCTGATTTTATGAATGCTAGGTTGGGAGAGATCTTCCCCCATACCTGATCTGTCTGTAGTGTAGGCAGTTTTGTCTGGTGGTCACCAGACAACCTCTCAAAGTATTAAAGAGGGAACCTCTTTCAAATGAGGGTGCTGCCATCATCTAGGTGTTGGGAATGTGGATATAGGGCCTAATTCAGACCTGATCGCAGCAGCAAATTTGTTAGCAGATGGGCAAAACCAAGTGCCCTGCAAAGGGAGGGGGGGGGGGGGGGGGGGCGCAGATATAAACTGTGCAGAGAGAGTTAGATTTGGGTGTGTTATTTTGTTTCTGTGCAGGGTAAATACTGGCTGCTTTATTTTTGTTATCAGATCTGAATTAGGCACATAGTATTTTAAGTTAGTTACTTAGCTAGAGTTACAACATTTGAAATTACAGTGTTTAAATCTACCCCAGATGTGGTCAACCACTGGAGTTCTACTTTCAGCTCAATATAGAGGGAAAACTTACAGGTTGGTCTAAAAGTCGTGATTCCAGACAGGCAGCAGTGTAGTCTCTGTCCAGCCACACACAGAGTGCTGTAGTGTCTATAGGGCTGGACCTTGCACTAAAGCCCACAGGGTATGAAAGAGCCCACACACAATTTCCAATAGAGCTCATAGCAGCCTTTCTACCTCTGCTACTGAGAAACACTGCTCCTCTGGACAGAGATAGGCTTTCATCAGTGGAGAGCTTTCCTGGCAGCAGTGGAACTAAAACTTTTGTTGACTCTGGGATAACCTCACCTGGTCTGCAATGTCTAGTGTATCTAATACATAAGTAGCGTTCACTCTAGGAGTTTTTTGGGCAGGGTGCGGATTTTCAAGGGCACATTTTAATTTTTTCAACACATCCCCACAGCTGTGTAGCATGGTGTGAACACTAATGTGTGGAACAGTATTCTATATAGCATATCTTTCCCAAGCTGTCAAACCACCCCACATGGCTTTTCAGGTCCACTCAATCCTCCTGGCAAGCCATCAGACTACAGTCTGTAGCCCTCCAACAGAGACTATGACAAACGCTGGTCAGCTGAGAGGAGAAATACAGGCTTGCAGTGACAGAAGCAGCGGTGGGATTAGGAGGGTTATGCAGAGGTGTGGGGGTCTCCCACTGCAGTCAGATATGTTTGCAGAGTACCTACTGTACTCAGCAGTCTCCGGGGCTCTATGCCAAACCCTGTGCGGACTAGGGTCAGTGTATGCATGAAGGCAGGTGACCAGTGTGGCATTTTCTATAAGGGAGGGGAGCGCATTTTTTCCATCTACTAAACAGGCAGGGTGCAGTTCCATGCTAAAAAAACCCTAGTGGGAACACTACATTACAGAAAACTACCCCAAAACCTAACAGGCTGCTAACCTTTACCAACATCAAGGTTTATTCCCGGGGGAAATAATTGCACCATCATCTGTATAGCGATGATCTGCGACATATGCCCGATCAGGGACATTTACCTGTACCACTGCAATCCCTTCTGGTTCCTTGCAGAGCTGCTCCAGCTGGGCCCACAGAATCTGCTGTGCCTCTACTTACTCCTACGGGCTACTCTCTGATTGGTGCTACCAAGCTTGAAGACACTTGTGAGAGCTCAGGCCGCAGTTTTACAAAAAACTTTGACTCAGTTCTACACTCTGTAAACGTCACTCCTCCAAACTGAATCCCTGCACAGTAAATGCCCTGAACATCTGTATATACACTGCTCAAAAAATAAAATAAAGGGAACACTTAAACAACACAATGTAACTCCAAGTCAATCACACTTCTGTGAAATCAAACTGTCCACTTAGGAAGCAACACTGATTGACAATCAATTTCACATGCTGTTGTGCAAGTGGAATAGACAACAGGTGGAAATTATAGGCAATTAGCAAGACACCCCCAATAAAGGAGTTGTTCTGCAGGTGGTGACCATAGACCACTTCTCAGCCCCTATGCTTTCTGGCTGATGTTTTGGTCACTTTTGAAAGCTGGCGGTGCTTTCACTCTAGTGGTAGCATGAGACGGAGTCTACAACCCACACAAGTGGCTCAGGTAGTGCAGCTCATCCAGGATGGCACATCAATGCGAGCTGTGGCAAGAAGGTTTGCTGTGTCTGTCGGCGTAGTGTCCAGAGCATGGAGGCACTACCAGGAGACAGGCCAGTACATTAGGAGACGTGGAGGAGGCCATAGGAGGGCAACAACCCAGCAGCAGGACCGCTACCTCCGCCTTTGTGCAAGGAGGTACAGGTGGAGCACTGCCAGAGTCCTGCAAAATGACCTCCAGCAAGCCACAAATGTGCATGTGTCTACTCAAACGATCAGAAACAGACTCCATGAGGGCCCGACGTCCACAGGTGGGGGTTGTGCTTACAGCCCAACACCATGCAGGACGTTTCGCATTTGCCAGAGAACACCAAGATTGGCAAATTTGCCACTGGCGCCCTTGTGCTCTTCACAGATGAAAGCAGGTTCTCACTGAGCACATATGACAGACGTGACAGAGTCTGGAGACGCCAAGGAGAACGTTCTGCTGCCTGCAACATCCTCCAGCATGACCGGTTTGGCAGTGGGTCAGTAATGGTGTGGGGTGGCATTTCTTTGGGGGGCCGCACAGCCCTCCATGTGCTCGCCATAGGTAGCCTGACTGCCATTAGGTACCGAGATGAGATCCTCAGACCCCTTGTGAGACCATATGCTGGTGCGGTTGGCCCTGGGTTCCTCCTAATGCAAGACAGTGCTAGACCTCATGTGGCTGGAGTGTGTCAGCAGTTCCTGCAAGACGAATACATCCCCAGATCTGAATCCAATTGAGCACATCTGGGACATCATGTCTCGCTCCATCCACCAGACTGTCCAGGAGTTAGCTGATGCTTTAGTCCAGGTCTGGGAGGAGATCCCTCAGGAGACCATCCGCCATCCCCAGGAGTTGTAGGGAGGTCATACAGGCACGTGGAGACCACACACACTACTGAGCCTCATTTTGACTTGTTTTAAGGACATTACATCAAAGTTGGATCAGGCTGTAGTGTGTTTTTCCACTTTAATTTTGAGTGTGACTCCAAATCCAGACCTCCATGGGTTAATAAATTTGATTTCCATTAATAATTTTTGTGTGATTTTGTTGTCAGCACATTCAACTATGTAAAGAACAAAGTATTTAATAAGAATATTTCATTCATTCAGATCTAGGATGTGTTGTTTAAGTGTTCCCTTTATTTTTTTGAGCAGTGTATTTTATACCAACTGTAACCAATGCAGTTCAGCAATATACAGATGTGTACCTTAACATCTAGCCTCAATTCGCCATGCAGTGTGAGGTGCCTGGTGTGAGCCGCCAGGTCCAGTGCAACACTGCTAACGTCAGCCATCTTTTTTTTTTGCAGAAAATGTGTCATAATGTAACCATAATACACAAGGAGGCTGTGCTGATTCATTTGATATATGACACTTGTGTGTAACATTCTGTATACGGAGCAGAACTCGTAATGGGAAAAGATGTAGCTGTAGCACTTGTATTCAGATTTAGAGACTCATTTGCATACAGATATAGAAGTGTCATATCAAATTAAATAGCAGTGTCACCTCGTGCGCCCTAGTCGCATAGTAAGGAAGACGCATTTTCAGCAAAAAAAAGACGCCTGATGCTAGAAAATTCTCACGCAAACTCGCTTGCGTGCCTGGTGTAAGCTGACAGTTCCCTAGTAACTCCATTAGTGTAGGGTGTAAAAAAAAAAAAAAAAAAAAAGTATCTGTAACTGCATACAAAATGGTACGTTAGTGGTTTCCACACAAATATAAGCATTCCACATATAATTTTAATCAGAATAATTCGAGTGTGCGTCCTATTTGCATAGAGATGCAAATAAAAAGCATTTTAATGGAAAAAATAGGATTTTAATTACCTACCGGTAAATCCTTTTCTCGTAGTCCATAGAGGATACTGGGGTCCACATTAGTACCATCGGGTATAGACGGGTCCACTAGGAGCCATGGGCGCTATAAGAAATTGGTAGTGTGGGCTGGCTCCTCCCTCTATGCCCCTCCTACCAGACTCTAAGAAACTATGCCGGAGGAGATGGACATACTTTGAGAGGATTCAGAAAGGATAGTGGTGAGATTCCGAACCAGCAAACACAAACCAGAGGAAATCCAAGCTAACCAAACTTTAAACCAGGAACAGCAAGTATTGCTGAACCAACAATACTTAACCAAGTAACAGTGCAGAAAGAAACAAAGCACTGGGCGGGCGGGTGGGCGTCCAGTATCCTCTACGGACTACGAGAAAAGGATTTACCGGTAGGTAATTAAAATCCTATTTTCCCTTACGTCCTAGAGGATACTGGGGTCCACATTAGTACCACGGGGATGTACCAAAGCTCCCAAACTGGATGGGAGAGTGCTGAGGTTCCTGCAGAACTGATTGACCAAACTTGAGGTCCTCAGAGGCCAAAGTATCGAACTTATAGAACTTCGCAAACGTGTTCGAACCTGACCAAGTAGCTGCTCGGCAGAGCTGTAAAGCAGAGTCAACCCCGGGCAGCCGCCCAGGAAGAACCCACCGACCTAGTAGAGTGGGCCTGTACAGATTATGGACACGGCAAACCTGCCGTGGAATAAGCATGCTGGATAGTAATCCTGATCCAGCGTGCAATTGTCTGCTTTGAAGCAGGACACCCAATTTTATTGGGATCATAGAGAACAAACAGCGAGTCAGATTTTCTGTGACGAGCTGTCCGCTTCACATAGATCTTCAAAGACCTCACAACATCCAAGAACCTTGAAGTAGCAGAGGTGTCAGTAACCACCGGAACCACAATAGGTTGGTTGATATGAAACGCAGACACCACCTTTGGAAGAAATTGCTGACGAATTCTGAGTTCAACCCTATCTTCATGAAAAATCAGATAGGGGCTTTTGTGAGACAACGTCCCCAGCTACGACACACGCCTCGCAGAAGCCAAGGCCAACAGTGTGACGGCCTTCCACGTAAGAAACTTGACGTCAACGTCCTGTAAAGGCTCAAACCATTCCGATTGCAGGAACTGCAACGCCACGTTGAGATCCCAAAGTGCTGTAGGAGGCACAAAGGGTGGTTGGATGTACAGAACCCCCTTCAAAAATGTCAACCTCAGGGACAGAAGCCAATTGTTTCTGGAAGAAAATGGATAAGGCCGAAATCTGGACTTTTATGGAGCCCAAACGTAGGCCCACATCCACACCTGACTGCAGAAAAAGAAGAACACATCTCATTTGAAATCCCACTGCAGGAAGTTTCCTGTACTCGCACCAAGAGACGTATTTTTTCCAAAAACAGTGGTAATGTTTAGAAGTTACCCCCTTTCTGGCTTGGATCAGGGTTGGAATAACCCTATCCAGGGTCCCTTTCCGGGCTAGAATTTGACGCTCAACTTCCATGCCGTCAAACGTAGCCATGGTAAGTCTTGATAGACGAACGGCCCCTGTTGGAAAAGGTCCTCGCGAAGAGGTAGAGGCCACGTGTCCTCTAGTAGCATCTCCAGTAGATCTGCATACCAGGCCCTTCTTGACCAGTCCGGAGCAATGAGAATTGCTTGAACCTTTTCCCTTTTTATTCTTTTGAGAATCCTTGGGATCAATGGGAGTGATGGAAACACATACACCATCTGGTAGACCCATGGAGTCACCAGAGCGTCCACCGCCACTGCTTGCGGGTCCCTCGACCTGGAACAATACCCTTGATGGTGCCTTTATTAGCAGATCGTCCATGTACGGTATTATGTTCACTCCCTGTTTGCGGAGGAGAAACATCATCTCTGCCATTACCTTGGTGAACACCCTCGGTGCCGTAGAGAGGCCAAATGGCAGGGCCTGGAACTGGTAGTGACAGTCCTGTAATGCAAACCTTTGATAAGCCTGATTAGGAGGCCAAATCGGAGTATGAAGGTATGCATCCTTGATATCCAGAGACACCAAGAATCCCCCTCCTCCAGACCTGAAATCACCGCTCTCAGAGACTCCATCTTGAACACCAGTAAGTACGGGTTCAACGACCTGAGATTTAAAATGGGCCTTACCGAACGTCCGGTTTCGGAACTACAAACAGGTTGGAATAATAACCCTGGTTTTGCAGCTGAAGTGGAACTGGAACAATGACCTGAGTCTGTACCAGTTTCAGAATTGCTTCCTGTAAAGTCATACTTGCTTCTTGAGAAGCTGGTAAGCCTGATTTAAAGAATCTGTGAGGTGGTTGTTCCTGAAACTCCAGTCTGGAGCCCTGGGCTATAAGATCTTTGACCCAGGGATCCTGGCATGACGTTGCCCATATGTGACTGAAGAATCTCAAACGTGCTCCCACCTGCCTGTCTTCCAGGCAGTGCTGTCCACTGTCATGCTGAAGGCTTAGAGGAAGCAGAAGCGGGGTTCTGTTCCTGTGAACCTGCAGTTGCTGGTTTTCTGGGTTTACCTCTATTGCCTTTGAAGGCCGTAGAAGAACCTTTGTTTTTACATTTCGCTGTCCGAAAGGACTGTAGAGTTGGAGCAGTGTAGGATTTTCTAGTCGGGGGAGCTACGGAAGGAAGATATGTAGACTTACCCGCCATAGCCTTGGATATCCACGTATCCAGTTCATCTCCAAAAAGGGCCTCACCTGTGAAAGGTAGGCTTTCCATGCATTTTCTGGAATCTGTGTCAGCAATCCACTGGTGTAGCAACAAGCCCCTGCGTGCTGACACTGCCATGACAGTGGTGCGTGCGTTGAGTAAACCAATTTCCTTCACGGCCTCCACCATAAAGTTAGCAGAATCCTGTATATGCTGTAGGAGTAAAATTATCTCCCACCTTGGATAAGGAGTCTAACCCGTTAAATTAGATTACCTGACCATTTAGCAATGGCCCTAGAGATCCATGCACAAGCTAGAGTGGGGTCTCTGGGCCACCCCCGCAGCTGTGTACAGAGATTTGAGAGTGGTCTCAATCTTGCGGTCTGCAACATCCTTCAAGGAAGCTGCCCCTGACAGCATAGAAACAGATGCGTCAACTATCGGTGGGTTTTCCCATTTCTTCCTATCATCCTAAGGAAACGGGAAGGATGTGAGTAACTGTTTTGGCATCTGAAACTTCTTGTCAGGATATACCCAAGTTGCTTCAAACAGGGAATTTAATTCCTTAGATGCAGGGAAAGTAGCTAAGGAATTCTTTTTACATTAAAATAAGATCCCTAATCTTCCCGTCACTTTGTCAGGGATGTGCAGGACATCTCTAATAGCTTCTATCAGGGCCTGTATTTCCTGTGAAAAAGCTGCATCCCCCCCTCCCGAGTCCACCTCACCCTCCTCTGGGTCTGATACATCATCATCATCGGTATCAGCCTGCATGATTTGGGCCAGAGTACGCTTCTGTGGACAAATGGCAGGGGTCTGAGACGCTGGAATAACCACTGAATCTCTATTCATCAGGTCATCAACAGATTGCCTTAAGTATTGTGTCTCCTCATTTTGGGATAATTTATAAAAAATATTTGAAATCATCCCTTTTAATGAATATAACCATACTGGTTCAGATCCATTAGCCTGAGAATGTGTACTATCCTGAGTACATGGCAGTGATCCCCCAGTTGAGAAAATGGAATTTATGGTAAGAACTTACCTTTGTTAAATCTTTTTCTGCGAGGTACACTGGATTCCACAGGGAATTACATTGGGGTGTAGAGTTGATCCGAGCCACAAACAGGCTAAAAGCTTTGACTGTTCCCAGGATGCATAGCGCCTCCTCCTCTATATCCCTGCCTCCAGGCACTGGAGCTCAGTTTTGTTAACCAGTCCAATGCAGCAGCAGGTAAAAGAGACAACAAGTTAGTAGCCACATACAACTACATTCTCACGATAGAAGAAGGTACCAGCGGCTAATGCCATACCAACCCAAAGAAGCTAAGTGCGTCAGGGTGGGCGCCCTGTGGAATCCAGTGTACCTCGCAGAAAGAGATTTAACAAAGGTAAGTTCTTACCATAAATCTCCTTTTCTGCAGCGGGGTACACTGTGATTCCTCAGGGAATTACATCAGGGATGTCCTAAAGCAGTTCCTCATGGGAGGGGACGCACTGTAGCGGGCACAAGAACCCGGCGTCCAAAGGAGGCATCCTGGGAGGCAGATTATCGAAGGCATAGAACCTTATGAACGTGTTCACTGAGGACCACGTAGCCGCCTTGCACAATTGTTCAAGGGTCGCACCACGGCGGGCCGCCCAAGAAGGTCCAACAGACAGAGTAGAATGGGCATTGATCGTAGCAGGAGCTGCAAGTCCAGCCTGTACACAACCATGTGCAATCACCATTCTAATCCATCTGGCCACGGTCTGCTTATTAGCAGGCCAGCCACGTTTGTGAAAACCAAAGAGAACAAAGAGAGAATCAGATCTCTTGAGTAAAGCTGTTCTCTTCACAAATACGGAGAGCCCGTACCACATCCAAAGACCGCTCCTTGGAGGATAAACCAGGAGAGGTAAAGGCCGGAACCACAATCTCTAGGTTAAGGTGGAGAGACGACACCACCTTAGGCAGATAACCAGGGCGAGTTTTAAAAACCGCCCGGTCACGGTGAAAAATCAGAAATGGTGACCGACAGGACAAGGCACCAAGTCTGAAACCCGTCTAGCAGAGACAATATAACCAGCAAAAACAAGACCTTAAGTGTAAGCCACTTAAGGTCCACAGACTCAAGAGGTTCAAACGAAGACTCTTGTAAGGCATCCAGAACAACCGACAAATCCCAAGGAGCCACAGGAGGGACATGGGGAGGTTGAATCTGTAATACACCCTGAGTGATTGTATGATCATCAGGCAGAGTCGCAATTTTTTTCCAAAACCATATTGACAAGTTAGAAATATGAACCTTGAGGGAGGCCAGACGAAGGCCTAAATCCAGACCCTGTTGCAGGAAAGCCAAAATTTTGGCAGTACTGAACTTGTATGCATCATAATTCTTGAGAGACCCTGTAGGTCTGAAAACCAATGCCGTCTGGGCCACGCTGGAGCAATTAGAAGTAGTAATCCTCCGTCTTGCTTGAACTTCCGTATTACCCTGGGCAGAAGTGACATCGGAGGGAACACGTACGGCAGTCGAAAATTCCATGGAAATGCCAGCATGTCCACGAACGCTGCTCGAGGATCCCTTGTTCTTGCTCCGAAGACCGGAATCTTGTGATTGTGTCGAGACGCCATCAGGTCTACATCTGGTAGGCCCCACTTGTTCACTAGGAGTTGAAAGACTGCCGGATGAAGACTCCACTCTCCGGCGTGTACGTCCTGACGACTGAGGAAGTCCGCTTCCCAGTTGAGGACCCCCGGCTGGCAGATGGCGTTCCGCCCAAAGATGATCTTTGACACTTCCATCATTGCCATGCGGCTTCGAGTGCCGCCTTGATGATTTATGTACGCCACCGTGGTGGCGTTGTCCGACTATACTTGAACAGGCCTGTTCTGTACCAGAGGCAGAGCCAGTTTCAAAGCACTTAACACTGCCCGCAACTCCAGAATGTTTATCGGGAGGAGAGATTCCTCCCTGGTCCACCGGCCCTGAAGAGAGAGTGTTGCTCCAACACCGCGCCCCAACCCCGCAGACTGGCATCCGTCGTTAGAAGGACCCAGTTGAAGATCCCCTGCTGAATTGCTGGTCCTGTAGCCACCAGGTCAGTGACAGGCGAACGTCCGGAGTCAAGAGATCATGTGAGTCCTGATCCGATGAGGCAGTCCATACCATTTGGAAAGGATTAACCTCTGCAGAGGGCGGGAATGAAATTGAGCGTACTCCACCATGTCGAAAGATGACACCATGAGGCCTAGTACTTGCATCGCCGCGTGTATTGACACACGTGAGCGAGATAGGAAGCATCTTATCTTGTCCTGAAGTTTCAGGACCTTCTCCGGAGACAAGAACAACCGTTGGTTGTGTGTGTTCAATAATGCCCCCAGATACACCATGCTCTGAGCAGGGACCAATGAGGATTTCTTCCAGTTGATGAGCGACTCGTGGGCTTAAAGGAATTGGACCGTCAGTTCCAGTTGACGAAGGAGAACCTCCGGAGAGTTCGCCAGGATCAATAAGTTGTCCAGATACGGCAGGATCCTGATACCCTGACAGGACGAGCAGAGTCGTCATGACCGTGGTGAAGATTCTTGAAACCGTGGTCAGACCAAAAGGTAAGGCCTGGAACTGAAAATGTAGGTTGCCAATAGCAAACCGCAGGTATTGCTGATGCGACACGGCAATAGGTATATGCAGGTAAGCATCCTGTATGTCCAGGGATACCATAAAGTCCTTGGGCTCCAAGGCCAGAACAATAGAGCGAAGACTTTCCATACAGAATTTGGATATCTTCACAAATTTGTTCAAAGACTTGAGGTTGAGAATGGGCCGGGAGGACCCACTCTGTTTCGGAACTAGGAACAGCGTTGAATAGTACCCCCTGCCTCTCTGAGCCAGAGGCACCGGCACTATCACTCCTGTGTCCAGGAGGGATTTCTCCACCAAATGTAGAGTTTTTGCTTTGACCGGATCTGAAGGGATGTTTGTTGAGCAAAACCGGTGAGGGGCATGTTTCTTGAAAGAGATGGCGTATCCGTGACGACTTCCTTTACTCAGGCGTCTGAAGTGGTCTGTAACCATACCTGGGCAAACCGTAGTAGTCCGTCTCCCACCCTGGGGTTCCCCAGGAGGAGGCCCACCCCGTCATGCAGCAGGCTTGTCTGTTTTGGAAGCAGGCTGACTGGCAGCCCAGGAACGTTTAGGTTTGGGCTTAGTGGATTTGGAAGTGTGAGCCTGTTTCGAGTACGCCTGACCCTTTGCTTTACTTGGAGGTTGAAAGGAACGAAAAGTGGTACTCTTAGCCTTCAGAGCTGAAGGATTAGTAGTCAGCAGACATGCAGTTTTAGCAGACACTAAGTCAGCAACAATCTTGCTCAGATCTTCCCCAAAAAGGATGCTTCCCTTAAACGGGATCACCTCCAAGGTCTTTTTAGAGTCCAGATCTACAGACCAGGACCGCAACCAGAGAATCCAGCGAGCCAGAATAGACGTAGTGGACGCTTTGGCTGCCAGGATACCGGCATCAGACGCCGCTTCCTGAATATGAGAGGCTGTAATAATATATAAAAGACACTGTATAGCATAACCAGGAAAATCAGAAGGTAGCTCAGCTTCAACTTCCTGAACCCAGGCTTCAATAGCTTTTGCAGCCCACGAGGCCACTATAGTGGGCCTATGCACAGCTCCTGTAAGAGTGTAAATAGACTTCAAGCAACCCTCCACAAGCTTATCCGTCGGTTCCTTCAGAGAGGTGATGGTAATGACAGGCAGAGCAGATGACACCATCAGATGCGTGACCTGTGAGTCCACCGGCGATGGTGTTTCCCAATTTTTACTTAACTCCGCAGCAAGGGGATAACGAGCTAACATCTTCTTAGGGAGAAATTCGTTCCTGGATACTCCCAGGATTCCTGACGTATGTCAATCAAGTGGTCAGAAAGGGGTAAAACTAATTTAGTAACCTTCTGCCGCTTGAACTTACTGGATTTCTTAGAGGTATCTGGAGGTTCTGCGTCATCATCAATTTGAAGAATCAGCCAGATAGCCTCCAAGAGGTCAGGAACATCCACCTGTGTAATAGATTCCCCATCAGAAGCATCCGCATCAGTGTCTGAGGGGTCAGCATATATGCCATCTTCATCAGATGAAGTATCCGAAACGTGTCGATTGTGAGGAAGTAATGGCCCGCTTAGATGACCCCTTGGTCCTAGGTGGGCAAGGGTTAGGTTTTTGTTTAGCCAAAGACTGATTTAATTGCTTTAACTGAGTGGACAGAGTATCTACCCGTGGCGGATTAACTGCAGGGACAATATGTGGCTGTAATGGCACAGGAGGTCCACAGGGGGCACAAGTCTAGTTACTAACGTAGTCAGTAAATTAGAAAAACCAGTCCAAGGTGGGTCTTGGTGTGCCACCGTTGCTGCAGACTGACTGAGGGGTATAGAACCCCCGGTACCTGGACCCTCAGCTGCAATGTTTTCCTCCGAGAAATCCGTGGCGTCAGCACTGAATGACGCAGGATCAGCCATGGATCTACCGCCCTGTTTAGCAGACATTATTGGAAGCGTAACCTTAGGGCATAATAGTACAATATAACCAGAGAAAGTACCTAACAAAAACCCCATAGTTTTACTGCAAAGCAGAGCACAAACAGAGAATTTAAGAGGTATATGGTGACTGAAACGCAGAGAAAAACAGCAAAGTAGTATATCCTATGAAACACTATATTACATGAGAACCCTGATGCACTTAGCCCTCTTCAGGGTACATAATATAGGGATAGCAATGTGTGTGAGATACACGGAATAGAGACCACACAGCAGCTATTGGCACACACAGGCCCTCATTCCGAGTTGATCGCTCGCTAGCTGCTTTTAGCAGCATTGCAAACGCTAAGCCGCCACCCTCTGGGAGTGTATCTTAGCAGAAGTGCGAACGAAAGGTTACGAGAATAGTGCTTACATTTTTTCAAACAGTTTCAGAGTAGCTGCAGACTTACTCCTTCCTTGCGATCACTTCAGTCTGTTTGGTTCCTGGTTTGACGTCACAAACACGCCCTGCATTCGGCCAGCCACTCCCCCGTTTCCCCAGGCACGCCTGCATTTTTGCCTTACACGCCTGCGTTTTTTAGCACACACCCGGAAAACGGACAGTTACCACCCAGAAACACCCACTTCCTGTCAATCATTCTACGATCAACAGTGCGACTGAAAAGCGTCTAGACCTTGTGTGAAACTGCATAGTTTTGTGTGAAAGTACGTCGCGCGTGCGCACTGCGGCCCGTACGCATGCGCAGAAATGCTGATTTTTAGCCTGATCGCTGCGCTGTGAACGGCAGCTAGCGATCAACTCGGAATGACCACCACAGTCACATGTACAATGCAGAAATTATTACAAACAACAATAAAACTGCACTGGACTAGCAATACTAAGTAACTGTTCTACTAAGTAAAGCTATGTATGTATACAGATATAACAATGCACAGTAAAGACTGGATGTATATCACAGTATACTTGTACTAAATATCTCTGTAGCTATGCACTTGTTCTTAACTAACAGTCTAAATGACATGTAGAATACGTAAGTGTCCTGTAAATGCACAGCGCTGATGAGGCAGGCGGCTTTACAGAGGAGACATTGCCCAGCAGTCCCAGAATCAGCGCAGCTGTGTTGTAATGGCGCCCAAACGCTGACAGGGAGTGAGGGAGAAGAGAGATGCAGCTCCAGGGGCTGGGGCTACAGGTCAGCGTCCTTTCCCCTCTGCTGGACTTCACCACCGGGTACTGCGGGGCCTATAGAAAATTAATTTTGAGAAATCTGACCTGTGCCCCTTGCCCTGGTGGTCTATTGGAGTCCCTGTACGGCCACAGTGCGATCCGGTATACAGAGACTGCACCGGATCGCAATTTCAGCGGGTCCCACCTGGGGGACCCTCTTACCTCCTCCCGAAGATGCGGCCACACGATCCAGGAGAGCAGTGGCGGTGAGTGTGCCTGATGAGACCGGAGCCCTCCGCTGTAAGTATCCGGCAACCAGGGTGCGGGAGTATACAGCGCCGCTGGGGGAGGTGAGGGAGCCGCAGCACGATATGTCAGACTGACATATAGCACTTTTAAGTGCCTGTGCTGCGGCCCTTGAAGTCTTCTCTCTTCAAAAAAAAAAAAAAAAAAAGCTCTTTTCAGGGCTGCCCAGCCCCCCGTTAGCTTTTAGCCTGTTGGTGCCTCGGATCAAGATCCAACTCTACACCCCGATGTAATTCCCTGTGGAATCATAGTGTACCCCGCTGCAGAAAACACTCCGCTGTGCATGATACACACTCCTTTGACATAGTAAATGTGAAAGAAAACACACACACAGCAAAATAGGGTAAAACAGTTAACCCACACAGCGTCCCTAAAGCTAAAGTACAAATTCAGCAGGGTCGCAAACTAAGTACCCTTAATAGGGTTTAGTACACCAAATATGGCTCCCCCCCTTTGCTATGACCCCCTGGTACCGCTGAGGTATTCTGGAGTCCTTGTGGAGGAGGTGTGCTTCCCTGCCAGTCTGCCTGTGTATAGCTGCAGAGGGAAAATTACGCTGGTGAGCTGCTGGATCCACTAATAGTGAAGCCCCGCCCCCTTAATAGTGCGCAGTCTTCCCATTTTTTTTTAATACTGGCTGAGGTAATTTCTGTTCTACAGTGGGTTAAAATCCCCTGTAGAATTGCTGCCAGTGTGGGTATATGTTTGTTGTGGCTTCAGCTCGCCCCTCACAGCGGAACACACAGCACCCTGTATGCCTCTGAAGCCCGGTGCCGTAGCCTGCTCGTCAGCGCTGCGCTCCTACCCCTTGTGCCGCCTTTAGAGCCGGCGACCCACTAACCGGGACGCCGGTCACCTACTCACCACTCTTCTTCCTTCTGGCTCTGTTAGGGGTGGCGGCGTGCTGCCCCCCCCCTCCCCTCACACACACGTAGCAGGCAGTCTGGTGCCAGCCAGACCTGACTGAAAACAACAAAAAGGAAATAAATGCAGAAAACTCTTCAGGAGCTTCCAAGGCGTAACCGACTCCTCCAGCACATTTTTTAAACCGAGTCTGGTAGGAGGGGCATAGAGGGAGGAGCCAGTGCACACTATCAATTTCTTAAAGTGCCCATGGCTCCTAGTGGACCAATCTATACCCCATGGTACTAATGTGGATCCCAGTATCCTCTAGGACGTAAGAGAAAATAGGATTTTAATTACATACGGTAAATCCTTTTCTCGTAGTCTGTAGAGGATGTTGGGGTCCACATTAGTACCATGGGGTATAGACGGGTCCACCAGGAGCCATGGGCACTTTAAGAGTTTTATAGTGTGGGCTGGCTCCTCCCTTCTATGTCCCTCCTACCAGACTCAGTATAGAAACTGCCCGAGGAGACGGACAACTTTGAGAGAAGGAATTTACACAGATAGTGGTGAGATTCACATCAGCTCACACATACAAGGCAAACCAAGCTTACCAGCTTGAACACTCAGCAACAGCTGAACAACAGTACTTAACCAAGTAACAACACAGTACTAAACCAACAACAAACCAGTACTGAACCAAGTAACCACTGCAGGATAACGTAGTGCTGGGCGGGTGCCCAGCATCCTCTACAGACTACGAGAAAAGGATTTACCGTAGGTAATAAAAATCCTATTTTCTTACGTCCTAGAGGATGCTGGGGTCCACATTAGTACCATGGGGATGTACCAAAGCTCCCAGAACGGGAGGGAGAGCGCGGAGGCTCCTGCAGAACTCATTGACCAAACTTCAGGTCCTCAGAGGCCAAAGTATCGAACTTGTAGAACTTAGCAAACGTGTTCGACCCCGACCAAGTAGTCGCTCTGCAAAGTTGTAAAGCCGAGACACCCCAGGCATCTGCCCAAAAGGAAACCACCTTACGAGTAGAGTAGGCCTTAACTGATTTTGGACACGGCAATCCTGCCGTAGAATACGCATGCTGGATAGTGAACCTGATCCAGCGAGAAATCATCTGCTTAGAAGCTGAACACCCAAGTTCCTTGGGATCATACAGGACAAACAGAGAGTCTGACTTTCTGTGACGAGCAGTCCTCGTCACATAGGTCTTCAGAGCCCTTACAACATCCAAGGACTTCAATGGAATTGAGGAGTCAGTAGCAACTGGCACCACAATAGGTTGGTTGATATGAAAACCTGACACAACCTTTGGAAGGAACTGCTGACGCGTCCTGAGCTCAACTCTATCCTCATGGAAAATTAAGTAGGGGCTTTTACAAAATAAAGACACACATCTAGCAGAAGCTAAGGCCAACAATGTGACAGCCTTCCATGTGAGAAACTTGACCTCAACCTCGAACCAATCCGATTGCAGGAACTGCACAACCACATTAAGATCCCAGGGTGCCATAGGAGGCACAAAGGGAGGCTGGATGTGCAAAACCCCCTTCAAGAAAGTCAGAACCTCAGGGAGGGAAGCCAGTTGTTTCTGGAAGAAAATGGATATAGCCGAAATTTGGACCTTTATGGATTCCAAACGCAGACCCATATCCACACCTGCTTGCAAGAAGAGGAGAAACCGTCCAAGTTGAAACTCCACCGTAGGAAACTTCTTGGATTCACACCAAGACACATACTTTTTCCAAATGCGATGGTAGTGTTTAGACGTTACCCCTTTCTGAGCCTGTATCAGGGTAGGAATAACCTTGTTCCGAAAGCCTTTCCGAGCTAAGATCTGGCATTCAACCTCCATGCCGTCAAACGTAGCCATGGTAAGTCTTGATAAGTGAACGACCCCTGTTGCAGAAGGTCCTCTCGAAGAGGAAGAGGCCTCGGATCTTCCAGTAGTAATTCCAGAAGATCCACATACCAAGCCCTTCTCGGCCAGTCTGGAGCAATGAGGATAGCCTGAACTCTTGTTCTCTTTATGAGCTTTAGAATCCTTGGAATGAGTGGAAGTGGAGGGAACACGTACACTGACTTGAACACCCACAGAGTTACCAGAGCGTCCACTGCCACTGCTTGTGGGTCTCTCAACCTGGAACAGTACCGCCGAAGCTTCTTGTTGAGACGGGAGGCCATCATGTCTATTAAAGGTACGCCCCAAAGACTTGTCACCTCTGTGAACACCTCCGGATGGAGGCCCCACTCTCCTGGATGGAGATCGTGCCTGCTGAGGAAGTACGCTTCCCGGTTGTCCACTCCCGGAATGAAGATTGCTGACAGCACAACCGCGTGCTTTTCTGCCCAGAGGAGGCTTCTTGTCACCTCTACCATTGCAGCTCTGCTCTTCGTTCTGTCCTGTCTATGTAGGCCACAGTCGTTACATTGTCCGACTGCACTTGAATGGCCTGAACTTGCAGAAGGTGTGCCGCTTGTAGAAGACCATTGTACACGGCTCTTAGTTCTAGGATGTTTATTGGAAGAACGGATTCCAGACTTGACCACCTTCCTTGGAAGGTTTCCCCTTGGGTGACTGCGCCCCAACCTCTGAGACTTACATCCGTGGTTAAAAGGATTCAGTTCTGAACCCCGAACCTACGGCCCTCTAGAAGGTGAGGCAGTTGTAGCCACCATAGGAGTGAGATCCTGGTCTTTGGCGACAGACATATCCTCTGGTGCATGTGTAGGTGTGATCTAGACCACTTATCTAGGAGATCCAATTGGAAGGACCGTGCATGAAATCTTCTGTACTGTAGCGCCTCGTAGGAGGCAACCATCTTCCCCAGGAGGCGAATGCACTGATGGACCGATACCCGGGCAAGCTTCAAGACATCCCGGACCATTGATTGTATCACCAATGCTTTCTCCACTGGTTGAAACACCCCCTGCACTTGCGTGTCGAGGATCATCCCTAGGAAAGACAATCGCCTTGTCGGCTCCAAATGTGACTTTGGAAGATTCAGGATCCATCCATGATCCCTGAGCAGTAGAGTCGTGAGAGTAATGCTCTGCAACAACTTCTCCCTGGAGGACGCTTTTATCAGAAGATCGTCCAGGTATGGAATTATATTCACTCCTTGACTGCAGAGGAGAATCATCATCTCTGCCATTACCTTGGTGAACACCCTTGGTGCCGTGGAGGCGCCGAATGGCAGTGACTGGAACGGATAGTGACAGTCCAACAGCACAAATCTGAGATAAGCCTGGTGTGGCGGCCAAATCGGAATGTGGAGGTACGCATCCTTGATATCCAGGGATACCAGAAACTCTCCCTCCTCCAGACCTGAGATCACCACTCTCAGAGATTCCATTTTGAACTCGAAATCCCTTAGATAAGGGTTTAACGACTTCAGGTTTAAAATCGGTCTGACCGAACCATCCGGTTTCAGTACCACAAATAGGTTTGAATAGTAAACCTTGTTTTCCAGATGAGGTGGCACTGGAACAATGACATTTGTCCTTTCCAATTTTTGAATGGCTTCCAGTAGGATAGCCCTTTCTGTCAGCAAAGCTGGTAAGCCTGATTTGAAGAATCTGTGAGGTGGGAGCTCTTGAAACTCCAGTCTGTACCCTTGGGACACAATATCCTGTACCCAGGGATTCAAGCCGGATGACACCCAGACGTGACTGAAACGTCTGAGTCTCTCTCCCACCTGCTCGTTCTCCAGGCTGTGAGGTCCACCATCATGCTGAGGATTTTGAGGAAACAGAGGCAGGCTTCTGTTCCTGGGAACCTGCGGGTGCAGGTCTTTTGCTCGACCACCTTTGAAGAAAGTGGCAGGAGGCTTGGACTTTTTAGCTTTTGCGGTCCGAAAGGGCTGCATTGTGGACGTAGAAAAAGGTTTCTTCGTTATCTGAGTGGCTGAGGGAAGAAAGGTTGACTTACCAGCGGTTGCCGTGGAGATCCACGCATCCAATGCTTCCCCAAATAAAGCCTGACCTGTGAAGGGTAGGTTCTCCACACTTCTCCTGGATTCCGCGTCTGCCTACCACTGGCACAGCTCGAGTCCCCTGCATGCTGAGACAGCCATGGAAGACGTCCTTGCATTCAGATGACCCAGGTCATTAATGGCCTCCACAATGAAAGCCGCAGAATCCTGTATGTTACGTAAAAACAATTTAATGTCAATTCTATCCATAGAATCTAATTCCTCTAGTAATGTGCCTGACCACTTTACTATGGCTTTAGAAATCCATGCACAGGCAATAGTGGGCCTTTAACGCCACGCCAGAAGCAGTGTATATGGATTTGAGCGTAGTCTCAATCTTGCGGTCTGTCTGCTCTTTCAAAGCGGTAGACCCAGGGACAGGTAACACCACCTTCTTAGACAGTCTAGATACAGAAGCGTCAACTATAGGTGGGTTTTCCCACATTTTCCTATCATTCTCAGGGGAAGGAAAGGCAACGAGAACCAACCCTTTTCGTGATCTGGAATTTTTTCTCTGGGTTTTTCCAGGATTTCTCAAATAATGCGTTTAATTCCTTAGATGCAGGGAAGGTCAGGGAGGCTTTCTTATTGTCTGTTAAGTAAGCCTCCTCAACCTGCTCAGGTGGTTTGTCAGTAATGTGTAACACATCCCTAATGTCCTCAATCATGAGCTGCACCCCCTTTGCAAGTGAAGCCTCACCCCCCCACATATCCACATCACGTCTGCCGTGTCAGAGTCGGTATCCCTGTCGACCTGCATAATCTGGGCAAGCGCACGTTTCTTTGGGTATATACTAGGAGATTTTGAGGTAGTGGGGACAGAACCAGACAAAACCTCCACAGATTTCTTTAAAACCTGTGTTTCAGCCTCATTATACGCTATCCTAGTAGAAATCTGTGATATCATGCCCTTAATAGAAGCCACCCACTGGGGTTCGGAAGGCTGAGACGTAATATTACATTCCTGATTACATGGAATGGATTCCTCTGGTGAAGATACATACTCTGCAGCACAAGATACAGAGTCCCTGGACATAGTAATGCGAGATTTGCATACACGCACAAGAAAATGTCAGACACAGTTTCCCCCAAGTACCTTCGGAGAGACGCAGAGTTAATGGAGCCATCACACATAGCGCCCCAGTAGACAGTTATGGAATAAATGTCTGGCGCTGACTGTGCACCCTTAATAGAATACACAGTTATAAATACACTCTCCCCCCACTTCTATAACCCCCTGGTACCGCAAAGGCTGACTGGACTTATGTGGAGGGTCAGAGCTCCCTGTCAGCGTCTCTGTGTGATGTTCTGCAGGGAGAAAATGGCGCTGGAGAGCTGCTGCATCTGCTCTGAGGAGAAGATCCGCCCCCTCAAAATAGCGCATCTTCCCGCACTTTACATTCTTTATACTGGCCTGCGTTATTATTTCTAGCAGCAGTGCAGTGACCCTGATAGATGCAGTGACCAGTGTAAGGGTATTGCCCTGGCCCAGGGCGCCCCTCACAGCACCGCTGAGCCTCCGGAGCACAGCTTCAGTACTGCGCTCCCACCCTGTTGCCGCCATTCACACCGGCTCCCCGCTTGTCGGGTCGCCGGTGTCCTACTCACCACCACGATCTTCTGGCTCTATTAGGGGGTTGGTGGCATGCTGCGGAAGTGAGCGGTCGCCTCGGGGGCTATAAATCATCACCCTCAGGAGCTTAATGTCCTTCAGCGGAGATAGTGGCCATTAACCTCAGAGGGTTGGACACTACTCCCCCCTAAGTCCCACGAAGCAGGGAGGCTGTTGCCAGCAGCCTCCATATGCCTATATCTAACAAAAATAATAAAACTAGAAAAACTCCAGTGGAGCTCCCCTAGCTGTGACCGGCTCCACCGGGCACATTTTCTAAACTGAGTCTGGTAGGAGGGGCATAGAGGGAGGAGCCACCTCACACTATCAAACTCTTAAAGTGCCCATGGCTCCTGGTGGACCCGTCTATACCCCATGGTACTAATGTGGACCCCAGCATCCTCTAGGACGTAAGAGAAAGTTGCTTGGCACTACCTAATCACGCCACTACATGTCATGTCTAGAAGGGCTGTTGAATGTGCAGGGAGGCTAGTTGTAAGTGGACACATCTGTATGTCCATGCATCTAGCCTGCAAACATGACACACCACTATCAGTGAATTTAGAAAACCAGAGCAATACCAATTCGTGTTGTAAAGGCTGAATAGAACATGGTAACCAGAGGAAGGCAAGGTCAAATATTACACAACAGCGCATTAACTGTGCAAATGAAGTCCTCACTTGTGGAAGTTGAATTTCATCAGGCACATAAGAGGGTTGTCTATAGATTTAAAGCAGCAATAATTTTAAAGGCAAACCAAAAGTGCCTGTAACTTGCAGGCTATTAAAAAAGCCATATTGTGATTAATCTGAAACACGAGCACACATTTAATTTTTATGGAACTTTTTGTCTTTAATTGGCAAACATATGTAATTTTATTCATTACATACTGTACAGTAACATATATCCTCAAAAATTTTTGAAATGTGCATATATAAAAAAACCCCCGAACTTTTAGTCAACATGTTCCATGTTATTCCAGGCCGGTCACAGATATGTGAAAAAACAAACAAAACAAATATGGAAACTCTTCTCTTGCGAGTATAAACTTCAGCTAGCCGAAACCTGAACCTAAAACATTCACACAAAAATAATGAAAGCTCTGCTCTTCTGAGTATAAACCGCAGTTAGCCGGTACCTGAAACAAAGATTAACACCATCAGTCTATTTGCATTTCACAAGTGTATTAATCCAATATTAAAAAGGCTGTTAAAACACCACTGTAGTTAGGACAAGTCGAACCCAACAGAGTGAAGTCTTTACATCCAGGTAGGATGACAAAATCTAAAGGAATCTCAGAAAACCTAGTGCCGGGGCAACTGTTGCGGAATTACAAGGTCAATCAACCTAGAAGACATCATATACTGTAGTTGCCATGTTTGAACAAATCTGAATGAGAGCTGCATTCTGATTGCTGCCACATTTCTTCTTATTACACAGTGTGAGCTGTGGAGCTCTTATTCTCTGTATTATATTGCAATTGCTAGAAAACGCTCTATTATATGGCAGACAATAGGTTTCTTTCTGTATTATAAGGCTAACAATAGGATGCTCATTGTATTGTATATTAGTCATTATGATGATCTCTGTATTGTATGGCAGTCACTAGAATTCTCTGTATTGTATATTAGTCATTATGATGCTCTCTGTACTGTATGGCAGTCACTAGAATTCACTCTATTGTATATTAGTCATTATGATGCTTTCTGTATTGTATGGCAGTCACTAGAATGCTCTCTATTGTATATTAGTCATTATGATGCTCTCTGTATTGTATGGCAGTTACTAGGATGACCTTTAGGATGCCCCAAAGTTTGACAACTTGATTTCCTTCTTTATTTTACATTGCAAGATAAAATGTATTTCAGCCCAGCATACTTTCGTGTTGACCCCACCTACATTTGATTTGGCCTGCCTACATGAAGTCACTTCATAATTTTCCATATTTTAAGTTCCCAATCTACACTTATTTAGGCTGCACTGATACTCTATTTTAGCAGAGCTCGGCTGATGCAATAAATTCAGCAATTATTTTTATCTGCAGCAATTTTATTTCTGACAGAGCGTTTGTAAGAAGATGAGAAAATGATATCATTTGGTGGCTTGTTAACCGGAACATATCATTTTCCTTCAAAATGTTGACAAAGGCTTTAAATTCTTCAACAAATACAAGAAATACAAGACACAAGAAATAAGTTCATAAAATAAATACTTACAACTTTAATCTACCTCTGCCAGTCCCATGACTATCAATGGCTGGTGCACCAGCTGCTTCTTTTCATCATACAAAAACACAATGTTTTCAGAAGCTCCAGACTACAAAAGAAAAAAGGACAGAGATTTGATTGTCGAAAACAAGAACTACTACATTTATTACAGCCAGGTCATCAGTTACTACAACAAAGAAAGTTAATATATTTTGCAGTTTCTAAAAAAATACATCAAAGTATGCATTAAAACAAATAAAATGAGTGTTTCACTTTGGTGAATATATTTCTGTAACCTAAACTTCATAGTCAAAAGGGTTGAATTTGCAACTTCCCCGACTAACAAGTTTTGTTAGAAATCTTATGTTTCTTGCAGCTGAAGGATCGGTTTCCAGATGGAGGTGGATAGTGTGCCTATAAAATGCCTATTGAAGATAGTAAAAATCCTCTCATGCCAGCCTTTTGGGTATTTATTTGTTATCAGAGATTAATATTTATTTTACTGGTAGTCATACATCAACCTGCAAATTGTCAAGCGGCTCACATCCATCCACAAGGATGTACATTTGAAAGTTTGTGCGTCAGCAGGGTGTGGTACATGTCAATATTCAGAATGCCGTGGCACATCCAGGGTGACACAGCACACAGTTTGAGAACCACTGGGCTAGGAGATTCAGGGAGTTGGGAGATGAAAAGGTTATGGGTAGGGACCAATTTGCAGCAGACAGTTCTGGAATTCCAGAGGGCACAGAAGAGAGGAAAAAATAAGAATTTACTCACCGGTAATTCTATTTCTCGTAGTCCGTAGTGGATGCTGGGACTCCGTAAGGACCATGGGGAAATAGCGGCTCCGCAGGAGACTGGGCACAACTAAAAGAAAGCTTTAGACTACTGGTGTGCACTGGCTCCTCCCACTAAGACCCTCCTCCAGACTTCAGTTAGGATACTGTGCCCGGAAGAGCTGACACAATAAGGAAGGATTTTGAATCCCGGGTAGGACTCATACCAGCCACACCAATCACACCGTATAACTCGTGATACAATACCCAGTTAACAGTATGATAACAACTGAGCCTCTCAACAGATGGCTCAACAATAACCCTTTAGTGAAACAATAACTATATACAAGTATTGCAGACAATCCGCACTTGGGATGGGCGCCCAGCATCCACTACGGACTACGAGAAATGGAATTACCGGTGAGTAAATTCTTATTTTCTCTGACGTTCTAAGTGGATGCCAGGACTCCGTAAGGACCATGGGGATTATACCAAAGCTCCCAAACGGGCGGGAGAGTGCGGATGACTCTGCACACCGAATGGGCAAACTCTAGGTCCTCCTCAGCCAGGGTGTCAAACTTACAGAATTTAGCAAACGTGTTTGACCCCGACCAAGTAGCTGCTCGGCAAAGTTGAAGAGCCGAGATCCTCGGGCAGCCGCCCAAGAAGAGCCCACCTTCCTCGTGGAATGGGCTTTCACTGATTTAGGATGCGGCAGTCCAGCCGCAGAATGTGCAAGCTTAATCGTACTACAGATCCAGCGAGCAATAGTCTGCTTTGAAGCAGGTGCACCCAACTTGTTGGGCGCATACAGGATAAATAGCGAGTCAGTCTTTCTGACTCCAGCTGTCCTGGAAACATAAATTTTCAGGGCCCTGACTACATCCCAACGACTTGGAAGCCTCCAAGTCTTTAGTAGCCGCAGGCACCACGATAGGTTGGTTCAGATGAAAGGCTGATACCACCTTAGGGAGAAATTGGGGACGAGTCCTCAATTCTGCCCTATCCATATGGAAAATCAGATAAGGGCTTTTACATGACAAAGCCGCCAATTCTGATACACGCCTGGCCGAAGCCAAGGCCAACAACATGACCACTTTCCACGTGAGATATTTCAATTCCACGGTTTTAAGTGGCTCAAACCAATGCGACTTTAGGAAATCCAACACCACGTTGAGATCCCAAGGTGCCACTGGAGGCACAAAAGGGGCTGAATATGCAGCACTCCCTTAACAAAAGTTTGAACTTCAGGTAGTGAAGCCAGTTCTCTCTGGAAGAAAATCGATAGAGCCGAAATCTGGACCTTAATGGAACCCAATTTTAGGCCCATAGTCACCCCTGACTGTAGGAAGTGCAGGAAACGGCCCAGCTGACATTCTTCTGTTGGGGCCTTCCTGGCCTCACACCACGCAACATATTTTCGCCATATGCGGTGATAATGGTTTGCGGTTACTTCTTTCCTAGCTTTAATCAGCGTAGGAATGACTTCCTCCGGAATGCCCTTTTCCTTCAGGATCCGGTGTTCAACCGCCATGCCGTCAAACGCAGCCGCGGTAAGTCTTGGAACAGACAGGGCCCCTGCTGCAGCAGGTCCTGTCTGAGCGGCAGAGGCCATGGGTCCTCTGAGATCATTTCCTGAAGTTCCGGGTACCAAGCTCTTCTTGGCCAATCCGGAACAATGAGTATAGTTCTTACTCCTCTTCTCCTTATTATCCTCAGTACCTTTGATATGAGAGGGAGAGGAGGGAATACATAAACCGACCGGTACACCCACGGTGTCACTAGAGCGTCCACAGCTATCGCCTGCGGGTCTCTTGACCTGGCGCAATATTTTTCTAGCTTTTTGTTTAGGCGGGACGCCATCATGTCCACCAGTGGCCTTTCCCAACGGTTTACAATCAGTTGGAAGACTTCTGGATGAAGTCCCCACTCTCCCGGGTGGAGGTCGTGCCTGCTGAGGAAGTCTGCTTCCCAGTTGTCCACTCCCGGAATGAACACTGCTGCCAGTGCTAACACGTGATTTTCCGCCCATCGGAGAATCCTTGTGGCTTCTGCCATCGCCGTCCTGCTTCTCGTGCCGCCCTGTCGGTTTACATGGGCGACCGCCGTGATGTTGTCTGACTGGATTAGTACCGGCTGGTTTTGAAGCAGGGGTTTTGCCTGACTTAGGGCATTGTAAATGGCCCTCAGTTCCAGAATATTTATGTGCAGGGAAGTCTCCTGACTTGATCATAGTCCTTGGAAGTTTCTTCCCTGTGTGACTGCCCCCCAGCCTCGAAGGCTGGCATCCGTGGTCACCAGGACCCAGTCCTGTATGCCGAATCTGCGGCCCTCTTGAAGATGAGCACTCTGCAGCCACCACAGCAGAGACACCCTGGTCCTTGGAGACAGGGTTATCCGCCGATGCATCTGAAGATGCGATCCGGACCACTTGTCCAACAGGTCCCACTGAAAAGTTCTTGCATGGAACCTGCCGAATGGAATTGCTTCGTAGGAAGCTACCATCTTCCCCAGGATCCGCGTGCAGTGATGCACCGACACCTGTTTTGGTTTTAGGAGGCCTCTGACTAGAGATGACAGCTCCTTGGCCTTCTCCTCCGGGAGAAACACTTTTTTCTGTTCTGTGTCCAGAACCATCCCCAGGAACCGTAGACGTGTCGTAGGGACAAGCTGTGACTTTGGAATATTTAGAATCCAGCCGTGCTGTTGTAGCACCTCCCGAGATAGTGCTACCCCGACCAACAACTGCTCCCTGGACCTCGCCTTTATCAGGAGATCGTCCAAGTACGGGATAATTAAAACTACCTTCTTTCGAAGGAGTATCATTCATTTCGGCCATTACCTTGGTAAAGACCCTCGGAGCCGTGGATAGACCGAACGGCAACGTCTGGAATTGGTAATGACAATCCTGTACCACAAATCTGAGGTACTCCTGGTGAGGATGGTAAATGGGGACATGCAGGTAAGCATCCTTGATGTCCAGTGATACCATGTAATCCCCCTCGTCCAGGCTTGCAATAACCGCCCTGAGCGATTCCATCTTGAACTTGAATTTTTTTATATACGTGTTCAAGGATTTCAAATTTAAAATGGGTCTCACCGAACCGTCCGGTTTCGGTACCACAAACATTGTGGAATAGTAACCCCGTCCTTGTTGAAGTAGGGGCACCTTTACTATCACCTGTTGTGAATACAGCTTGTGAATTGCCTGTAACACTGCCTCCCTGCCTGAGGGAGTTGTTGGTAAGGCAGATTTGAGGAAACGGCGGGGGGGGAGACGTCTCGAATTCCAGCTTGTACCCCTGAGATACTACTTGAAAGATCCAGGGATCCACCCGTGAGCGAGCCCACTGATCGCTGAAATTTTTGAGACGGGCTCCCACCGTACCTGGCTCTGCCTGTGGAGCCCCAGCGTCATGCTGTGGACTTAGAGGAAGCGGGGGAGGACTTTTGCTCCTGGGAACTGGCTGTATGCTGCAGATTTTTCCCTCTACCTCTGGGCAGAAAGGACGCGCCCTTAACCCGCTTGCCCTTATTGGGCCGAAAGGACTGTACCTGATAATACGATGCTTTCTTTGGCTGTGAGGGAACATGGGGTAAAAATGTAGACTACCCAGCTGTTGCTGTGGAAACGAGGTCCGAGAGACCATCCCCGAACAACTCCTCACCCTTATAAGGCAAAACTTCCACGTGCCTTTTTGAATCTGCATCTCCTGTCCACTGCAGAGTCCATAACCCTCTCCTGGCAGAAATGGACATTGCACTTATTTTAGATGCCAGCCGGCAAATATCCCTCTGTGCATCCCTCATGTATAACAGTGCGTCTTTAATATGCTCTACGGTTAGCAATATAGTGTCCCTGTCTAGGGTATCAATATGACAGGGAATCTGACCACGCAGCTGCAGCACTGCACATCCATGCTGAAGCAATAGCTGGTCTCAGTATAACACCTGTGTGTGTATATATATAGACTTCAGGATAGCCTCCTGCTTTCTATCAGCAGATTCCTTCAGGGCGGCCGTATCCGGAGACGGTAGTGCCACCTTCTTTGACAAGCGTGTGAGCGCTTTATCCACCTTAGGGGATGTTTCCCAACGTGACCTATCCTTTGGCGGGAAAGGGTACGCCATTAGTAACCTCTTAGAAATTACCAGTTTCTTATCAGGGGAAGCCCACGCTTCTTCACACACTTCATTCAATTCCTCAGATGGAGGAAAAAATAAGATTTTACTCACCGGTAAATCTATTTCTCGTAGTCCGTAGTGGATGCTGGGAACTCCGTAAGGACCATGGGGAATAGCGGCTCCGCAGGAGACTGGGCACAACTAAAAGAAAGCTTTAGACTACTGGTGTGCACTGGCTCCTCCCACTAAGACCCTCCTCCAGACTTCAGTTAGGATACTGTGCCCGGAAGAGCCGACACAATAAGGAAGGATTTTGAATCCCGGGTAGGACTCATACCAGCCACACCAATCACACCGTATAACTCGTGATACAATACCCAGTTAACAGTATGATAACAACTGAGCCTCTCAACAGATGGCTCAACAATAACCCTTTAGTGAAACAATAACTATATACAAGTATTGCAGACAATCCGCACTTGGGATGGGCGCCCAGCATCCACTACGGACTACGAGAAATGGAATTACCGGTGAGTAAATTCTTATTTTCTCTGACGTTCTAAGTGGATGCCAGGACTCCGTAAGGACCATGGGGATTATACCAAAGCTCCCAAACGGGCGGGAGAGTGCGGATGACTCTGCACACCGAATGGGCAAACTCTAGGTCCTCCTCAGCCAGGGTGTCAAACTTACAGAATTTAGCAAACGTGTTTGACCCCGACCAAGTAGCTGCTCGGCAAAGTTGAAGAGCCGAGATCCTCGGGCAGCCGCCCAAGAAGAGCCCACCTTCCTCGTGGAATGGGCTTTCACTGATTTAGGATGCGGCAGTCCAGCCGCAGAATGTGCAAGCTTAATCGTACTACAGATCCAGCGAGCAATAGTCTGCTTTGAAGCAGGTGCACCCAACTTGTTGGGCGCATACAGGATAAATAGCGAGTCAGTCTTTCTGACTCCAGCTGTCCTGGAAACATAAATTTTCAGGGCCCTGACTACATCCCAACGACTTGGAAGCCTCCAAGTCTTTAGTAGCCGCAGGCACCACGATAGGTTGGTTCAGATGAAAGGCTGATACCACCTTAGGGAGAAATTGGGGACGAGTCCTCAATTCTGCCCTATCCATATGGAAAATCAGATAAGGGCTTTTACATGACAAAGCCGCCAATTCTGATACACGCCTGGCCGAAGCCAAGGCCAACAACATGACCACTTTCCACGTGAGATATTTCAATTCCACGGTTTTAAGTGGCTCAAACCAATGCGACTTTAGGAAATCCAACACCACGTTGAGATCCCAAGGTGCCACTGGAGGCACAAAAGGGGCTGAATATGCAGCACTCCCTTAACAAAAGTTTGAACTTCAGGTAGTGAAGCCAGTTCTCTCTGGAAGAAAATCGATAGAGCCGAAATCTGGACCTTAATGGAACCCAATTTTAGGCCCATAGTCACCCCTGACTGTAGGAAGTGCAGGAAACGGCCCAGCTGACATTCTTCTGTTGGG
This sequence comes from Pseudophryne corroboree, assembly GCF_028390025.1. Taxonomy (NCBI): domain Eukaryota; kingdom Metazoa; phylum Chordata; class Amphibia; order Anura; family Myobatrachidae; genus Pseudophryne; species Pseudophryne corroboree. The sequence goes on along the minus strand of NC_086445.1, from coordinate 114,014,835 downwards.
GCCTTCCTGGCCTCACACCACGCAACATATTTTCGCCATATGCGGTGATAATGGTTTGCGGTTACTTCTTTCCTAGCTTTAATCAGCGTAGGAATGACTTCCTCCGGAATGCCCTTTTCCTTCAGGATCCGGTGTTCAACCGCCATGCCGTCAAACGCAGCCGCGGTAAGTCTTGGAACAGACAGGGCCCCTGCTGCAGCAGGTCCTGTCTGAGCGGCAGAGGCCATGGGTCCTCTGAGATCATTTCCTGAAGTTCCGGGTACCAAGCTCTTCTTGGCCAATCCGGAACAATGAGTATAGTTCTTACTCCTCTTCTCCTTATTATCCTCAGTACCTTTGATATGAGAGGGAGAGGAGGGAATACATAAACCGACCGGTACACCCACGGTGTCACTAGAGCGTCCACAGCTATCGCCTGCGGGTCTCTTGACCTGGCGCAATATTTTTCTAGCTTTTTGTTTAGGCGGGACGCCATCATGTCCACCAGTGGCCTTTCCCAACGGTTTACAATCAGTTGGAAGACTTCTGGATGAAGTCCCCACTCTCCCGGGTGGAGGTCGTGCCTGCTGAGGAAGTCTGCTTCCCAGTTGTCCACTCCCGGAATGAACACTGCTGCCAGTGCTAACACGTGATTTTCCGCCCATCGGAGAATCCTTGTGGCTTCTGCCATCGCCGTCCTGCTTCTCGTGCCGCCCTGTCGGTTTACATGGGCGACCGCCGTGATGTTGTCTGACTGGATTAGTACCGGCTGGTTTTGAAGCAGGGGTTTTGCCTGACTTAGGGCATTGTAAATGGCCCTCAGTTCCAGAATATTTATGTGCAGGGAAGTCTCCTGACTTGATCATAGTCCTTGGAAGTTTCTTCCCTGTGTGACTGCCCCCCAGCCTCGAAGGCTGGCATCCGTGGTCACCAGGACCCAGTCCTGTATGCCGAATCTGCGGCCCTCTTGAAGATGAGCACTCTGCAGCCACCACAGCAGAGACACCCTGGTCCTTGGAGACAGGGTTATCCGCCGATGCATCTGAAGATGCGATCCGGACCACTTGTCCAACAGGTCCCACTGAAAAGTTCTTGCATGGAACCTGCCGAATGGAATTGCTTCGTAGGAAGCTACCATCTTCCCCAGGATCCGCGTGCAGTGATGCACCGACACCTGTTTTGGTTTTAGGAGGCCTCTGACTAGAGATGACAGCTCCTTGGCCTTCTCCTCCGGGAGAAACACTTTTTTCTGTTCTGTGTCCAGAACCATCCCCAGGAACCGTAGACGTGTCGTAGGGACAAGCTGTGACTTTGGAATATTTAGAATCCAGCCGTGCTGTTGTAGCACCTCCCGAGATAGTGCTACCCCGACCAACAACTGCTCCCTGGACCTCGCCTTTATCAGGAGATCGTCCAAGTACGGGATAATTAAAACTACCTTCTTTCGAAGGAGTATCATTCATTTCGGCCATTACCTTGGTAAAGACCCTCGGAGCCGTGGATAGACCGAACGGCAACGTCTGGAATTGGTAATGACAATCCTGTACCACAAATCTGAGGTACTCCTGGTGAGGATGGTAAATGGGGACATGCAGGTAAGCATCCTTGATGTCCAGTGATACCATGTAATCCCCCTCGTCCAGGCTTGCAATAACCGCCCTGAGCGATTCCATCTTGAACTTGAATTTTTTTATATACGTGTTCAAGGATTTCAAATTTAAAATGGGTCTCACCGAACCGTCCGGTTTCGGTACCACAAACATTGTGGAATAGTAACCCCGTCCTTGTTGAAGTAGGGGCACCTTTACTATCACCTGTTGTGAATACAGCTTGTGAATTGCCTGTAACACTGCCTCCCTGCCTGAGGGAGTTGTTGGTAAGGCAGATTTGAGGAAACGGCGGGGGGGGGAGACGTCTCGAATTCCAGCTTGTACCCCTGAGATACTACTTGAAAGATCCAGGGATCCACCCGTGAGCGAGCCCACTGATCGCTGAAATTTTTGAGACGGGCTCCCACCGTACCTGGCTCTGCCTGTGGAGCCCCAGCGTCATGCTGTGGACTTAGAGGAAGCGGGGGAGGACTTTTGCTCCTGGGAACTGGCTGTATGCTGCAGCTTTTTCCCTCTACCTCTGGGCAGAAAGGACGCGCCCTTAACCCGCTTGCCCTTATTGGGCCGAAAGGACTGTACCTGATAATACGATGCTTTCTTTGGCTGTGAGGGAACATGGGGTAAAAATGTAGACTACCCAGCTGTTGCTGTGGAAACGAGGTCCGAGAGACCATCCCCGAACAACTCCTCACCCTTATAAGGCAAAACTTCCACGTGCCTTTTTGAATCTGCATCTCCTGTCCACTGCAGAGTCCATAACCCTCTCCTGGCAGAAATGGACATTGCACTTATTTTAGATGCCAGCCGGCAAATATCCCTCTGTGCATCCCTCATGTATAACAGTGCGTCTTTAATATGCTCTACGGTTAGCAATATAGTGTCCCTGTCTAGGGTATCAATATGACAGGGAATCTGACCACGCAGCTGCAGCACTGCACATCCATGCTGAAGCAATAGCTGGTCTCAGTATAACACCTGTGTGTGTATATATATAGACTTCAGGATAGCCTCCTGCTTTCTATCAGCAGATTCCTTCAGGGCGGCCGTATCCGGAGACGGTAGTGCCACCTTCTTTGACAAGCGTGTGAGCGCTTTATCCACCTTAGGGGATGTTTCCCAACGTGACCTATCCTTTGGCGGGAAAGGGTACGCCATTAGTAACCTCTTAGAAATTACCAGTTTCTTATCAGGGGAAGCCCACGCTTCTTCACACACTTCATTCAATTCCTCAGATGGAGGAAAAAATAAGATTTTACTCACCGGTAAATCTATTTCTCGTAGTCCGTAGTGGATGCTGGGAACTCCGTAAGGACCATGGGGAATAGCGGCTCCGCAGGAGACTGGGCACAACTAAAGAAAGCTTTAGGTCACCTGGTGTGCACTGGCTCCTCCCACTATGACCCTCCTCCAAGCCTCAGTTAGGACACTGTGCCCGGACGAGCTGACATAATAAGGAAGGATTTTGAATCCCGGGTAAGACTCATACCAGCCACACCAATCACACCGTATAACTCGTGATACTAAACCCAGTTAACAGTATGAATATAACTGAGCCTCTCAACAGATGGCTCAACAATAACCCTTTAGTTAGGCAATAACTATATACAAGTATTGCAGACAATCTGCACTTGGGATGGGCGCCCAGCATCCACTACGGACTACGAGAAATAGATTTACCGGTGAGTAAAATCTCATTTTCTCTGACGTCCTAGTGGATGCTGGGAACTCCGTAAGGACCATGGGGATTATACCAAAGCTCCCAAACAGGCGGGAGAGTGCGGATGACTCTGCAGCACCGAATGAGAGAACTCCAGATCCTCCTCAGCCAGGGTATCAATTTTGTAGAATTTAGCAAACGTGTTTGCCCCTGACCAAGTTGCAGCTCGGCAAAGTTGGAAAGCCGAGACCCCTCGGGCAGCTGCCCAAGATGAGCCCCCTTCCTTGTGGAATGGGCTTTTACAGATTTTGGCTGCGGTAGTCCAGCCGCAGAATGCGCCAGCTGAATTGTGCTACAAATCCAGCGAGCAATAGTCTGCTTAGAAGCAGGAGCACCCAGTTTGCAGGGTGCATACAGGATAAACAGTGAGTCAGTTCTCCTGACTCTAGTCGTCCTGGAAACATAATTTTTCAAGGCCCTGACTTCGTCCAGTAACTTGGAATCCTCCAAGTCCCTAGTAGCCACAGGCCCTACAATAGGTTGGTTCAAGTGAAAAGCTGATACCACCTTAGGGAGAAACTGGGGACGAGTCCTCAATTCTGCCCTATCCATATGGAAAATCAGATAAGGACTTTTATATGACAAAGCCGCCAATTCTGATACACGCCTGGCCGAAGCCAAGGCCAATAACATGACCACTTTCCGCGTGAGATATTTTAGATCCACGGTTTTTAGTGGCTCACACCAATGTGATTTTAAGAAACTCAATACCACGTTGAGAACCCAAAGTGCCACTGGAGGCACAACCGGGGGCTGAATATGCAGCACTCCTTTTACAATGTCTGAACTTCAGGTACTGAAGCTAGTTCTTTCTGGAAGAAATTCGACAGAGCCGAGATCTGTACCTTAATGGAGCCTAATTTTAGGCCCATAGACACTCCTGCTTGTAGGAAATGCAGAAATCGACCTAGTTGAAATTCCTCTGTTGGGGCCTTTTTTGGCCTCACACCAAGCAACATATTTTCGCCATATGCGGTGATAATGTTTTGCAGTTACATCTTTCCTGGCTTGAATCAGCGTAGGAATGATTTCCTCCGGAATGCCCTTTTCCTTTAGGATCCGGCGTTCAACCGCCATGCCGTCAAAACGTAGCCGCGGTAAGTCTTGGAACAGACAGGGCCCCTGCTGCCGCAGGTCCTGTCTGAGCGGCAGAGGCCATGGGCCCTCTGATATAATTTCTTGAAGTTCTGGGTACCAAGCTCTTCTTGGCCAATCCGGAACCACGAGTATCGTTCTTACTCCTCGCCTTCCTATTATTCTCAGTACCTTTCGTATGAGAGGCAGAGGGGGGAACACATAAACCGACTGGTACACCCACGGTGTTACCAGAGCGTCCACAGCTATCGCCTGAGGGTCCCTTGACCTGGCGCAATATCTTTTATAGCTTTTTGTTGAGGCGGGACGCCATCATGTCCACCTGTGGCCTTTCCCAATGGTGTACAATCCTTTGGAAGACTTCTGGATGAAATCCCCACTCTCCCGGGTGGAGGTCGTGTCTGCTGAGAAGATCTTCTTCCCAGTCGTCCACTCCGGGAATGAACACTGCTGACAGTGTTAACACATGATTTTCCGCCCATCGGAGAATCCTTGTGGCTTCTGCCATCGCCATCCTGCTTCTTGTGCCGCCCCGTTGGTTTACATGGGCGACTGCCGTGATGTTGTCTGATTGGATCAGTACCGGCTGGTTTTGAAGCAGAGGCCTTGCCTGACTCAGGGCATTGTAAATGGCCCTCAGTTCCAGAATTTTTATGTGTAGGGAAGTCACCTGACTTGACCAAAGTCCCTGGAAGTTTCTTCCCTGTGTGACTGCCCCCCAGCCTCAAAGGCTGGCATCCATGGTCACTAGGACCTAGTCCTTCCAACAGGTCCCACTGAAAAGTTCCTGCATGGAAGCTACCGAATGGGATTGCTTCGTAGGAAGCTACCATTTTTCCCAGGACTCGCGTGCAATGATGCACCGATACCTGTTTTGGCTTCAGGAGGTCTCTGACTAGAGATGACAGCTCCTTGGCTTTCTCCTCCGGGAGAAACATTTATTTCTGTTATGTGTCCAGAACCATCCCCAGGAACAGTAGACGTGTCGTAGGAACCAGCTGTGACTTTGGACTGTTTAGAATCCAACCGTGCTGTTGTAGCACTTTCCAAAATAGTGCTACCCCGACTAGCAACTGCTCCTTGGACCGTCCCCATATAAGGAGATTGTCCAAGTACGGGATAATTAAAACTCCCTTTTTTCGAAGGAGTATCATCATTTCGGCCATTACCTTGGTAAACACCCTCGGTGCCATGTACAGTCCAAACGGCAGTGTCTGGACTTGGTAATGGTAATCCTGTACCACAAATCTGAGGTACTCCTGGCGAGGATGGTAAATGGGGACATGCAGGTAATCATCCTTGATGTCCCGGGATCCCATGTAATCCCCCTCGTCCAGGCTTGCAATAACCGCCCTGAGCGATTCCATCTTGAACTTGAATTTTTTTATGTATGTGTTCAAGGATTTTAAATATAAAATGGGTCACACCGAACCATGCGGTTTCGGTACCCCAAACCGTGTGGAATAGTAACCCCGTCCTTGTTGAAGTAGGGGCACCTTGAGTATTACCTGCTGGGAATACAGCTTATTAATTGCCTCTAGCGCAGCCTCCCTGTCTGAGGGAGTTGTCGGCAAGGCATATTTGAGGAAACGGCGGGGGGAAGACATCTCGAATTCCAGCTTGTACCCCTGAAATACTACTTGAATGAAACAGGGATCCACCTGTGAGCGAGCCCACTGATCGCTGAAATTTTTGAGACGGCCCCCCACCGTACCTGGCTACACCTGTGAAGCCCCCGCGTCATGCTGTGGACTCAGAGGAAGCGAGAGAAGAATTTTGATTCTGGGAACAGGCTGACTGGTGCAGCTTTTTCCCTCTTCCCATGTCTCTATACAGAAAGGAAGCGCCTTTGACCCGCTTGCTTTTCTGAAGCCGAAAGGACTGTACCTGATAATACAGTGCTTTCTTAGTCTGTGAGGAAACCTGAGGTAAAAATATTTCTTCCCAGCTGTTGCTGTGGATACGAGGTCCCAGAGACCATCCCCAAATAATTCCTCACCCTTATAAGGCATAATCTCTATGCGCCTTTTAAAGTCAGCATCACCTGTCCAGTGACAGGTCTCTAATACCCTCCTGACAGAATGGACATTACATTCATTTTGGAAGCCAGCCGGCAAAATATCCCTCTGTGCATCCCTCATATATAAGACGACGTCTTTAATATGTTCTTATGTTTGACAGGGTCACCGACCACGCTGCAGCAGCACGATCTGCAGGTCTCAGTCTAGTACCTGAGTGTGTAAATACAGACTTCAGGATAGCCTCCTGCTTTTTATCAACAGGTACCTTCAAAGTGGCCGTTCCTAAAACGGCAGTGCCACCTTTTTTGACAACCGTGTGAGCGCCTTATCCACCCTAGGGGATATCTCCCAGCGTAACTTATCCTCTGGCGGGAAAGGGTACGCCATCAGTAACTTTTTAGAAATTACCAGTTTCTTATCGGGGGGAACCCACGCTTTTCACACACTTCATTCATTCATCTGATGGGGGAACAAAACACTGCCTGCTTTTTCTCCCCAAACATAAAACCCCTTTTATGTGGTACTTGGGTTAATGTCAGAAATGTGTAACACATTTTTCATTGCCGAGATCATGCAACGGACGTTCCTAGTGGATTGTGTATATGTCTCAACCTTGTCGACACTGGAGTCAGACTCCGTGTCGGCATCTGTGTCTGCCATCTGAGTGAGCGGGCGTTTTTGAGCCCCTGATGGCCTTTGAGACGCCTGGGCAGGCGCGGACTGAGAAGCGGCTGTCCCACAGCTGTTACGTCATCCACCCTTTTATGTAAGGAGTTGACACTGTCGGTTAATACCTTTCACCTAACCCTCCACTCTGGTGTCGGCCCCACAGGGGGCGACATCACATTTATCGGCATCTGCTCCGTCACCATATAAGCCTCCTCATTAAACATGTCGACACAGCCGTACCGACACAGCGCACACACACAGGGAATGCTCTGACTGAGGACAGGACCCCACAAAGCCCTTTGGGGAGACAGAGAGAGAGTATGCCAGCACACACCAGAGCGCTATATAATGTGGGGATTAACACTATCCCAATAGCTGCTTGTATATATAATATTGCGCCTAAATTTAGTGCCCCCCCTCTCTTTTTAACCCTTTGAGCCTGAAAACCACAGGGGAGAGCCTGGGGAGCTTTCTTCCAGTTGCACTGTGAAGAGAAAATGGCGCCAGTGTGTCCGAGGGAGATAGCTCCGCCCCTTTTTCGCGGACTTTTCTCCCGCTTTTTTCTGGATTCTGGCAGGGGTATTTACCACATATATAGCCTCTGGGGCTATATATTGTGGTATTTTTGCCAGCCAAGGTGTTTTTATTGCTGCTCAGGGCGCCCCCCCCAAGCGCCCTGCACCCTCAGTGACCGGAGTGTGAAGTGTGCATGAGGAGCAATGGCGCACAGCTGCAGTGCTGTGCGCTACCTTGGTGAAGACTGATGTCTTCTGCCGCCGATTTTCCGGACCTCTTCTTGCTTCTGGCTCTGTAAGGGGGACGGCGGCGCGGCTCCGGGACCGAACACCAAGGACTGGGCCTGCGGTCGATCCCTCTGGAGCTAATGGTGTCCAGTAGCCTAAGAAGCCCAATCCGGCTGCAAGCAGGCGAGTTCGCTTCTTCTCCCCTTAGTCCCTCGCTGCAGTGAGCCTGTTGCCAGCAGGTCTCACTGAAAATAAAAAACCTAATTCTATACTTTCTTTCTAGAAGCTCAGGAGAGCCCCTAGTGTGCATCCAACCTCGGCCGGGCACAAAATCTAACTGGGGCTTGGAGGAGGGTCATAGTGGGAGGAGCCAGTGCACACCAGGTGACCTAAAGCTTTCTTTAGTTGTGCCCAGTCTCCTGCGGAGCCGCTATTCCCCATGGTCCTTACGGAGTTCCCATCATCCACTAGGACGTCAGAGAAACAACTGGTAGTTTTTTCTCTCCAAACATAATACCCTTTTTTGTGGTACCCGGGGTAACATCAGAAATATGCAACACATTTTTCATTGCCTCAATCATATAACGTGTGGCCCTATTGGAAGATACATTAGTCTCATCGTCGTCGACACTGGATTCAGTATCCGTGTCGACATCTGTGTCTGCCATCTGAGGTAGCGGGCGTTTTAGAGCCCCTGATGGCTTTTGAGACGCCTGGGCAGGCACAGGCTGAGAAGCCGGCTGTCCCACATTTGGTATGTCGTCAAACCTTTTATGCAAGGAGTCGACACGGTCGCGTAATTCCTTCCACAGAACCATCCACTCAGGTGTCGACCCCACAGGGGGTGACATCACATTTATTGGCATCTGTTCCGCCTCCACATAAGCCTCCTCATCAAACATGTCGACACAGCCGTACCGACACACCGCATACACACAGGGAATGCTCTGACAGAGGACAGGACCCAACAAAGCCCTTTGGGGAGACAGAGAGAGAGTATGCCAGCACACACCAGAGCGCTATATAACACAGGGATCCCACTATAAATGAGTGTTTTTCCCTTATAGCTGCTTATATTATATATACTGCGCCTAAATTTAGTGCCCCCCCTCTCTTTTTTACCCTTATGTAGCTTGACACTGCAGGGGAGAGCCAGGGAGCGTCCTTCCAGCGGAGCTGCGAGGGGAAAATGGCGCCAGTGTGCTGAGGGAGATGGCCCCGCCCCTTTTCCGGCGGACTTCTCCCGCTTTTTCTGGAATTCTGGCAGGGGTATTTTTACACCTATATAACCTTCCTGAGTATATATGGTGTAGATTTGCCAGCCAAGGTGTCTTATATTGCCCTCAGGGCGCCCCCCCCCCCAGCGCCCTGCACCCATCAGTGACCGGAGTGTGAGGTGTGCATGAGGAGCAATGGCGCACAGCTGCAGTGCTGTGCGCTACCTTGTTGAAGACAGAAGTCTTCTGCCGCCGATTTTCAGGAACACTTCTTGCTTCTGGCTCCGGGACCGAACATCGAGGTCGGGTCCTGTGGTCGATTCTGGAGCTAATGGTGTCCAGTAGCCTAAGAAGCCCAAGCTACCACCAGTTAGGTAGGTTCGCTTCTTCTCCCCTTAGTCCCTCGCTGCAGTGAGTCTGTTGCCAGCAGATCTCACTGTAAAATAAAAAACCTAAAATATACTTTCTTTCCAGGAGCTCAGGAGAGCCCCTAGTGTGCATCCAGCTCAGCCGGGCACAAGATTCTAACTGAGGTCTGGAGGAGGGTCATAGTGGGAGGAGCCAGTGCACACCAGTAGTCTAAAGCTTTCTTTTAGTTGTGCCCAGTCTCCTGCGGAGCCGCTATTTCCCCATGGTCCTTACGGAGTCCTAGCATCCACTTAGGATGTCAGAGAAAAGAGTTTGTAGGAGAGAGAAGAAAGATTAACAGGGTTAATGTAGCAAGAGAGAGTTTGTGGGAGAGATATGAAATATATATCAGGGTTGCTGTAGTGCTGAAAATAGATTAACTTGGAGGGCAGAGATGCTAAGAGTAGTGATGGTGTGGGTGCCTGAGCTAGAAATTTAAATCTAAGGATGTGGGTAGGGAGGGAGATCAGTTTGATGTGGATAGAGGTAAGAAGAGAGCACGGAGGTAGCAGAGCTGAGTGGTGGGGTAGAGGTGAACTTAACAGGAGAGGAGGGGAAGGGAGGCAGAGGTGGGCGGGAGACAGAGGAGGAGAAGTAGAGACTGGGGTGGGGGCAAGGACATAGGTGGGGACAGGGGGGCAAGATATAGGATTAGGGAGATACCGAGTGATGGAGGGAGTTTAAGAAAACCAGGTCATATTGTTGATGGGGGGGGGAAGAAAACTATAAACTGGAGTGGAGGTTGTATGAGAGACGGTGAAAGTACTGTGTTGGTAGCAGTCTAGTAGATTTAGTTTGAAATGAAATAAAAGTGTAGATAATACTGGCGCAGAATGTTTTTTTTTTTTTAGGTTGTCTGAGTTAGAAATGAGACGATGCATTTGTTGTCTCGAAAACAGTGCCGTCACGCTGTTTAGAGAACAGTCTCTGCTGCCTCCCAAGCCCCCAAACAGTGTCAGTCTGTAAATATTTCTGCGGTTTAGAGGGCACTGCATCCGACAATGCAGTGCCCGAGCTGCACATGCGCAGTTTAGTAGACATTAAAACGTATGTAAAACATCAAATTATTTAGCTCTTAGGGTTAGCAATTTTGAAAACCCAATATTCTCTGTTCTTTTTCATATTAAACAAAAACACCAAGGATGAAACTAAAAGGTGTTTTTGTTTTAGAATTGTAAAACTTTTTTTGGGGAAAACTTTTCAAATGTTTGGACTGTGACCTTGAAACTTTGATTTCCGTAATCACAGTTACTGTATGTGGTATCTCAAAGTTAAGCCTGCTACTGTATGTTCTGGAAATTTTGTCTTCCCATTTTAAAAAAACCCCATTATTAATACAGGCTTAGGAGGGTTTTTGTATGCTCGCAGGTGCCAAAATGTGTGGATTTTGGAATGATTAAATCCTTATTACTCAAAAACGACATTGTAGTCAGCTTTGATGTCCCAATCGGCATGCAAAGTGCAAATAAAATTGGGAATTAGAAGGTTAAAAATAATAAAAAATTGTATCAGTTTATGTATAATGACCAAAAGTTACAAAACCAAATAATATTCTGTATTGTATGCAGCCAAGTCCTCAGCTATATGTCAGTGGTAGACCATAAATTACTCTGGCAGCAGCTAGTATCCTTACTAACAACTGGAAACAATAGTCCAATTTGGAAAGTGACATTAATGACAATCGATAAATTGGATTGTTGGATTAAGGGCAAACCAAAATTAAATGTATATTTAAGAAAATAAACAAATACATTTAGATATAAAAAATTCTTACAACACATGCAGCAAATAGTGATTTTTTTTGAACTAAGTCGATCATCTCAGTCAGGGCTCTGAAGCTCCATTCCTCGCAGTAAGGAATTCTTTCCAGTTCAAAATCTACTTTAGGAGGCTTAAATCCAGCCAGTTTTACTCGCACCGCCTTTGCTGGGTAATCCAATAGATAAGCAGGAATCTGAAATAAACTTTAAACAATAAGATCTGGTTAGAACAGCTGCTCCTAATCATTCAATACATAGAGCCGTGTTAAATAGCTGTCGGAAGCTGCCGTCTTGTCGGAAAGACGGCAGCTTCCGACAGGACACTGGGAACGGCCAAATTAGACAGTCGGATTTGTCCGTTCATTGAATAGCCCTTGTCGGATCCATTCCGACAAATGCATGTTGGAAAGGATCCAACACTTATTGAATATACCCCAAAAATAGGATTTTAATTACCTACCGGTAAATCCTTTTCTTGTAGTCCATAAGAGATATTGGGGGAATCTAGTACGATGGGGTATAGACGGGGTCCAAAGGAGCCGGTGCACTTTAAATTTCTTCAACTGGGTGTGCTGGCTCCTCCACTCTATGACCCCTCCCACAAGCAGTTATAGGTAAACAGTGCCCGAAGGAGAAAGGACATACTTGAGAGAAGGAACATAACAATGAGTGGTGAGATTCACACGCCACTTAACATAAAACAACCAGCAACAGCTGAAAACAAACAGCAACAGCTGAACAGGTAACCATACAAAGAGAACCTGTAGAAAAGTCAGCGCACTGAGGCGGGCGCCCAATATCCCTTATGGACTACAAGAAAAGGATTTACCAGTAGGTAGTTTAAATTCTATTTTCTCTAGCATCCATAAGGGATAGGGAATAGGCAATACGTAGGGAGAACGAGCAGACCTCTAAAAATCAGATTGAGAGAACATATAAACAATATACGAAAAGGGCTTGAAACACATTGTTTATCTGCTCATTGCAAAGAGGTACATAAATGTTCAGTAAATAGTATTGTTAATTTCAAGGGCAATAGAACATGTGAAAGGTAATTGGAGAAAGAATGATGTGGCAGCATCCTTAGCGAGGGCAGAAATGCGCTGGATATATGAATTAAGGACATTGCAACCAGGGGGACTTAATGGGGAATTCGAAACTAAATGGTTCCTGTAATATTGTATATGTCTTCCCTGTTTGCAATGCGTGCTCGGGAGAAATAAAAATGTATCTTGTTAGAATAGGTTTGTACAGGCTTTTAGGGGGATCTTTATCTTTAAGAAACCCGAGAACATGTATAATGAACCAGTAACATGGATAGATATAACTGACACACCGGACTCTCATGGGGGAGTATAAAGTTAGTGACCAGACCATATCCGCTCATGCCATGAGTAAGACCCTGTAAGGGTAGAAACGCGTCAGCGGCTGGAGTGGATATGGTCACTATCGTTTTTAGGCTTTCTGTGCAATAGCGGGCCAATGGTGAGGAGGACAGAGTAAAGTTATAAGGAATAAGGAACGCACACCGGGAGACGACCAGCGGTGAGAGCAATCTCATGCTCATACACCGTTGCAAGGTGTTGTGAGATAGCAAGTAATTACGGCTACGTCCGGGAGGTCAGGTGCCGTACTGGCAACAGTGAGAATAAGTGATCTCAGACGGATAAGAAGCACCGCATGAACTGGCGTCCTGAGAGTCCGGTGAGGCAATTCCAAACATTATCTCTGTTGATGCACAAAACTGTTGGAACGCTATGTATTGGCTTTGAATCGGTACATGAAATTTTTAATAATAAAATAGACTTTGTTTTTATTATATCTGGACATTTGATTGGATTATGGAGGTGGAAGATTTACTTGAACTCTGAATATATCTGCATAGTATTTGATAGCGCTGTGGGTTTCTAGAAGGACTTGGGTTCTATATACGAGTTGTACGGCTGATGGGCTGATCAGCATTTCCTTACAAGATACACAGCTGCAGTCATACAGCGCTTTGGATAGGATTCTTACACTTGTACTTTTTGATTTACTGGTAGGTTATCAAAATCCTATTTTCTCATACTTCCTAGAGGATGCTGGGGACGACATCAAGACCATGGGGTCTATACCAAAGCTCCAGTACGGGCGGGAGAGTGCGGATGACCCTGCAGCACCGATTGACCAAACTTTAGGTCCTCATCGGCCAAGGTGTCAAACTTGTAGAACTTAGCAAATGTGTTTGACCCTGACCAAGTAGCTGCTCGGCAAAGTTGTAATGCCGAGACCCCCCTGGGCAGCCGCCCAGGATGAGCCCACCTTCCTAGTGGAGTGGGCCTTTACTGACGTCGTTAACGGCAATCCAGCCGTAGTATGAGTTTGCTGAATCGTATTTCTAATCCAACGTGCAATAGCCTGCTTGGAAGCAGGACACCCAATCTTGTTGGGAGCATAAAGGACAAACAAAGACTTTGTTTTCTGTATACGAGCTGTTCTAGAAACATAGATTTTCAAAGCTCTAACCACATCTAGAGACTTTGAATCAGTGAATGTGTCAGTAACTACTGGCACCACAATAGGTTGGTTTATGTGAAAAGCAGAAACCACCTTTGGAAGAAAATGTTGGCGAGTTCGCAACTCTGCCCTATCTTCATGGAAAATCAGGTAAGGGCTCTTGAGAGACAAGGCCCCCAATTCCGACACCCGCCTTGCGGATGCCAAAAGCATCACCACTTTCCAAGTGAGAAACTTCAACTCTATCTTTTGTAGAGGCTCAAACCAATCCGATTGAAGGAACTGCAATACCACGTTAAGGTCCCATGGTGCCACTGGAGGCACGAATGGAGGCTGGATGTGTAGAACCCCTTTCACGAAGGTCTGAACCTCTGGAAGAGAGGCCAATTGTTTTTGGAAGAACACTGACAAGGCCGAAAACTGGACCTTGATTGATCCCAATCGTAGGCCCGTCTCCACACCATCCTGCAAAAAATGGAGAAAACGTCCTAAGTGAAACTCTTCCCTTGGAGCTTTCTTGGATTCACACCAAGACACATATTTTCTCCAATTATGGTGGTTATGTTTTGACGTTACTCCCTTTCTGGCCTGAATAAGGGTGGGGATGACCTCCTCAGGAATACCCTTCCAGCTAGGATACGGCGCTCAACAGCCATGCCGTCAAACGTAGCAGCGGTAAGTCTTGGTACACACAGGGCCCCTGCTGCAGCAGGTCCTCCCGAGGAGGAAGAGGCCGAGGATCTCCTATGAGTAACTGCTGAAGATCTTGGTACCAAGCCCTGCTTGGCCAGTCTGGGGCAATGAAGATTGCTCGAACCCTTGTCTTTCTAATGATCCAGAGTACTTTTGGGATCAGCGGCAGTGGAGGGAAAACATACACTGATGGAAACACCCACTGGGTCACCAGTGCATCCACTGCTACTGCTTGAGGGTCTCTCGACCTGGAACAGTATATCTGAAGCTTCTTGTTGAGACGAGACGCCATCATGTCTATTTGAGGAACTCCCCAAAGACTTGTCACCTCTGCGAAGACTTCTTGGTGGAGGCCCCACTCTCCTGGATGGAGATCATGTCTGCTGAGGAAGTCTGCTTCCCAGTTGTCTACTCCCGGAATGAATATTGCCGACAGAGCTTGTAGATGTTTTTTTGTCCAGCTGAGGATTTTTGTCGCCTCTGCCATTGCTGTTCTGCTTTTCGTTTCGCCCTGCCTGTTTATGTATGCGACTGCTGTTACATTGTCGGCCTGGATCTGCACGGGACGGTCTTGAAGATGTACCGCTTGTTGAAGGCCGTTTATGTGAAGGCAGACTTCCTGTTGTGACCAACATCCCTGGAAGTTTTCTCCCTGAGAGACTGCTCCCCAGCCTCGGAGACTTGCATCCGTGGTTACTAGGACCCAGTTCTGAATCCCGAACCTGCGTCCCTCTAGCAGGTGAGAGCTGTGCAACCACCACAGGAGCGAAATCCTGGTTTTGGAGGACAGGATTATCTTTCTGTGCATGTGTAGGTGTGACCCCGACCACTTGTCCAACAGGTCCCACTGGAATACTCTGGCATGGAACCCGCCAAACTGTATGGCCTCGTAGGCCGCCACCATCTTCCCCAACAACCGAATGCACTGATGGATCGACACACTTGATGGTTTCAATATCTGTTTTACCATTTTCTGGATTACCAAAGCCTTTTCCCGCGGAAGAAATACTCTCTGAACTTCTGTGTCCAGAATCATCCCGAGGAAAGACAACCTTGTCGTCGGTTCCAACTGTGACTTTGGGTAATTTATGATCCACCCGTGTTGTTGGGAGTATTGACAGGGAGAGGGATATGTTTTGTAATAACTGCTCCCTGGATCTCGCCTTTATCAGGAGGCCATCCAGATAAGGTATTATATTGACTCCTTTCTGACGAAGGAGGACCATCATCTCCGCCATCACCTTGGTGAATACCCTCAGCGCCGTGGAGAGACCGAAAGGTAACGTCTGGAATTGGTAATGGCAATCCTGAATCGCGAATCTCAGATAAGCCTGGTGAGGAGGATAAATGGGAACATGCAGGTAAGCATCCTTTATGTCCACCGACACTAAGTAGTCCCCTTCCTCCAGACTGGCAATCACCGGCCGAGGTGATTCCATCTTGAACTTGAACCTTTTCAAGAAGAAATTCAGATCTTTTAGATTTAGGATCGGTCTGACCGAGCCGTCCGGCTTCGGAACAACATAGAGGCTTGAATAAAAACCCCTCCCTTGTTGTGACAACGGTACCAGGACTATAACCTGGTCTTGACATAATTTTGGGATTGCCGCTGTTACTGCTTCTCTCTCTGGCGGAGAAGCTGGCAAGGACGATTTGAAAAATCGACATGGGGGAACGTCTTGAAACTATAGTTTGTATCCCTGGGATACTATTTGCAACACCCATGGATCCAGGCCAGACAGAATCCAATCCTGGCTGAAGAGCTTGAGACGTGCCCCCACCCGAGCGGCCATCCACAAGGGAGTTCCAGCGTCATGCTGGGGATTTGGCAGAATTAGGGGTAGACTTCTGCTCTTGGGAACCTGGAGCCACTGTGGGCTTCTTTCCCGTTCCCCTACCTGCAAAGAAGGGGGAACCTCTCGTCTTTTTGTATTTATTGGGCCGAAAGGACTGCATTTGCGCGTGATAGGTCTTTTTTGTCCGTGCAGGTGGCAAAAATGTGGACTCACCTTTATATGGGAGAGCCTCCATGTTTCTTTTGGAATCTGCATCCGCGTTCCACTGGCGAATCCATAACGCCCGCCTAGCCGATACTGCCATGGTAGCGGCTTGTGAACTCAAGAGTCCAATATCCTTCATTGCTTCCAGCATGTGGGCGGCAGCGTCCTTGATATTCCCTAACTTAAGGAGTATCTCATCTTTATCAATCGTGTCAATTTCTGATGACATGCTTTCTGACCATTTTTCAATAGCGCGACTCACCCATGCGCAGGCAATAGTGGGCCTGAGCAGTGTACCATTGGTAACATAAATGGATTTCAATGTCGTTTCCATTTTGCGGTCTGCCGGCTCTTTAAGAGAAGTCGTGCCAGGAGCAGGGAGAATTACCTTCTTTGTCAACCTGGAAAGTGCACTGTCTAACACAGGGGGTGACTCCCATTTTTTCCTGTCTTCAACCGGGAAAGGATAAGCTATGTGAATCCTTTTGGGAATACGAAATTTTTTATCAGGATTCACCCACAGCCCTTCAAACAGAGCATTTAGTTCGTGTGAAGGAGGGAACGTGACTTTGGATTTCTTTTCCTTACATAAATAAGCTTTCTCCTGAGCTAATTTGATCTCTCTCTCTGGATTCACTATTGTCGACACAAGAATCAGAATCTGTGTCGGTATCAGTGTTTACAACATTTACAAATGGTCTCTTATGTGACCCAGGGGGGCCGCTCGCATAAGGAATAACAGCATCCTGAAAAATCACATCTTCCACAGATTTTCTCCAGCATGCAACCTTAGATTCAGATTTATCTAATCTACGGTTAATCAGATGCATACTGTCACGTAGCTCTTTCACCCATGCAGGCTCTTGGTGTGCCGGTAGCGCCACCACATTACAACTCTGTGTCCCTAAAATGGCTTCCTCCGGGGAGGAACTCCCTGCCTCAGACATGCCTCACACGTGTACACCACACTCACAGACACACTGGGACTTATTTTGGGGACAGACCCACAGTAAAATCTGTCAGAGGGACACAGGATAGGAGCAGCCAGTTCACAAACCCAGCGCCAGTATTGCCTGTGAACACAGTCTGTCCACAGCCCAAAAGCGCTTTTAAATAGTAATATACACTATCAAATGCACCACAATCGCTTTGTGCCCCCCCCTTTATAGCACCCTGTACTTGTCAGAAGTGGAGGAGAGTACCAGCGTGTTCTCTGCAGCCTGAGTAGAGAGAGAAAATGGTGCCGAGTAGTGTGCTGGCTGCCTGAGGAAGAAGCTCCGCCCCTCAGTATCCATGACAATATTTATACTGGCGGTGGTAGGGCTGTGCCAGCAGCATCTTATGCCCCCTTTAGCCAGTTTGAGGTATTTTTCTTGCTGCCCAGGGCGCCCGCCCCCCGCGCTCTGCAGTGCCTGTATATGTGGGCAGCACTGGCGCGCTGCGCTGCCGCCAGCCGCGCCGCACCTCAGCCGTAACTTACTTGATTGAAGATCATTCTTCTCATACTCACCTGTCTTCTGGCTCTGTGAGGGGGGCGACGGCGTGCTGTGGGACTGAGAATCTAGACACGGCTAGCGTTCAATTCCCTTCAGGAGCTAATGGTGTCCTGTCAGCCAGAAACAGAGCCATGAAACTCTGAGGAAGTTGGTTCTGCTTCTGCCCCCTCAGTCCCACGAAGCAGGGAGTCTGATGCCAGCAGATCTCCCTGAAAATAAAAAACCTAACATAAGTCTTTTCAGAGAAACTCAGTAGAGCTCATCAGAGTGCATCCAGTCGACCTGGGCACATTTCTAAAACTGAGGTCTGGAGGAGGGGCATAGAGGGAGGAGCCAGTTCACACCCAATGAAAAGTCTTTAGAGTGCCCATGTCTCCTGCGGATCCAGTCTATACCCCATGGTCTTGATGTTGTCCCCAGCATCCACTAGGACGTATGAGAAAGTGGGAATAATACAATAAGCTATGAACTAGTTTCCAATGAAATGCATATTTATACTCAGAAATACCTGTGTTGGCCAATACAGTATGAATTTATGCAGCGTGTACTGTATGCTGTATATTAGAATATGGGAGAAGCAATATTTCAAAAGAGATAAATATGTGGAAACTCTAGAATTCATTTATAGTTAGATAATCACTGTACGCTGTAATGATTTATAGTTCCCAATAACCATACTACCCTGTAATGATTTATAAAGACGTGACGGCCCAAATTTTTGCTGCAAACGGGTCATGGGTGAAAATGCATCGTGATTGCAATTATTTGCGCATGTCTGTGACCTCTTTGCATGAACATGTGCACCGTGCTTCCTAAAGATCGAGGGTATGTACGCAGTGCATGAGCGCACCTGTGGGCAACCTACTTTTGGCAAACGAGCCATGACTATCCGCAAACACGAGTAAGAGTAGACAGTACTCATCTGTAGTTCCCAATAAAAACCATACATACACTGTAATCATATAGTTCCCAACAGCCACTCTACACTGTAATCATTTATACCGTTAGCCACTCTACACTGTAACCATTTATACAGATAGCCACTCTACACTGTAACCATTTATACAGATAGCCACTCTACACTGTAATCATTTATACAGATAGCCACTCTACACATTTATACAAATAGCCACTCTATACTGTAATCATTTATACAGATAGCCACTCTACACTGTAATCATTTATACAGATAGCCACTCTACACATTTATACAAATAGCCACTCTATACTGTAATCATTTATACAGATAGCCACTCTACACTGTAATCATTTATACAGATAGCCACTCTACACATTTATACAAATAGCCACTCTACACTGTAATCATTTATACAGATAGCCACTCTACACTGTAATCATTTATACAGATAGCCACTCTACACATTTATACAAATAGCCACTCTATACTGTAATCATTTATACAGATAGCCACTCTACACTGTAATCATTTATACAGATAGCCACTCTACACTGTAATCATTTATACAGATAGCCACTCTACACTGTAACCATTTATACAGATAGCCACTCTACACTGTAATCATTTATACAGATAGCCACTCTACACTGTAATCATTTATACAGATAGCCACTCTACACTGTAATCATTTATACAGATAGCCACTCTACACTGTAACCATTTATACAGATAGCCACTCTACACTGTAATCATTTATACAGATAGCCACTCTACACATTTATACAAATAGCCACTCTATACTGTAATCATTTATACAGATAGCCACTCTACACATTTATACAAATAGCCACTCTATACTGTAATCATTTATACAGATAGCCACTCTACACTGTAATCATTTATACAGATAGCCACTCTACACATTTATACAAATAGCCACTCTATACTGTAATCATTTATACAGATAGCCACTCTACACTGTAATCATTTATACAGATAGCCACTCTACACTGTAATCATTTATACAGATAGCCACTCTACACTGTAATCATTTATACAGATAGCCACTCTACACTGTAATCATTTATACAGATAGCCACTCTACACTGTAATCATTTATACAGATAGCCACTCTACACTGTAATCATTTATACAGATAGCCACTCTACACTGTAATCATTTATACAGATAGCCACTCTACACTGTAATCATTTATACAGATAGCCACTCTACACTGTAATCATTTATACAGATAGCCACTCTACACATTTATACAGATAGCCACTCTATACTGTAATCATTTATATGAGGTGTGGCGACTAATGTTATAATTTATGTATAATTATATTAAATACATTTTAACTCTGTTCTCCTTCTGCATCCACACTCCGCTGCATTCTTTTTTTCCCCATTAGTCATAGCCGTGCTGTAGCTCATTATCTGTCAGCTGTCTCAACAACTCCGTTTTTTCTGTATCTCAGTAACTGATGCAAAACGGGCTCCAATGGGTACAGATTTTACTTTAAGGAAAAGAAAAGTTACACGGGCCTTCCGGGATGTTTATATTTGACATCCTCAACACCTTCACTAAATCTTTTGTGCCACTAAAACACACGTGCACGTGACATACAATCTGCCACGTTAGCGTCAGTTTACATACGAAAAGATTTAGAGGGTGTTTTGTTTAATTTAACTAAAAAAATATTAAAGTTAACACGTTGCTCTACTTTGAACTAAGCATTTTGACGATGCACAGAAAAAAACACAACTTCTTTAAATGCTTTGTGGCAGCAAACTATCTGTGTGAGAGCGGTGAAACTTGCAAAACAGTTTTAGGGTAGTCCAAGGTCAATGTTCCCCCACTCGCTTTTAACTCAAGCACTATTGTTTATTTTTACAAGTACAGTCTCGTTATTTAGTAGCCAAACCTCGTAGATAGCCACCCACTACACATCCTAAACAGCTTTATTTTCTAAAGTCCTCTTCTCAGACAAAACCTTTATCTAGTAAAGTCTCAGTTGTGCCTACTATTTTTTTTTTACATTTACATACATTCTAGTTATTTTATTCTGTTAAAATTAACACATTTGATATTTTTACCACCACTTCTGAATTTACATATCACCTTATCGCAAAATCCTTCCTTCATTTATTTCCCTTGACAAAATTGACATGCTTGAGCTAATTCTGAGTCAGATGCAACAGCGACACATTGGAGCAATGTTGTATGTACACGCGTCTGTAGATACCAAGTTGCAGTACAGATTTGAACGCACAGTAGCAGAAATGTAAGGGGTGCTCCTGGACAGTGACTGGGAGGTAACGGGTGTGGCTAAAAAGATGCACAGAGATGTTGCATCTTATGGGCGTTCCGGAGGTGTGTCGTGGAAAGCAGTTCTGTAAAAAATGCTGAACCTGCTCACAAAGTAGCCCATACTCAGATACACCAAGTGGTATTTCAGTGAGCGTCTCACTCCTTGCACATTCGGATACACAGATCTACACCAGGGAAGGAGTTTTTACCGGCATTAGCATAAAGATGCAGACACAACTGCTGCCGATTTATAATCGGCCCAATAATATTTTACATATATTGCTCCCACCCTCAAACACACACTATAATTTTTTTCAAATAACTAGACCCTCCTAGCTTGTTCCTAGTTAGGTAAACTACTAGTTAAAAAAATCCAAAAGATTTACTAGTATTGCTGCTTGGAAATAATAAGAAGGGTCAGTGGCAAAATATATAAAGTAATGCAATTAAATTCTCACCTGCTGGTGTCAACTGTTGTTGTAGATCCGTAATCAATAAATTCCACAACACAGGTTACAGGATCGTAACTTTTGATGGACTGCAGTTTTGCTCTATGTATCAAACCATCAGTGTAATATGCAAGACATGGCATTGCTGTAAACAAAACACAAGTTCACATTCCTCTTAACAGTGATTCTCATCCCTTTTTCACCTGGGTACCCCCCAGGCAGTATGTTTACATTACCTGTTCCCGCAGAATTTGCAAAGAAGCAAAGAATGCAATTGCTAGAAGATAAAATGTTAAGTATAAGCAATAAATGTGCTCTAAACAATATTTAAAAAAAGAAAAATGATACAAGAGTGCGAGTGTGGCACCAAAACCTGCATTTCACTGCAGTACCTAATATTGAAATCCGCTACTCTAATAACGAGATTTATGGTAAGAACTTACCTTTGTTAAATCTCTTTCTGCGAGGTACACCGGGCTCCACAAGGATAGACAATGGGGTGTAGAGTAGGATCTTGATCCGAGGCACCAACAGGCTCAAAAGCTTTGACTTTTCCCAAGATGCATAGCGCCGCCTCCTCTATAACCCCGCCTCCCTGCACAGGAGCTCAGTTTTTAGTTAACCAGCCCAATGCAGTAGCAGGA
This sequence comes from Pseudophryne corroboree, assembly GCF_028390025.1. NCBI lineage: Eukaryota > Metazoa > Chordata > Amphibia > Anura > Myobatrachidae > Pseudophryne > Pseudophryne corroboree. The sequence continues at coordinate 113,992,605 of NC_086445.1, read as the reverse complement.
AAAGAGACGACAACAGTTAGTAGCCACATACACCACACTCTCACAACAGGAGAAGTGTCAGCGGCTAATGCCATACCAACCCAAAGAAGCTAAGTGCGTCAGGGTGGACGCATTGTGGAGCCCAGTGTACCTCGCAGAAAGAGATTTTACAAAGGTAAGTTCTTATCATAAATCTCGTTTTCTGCTGCGGGGTACACTGGGCTCCACAAGGACAATGGGGATGTCCTAAAGCAGTTCCTTATGGGAGGGGACGTACTGTAGCGGGCACAAGAACCCGGCGTCCAAAAGAAGCATCCTGGGAAGCGGCAGTATCGAAGGCATAGAACCTTATGAACGTGTTCACTGAGGACCACGTAGCCGCCTTGAACAATTGTTCAAGGGTCGCACCACGGCGGGCCGCCCAAGAAGGTCCAACGGACCGAGTAGAATGGGCCGTAATGTGAGCAGGAGCTGACAGACCAGCCCTCACATAAGCATGTGCAATCACCATTTTAATCCATCTGGCCAAAGTCTGCTTGTGAGCAGGCCAGCCACGTTTGTGAAATCCAAACAGAACAAAGAGAGAATCAGATTTCCTAATAGAAGCAGTTCTCTTCACATAGATACGGAGAGCCCGTACCACATCCAAAGACCGCTCTTTGGGAGACAAATCAGGAGAGACAAGTGCCGGAACGGAGAAACCACCTTAGGTAAATATCCGGGACAAGTCCTAAGAACCGCCCGGTCACGTTGAAATATCAGTTATGGGGAACTACAAGACAAGGCACCCACATCCGACACTCTTCTAGCGGAGGCAATAGCCAGCAGAAACACCACCTTAAGGGAAAGCCACTTAAGATCAGCTGAACCAAGAGGTTCAAACGGAGACTCTTGCAACGCCTCGAGAACCACCGACAAGTCCCAAGGAGCCACAGGCGGGACGTAAGGAGGAATTGGACGCTCTGACGAGAGGCCCCCGAAGGTCTGATAACCAGTGCCGTCTGGGCCACGCTGGAGCTATGAGAAGCAGGATTCCTCCTTCCTGCTTGAACTTCCGAATTACCCTGGGCAGGAGTGACACCGGAGGGAACACGTACGGCAGCCGAAACTTCCACGGCACCGCCAGCGCATCCACGAATGCTGCTTGAGGATCCCTTGTTCTTGCTCAGACGACCGGAACCTTGTGATTGTGTCGAGACGTCATCAGATCCACGTCTGGAAGGCCCCACTTTTCCACTAGAAGTTGAAACACTTCTGGATGGAGGCCCCACTCTCCGGCGTGTACGTCCTGACGACTGAGAAAGTCCGCTTCCCAATTCAGGACTCCCGGAATGAATATCGCCGATATGGCCGGTAGATGGCGTTCCCCCGATTGAAGAATCCGTGAGACTTCCTTCATTGCCAAGCGGCTTCGAGTGCCGCCTTGATGATTTATGTAAGCCACTGTGGTGGTGTTGTCCGACTGTATTTGAACAGGACGGTTCTGAATTAAATGCTGGGCCAAGGTTTAATGAGTTGAAGACCGCCCACAATTCCAGAATGTTGATCGGGAGGAGAGACTCCTCCTTGGTCCACCGACCCTGAAGGGAGTGTTGCTCCAACACCGCGCCCCAACCCCTTAGACTGGCATCTGTCGTCAACTGGACCCAGTCGGATATCCAGATGGGACGCCCCTGCACAATCGCTGGTCCTGGAGCCACCAGTACAGCGACAGATGGACCTCCGGAGTCAATGAGATCATGTGAGACCTGATCCGGTGAGACAGACAGTCCCACTTGGCCAGAATCAGCCTCTGGAGGGGGCGAGAATGGAATTGAGCATACTCCACCATATTGAATGCTGACACCATGAGGCCCAGCACCTGCATCGCCGAATGACACTTGCGGACGAGAGAGGAAGCAATGAATCCTGTCCTGAAGCTTCAGGACTTTCTCCTGAGACAAAAACAACCGCTGGTTGTAAGTATCCAATAGCGCTCCCAGGTGCACCATGCTCTGAGCAGGGACCAGGGAGGATTTCTTCCAGTTGATGAGCCACCCGTGGGCTTGCAGAAACCGGACAGTCAGATCTAGGTGACGTAGGAGAATTTCTGGGGAATTTGCAGGCTCAACAAGTCGTCCAGATACGATAGGATCCTGACCCCTTGACGGCGGAGTACCACCGTCATAACTTTAGTGAAGACTCGCGGAGCCGTGGTTAAACAAAAAGTTAACGCCCGAAACTGGTAATGGAGGTTGCCAACCGCAAACCTCAGGTATTGCTGATGCGACACTGCTATAGGAATATGCAGGTAAGGTAAGCCATCCTGTATATCCAGAGAGACCATATAATCCCCAGGTTCCAAGGCCAGAACGATAGAGTGAAGGGTGGGTTTCCATACGGAACTTGGAGACTCTCACAAACTTGTTCAATGCCTTGAGGTTGAGAATGGGCCGGGAGGACCCATTCGGTTTCAGGACTAGAAACAGCGGAGAATAGTACCCCTGGCATCTCTGAGCAAGAGGCACCTGTACTACCACTCCTGTGTCCAGGAGGGTCTGTACCACCGAATGAAGAGTATTTACCTTTGTCTGGTACGAAGGGATGTCTGTCAGGAAAAATCAATGAGGGGGACGGTTTTTGAAGGCTATGGCGTAACCTCGAGTGACGACTTCCCGTACCCAGGCATCTGAAGTGGTCTTCAACCATTCCTGGGTATACCCTAGAAGCCGGCCCCCCACCCTGGGGTCCCCCAGGGGTAGACCCGCCCCATCATGCGGCAGGTTTATCGGTCTTGGAAGCTCTTTTGGGCTTTGGCTTACCAGGTTTGGAAGTGCGGGCCTGTTTGTGGTACGCCTGACCTTTTGCTGTACCTGAAGGACGAAAGGAAGTACTTTTAGCCTTCGGCACAGAAGGAGCAGTACTTGGCAGACAGGCTGATTTGGCAGTAGCCAGATCAGCCACTATCTTATTTAAGTCCTCCCCGGACAGAATATCTCCCTTAAAAGGGAGTACCTCCAGGGTTTTTCTAGAATCCAGATCCACGGACCAGGATCTCAGCCACAATATCCAGCGAGCCAGGACTGATGTAGTAGAAGCCTTGGCTGCCAGAACACCGGCATCAGAAGCCGCCTCTTTAATATAGTGAGAAGCTGTGACAATATATGATAAACATTGCCTGGCATGGTCAGAAGAGATTTCAGCTTCAAACTCTTAGGCCCACGCTTCAATAGCTTCTGCAGCCCATGTCGCTGCAATAGTGGGCTGTTGCGCAGCACCCGTGAGGGTGTAAATCGCTTTCAGACAACCCTCCACACGTTTATCTGTAGACTCCTTCAGAGACGTGACGGTAGTGACAGGTAGAGCTGAGGAAACCACCATCCTTGCCACATGCAAGTCCACTGGAGGAGGTGTCTCCCAATTTTTAGACAGCTCTGGCGCGAGGGGATAGCGAGCCAGCATCTTCTTGTGAGGCACGAACTTCTTCCCTGGATTTTCCCAGGATTCCTGACGTATATCCACCAGATGATCAGAATGAGGTTAAACTTGTTTAACCACCTTCTGACGCTTGAATCTATCTGGTTTCTTAGGAGGGACGGATGGCTCGGGTTCATCCGTCGATCTGTAAATCAACTTAATAGCCTCCAATAGGTCAGGAACATCCACTTGTGAACCACCATCCCCATCAGTATTATCTGTGTCAGAATCTGTTGGGTCAGTGTAAGCGCCATCTTCATGAGACGAGGTGTCAGTGACAGCAGTGGATTGTGAGGAAGTAATGGCCCGCTTAGAGGAACCCTTGGTCGTAGGCGAGCGAGGGTCAGACTTCTTAGTAGTCAGTGACTGGTTCAATTTCTTCAATTGAGCTGACAAGATATCTGTCTACGGCGGATTAACCGCGGGGACCAGATACGGTTCAACCGGCATGGGAGGTCCCATAGGGGGCGTTAGTTTAGTAACTAGCGTATTCAGAAGTGTGGAGAAAGTAGCCCACGGCGGGTCATTATGGACCCCCATTGACACAGTCCCACTGGGTGGCAAGAAGCACCCAGAACCAGAGCCCTCAGCTGCTATATTTTCCTCATAGGTACCTGTGGCGTCAGCAACACTGCTAGTGTGTTCATCCCCAGAATTGTTACCCTTAGAAGCAGGCATGTTATAATGTGCAATATAAGGTAACACAGTACAATTGTCAGCAGCACAATACCTGACCCAAACCCCCGCGTATGTCAACAGGGATACAGGAGAGATATGGTGACTAAAATCACAGAGAAAAAATAAGAATTTACTCACCGGTAATTCTATTTCTCGTAGTCCGTAGTGGATGCTGGGGACTCCGTAAGGACCATGGGGAATAGACGGGCTCCGCAGGAGACTGGGCACACTAAAAGAAAGATTTGGTACTACCTGGTGTGCACTGGCTCCTCCCTCTATGCCCCTCCTCCAGACCTCAGTTAGGATACTGTGCCCGGAAGAGCTGACACAATAAGGAAGGATTTTGAATCCCGGGTAAGACTCATACCAGCCACACCAATCACACCGTATAACTCATGATATTTAACACAGTTAACAGTATGAAATACAACTGAGCCTCTCAACAGATGGCTCAACAATAACCCTTTAGTTAGGCAATAACTATATACAAGCATTGCAGACAATCCGCACTTGGGATGGGCGCCCAGCATCCACTACGGACTACGAGAAATAGAATTACCGGTGAGTAAATTCTTATTTTCTCTGACGTCCTAGTGGATGCTGGGGACTCCGTAAGGACCATGGGGATTATACCAAAGCTCCCAAACGGGCGGGAGAGTGCGGATGACTCTGCAGCACCGAATGAGAGAACTCAAGGTCCTCCTCAGCCAGGGTATCAAATTTGTAGAATTTTGCAAACGTGTTTGCCCCTGACCAAGTAGCAGCTCGGCAAAGTTGTAAAGCCGAGACCCCTCGGGCAGCCGCCCAAGATGAGCCCACCTTCCTCGTGGAATGGGCCTTCACTGATTTAGGATGCGGCAGTCCAGCCGCAGAATGCGCCAGCTGAATTGTGCTACAAATCCAGCGAGCAATAGTCTGCTTAGAAGCAGGAGCACCCATTTTGTTGGGTGCATACAGGATAAAAAGCGAGTCAGTTTTCCTGACTCCAGCCGTCCTGGAAACATAAATTTTCAAGGCCCTGACTACGTCCAGTAACTTGGAATCCACCAAGTCCTTAGTAGCCGCAGGCACCACGATAGGTTGGTTCAAGTGAAAAGCTGATACCACCTTAGGGAGAAACTGGGGACGAGTCCTCAATTCTGCCCTATCCATATGGAAAATCAGATAAGGGTTTTTACATGACAAAGCCGCCAATTCTGACACACGCCTGGCCGAAGCCAAGGCCAATAACATGACCACTATCCACGTGAGATATTTGAGATCCACGGTTTTAAGTGGTTCAAACCAATGTGATTTTAGGAAACTCAACACCACATTGAGATCCCAAGGTGCCACAGGAGGCACAAAAGGGGGCTGAATATGAAGCACTCCCTTTACAAAAGTCTGAACTTCAGGCAGTGAAGCCAGTTCTTTCTGGAAGAAAATCGACAGAGCCGAAATCTGGACCTTAATGGAACCCAATTTTAGGCCCATAGTCACTCCTGACTGTAGGAAGTGCAGAAAACGACCCAGCTGAAATTCCTCTGTAGGGGCCTTCCTGGCCTCACACCACGCAACATATTTTCGCCAAATGCGGTGATAATGGTTTGCGGTTACTTCTTTCCTGGCTTTTATCAGCGTAGGAATGACTTCCTCCGGAATGCCCTTTTCCTTTAGGATCCGGAATTCAACCACCATGCCGTCAAACGCAGCCGCGGTAAGTCTTGGAACAGACAGGGCCCCTGCTGTAGCAGATCCTGTCTGAGCGGTAGAGGCCATGGGTCCTCTGATAACATTTCTTGAAGTTCCGGGTACCAAGCTCTTCTTGGCCAATCCGGAACCACGAGTATCGTTCTTACTCCTCGCCTTCTTATTATTCTCAGTACCTTTGGTATGAGGGGCAGAGGAGGGAACACATAGACCGACTGGTACACCCACGGTGTCACTAGAGCGTCCACAGCTATCGCCTGAGGGTCCCTTGACCTGGCGCAATATCTCTTTAGCTTCTTGTTGAGGCGGGACGCCATCATGTCCACCTGTGGCCTTTCCCAGCGGTTTACCAACAGTAGGAAGACTTCTGGATGAAGTCCCCACTCTCCCGGGTGTAGGTCGTGTCTGCTGAGGAAGTCTGCTCCCAGTTGTCCACTCCCGGAATGAACACTGCTGACAGTGCTAGTACGTGATTTTCCGCCCATCGGAGAATCCTTGTGGCTTCTGCCATGGCCACCTTGCTTCTTGTTTCTTGTGCCGCCCTGTCGGTTTACATGGGCGACTGCCGTGATGTTGTCTGATTGGATCAGGACCGGCTGGTTTTGAAGCAGGGGCCTTGCCTGACTTAGGGCTTTGTAAATGGCCCTCAGTTCCAGAATGTTTATGTGTAGGGACGACTCCTGACTTGACCAAAGTCCCTGGAAGTTTCTTCCCTGTGTGACTGCGCCCCAGCCCCGAAGGCTGGCATCCGTGGTCACCAGGACCCAGTCCTGTATGCCGAATCTGCGGCCCACTAGAAGATGAGCACTCTGCAGCCTCCACAGTAGAGACACCCTGGTCCTTGGAGACAGGGTTATCAGTTGATGCATCTGAAGATGCGATCCCGACCACTTGTCCAAGAGGTCCCACTGGAAGGTCCTTGCATGGAACCTGCCGAATGGAATTGCTTCGTACGAAGCCACCATTTTTCCCAGGACTCGTGTGCAGTGATGCACCGATACCCGTTTTGGTTTTAGGAGGTCTCTGACTAGAGAAGACAGCTCCTCGGCTTTCTCCTGCGGGAGAAACACTTTTTTCTGTTCTGTGTCCAAAATCATCCCCAGGAACAGTAAGCGTGTGGAAGGAACCAGTTGTGACTTTGGAATGTTTAGAATCCAGCCATGCTGTTGTAGCACTTCCCAAGATAGTGCTACTCCGACCAGTAACTGCTCCCTGGACCTCGCCTTTATTAGGAGATCGTCCAAGTACGGGATAATTAAAACTCCCTTTTTTCGAAGGAGTATCATCATTACTGCCATTACCTTGGTAAACACCCTCGGTGCCGTGGACAGTCCAAACGGTAGTGTCTGGAATTGGTAATGGCAATCCTGTACCACAAATCTGAGGTACTCCTGGTGAGGCAGGTAAATTGGGACATGCAGGTAAGCATCCTTGATGTCCAGAGATACCATGTAATCCCCCTCGTCCAGGCTTGCAATAACCGCCCTGAGCGATTCCATCTTGAACTTGAATCTTTTTATGTATGTGTTCAAGGATTTCAAATTTAAAATGGGTCTCACCGAACCGTCCGGTTTCGGTACCACAAACAGTGTGGAATAGTAACCCCGTCCTTGTTGAAGTAGGGGTACTTTGACTATCACCTGCTGGGAATACAGCTTGTGAATTGCCTCTAGTACAGCCTCCCTGCCCGAGGGAGTTGTCGGTAAGGCCGATTTGAGGAAACGGCGGGGGGAGGCGCCTCGAATTCCAGCTTGTACCCCTGAGATACTACTTGAAGGATCCAGGGATCCACCCGTGAGCGAACCCACTGATCGCTGAAATTTTTGAGGCGGCCCCCCACCGTACCTGGCTCCGCCTGTGGAGCCCCACCGTCATGCGGCGGATTTGGAAGAAGCGGGGGAGGACTTTTGTTCCTGGGAACCTGCTGCGTGGTGCAGCTTTTTTCCCCTTCCTCTGCCTCTAGACAGAAAGGACCCGCCTTTTCCCCGCCTGTTTTTCTGGGGTCGAAAGGACTGTACCTGATAATACGGCGCTTTCTTAGGCTGTGAGGGGACATGGGGTAAAAATGCTGACTTCCCAGCTGTTGCTGTGGAAACAAGGTCTGAGAGACCATCCCCGAATAACTCCTCACCCTTATAAGGCAAAACTTCCATGTGCCTTTTAGAATCTGCATCCCCTGTCCACTGCCGAGTCCATAAGCCTCTCCTAGCAGAAATGGACAATGCACTTATTCTAGATGCCAGCCGGCAGATCTCCCTCTGTGCATCTCTCATGTACAAGACTGAGTCTTTTATATGCTCTACAGTTAGCAATATAGTGTCCCTGTCCAGGGTGTCAATATTTTCTGACAGGGAATCTGACCAAGCAGCAGCAGCACTGCACATCCATGCTGAAGCAATAGCTGGTCTCAGTATAACACCAGTGTGTGTATATATAGACTTTAGGATAGCCTCCTGCTTTCTATCAGCAGGTTCCTTTAGGGCGGCCGTATCCGGAGACGGTAGTGCCACCTTTTTAGACAAACGTGTGAGCGCTTTATCCACCCTAGGGGCAGTTTCCCAACGTGACCTATCCTCTGGCGAGAAAGGGAACACCATTAGTAATTTTTTTGAAATCACCAATTTCTTATCAGGGAAAGCCCACGCTTCTTCACACACTTCATTTAATTCTTCAGAGGGGGGAAAAACTATTGGTTGTTTTTTCTCCCCAAACATAATACCCTTTTTTGAGGTACCTGGGTTTATATCAGAAAGGTGTAAAACCTCTTTCATTGCCTCAATCATGCCACGAATGGCCCTAGTGGACATTAAATTTGACTCATCGTCGTCGACACTGGTATCAGTATCCGTGTCGACATCTGTGTCTGCCATCTGAGGTAGTGGGCGTTTTAGAGCCCCTGATGGCCTTTGAATTGCCTGGGCAGGCACGAGCTGAGAAGCCGGCTGTCCCGCATTTGGCATGTCGTCAAATTTTTTATGTAAGGAGTCGACACTTGCACGTAATTCCTTCCATAAGTCCATCCACTCAGGTGTCTGCCCCGCAGGGGGTGACATCACATTTATAGGCATCTGCTCCGCCTCCACATAAGTCTCCTCATCAAACATGTCGACACAGCCGTACCGACACACCGCACACACACACAGGGAATGCTCTTAAAGGAGACAGGACCCCACAAAGGCCCTTTGGGGAGACAGAGAGAGAGTATGCCAGCACACACCAGAGCGCTATATAATGCAGGGACTAACTGAATTATGTCCTCTATAGCTGCTATAATATTTACTGCGCCTCAAATCTGTGCCCCCCCTCTCTTTTTTACCCTTTTCTGTAGTGTAGACTGCAGGGGAGAGTCAGGGAGCTTCCTTCCAGCGGAACTGTGAGGGAATAATGGCGCCAGTGTGCTGAGGGTGATGGCTCCGCCCCTTTTTCGGCTGACTTTTCTCCCGCTTTTTTCTGTATTCTGGCAGGGGTAAATACCACATATATAGCCTCTGGGGCTATATATTGTGGTTATTTTGCCAGCCAAGGTGATATTATTGCTGCTCAGGGCGCCCCCCCCAGCGCCCTGCACCCTCAGTGACCGGAGTGTGAAGTGTGTATGAGGAGCAATGGCGCACAGCTGCAGTGCTGTGCGCTACCTTGGTGAAGACTGAAGTCTTCTGCCGCCGATTTTCCGGACCATCTTCTTGCTTCTGGCTCTGTAAGGGGGACGGCGGCGCGGCTCCGGGAACGAACACCAAGGACGGGTCCTGCGGTCGATCCCTCTGGAGCTAATGGTGTCCAGTAGCCTAAGAAGCCCAAGCTAGCTGCAAGCAGGTAGGTTCGCTTCTTCTCCCCTTAGTCCCTCGTTGCAGTGAGCCTGTTGCCAGCAGGTCTCACTGTAAAATAAAAAATAAGATTTTACTTACCGATAAATCTATTTCTCGGAGTCCGTAGTGGATGCTGGGGTTCCTGAAAGGACCATGGGGAATAGCGGCTCCGCAGGAGACAGGGCACAAAAAGTAAAGCTTTTCCAGATCAGGTGGTGTGCACTGGCTCCTCCCCCTATGACCCTCCTCCAGACTCCAGTTAGGTACTGTGCCCGGACGAGCGTACACAATAAGGGAGGATTTTGAATCCCGGGTAAGACTCATACCAGCCACACCAATCACACCGTACAACCTGTGATCTAAACCCAGTTAACAGTATGATAACAGCGGAGCCTCTGAAAGATGGCTTCCTTCAACAATAACCCGAATTAGTTAACAATAACTATGTACAATTTATGCAGATAATCCGCACTTGGGATGGGCGCCCAGCATCCACTACGGACTCCGAGAAATAGATTTATCGGTAAGTAAAATCTTATTTTCTCTATCGTCCTAGTGGATGCTGGGGTTCCTGAAAGGACCATGGGGATTATACCAAAGCTCCCAAACGGGCGGGAGTGCGCGGATGACTCTGCAACACCGAATGAGAGAACTCCAGGTCCTCCTTAGCCAGAGTATCAAATTTGTAAAATTTTACAAACGTGTTCTCCCCTGACCACGTAGCTGCTCGGCAAAGTTGTAATGCCGAGACCCCTCGGGCAGCCGCCCAAGATGAGCCCACCTTCCTTGTGGAGTGGGCCTTTACAGATTTAGGCTGTGGCAGGCCTGCCACAGAATGTGCAAGCTGGATTGTGCTACAGATCCAACGAGCAATCGTCTGCTTAGACGCAGGAGCACCCATCTTGTTGGGTGCATACAATATAAACAACGAGTCAGATTTTCTGACTCCAGCTGTCCTTGCAATATATATTTTTAATGCTCTGACAACGTCCAGTAACTTGGAGTCCTCCAAGTCACTTGTAGCCGCAGGCACTACAATAGGCTGGTTCAGATGAAACGCTGACACCACCTTAGGGAGAAAATGCGGACGAGTCCGCAGTTCTGCCCTGTCCGAATGGAAAATCAGATATGGGCTTTTGTAAGATAAAGCTGCCAATTCTGATACTCTCCTGGCAGAAGCCAGGGCTAGAAGCATGGTCACTTTCCAAGTGAGATATTTCAAATCCACCTTATTTAGTGGTTCAAACCAATGAGATTTTAGAAAGTCCAAAACCACATTGAGATCCCACGGTGCCACTGGAGGCACCACAGGAGGCTGTATATGCAGCACTCCCTTAACAAAGGTCTGGACTTCAGGGACTGAAGCCAATTCTTTTTGAAAGAAAATCGACAGGGCCGAAATTTGAACCTTAATAGATCCCAATTTGAGACCCATAGACAATCCTGATTGCAGGAAATGTAGGAATCGACCCAGTTGAAATTCCTCCGTCGGAGCACTCCGATCTTCGCACCACGCAACATATTTTCGCCAAATTCGGTGATAATGTTGCACGGTTACTTCCTTCCTTGCTTTAATCAAAGTAGGAATGACTTCTTCCGGCATGCCTTTTTCCTTTAGGATCCGGCGTTCAACCGCCATGCCGTCAAACGCAGCCGCGGTAAGTCTTGAAACAGACAGGGACCCTGCTGAAGCAAGTCCCTCCTTAGAGGTAGAGGCCACGGATCTTCCGTGATCATCTCTTGAAGTTCCGGGTACCAAGTCCTTCTTGGCCAATCCGGAACCACTAGTATCGTTCTTACGCCTCTTTGCCGTATAATTCTCAATACTTTTGGTATGAGAGGCAGAGGAGGAAACACATACACCGACTGGTACACCCAAGGCGTTACCAGCGCGTCCACAGCTATTGCCTGCGGATCTCTTGACCCGGCGCAATACCTGTCCAGTTTTTTGTTGAGGCGAGACGCCATCATGTCCACCATTGGTCTTTCCCAACGGGTTACCAGCATGTGGTTGACTTCTGGATGAAGTCCCCACTCTCCCGGGTGAAGATCGTGTCTGCTGAGGAAGTCTGCTTCCCAGTTGTCCACTCCCGGGATGAACACTGCTGACAGTGCTATCACATGATTCTCTGCCCAGCGAAGAATCCTTGCAGCTTCTGCCATTGCACTCCTGCTTCTTGTGCCGCCCTGTCTGTTCACATGGGCGACTGCCGTGATGTTGTCCGACTGGATCAACACCGGTTTTCCCTGAAGCAGAGGTTCTGCCTGGCTTAGAGCATTGTATATTGCTCTTAGTTCCAGAATGTTTATGTGAAGAGACGTTTCCAGACTCGTCCATACTCCCTGGAAGTTTCTTCCTTGTGTGACTGCTCCCCAGCCTCTCAGGCTGGCGTCCGTGGTCACCAGGATCCAATCCTGTATGCCGAATCTGCGGCCCTCCAATAGATGAGGACTCTGCAACCACCACAGAAGAGACACCCTTGTCCTTGGAGACAGGGTTATCCGTAGGTGCATCTGAAGATGCGACCCTGACCATTTGTCCAACAGATCCCTTTGGAAAATTCTTGCGTGGAATCTGCCGAATGGAATTGCTTCGTAAGAAGCCACCATTTTTCCCAGGACTCTTGTGCATTGATGTACAGACACCTTTCCTGGTTTTAGGAGGTTCCTGACAAGCTCGGATAACTCCTTGGCTTTTTCCTCCGGGAGAAAAACCTTTTTCTGAACCGTGTCCAGAATCATCCCTAGGAACAGCAGACGAGTTGTCGGCATTAACTGGGATTTTGGAATATTCAGAATCCACCCGTGCTGTTTTAGCACTTCTTGAGACAGTGCTAATCCCATCTCTAGCTGTTCTCTGGACCTTGCCCTTATTAGGAGATCGTCTAAGTATGGGATAATTAATATGCCTTTTCTTCGAAGAAGAATCATCATCTCGGCCATTACCTTTGTAAAGATCCGAGGTGCCGTGGACAATCCGAACGGCAGCGTCTGAAACTGATAGTGACAGTTTTGTACAACGAACCTGAGGTACCCCTGGTGTGAGGGGTAAATTGGAACGTGGAGATACGCATCCTTGATGTCCAAGGATACCATAAAGTCCCCCTCTTCCAGGTTCGCTATCACTGCTCTGAGTGACTCCATCTTGAACTTGAACTTCTTTATGTACAGGTTCAAGGACTTCAGATTTATAATAGGCCTTACCGAGCCATCCGGCTTCGGTACCACAAAAAGAGTGGAATAATACCCCTTACCTTGTTGTAGAAGAGGTACCTTGACTATCACCTGCTGAGAGTACAGCTTGTGAATGGCTTCCAAAACCGTCTCCCTTTCGGAGGGGGACGTTGGTAAAGCAGACTTCAGGAAACGGCAAGGTGGATCTGTCTCTAATTCCAACCTGTACCCTTGAGATATTATCTGCAGGATCCAGGGATCTACCTGCGAGTGAGCCCACTGCGCGCTGTAATTTTTGAGACGACCGCCCACCGTCCCCGAGTCCGCTTGAGAAGCCCCAGCGTCATGCTGAGGCTTTTGTAGAAGCCGGGGAGGGCTTCTGTTCCTGGGAAGGAGCTGCGTGTTGCTGTCTCTTCCCTCGACCTCTGCCTCGTGGCAGATATGAATAGCCCTTTGCTCTCTTATTTTTAAAGGAACGAAAGGGCTGCGGTTGAAAAGTCGGTGCCTTTTTCTGTTGGGGAGTGACTTGAGGTAGAAAGGTGGATTTCCCGGCTGTAGCCGTGGCCACCAAATCTGATAGACCGACTCCAAATAACTCCTCCCCTTTATACGGCAAAACTTCCATATGCCGTTTTGAATCCGCATCGCCTGTCCACTGTCGCGTCCATAAAGCTCTTCTGGCCGAAATGGACATAGCACTTACCCGTGATGCCAGTGTGCAGATATCCCTCTGTGCATCACGCATATAAAGAAATGCATCCTTTATTTGTTCTAACGACAGTAAAATATTGTCCCTGTCCAGGGTATCAATATTTTCAATCAGGGACTCTGACCAAACTACCCCAGCACTGCCCATCCAGGCAGTCGCTACAGCTGGTCGTAGTATAACACCTGCATGTGTGTATATACTTTTTTGGATATTTTCCATCCTCCTATCTGATGGATCTTTAAGTGCGGCCGTCTCAGGAGAGGGTAACGCCACTTGTTTAGATAAGCGTGTTAGCGCCTTGTCCACTCTAGGAGGTGTTTCCCAGCGCTCCCTAACCTCTGGCGGGAAAGGGTATAATGCCAATAATTTCTTTGAAATTATCAGCTTTTTATCAGGGGCAACCCACGCTTCATTACACACGTCATTTAATTCTTCTGATTCAGGAAAAACTATAGGTAGTTTTTTCACACCCCACATAATACCCTGTTTAGTGGTACCTGTAGTATCAGCTAAATGTAACGCCTCCTTCATTGCCAAAATCATATAACGTGTGGCCCTACTGGAAAATACGGTTGATTCGTCACCGTCATCACTGGAGTCAGTGCCTGCGTCTGGGTCTGTGTCGACCGACTGAGGCAAAGGGCGTTTCACAGCCCCTGACGGTGTTTGAGTCGCCTGGACAGGCACTAATTGATTGTCCGGCCGCCTCATGTCGTCAAACGACTGCTTTAGCGTGTTGACACTATCCCGTAGTTCCATAAATAAAGGCATCCATTCTGGTGTCGACTCCCTAGGGGGTGACATCCTCATATTTGGCAATTGCTCCGCCTCCACACCAATATCGTCCTCATACATGTCGACACACACGTACCGACACACAGCAGACACACAGGGAATGCTCCTAACGAAGACAGGACCCACTAGCCCTTTGGGGAGACAGAGGGAGAGTTTGCCAGCACACATCAAAAGCGCTATATATATATCAGGGATAGCCTTATAATAAGTGCTCCCTTATAGCTGCTTTGTTATATCAAAATATCGCCATAAATTTGCCCCCCCCCTCTCTGTTTTACCCTGTTTCTGTAGTGCAGTGCAGGGGAGAGACTTGGGAGCCGTCCTGACCAGCGGAGCTGTGAGAGGAAATGGCGCCGTGTGCTGAGGAGATAGGCCCCGCCCCTTTTCTGGCGGGCTCGTCTCCCGCTATTTAGAGAAATCAGGCAGGGGTTAAATATCTCCATATAGCCTCTAGGGGCTATATGTGAGGTATTTTTAGCCTTTATATAGGTTACATTTGCCTCCCAGGGCGCCCCCCCCCAGCGCCCTGCACCCTCAGTGACCGCGTGTGAAGTGTGCTGAGAGGAAAATGGCGCACAGCTGCAGTGCTGTGCGCTACCTTTAGAAGACTGCAGGAGTCTTCAGCCGCCGATTCTGGACCTCTTCTGACTTCAGCATCTGCAAGGGGGCCGGCGGCACGGCTCCGGTGACCATCCAGGCTGTACCTGTGATCGTCCCTCTGGAGCTTGATGTCCAGTAGCCAAGAAGCCAATCCATCCTGCACGCAGGTGAGTTGACTCCTTCTCCCCTCAGTCCCTCGCTGCAGTGATCCTGTTGCCAGCAGGAATCACTGTAAAATAAAAAAACCTAGCTAAACTTTTTCTAAGCAGCTCTTTAGGAGAGCCACCTAGATTGCACCCTTCTCGGCCGGGCACAAAAATCTAACTGGAGTCTGGAGGAGGGTCATAGGGGGAGGAGCCAGTGCACACCACCTGATCTGGAAAAGCTTTACTTTTTGTGCCCTGTCTCCTGCGGAGCCGCTATTCCCCATGGTCCTTTCAGGAACCCCAGCATCCACTAGGACGATAGAGAAAACCTAATATATATACTTTCTTTCTAGGAGCTCAGGAGAGCCCCTAGTGTGCATCCAGCTCGGCCGGGCACAGAAATCTAACTGAGGTCTGGAGGAGGGGCATAGAGGGAGGAGCCAGTGCACACCAGGTAGTACCAAATCTTTCTTTTAGTGTGCCCAGTCTCCTGCGGAGCCCGTCTATTCCCCATGGTCCTTACGGAGTCCCCAGCATCCACTAGGACGTCAGAGAAATACAATTAGATTATATCTTGTGAATAGCCTATATTATATTATTATAAACCTGACGCACCAAGCACCCTCAGGTTATAGAATATAGGGATAGCAAGTTGAGTGAGACACACGAAATGAAAATCACCCAGCAAGCTTATGCACACACATATAGTCACAGTTGTACAATGCAGAGGTTATTACAAACAATAATACTGCACTGGACTAGCTTATATATAGCTCTGTAAACAATAGATATGACACTGCACAGTAAAGACTGGATGTATATCACAGGGTACTTGTACCGGGATCCGGTCTGAAGATCGACAGTGTCTAGGTCGACAATGTTTAGGTCGACAGTCACTAGGTCGACATGGATGGAAGGTCGACAGGGTTTCTAGGTCGACATGTGCTAGGTCGACAGGTCTAAAGGTCGACATGAGTTTTTCACATTTTTTTTCTTTTTTTTAATTTTTTCATACTTAACGATCCACGTGGACTACGATTGGAATGGTAAAGTGTGCCGAGCGAAGCGGTAGCGGAGCGAAGGCACCATGCCCAAAGCATGGCGAGCGAAGCGAGCCATGCGAGGGGACGCGGTGGACTGATTTGGGATCCTGGTCACTCTACGAAGAAAACAAGACCCAAAAAAATTAAAATCCCCATGTCGACCTTTAGACCTGTCGACCTAGCACGTCGACCTTCCATCCATGTCGACCTAGTGACTGTCGACCTATAGTGGTCGACCTAAACATTGTCGACCTAGACACTGTCGATTTGATGAACCACACCCACTTGTACCAGATAGCCCTGACCAAATGTACTGTTTCTTAACTATCACTGTCTAAATGACATGTAGAATACTTAAATGTCTTGTAAAGGCACAGCGCTGACTATCAGGCGGCTTTACAAAGGAGGATTTGCCCAAGCAGTCCCATGAACAGTGTAGCTGAGAGAAATGGCGCCCAAACACTGACTGAGAGTGAGGGAGAGACAGATATGCAGCTCCAGGGCGGGAACATTTACTGTAAATGGTGCCCTGGGGCTGGGGGAGGGGCTACAGGTCCAAGCCTCATGCCCCTGCTGGACTTCCACGCACGGCCCGCTCCCACCGGCCGCGCTGCATCGCGATACAGCGCGGGTCCCGCGAACGGGACCCACTTACCACCTCCTGAAGCGCGGCCACGCGATCCCGGAAAGCACCAGCCGTGTGTGTCTAACTTTAAGAAAACCAGAGCCTCCTGCTGTAGGTACCCGGCAACCAGTGCACGGGAGTGTACAGCGCCGCTGGGGAGAGATGGAGCTGCAGCAGGGAATGTCTCCTGACATCCACACTCAGCTGCAGCCCTTGTAGTCTTCACTTTACTTAAAGAAAAAGCTCTTCTTAGGGCTGCCAGGAGCATTATGTGCCTGCTATCTGCAGCACCAACTACAAAACTGAGCTCCTGTGCAGGGAGGCGGGGTTATAGAGGAGGCGGCGCTATGCATCTTGGGAACAGTCAAAGCTTTTGAGCCTGTTGGTGCCTCGGATCAAGATCCTACTCTACACCCCATTGTCTATCCTTGTGGAGCCCAGTGTACCCCGCAGCAGAAACAGTGTTAGCCAACTCCAGTCCTTGAGAACTACTGTACCAAACATTAATGTTTCCAGGCCTCCTCACAGTAATTCGCTCCACCTGTGGATCTTTTAAAATGTGTTCCTCAAGAGCTACTGTACCAACCGTGCACCTGCTAGGTGGTCTGCAAAATGAGAACTGTTGTTAGCTCTCGAGGACTGGAGTTTGCTACACCTGTCTAATACTGTACATGAAAAGGATAACTTGCACACTATTTTTTAACGGTGCATTTTGCTTTTCATTGAGGCAATTCCACAGATCTTTAACTGCCGACCATATATTCTAAATAGATCATTGCTTCATTCCCAACTGTACAAGTATCCTCATACAGTACATTATTGCTACCGTCACGCCAAACAGCACTTCTCTGCGTACCAGATCCAATGCGACTCTGCTTGCACCCAGAGCCGGCCATAGGCACAGGCAAACTAGGAAATTGCCTAGGGCATTTGATATGCATAGGGGCATCAGCAGCTTCTGCTGATTAAAATGATATGCGGCATGCCTATATTCTGTGTGTAGCATTTCATATGCAGATACAGCCACAGTCTCACACAGAATATAGGCATGCTGCATATCATTTTAATCAGCAGAAGCTGCATCCTAGCCACATAGCAATGCAAATAAGATGCATTTTCATTTAAAAAAATGTGCCCGACGTTAGCATTGAGGCAAGATTTATGAGGACACATCTGTATTCAAGCAGAGGCAGAGGTCACAGTGTTAGAAAGGGTACTACTGTGTCGTCTAATGTGAATAAAGTGCAATAGGGTATGGTGTAATGTGAATAAGGAGCAATTCAGTGTGATGTAATGTGAATAAGGGGCTCTACTGTGAGGAGTAACATTTATAAGGTAAAGTGATACTACTGTGGGATGTAATATGAGTTATGGAAACTATCGCATGATCAAATGTGAATAAAGTTGAAGTACTGTGTGGCGTAATTGGAATTGGGGTTACTATTGTGTGGCCATGCCCCTTGCCAGCAAAAACACCCCCCTTTTTGGGCTGTGCGCCAAATGTGCTAACTGCTCTTATTTAAAATATATGGTGTACAAACCCCAAAACAAGGACTGCTATGGATGAGGGGTGATGGTGCTGGGAAAGAGGAGCAAGGTCAGAGGCAGAAACAGCGGTGGTGCTAGGGGGCACCAGCCAAAATCTTGCCTAGGGCATCATATTGGTTAGGGCCGGCTCTGCTTGCACCGAGCGTCTTTTTCTCTCAAATGTGCATCTTGGTCGCACAAATGAAACAATCTGATGCAAAACAACTTCATGAGACTTCATAATTCATTTGATATGCAACATTTGTTAATCTGTGTCTGAATCTGTATACGAAGTGCTACAATGCAGCAGCTGCAGCTTTTTTGTTTATTAATGCCAAGTTCTGCTGTATCATCTACGACTTTGTACATATTTAAAACTAATTCCTGTGTGTTTAAAGCCGCAGCCTGGCGTTCCTGGTACAGATTAGATTTATTCCTACTGTTGGCATTAAGTGTATTGCTCCAATGTTCACAGTAGTTATTTTCTATCATATCTGCATAATCAATGGCCTGTTTCTAACACTTTATGACAGTGAACTAGGTGTTCTTCTAAAGGAAAGAACAAATTCTAAATACAACAATCACATAATTTAAAAGTCTCTTTGGAGCTTCTATACGGATTCATGTCAGATAACTTTCCTTAATGTAATGTTACATTCACACTAAATGGTACCTGTCCTAAAATCAGTCACACACTGCAGTGCATCAGCTTCATAGTTAATTCTTTCCAGGCTGGATTCAAGAGAATAAAGGTTGCTGTCATGGTCACCTTCACCAGAGCGATCTACTACTGATTTTACACCTCCATTCACCATTGTAATAAAAACCTATAGAAAAGGGAAAGTAATAGAAATAATCTCCAATTTAAAAATAATAATCACAAATTATGTGCAATTAATTTGCAGCATGACTATACCTGTTCGGGTGTAATACGGGATGCTGGTGGTCTTAAGACCGTCTCTGGCCTCCCAATGCTCAGTCGGTTAAGTATGCTTACCCTCCCCCCTACCTGCAGCCTAACCTCCTACCCTGCAGCCTAACCCTCCCTCCACACAGCCTAACCCTTCCTCCACACAGCCTAAATCTAACCCTCCCTGCACCCGCAGCCTAACCCCCCTTCCCCCCGGGACACACACACACGACTACAGTCATTTGGTAAAGAGCTATAAAAACAGACATATTCCAGGCTGCTTAGCAACAGTGAAATGTAAAAACTAATAGATGATTCTAAACACTGTAAGTGGACATGCAAAGAATCTCAAACTCTAAAAATCAATTTAACACTAACCGTGCCGTACTATCTCTAATTTACTTTCAACTATGCAACCAACAAGAAATATATTAATTAAATCAAGGAACAAAACATTACAAATACAAAAAAAAAAAAATCTTCAGAGGACTGAATGTATAATTTACAACATATGGTGTAAACTAAGGTGAATTTCTACTTCCAAGATCATTTATGTGATTAGAGTAGTTTATAACGCACAGCCAATTTTTTTTGTTTGCAATATAAGGCAGTACCAGAGTTCTTCACAACTTCAAATGAAGGTACAGTATGGAGAATATGAGAAAGTAGGTACTTACAATGTTTGGCGTTTGTAAGTGTGTTACTCTTACTGGAAAAAGCTGTCCTGCACCAGGTAAGGACAGTAAAGTATAATTAGGTAATACAGAGGTTTCCAACTCAGTTTGAAGCAATTCCTAAAGAAATAATCACAACACAGGTTACAATAGTGAATTTATCTGGGAAAAGACGAGTGCAATATTGTTTTTCTGCACATGAAAGGTATGGCCACATTAATATGTAAAAGGGAAGGTTATTTGGAATTTTTGGTGAATGTATAAGGGTGTTATTAGTGCAGGAGCGGTCTGTCTAGGAGGCATAAACTGCTAGGAATCACTGTAAAATCCCCGCAGGCAATGTACTGGAATGCACTCTGGTTGTCTGGACACATGTTCAACATGAAGGTGATTTGTAAAGCTCTCTTTCGGACTTTCCACAAGATCACAGAACACAAATGCCTAAATATACAATATGGTTGAACACCATATTGTATATTTTGTTCTCAAAGACCTTTCACACCAATAACAAGCACATCATTTGGCAAATCAACTTACTACTTTGGCAGCAAGCATCTAAGCCAGGGGTGTTCAACATGAGGTCCTCCAGCTGCCCAGCCACAATTTTAGCATAACTTAACAGAAAACTGTGGCAGGGCATACAGGGATATAGAGATCCACAACAGCTAGAGGTCTGCATGGTGAATACCCCTGATATAAGTGATCTATTGGTTACTCTGAAACATAGCTAACTTACCAACCAATCAGCGCCTATCATTTTTCAAACACAGACTGTAACATGGTAGCTAGGAAATGACTGGCTGGTACTTTATCACTCCTAGGATTAGTAGATCTCCTCTTGTATATCCATTAACTTATTGGCACTGGCAATTTACTCCACTGTGTAATGCTCGTCACATGACTATTTGAACCTGGATAATTTAACTCTGTTACTAAGTACTGATGTAGGCTTGCTAATGTACTAAGGGGGTCATTCCGAGTTGATCGCTCGCTAGCTAGTTTTAGCAGCCGTGCAAACGCTAAGCCGTCGCCCTCTGGGAGTGTATTTTAGCTTAGCAGAAGTGTGAACTGTTGTATTGCAGAGCGGCTACAACATTTTTTTGTGTAGTTTCAGAGTAGCTCAAAACCTACTCAGCGCTTGCGATCACTTCAGACTATTCAGTTCCGGATTTTACGTCACAAACCCGCTCAGCATTTGCCCAGCCACGCCTGCGTTTTTCCGCACACTCCCTGAAAACGGTCAGTTGCCACCCACAAACGCCCACTTCATGTCAATCACTCTGCGGCAAGCAGTGCGACTGAAATGCATCGCTAGACCCTGTGCAAAACTACATAGTTCGTTGTGCCCATACGCCGCGCGTGCGCCGCATACGAATAACTGCTGTTTAGCCTGATTGCCGCGCTGCGAACAAATTCAACTCTAGCGATCAACTCGGAATGACAGTGCGGTGCACTGATTATCTACCCTTTATTCGCAGTGAGATACCAGAGGGAATACATATTAAGGTTGATTGGTCAACTTCAAACAGCTGAAAACGGAACTAAATCAATGCAGCGTTTCTAGGGCTAAAACAACATTTACTAACATTATCTCCATCTTAACACTGGTCAAACGAATATTGATAAGCATGTTGTGCTACATTAATAAAGATACTATATAGTAAACCCAACTATACTGTAATGTTATTACTATTGGAGAAAGAGCACTATATAAATACAATTATTATTATATGATTCAAGTTACAGAACGAGCCCAGGATACTTTGTCAACTACAATAGCTAATGACAATAATATATTACTCTGTTAGTGACAAGCCGACAAAAAAAAAATAAGAATTTACTTACCGATAATTCTATTTCTCGTAGTCCGTAGTGGATGCTGGGAACTCCGTAAGGACCATGGGGAATAGCGGCTCCGCAGGAGACTGGGCACAAAAGTAAAGCTTTAGGACTACCTGGTGTGCACTGGCTCCTCCCCCTATGACCCTCCTCCAAGCCTCAGTTAGGTACTGTGCCCGGACGAGCGTACACAATAAGGAAGGATTTTGAATCCCGGGTAAGACTCATACCAGCCACACCAATCACACCGTACAACTTGTGATCTAAACCCAGTTAACAGTATGATAACAGAGGAGCCTCTGGATAGATGGCTCACAACAATAATAATCCGATTTAGTTAACAATAACTATGTACAAGTATTGCAGACAATCCGCACTTGGGATGGGCGCCCAGCATCCACTACGGACTACGAGAAATAGAATTATCGGTAAGTAAATTCTTATTTTCTCTGACGTCCTAGTGGATGCTGGGAACTCCGTAAGGACCATGGGGATTATACCAAAGCTCCCAAACGGGCGGGAGAGTGCGGATGACTCTGCAGCACCGAATGAGAGAACTCCAGGTCCTCCTCAGCCAGGGTATCAAATTTGTAGAATTTTGCAAACGTGTTTGCCCCTGACCAAATAGCTGCTCGGCAAAGTTGTAAAGCCGAGACCCCTCGGGCAGCCGCCCAAGATGAGCCCACCTTCCTTGTGGAATGGGCTTTTACAGATTTTGGCTGTGGCAGGCCTGCCACAGAATGTGCAAGCTGAATTGTATTACAAATCCAACGAGCAATAGTCTGCTTAGAAGCAGGAGCACCCAGCTTGTTGGGTGCATACAGGATAAACAGCGAGTCAGATTTTCTGACTCCAGCCGTCCTGGAAACATATATTTTCAGGGCCCTGACTATGTCCAACAACTTGGAGTCCTCCAAGTCACTAGTAGCCGCAGGTACCACAATAGGTTGGTCCAGATGAAACGCTGAAACACCTTAGGGAGAAAATGAGGACGAGTCCTCAATTCCGCCCTGTCTGAATGGAAGATCAGATAAGGGCTTTTACAGGATAAAGCCGCCAATTCTGACACGCGCCTGGCCTAGGCCAGGGCCAACAGCACGACCACTTTCCATGTGAGATATTTTAACTCCACAGATTCAAGTGGTTCAAGCCATTGTGACTTTAGGAACCCCAAAACTACATTGAGATCCCAAGGTGCCACTGGAGGCACAAAAGGAGACTGTATATGCAGTACCCCTTTTACAAACGTCTGAACTTCAGGAACTGAAGCTAGTTCTTTCTGGAAGAAAATTGACAGGGCCGAAATTTGAACCTTAATGGACCCCAATTTTAGGCCCATAGACACTCCTGTTTGCAGGAAATGCAGGAATCGACCTAGTTGAAATTCCTCCATCGGGGCCTTACTGGCCTCGCACCACGCAACATATTTTCGCCTAATGCGGTGATAATGCTTTGCGGTTACATCCTTCCTGGCTTTGATCAGGGTAGGGATGACTTCATCCGGAATGCCTTTTTCCTTCAGGATCCGGCGTTCAACCGCCCTGCCGTCAAACGCAGCCGCGGTAAGTCTTGGAATAGATAGGGTCCTTGATGGAGCAGGTCCCTTCTTAGAGGTAGAGGCCACGGGTCCTCCGTGAGCATCTCTTGAAGTTCCGGGTACCAAGTCCTTCTTGGCCAATCCGGAGCCACGAGTATAGTTCTTACTCCCCTCCGTCTTATAATTCTCAATACTTTTGGTAAGAGAGGAAGAGGAGGGAACCCATACACTGACTGGTACACCCACGGTGTTACCAGAGCGTCCACAGCTATTGCCTGAGGGTCCCTTGACCTGGCGTAATACCTGTCCAATTTTTTGTTCAGGCGGGACGCCATCATGTCCACCTTTGGTTTTTCCCAACGGTTTACAATCATGTGGAAGACTTCTGCTGAGGAAGTCTGTTTCCCAGTTGTCCACTCCCGGAATGAACACTGCTGACAATGCTATCACATGATTTTCCGCCCAGCGAAAAATCCTTGCAGCTTCTCTACGTGGGCGACTGCCGTGATGTTGTCCGACTGGATCAGCACCGGCTGACCTTGAAGCAGAGGTCTTGCTTGGCTTAGGGCATTGTAAATGGCCCTTAGCTCCAAGATAATTATGTGAAGTGATGTCTCCAGGCTTGACCACAGGCCCTGGAAAATTATTTCCCTGTGTGACTGCTCCCCAGCCTCGCAGGCTGGCATCCGTGGTCACCAGGACCCAGTCCTGAATGCCGAATCTGCGCCCTCTAGGAGATGAGCACTCTGCAATCACCACAGGAGAGACACCGTTGTCTTTGGTGACAGAGTTATCCGCTGATGCATCTGAAGATGCGATCCGGACCACTTTTCCAGCAGGTCCCACTGAAAAGTTCTTGCGTGGAATCTGCCGAATGGAATTGCTTCGTAGGAAGCCACCATTTTTCCCAGGACCCTTGTGCACTGCTGCACTGACACTTGGCCTGGTTTTAGGAGGTTTCTGACTAGTTCGGATAACTCCCTGGCTTTCTCCTCCTGGAGAAACACCTTTTTCTGGACTGTGTCCAGGATCATCCTTAGGAATAGAAGACGTGATGTCGGGATCAGCTGCGATTTTGGAATATTAAGAATCCAACCGTGCTGCCGCAACACTACTGAGATAGTGCTACCCCGACTACCAACCGTTCCCTGGATCTTGCCCTTATCCGGAGATCGTCCAAGTAAGGGATAATTAAAACTCCCTTCCTTCGAAGGAGTATCATCATTTCGGCCATTACTTTGGTAAAGACCCGGGGTGCCGTGGACAAACCAAACGGCAGCGTCTGAAACTGATAGTGACAGTTCTGTACCACAAACCTGAGGTACCCTTGGTGAGAAGGGTAAATTGGGACATGGAGATAAGCATCCTTGATGTCCAGAGACACCATATAATCCCCTTCTTCCAGGTTTGCCATCACCGCTCTGAGTGACTCCATCTTGAATTTGAACCTTTGTATGTAAGTGTTCAAGAATTTCAGATTTAAATTAGGTCTCACCGAGCCGTCCGGCTTCGGTACCACAAACAGCGTGGAATAATACCCCTTTCCCTGTTGTAGAAGGGGTACCTTGATTATCACCTGCTGGGAATACAGCTTGTGAATGGCTTCCTATACCGCCTCCCTGTCGGAGGGAGACGTTGGTAAAGCAGACTTTAGGAAAACGGCAAAGGGGAGACGTCTCGAATTCCAATTTGTACCCCTGAGATACCACCTGAAGGATCCAGGGGTCCCCTGTGAGTGAACCCACTGCACGCTGAAATTTTTGAGACGGGCCCCCACAGTGCCTGAGTCCGCTTGTAAAGCCCCAGCGTCATGCTGATGACTTGGCAGAAACCGGGAGAGGGCTTTTGTTCCTGGGAACTGGCTGTTTGCTGCAGCCTTTTTCCTCTCCCTCTGCCACGGGGCAGAAATGAGGAGCCTTTTGCCCGCTTGCCCTTATGGGGCCCAAAGGACTGCGCCTGATAATACGGCGTCTTCTTATGTTGAGAGGCTACCTGGGGTAAAAATGTGGATTTTCCAGCCGTTGCCGTGGCCACCAGGTCTGTTAGACCTACCCCAAATAACTCCTCCCTTTTATAAGGCGATACTTCCATATGCCTTTTGGAATCAGCATCACCTGACCACTGTCTTGTCCATAACACTCTTCTGGCAGAAATGGACAGCGCACTTACTCTTGATGCCAGTCGGCAAATATCCCTCTGTGCATCACGCATATATAGAAATGCATCCTTTAAATGCTCTATAGTCAGTAATATACTGTCCCTATCTAGGGTATCAATATTGTCAGTCAGGGAATCCGACCAAGCCACCCCAGCACTGCACATCCAGGCTGAGGCGATTGCTGGTCGCAGTATCACACCCGTGTGAGTGTATATACATTTTAGGATATTTTACTGCTTTTTGTCAGCAGGTTCCTTAAGGGCGGCCGTATCCGGGGACGGTAGTGCCACCTGTTTAGACAAGCGTGTGAGCGCTTTATTCACCCTAGGGGGTGTTTCCCAACGTGCCCTATCCTCTGGCGGGAAGGGGTATGATGCTAATAACTTTTTTAGGAATTAACAGTTTTTATCGGGGGAAACCCACTCATCATCACACACTTCATTTAATTCCTCAGATGCAGGAAAAACTACAGGCAGTTTTTTCTCACCCAACATAATACCCTTTTTAGTGGTACTGGTATTATCATAAATGTGTAAAAACATTTTCCATAGCCTCAATCATGTAACGTGTGGCCCTACTGGAAGTCACATTCGTCTCTTAATCGTCGACACTGGAGTCAGTATCCGTGTCGGCGTCTGTATCTGCCATCTGCGGTAACGGGCGTTTTAGAGCCCCTGATGGCTTTTGAGACACCTGGACAGGCACAGGCTGAGTCGCCGGCTGTCTCATGTCATCATAATTCCTTCCATAAGCTCATCCACTCAGATGTCGACTCCCTAGGGGGTGACATCTCTGTTACAGGCAATTGCTCCGCCTCCACCTCATTTTTCTCCTCATACATGTCGACACAACGTACCGACACACAGCACACACACAGGGAATGCTCTGATAGAGGACAGGACCCCACTAGCCCTTTGGGGAGACAGAGGGAGAGTATGCCAGCACACACCAGAGCGCTATATATATATATATATATATATACAGGGATAACCTTATATAAGTGTTTTTCCCCTTATAGCTGCTGTATTGTTATACTGCGCCTAATTAGTGCCCCCCTCTCTTTTTTAACCCCTTTCTGTAGTGTAGTAACTGCAGGGGAGAGCCAGGGAGCTTCCCTCCAACGGAGCTGTGAGAGAAAATGGCGCCAGTGTGCTGAGGAGATAGGCTCCGCCCCCTTCTCGGCGGCCTTTTCTCCCGTTTTTCTGTGGAATCTGGCAGGGGTTAAAATTCATCCATATAGCCCTGGGGGCTATATGTGATGTATTTTCGCCAGTCAAGGTGTTTTTATTGCTGCTCAGGGCGCCCCCCCCTAGCGCCCTGCACCCTCAGTGTCCGAAGTGTGCTGAGGAGCAATGGCGCACAGCTGCAGTGCTGTGCGCTACCTTGGTGAAGACAGGATGTCTTCTGCCGCCGATTTTCCGGACCTCTTCTTGCTTCTGGCTCTGTAAGGGGGCCGGCGGCGCGGCTCTGGGACCGAGCTCCGAGGCTGGGCCTGTGTTCGGTCCCTCTGGAGCTAATGGTGTCCAGTAGCCTAAGAAGCCCAATCCACTCTGCACGCAGGTGAGTTCGCTTCTTCTCCCCTTAGTCCCTCGATGCAGTGAGCCTGTTGCCAGCAGGTCTCACTGAAAATAAAAAACCTAAAACTAAACTTTCACTAAGAAGCTCAGGAGAGCCCCTAGTGTGCACCCTTCTCGGCCGGGCACAAAAATCTAACTGAGGCTTGGAGGAGGGTCATAGGGGGAGGAGCCAGTGCACACCAGGTAGTCCTAAAGCTTTACTTTTGTGCCCAGTCTCCTGCGGAGCCGCTATTCCCCATGGTCCTTACGGAGTTCCCAGCATCCACTAGGACGTCAGAGAAATATATATATATTTTTTTTATTAAGGTTCGTCCTGTCTCCATCATGTCTTGTCAGATCTCTGACAGGAGAGGAGGGTGACGAGGACCAGGGCCACTGGGAACACAGCAAATATAGGGGTGGTACAAAACTGGAGGGGACGAGGGACACAGCAGAAGCAGAGAGGCAGGCAGGATGGGACAGCTACAGCAGAGAGGGGGGCACGGTGGGATAGAGTGATACCGCTTTCAGATTGCTAATGCAGAGTCGCACTCGGGAACTGGAAAAGGGTCCTTCCCGGATTTGACCTTGAGAACTGGCTTCTCGACCCGGTATATTAATATAACATAACCTGGGTCGGGTTGCCGACGGGGACTGCGGCGTCATCGGGTCGGTTACGGAGGCGGCGCTAGGAGATGAGATCATCTCTGCATCGCCTCTCCCTATGCTGTTCACACTGCATCTGACCCGGTAATAGCCTGGGAATAAACAACCCTTCTTTATTCCCGGGCTGAATTACCAGGTCAGGCGACCCAGGAATTTGGGACTGACCCTTTCACACTGCACCGTGACCCGCGTCAAAATACAAAATGTTTCTGTATTGTCTCAATGATTGTGTATTTTTGTAAAAATAGATGTAAATAAGTTAATTCTCTGCAGTGACACAAAATATTGAAGGGTTAACGACACAGAAACTTGAAAAGGGAGATATTTTTTTTATCTGTGAAGTCATGATTCACAGTATACCTCAACCTAAAGACAAACTGGGCTTCTTAAATGGAAACTTATCTATTGTAGCTGGTTAGTTTATTATTTGAATACTTTATACAACAGATTGTCTAGCAGGATGGACCAAAGACCCTCAGATTACTAAAAGCTAGTAATGTTCAACGATTCTAAAACCCTATTATTTTTTTATCTCAAAAGTCCAAGATGTTGCAAAACATATACTCCTAGACCACCCCTTTCACTCAGTCTACATTAAGGGGTACATTTACTAAGCAGTGATAAGAGCGGGGAAGTGAGCCAGTGGAGAAGTTGCCCATGGCTACCAATCAGCACTGAAGTAATATCTATAATTTGCATACTATAAAATTATACAGAGCTGCTGATTGGTTGATGGGGAAATTTCTCCACTGGCTCACTTCTCCACTCTTATCACTGCTTAGTAAATGTACCCCTGAATTAGCAAACACATAATTTTTTTGTGTTCTGATGTAATTATGAAATATCCCCTTGAATGATCTGTGTAATTGTATTATACTTCGTTCTGAAGGAAATTTCTCTATAACAGGTCTACGTCACTGTGTACAGCATTAAGATGGGATCCCTTTAAATAAATTAATATTTGGCTTTATCACAAACAGACTGTGAAAACGACTGACTTAACATTTTCCATTTGGTGCAGCTTTCTTTCAGTTACAATGACAATGATTAGCAAAGTCAAGATATAAAACACACAAATAGTTTACAAAACAGGTTTGTCCTCCCTTCAAACAAACAAAATAAAGACATAACTAACCTTGAAATCGAAACGCCAGATTTTCTCATGAGAAATTTTGGTGACAAACTGGGTTTCCTGAAACAAAAAATTAAAACTCATCTGCTTGGTGGCAATACAATGTCCTATTCTAATGTACTGACAAAGAACTATAGAAACAGCTTGCATCACTGGAGTGTGGAAACTGACCAACAAACACACTGTATATACTGCTTCCTGTGACTAAGCCATAAGAGGTTATCCAAAGTTGAAGGTGGAACCTGACAAGATGGATAACCATCACTTTTGGCTTGAAGTCTAGTTCTCAACAAAGACTCACATACAAGGCCAGCAGTTTGGCCGTGCTAAACTTGAAAATGTCATGATTGTGAGACGCACACCAAATAAAGTAAGCATTCCAGACACTATGGTAAATCCGAGCAGAAGCCGGCTTACGGGCCTTCAACATAGTTTGAATGACCGCCTCAGATAAACCCTTGGCCATCAGGACGGAAGCCTCAAGAGCCGTGCCGTCAAAGCCAGACGGGCCAAGTCCTGGTAAACACAAGGGCCCTGAACGAGGCGGTCTGGTCATTGTGGAAGTAGAAGGGGACGATCTAGTGAGAGGCCCTGTAGATCGGAAAACAAGCGCTGTCTGGGCCATGCTGGAGCGATCAGAAGTATGTTTCCTCCTTCTTGTTTGTTGAACTTCCGTATTACTCTGGGCAGGAGTGACTCCGAAAGTTCCATGGGAGCATCCGCGAACGCTGCTTGAGGATCCCTTGACCTTGCTCCGAAGACCGGAACCTTGTGATTGTGTCGAGACGCCATCATGTCCACATCTGGAAGGCCCCACTTGTCAACGAGAAGTTGAAACACCTCTGGATGGAGGCTCCATTCTCCGGCGTGTACGTCCTGACGACTGAGAAAGTCCGCTTCCCAGTTTAGGACCCCCGGAATGAACACTGCGGATATGGCCGGCAAATGGCGTTCTGCCCACTGAAGAATCCGTGATACTTCCTTCATTGCCATGCGGCTTCGAGTGCCGCCTTGATGATTGATGTACGCCACCGTGGTGGCGTTGTCCGATTGTACTTGAACAGGTCTGTTCTGTATTAGATGCTGTGCTATTGTCAACGCATTGAACACTGCCCGCAGTTCCAGAGTATTTATCAGGAGTAAAGACTGCTCCTTGGTCCACCGACCCTGAAGAGAGTGTTGTTCCAACACCGCGCCCCAACCTCTCAGACTGGCATCCGTCGTCAGAAGGACCCAGTTGGATATCCAGAACGCTCGGCCCCTGCTCAATCATTGGTCCTGAAGCCACCAGCTCAGTGACAGGTGGACCTCCGGAGACAATAAGATCACTTGAGATCTGATCCGGTGAGGCAGGCCGTCCCACTTGGTCAGAATTAACTTCTGCAGAGGGCGAGAATGGAATTGAGCATGTCTTATGCACATACACAAAAGCTGCAGCCCTTGAAGTCTTCAAAGATTTTCTTCTTTCTTCAATTTAGGCTAAAACATGGGATGCAAAGGCAGCCCCCCTGTTGATTGCCTGCTTACTGCATGGCACCAACTTACAAACTGAGCTCCTGTGCATGGAGGCGGGGTTATAGAGGAGGCGGCGCTGTGTATCTTGGGAACAGTCAAAGCTTTGAGCCTGTTGGTGCCTCGGACCAAGATACTACTCTACACCCCAATGTTAATCCTTGTGGAGCCCAGTGTACCCCGCAGCAGAAATAATATTAGGAAGATTCTATATGTATCACACAACATATTTCCAGTCAGGAATAATAGTGAGGAACTCTGCAGCTAACCACTTTAAGAATTTTTTCTGCCCTTTCCTTGAACTGAGCCAGACCTGTATGCAGTCATTCAGAATGTCAACATGGTAATTACTGTATGTCAACACTGATTGTCGATAGTCACATTGTCGACAGAGTGTTAAGAGTCAGGCTGAGGTTAGGGATCTAACACTCTCCCGCTGTGTGGCTAAGGCAAGATGTATGAGTACACATCTATACCCATTTGATACATAGTCCAAGAAATGTGGCCTTTGCTGCTGGATTAAGGAGCTATTTGAAAAGTTTACCAAACATCTAGGAAATGTTTAATAGTATCCGGGATCACTTAGGGGGTAATTCAGACCTGATTGCTAGGGTGCGTTTTTTGCAACCCTGCGATCAGGTAGTCACCGCCTACAGGGGGAGGGTATTGTGTGTGTGCAATCGCTTGTGCTGGACAGCCCAGGACTTACTCTGCTGCTGCAATGATCGGGCCCGGAGCGGACATCAGAAATCCTCCCACAAAACGCAGGGTCCCTCCTGCGTTTTTCCGGACACTCCCTAGAAACGGTCAGTTGTCACCCACGAACGCCCTCTTCCTGTCAATCTCCTTGCGATTGCTGGTGCGTGCGGAATTTTCGCACTATCCCGTCGCTGACCGGTGATCCCCGTTGCTGCGGTCTGTCGCGCCACAGCATTGCTGTCAATACGCATGCGCAGTGCAGACCTGATCGCAGCCTGTGAGAAAACGCACAGCAGCGATCAGGTCTGAATCGGCCCCTTAACTTTCTACACTACAGAATAGGGGCGAAATGCTAGCAAGGATCACGACAATATAATTATATTAAGACTACTGCACATTTTGCAAAACCCCTGTGTTAAGGATCAATTAAAAATAAGTAGATTTATGGTAAGAACATACCTTTGTTAAATCTCTTTCTGCGAGGTACACTGGGCTCCACAAGGATTACCATTGGGGTGTAGAGTAGGATCTTGATCCGAGGCACCAACAGGCTCAAAGCTTTTGACTGTTCCCAAGATGCTCAGCGCCGCCTCCTCTATAACCCAGCCTCCATGCACAGGGAGCTCAGTTTTGTTAACCAGCCCAATGCAGTAGCAGGTAAAAGAGACGACAACCGCTCGCAGCCAAGTACACCACACACTCACCACAGGAGAGGGCGTCAGCGGCTATGCCAATACCAACCCAAAGAAGCTAAGTGCGTCAGGGTGGGCGCCTTGTGGAGCCCAGTGTACCTCGCAGAAAGAGATTTAACAACGGTAAGTTCTTACCATAAATCTCGTTTTCTGGTGCAGGGTACACTGGGCTCCACAAGGATTAACATCGGGGATGTCCTAAAGCAGTTCCTTATGGGAGGGGACGCACTGTAGCAGGCACAAGAACCAGGCGTCCAAAGGAAGCATCCTGGGAAGCTGCGGTATCGAAGGCATAAAACCTTATAAACGTGTTCCTGGAAGACCACGTAGCCGCCTTGCACAATTGTTCAAGGGTCGTACCACGGTGGGCCGCCCAAGAAGGTCCAACCGACCGAGTAGAATGGGCCTTAATGCACGGCCAGCCTGTACATAAGCATGTGCAGTCACCATTCTAATCCATCTGGCCAGAGTCTGCTTGGAAGCAGCCCAGCCACGTTTGTGAAAAGAAAACCAAACAATACAAAAAGAGAATCAGACTTCCTAACGGAGGAAGTTCTCTTCACATAGATACGGAGAGCCCGTACCACATCCAAAGACCGCTCTTTGGTAGACAATTTAGGAGAATTAAAGGCCGGAACCACAACCTCCTGGTTAAGGTGGAAGGAAGACACCACCTTAGGTAAATAACCTGGCCGCATTCTAAGAACCGCCCGGTCACGGTGAAAAATCAAATAGGAGGACTGACAGGATAAGGCACCCAAGTCCGAGACCCTTCTAACTGAAGCAATCGCCAGCAAAAATAAGATTTTACTTACCGGTAAATCTATTTCTCGTAGTCCGTAGAGGATGCTGGGACTCCGTAAGGACCATGGGGAACAGACGGGCTCCGCAGGAGATAGGGCACTCCAAGAAAGCTTTGGATTCTGGGTGTGCACTGGCTCCTCCCTCCATGCCCCTCCTCCAGACCCCAGCCAGGGAAACTGTGCCCAGAGAAGATGGGCAGTACGAGGAAGGATTTTTGTAAATCTAAGGGCGAGATCCATACCAGCCACACCAATCACACCGTATAACTTGTGATAAACTACCCAGTTAACAGTATGAACAACAACATAGCCTCGGTTCAACCGATAAACTATAACATAACCCTTATGTAAGCAATAACTATATACAAGTCTTGCAGAAGAAGTCCGCACTTGGGACGGGCGCCCAGCATCCTCTACGGACTACGAGAAATAGATTTACCGGTAAGTAAAATCTTATTTTCTCTAACGTCCTTGAGGATGCTGGGACTCCGTAAGGACCATGGGGATTATACCAAAGCTCCCAAACGGGCGGGAGAGTGCGGATGACTCTGCAGCACCGAATTGAGCAAACAGGAGGTCCTCCTCAGCCAGGGTATCAAACTTACAGAACTTTGCAAAGGTATTTGACCCCGACCAAGTAGCAGCTCGGCACAGCTGTAGTGCCGAGACCCCTCGGGCAGCCGCCCAAGAAGAGCCCACCTTCCTAGTGGAATGGGCCTAAACCGATTTAGGTAACGGCAATCCTGCCGTAGAATGCCCCAGCTGAATCGTGTTACAGATCCAGCGAGCAATAGTCTGCTTTGAAGCAGGGCCGCCAACCTTGTTGGCTGTATACAGGACAAACAGTGCTTCTGTTTTGCAGATCCTAGCCGTTCTGGCCACGTAAATATTCAAAGCCCTGACCACATCAAGGGACTCGGAATCCTCCAAGTCACGCGTAGCCACAGGCACGACAATAGGTTGGTTCATATGAAAGGATGAGCCCACCTTTGGCAGGAATTGAGGACGGGTCCGCAATTTCGCTCTATCCATATGGACAATCAGATAGGGCTTTTAGTGATAAAAGCCTCCAATTCCGAAACTCGCCTAGCCGAAGCCAAGGCTAACAACATGACCACCTTCCAGGTGAAATATTTCAACACCACTGACTTAAGTGCTTCAAACCAATGAGACTTAAGGAACCGTAACACCACGTTAAGGTCCCAAGGCGCCACCGGCGGTACAAAAGGAGGCTAAAAATGCAGTACTCCCTACACAAACGTTTGTACTTCAGGAAGAGAAGCCAATTCTTTTTGGAAGAAAATGGATAAGGCCAAAATTTGAACCTTTATCGATCCTAATTTCAGGCCCAAGTTCACTCCAGTTTGAAGTGAAGCAGACGGCCCAAAAGGAATTCCTCCGTAGGAGCATTCCTGGCCTCACATCAGGAAACATATTTTCGCCATATTTGGTGATAATGTTTCAATGTCACTTCCTTCCTAGCCTTAATTAGGGTAGGAATGACCTCCTCCGGAATACCCATTACCGGTCATTGTGGAAGTAGAAGGGGACGATCCCACAAGAGACCCAGTGGATCGCAGAACCAGTGCCGTCTGGGCCACGCTGGAGCGACTAGAAGCAGGTTTCCTCCTTATTGCTTGAACTTCCGTATTACTCTGGGCAGGAGTGACACTGGAGGGAACACGTACGGTAGCTGAAAGTTCCATGGAATTGCCAGAGCGTCCACGAACGCAGCTTGATGATCCCTTGTCCTTGCTCCGAAGACCGGAACCTTGCGATTGTGTCGAGACGCCATCAGATCCACATCTGGAAGGCCCCACGTGTCCACGAGAAGTTGAAACACCTCCGGATGGAGGCACCACTCTCCTGCGTGTACTTCCTGACAACAGAGATAGTCCGCTTCCCAGTTCAGGACGCCCGGAATGAACACTGCGGATATGGCCGGCAGATGGCGTTCTGCCCACTGAAGAATCCTTGATACTTCCTTCATTGCCATGCGACTTCGAGAGCCGCCTTGATGATTGATGCACGCCACCGTGGTGGCGTTGTCCGATTGTACTTGAACAGGTCTGTTCTGTATGAGATGCTGGGCCATTGTCAACGCATTGAACACTACCCGCAGTTCCAGAATATTTTTCTGAAGAGAGTGTTGTACCAACACCGCGCCCCAACCTCTCAGACTGGCATCCGTTGTCAGAAGGACCCAGTCGGATATCCAGAAGGTTCGGCCCCTGCTCAATTGTTGGTCCTGCATCCACCAGCTCAGTGACAGGCGGACCTCCGGAGACAATGAGATCATGTGAGATCTTATCTGGTGAGGCAGGCCGTCCCACTTGGTCAGAATCAACTTTTGCAGAGGGAGAGAGTGGAACTGAGCATACTCCACCATGTCGAAAGCCGACACCATGACACCTAGCACTTGAATTGCCGAATGTATTGACACTTGCGGACGAGATAGGAAGCATTGAATCCTGTCCTGAAGCTTCAGGACTTTCTCCTGAGACAGGGACAACCGTTGGTTGCGAGTGTCCAATAACGCTCCCAGGTGTAACATGCTCCAAGCAGGAACCAGGGAGGATTTCTTCCAGTTTATCAGCCACCCGTGGTTTGTCATGCACTGGACCGTCAGATCGAGATGACACAGGAGAAGTTCTGGGGAATTTGCCAGGATCAACAAATCGTCCAAGTACGGTAGGATCCTGACCCCGTGACGGCGGAGTGTAGCCGTCATGACCGCCATTACTTTGGTGAAAACTCGTGGAGCCATTGTCAAATCAAAGGGTGACGCCAGAAATTAGTAATGAAGGTTGCCCACCGCAAACTGCAGGTACTGTTGATGAGATGCCGCAATAGGAATATGCAGGTACGCATCCTGAATGTCCAGAGAGACCATATAGTCCCCAGGCTCCATGGCCAGAACAATAGAGCGCAGAGTTTCCATACAAAACTTGGAGACCCGCACATGCTTGTTCAAGGACTGCAGATTGAGAATGGGCCGCGAGGACCCATTCGGTTTCGGGACTAGAAACAGCGGTGAATAGTACCCCTTGCCTCTCTGAGCCAGAGGCACCTGTACCACCACTCCTGTGATCAGGAAGGAATGTACCACCGAGTGCAACGTGTTTGCTTTTGCCGGATCCAGAGGCACATCTGTCAGGCAAAACCGCTGCGGGGGACGATTCTTGAAGGGTATGGTGTAACCGCAAACGACGACTTCCCTCGCCAAGGTATCCGAAGTGGTCTTCAACCATTCTTGGGCAAAACCCAGAAGTCGGCCCCCCACCTTGGGATCCCCCAGAGGGAGGCCCGCCCCGTCATGCTTGTCCGTTTTGGAAGCTGGCTGACGGGCGGCCCAGGCACGCTTCGGTCTGGGCTTGGCGGGTCTGGAAGCACGAGCTTGCTTTGGGTACGCCTGACCTTTTGCTTTTCCTGGAGGACAAAAGGGCCGAGGGAAAGTACTTTTAGCCTCCTGCATTGAAGGAGACGTACTAGGTAGGCAAGCTGTTTTATCAGTAGCCAGATCAGCCACAATCTTATTGAGGTCTTCTCCAAAGAGAATATCTCCCTTGAAAGGTAGCACCTCCAGGGTTTTCTTGGAATCTATATACACCGACCAGGATCTCAACCAAAGGATACGTCTGGCCAAGACGGACGTAGTAGCAGCCTTGGCCGCGAGCACCCGCATCGGAGGCCACCTCCTTAAGGTATAGAGAAGCCGTGGTAATATGTGAGAGACATTGTCGAGCATGCTCAGATGCATTAGAAGGCAGTTCCGCCTCAAGTTCCTGAGCCCACGCCTCAACAGCTTCAGCAGCCCAAGTCGCTGCAATTGTTAGCCTATGCACATCCCCCGGTTAGGGTATAAATCGCTTTTAAACAGCCCTTCACACGTCGATCCGTCGGTTCCTTCAGAGAGGTGACGGTAGTTACTGGCAGAGCAGAGGAAACAACCATACGCGCCACATGAGAATCTACAGGCGGAGGGGTTTCCCAATTTTTGCATACCTCCGCAGCGAGAGGATAGCGAGCCAACAGTCTCTTATTCTGTATAAATTTTGTCCCGTATTTTCCCAGGATTCCTGACGTATGTCAACCAGGTGTTCCGAATGGGGTGAAACTTGTTTAACCACCTTCTTACGGTTTCTTGGAGACAGTCTCAGGCTCATCAGCCACCTGAAGAATGAGTCTGAATGCCTCAATCAAATCTGGGACAACCACCAATGACTTCCCTTCCCCATCAGAAACATCTCTGTCAGTGTCTTTGGAATCAGTATATGCACCGTCCTCATCAGAGGACATGTCTGGAATAGCAGTGGATTGAGAGGAGGTAATGGCCCATTTAGAGGACGACTTAGTCTTAGGCGGGCGAGAGTGACACTTCGATTAAGTCATAGATCGGTTCAAATGCTGGAACTGAGTGGAAAGCTGATCCGCCCATTGCGGGTTTACAGCAGGGACCCTAAACTGCTGCAGTGGCACAGGTGGTCCCACAGGGGGCGTCAATTTAGTCACAAGCGTGTTTAACAATGTGGAAAATGAAGCCCAAGATGGGTCTTGTGATGCCCCAGGTGCTACTGACCCACTGATGCGACCATGCCAGGCAAGCGGTTAAAGTCTAACTTAATGAACGCCATCACTGTGGGATGGAGTTCTCCTTATTCATTTTGCATCTACCTCGCAAAACATCAGGCATAGCTATTATCTTAGAGTCATGGTCTCCGAGATATAACAACAACTTACTTTGCAGGTATCAAAATCGTCATTCAAATCAAGGTCTTTGTCCTAAAGGAAAAAAAAAAAGAAAAGAAAAAAAATTATATGCAAGGTAAGTGGGTAAGTGAATGGTAATGAAATTCACAATAAAATATTAAAACATGAGAATTATTAATGAAATATACACTTACATATATTTATAAGCAGTCATATTTTACTGAATATTTTTTTTTTTTTAAATTAATTTTAATTGAAGCAAAGCACTGTACAAACTCCAGACAGATATAGACAAAGTGTGTCATAATTTAGCAAAACCATCTTGCAAAAATAGGATATAAATTACCTACCGGTAAATCCTTTTCTCGTAGTCCATAGGGGATACTGGGATGGTCTTAGTACCACGGGGTATAGTTGGGGTCCACTGGAGCCTTGCACTCTACATTTTCTTCAGTGTGTGCTGGCTCCCCACCCCTAGGCCCCTCCTGCAGCCCAGTGTAAGAAATTGTGCCCGAGGAGACGGACATACTTTGAGAGGAGGAAAATAGATCATAAATGTGGTGCGAAAGCAACCAGCACAACAGAACAAGAAGGATAGCCACGCTAACCACAACTGGAAACTAAGGACAGTAACAGCTGAACCAAAGTACATACACACAAGATAACAAACTCTTGCAGGAAATAACGAAGCACAGAGGCGGGCGCCCAGTATCCCCATAGGACTATGAGAAAAAGATTTACCGGTAGGTAATTAAAATCCTATTTTCTCTTATGTCCTAGGGGATACTGGGATGGTCTTAGTACCACGGGGAAGTCCCAAAGCTCCCAGACCGGGTGCGAGAGTGCTGAGACCTCTGCAAAAACAAACTGACCAAACTGAAGGTTCTCCCTGTAAAACTTAAAAAATGTGCTCGATCCCGACCTGCAAAGCGGTGAGGCCACCGAAGAATAAGCCTGTTGGATGGGAAGTGTGATCCAACGAGCAATAGACTACTTTTAAGCAGGACAACCAATCTTGGTGACATCATACAGAACAAAAAGCGAGTCAGATTTTCTGTGACGAGCAGTCCTCTTGACATAAAATTTCAAAGCCCGAACCACATCCAAGGACTTTGGCATAACAGACGAATCAGTGACAACTGGAACCACTACCGGCTGGTTGATAAGAAATGCAGATACCACTTTAGGCGAGAATCTCTGACGAGTCCTGAGTTCTGCCCTATCCTCATGAAACACCAAGTAAGGACTCTTACAGGATAAGGCCCCTTATTCCGAAACACTCCCCGCTGAGGCCAAAGCCAACAACATGACAGTCTTCCAGGTAAGATACTCTATGTCTATCTTGTGTAAAGATTCAAACCAATCAGATTGGAGAAATGTTAGAACCAAACTGAGATCCGACGGCGATGTGGGAGGCACAAAAGGTGGTTGAATATGAAGAACACCCTTCAAGAACGTCTGAACTTCTGGGAGAGTAGCCAATTGTCTCTGAAAGAAAAAAGACAAGGCTGAAATCTGAACTTTAATGGAGCCTAAACATAGGCTATATCCACTCCTGCCTGCAGGAAGTGCAAGAAACGTCCCAGATATCCACAGTTGAATACTGTTGGCCTTCACACCAAGAGACATAAATCTTCCATATACGATGGTAATGATCACCCCATTCCTGGCTTGAATCACAGTCGAGATAACCTTAGCTGGAATACCTTTTCTGGCTAAAATCTCCCTTTCAACTTCCATGCTGTTAAACGTAGCTGTGGCAAGTCTGGATAGACGAACTGCCCTTGTTGAAGAAGATCCTCTCGAAGTGGCAGCTGTCACGGGTCTTCTTCTAATGACATTTCAGAAGATCTGTATTCCAAGTTCTTCGCGGCCAGTCTAGAGCCAGCAGAATTGCCAGATCTCTTTCCCTTTTTAATCTTTTGAGGATTTTGGGAATTAAAGGAATTGGAGGGAAGAAGTACACGAACCGGTACACCCAAGGTGTCATCAGAGCGTCCACCGCTATAGCCCGTGGATCCCTTGCCCTGTAACAATAGCATAGGAGCTTCTTGTTGAGTTGAGAAGCCATCATGTCGATTGCGGACGGCCCCACCGACGTGTGATCTGCTGAAGCTCCTCCAGATGTAAGTCGAAGTCTGCATCTCAGATGTCCACTCCTGGGATAAAGATGGCCGATAGGACCCTGGCATTCTACTCTGCCCAAAGTAGTATCTTGGCTACTTCTCTCAGAGCAGCTCTGCTCTTTGTCCCTCCTTGTTGGTTTATATACGCCACAGCCGTTGTGTTGTTCGACTGCACTTGTATGTCCTGGTTCCGAAGGAGAGAAGAGGCCTGAAGAAGGGCATTGTAAATCACCCTTAATTCCAGAATATTTATTGGATGGGCAGCCTCTTGGTGCGACCACCATCCTTGGAACGAGGCTCGCATCCGTGGTTAACAGAACCCAATCCTGAATCCCGAAGGCTCGACTGTAGCAGTTGGCTTTTAGGTACCCCATAGCTGTGCCATGATACCAGGCTGGTCCTCAGCTATGCCAACCTGTTCCTGGCTATGTGGGAGGAGGAAACCATCTGGCGGGGAGAGGATTGGGGGGCGAAGCTGGTATCATGGCATAGATACATTGATGACGTGCTTTTCTTTTGGAAAGGCACAGAGGAAGAACTACACTCCAATAAATACCAATTCTATCAATATCAAATTCACATTTCAAATGAGCAAAGAAAGCATCAATTTCTTAGATCTCACAATCTATGCAAAAAATGGTCAATTACAGAGTAAAAGATAGCAGAAACCCACAGACTCCAACAGCTACATCACTAAGGACAGTAAACATCTGGAAAGGAGGCTTGATGTGGTACCAAAAAGCCAACTGCTACGTGTTCGTAGAAACTGCACAGAAGAGGAAGTATGCATAGAACAGATGACCAACATGGGTACCAACTTCATAGCCAGGGAACAACCAGGTCATTGAAGAAACAAAAAAGGAAGTCCTGAATACCGACAGAGATCTTCTGCTCATAAAGAACAACACAAAAAAGTAAAACAAAACAAAACAGGAGTTCGCTTTTATAACCAAATATGATTTGCATCATATGAAAATGGAGGGCATTTTTCAGACGCCATTGGCATGTTCAAAAGAAACTAGTCAGGAGCACTTTGGAATCCGCAAATGAAGATAGGATACGTACGAAAGGGTTTCACCGATGCGGTACCTGCATTATGTGCAGAAATGTAAAAAGCAATGTAACAAAATATACAAATTTCTGTGCGAGAGGAAAGAACCATAAAATCAATTGATATTATTACATGCCACACCCCCAACATAATTTATTTGATCGAATGCTGATGCGGCCTCTCCTATGAACATCTGAGAAACATCAAAAAAGGAGTAGAAACCCACTCCCTCTTGGAACATTTCAAGAAACGTCATTCATGTTCCATAGGTCACAAAGAAATTCTTGAGGATTCAACCATTAAGAATACATGTAGGAACAGGGACTGTGAGTCAAGGTTGGCCCAAAAAGAGATGGAGTGGATATTTAAACTTAAGACTCTCATCCCCAATGGCCTCAACAAGGATTTTGCGCTGAAATGGTTCTTGTAATCCAGATTGCTCACCCAAAACTCCAACAGCCCCTCTTGTATTACATATTGATACTTTGTCTATTTTTCCTTTTTTATATGTATCATATACTTTTATTGGTCCAGTATTACTGTGTTTTTTTCTTTCTTTCATGACTAATGGGATCAAACATACCGTACTTATAAACTTTCAAAGTCCATAAGAAATAACCACTCAGACCACGTGGCGGATAGTATAAGGAAACACTTCATCATTCAAATATGGAGAGTTCTGTGCTAATCCTTTTTTACTTCCGTCAACCAGAGGATGCAGTTACCTGCTTAAAGCAGAGACGACTTCCGCCAACCACGAATGTAGTGACCTAACGCGGACCGGAAGTGCAGAGGTAGCGCACTTCCGCCAACCGCAGACACCTTCCCGCCAACCACAGTATCAACATAGTGGACTTCCGTCAACCAAGGACATCCGATTTCAACCACTAAGCACTCAGGCCAGCCAGTAGGATGGACAGCTGTGCCCACCGGAAGCCCCACGGCCGCGCATGTCTGGTAAACAGGGGCGTGGTCTTTTTGAACCATTTAAAAGGAGTTATATTTTACAGCAGTCATACACCCTTGATAAAGGACCCAAGGAGGTCCGAAACGCGTCAGAATCTGACTGCTGAGGACCAATAGTGACTACCCGGTATAAGCTTTGGAGCCCAGAGGTGTGTTTATTCCGGATTACACACTACTTAACCACCGACGGCTCCACATTTAGAACTCTGGTAAGATCACTTCTGGCTCCCATTGTACTCTATGTCTATTATACAATAAGAATACCGCCCATGGTATCTCAAAGAATTGCTTAATTTAAGAGAATCATTGTTATTTCATTTTACCAGTTTAATTTTTTAATCTATATTAAAACTATTGCTTTTTAAAAAAACACTCCAGCGCCCAGTGATAAGGAGATTTATGGTAAGAACATACCTTTGTTAAATCTTTCTGTGAGGTACATTGGGTTCCAAAGGGATAATATCGGGGTGTAGAGTAGGAACTTGATCCGAGGCACCGACAGGCTAAAAGCTTTGACTGTTCCCAATATGCTCAGCACCGCCTCCTCTATAACCCCGCCTCAGTGCACAGGAGCTCAGTTTTGTTAACCAGTCCAATGCAGTATCAGGTAAAAGACGACAACCGTTAGTAGCCACATACACCACATTCTCACGACAGGAGAAGGTATCA
Source organism: Pseudophryne corroboree (assembly GCF_028390025.1). Classification (NCBI taxonomy): domain Eukaryota; kingdom Metazoa; phylum Chordata; class Amphibia; order Anura; family Myobatrachidae; genus Pseudophryne; species Pseudophryne corroboree. The sequence goes on along the minus strand of NC_086445.1, from coordinate 113,950,678 downwards.
GCGGCTAATGCCATACCAACCCAAAGAAACCAACTGCGTCAGGATGGGCGCCTTGTGAAACCGTGTGTACCTCGCAGAAAGATTTAACAAAGGCAAGTTCTTACCATAAATCTTGTTTTCTGCAGCAGGGTACACTGGGGAACCACAGAGATAACATCGGGGATGTCCTAAAGCAGTTCCTCATGGGAGGGGACGCACTGTAGCGGGCACAAGAACCTGGCGTCCAAAGGAGGCGGAAGTATCAAAGGCATAGAACCTTATGAACGTGATCACTGAGGACCACGTAGCTGCCTTGCACAATTGTTCAAGGGTCGCACCACGGCGGGCCACCCAAGAAGGTCCAACAGCCCGAGTAGAATGGGCTTTGATAGCAGCAGAAGCTGGGAGACCGGCCTGCGCATAAGCTTGTGTAATCACCATTCTAATCCATCTGGCCAAGGCTTGTTTATTCGCAGGCCAGCCACGTTTGTGAAAACCAAACAGAACGAAGAGGGAATAAGACCTCCTAATGGAAGCAGTCCTCTCCACATATATACGGAGAGCCCGTACCACATCCAAAGACCGCTCTTTGGAAGACAGACCAGAAGAGATAAAGGTCGGAACCACAATCTCTTGGTTAAGGTGGAAAGATGACACCACCTTAGGCAGATAACCAGGGCGAGTTCTAAGAACCGTCCGGTCACGGTGAAAAATCAGAAAGGCACCCAAGTTTGAAACACGTCTAGCAGAGGCAATAGCCAGCAAGAACAAGACCTTAAGAGTAAGCCACTTAAGGTCCACAGACTCAAGAGTTTCAAACGGAGACTCTTGTAAGGCGTCCAAAACAACAGACAAATCCCAAAGAGCCACAAGCGGGAGATAGGGAGGTTGAATCCATAAAAAGCTCTGAGTGAATGTATGAACATCAGGTAGAGTCACAATTTTTCTCTGAAACCATATCGACAAGGCAGAAAATAGGATTTTAATACCTACCGGTAAATCCTTTTCTCTTAGTCCGTAGAGGATGCTGGGGTCATCATAGAACCATGGGGTATAGACGGGATCCGCAGGAGACATGGGCACTTTAAGACTTTGAAAGGGTGTGAACTGGCTCCTCCCTCTATGCCCCTCCTCCAGACTCCAGTTATAGGATCTGTGCCCAGGGAGACGGACATTTCGAGGAAAGGATTTATTGTTAAACTAACGTGAGATTCATAGCAGCTCACACCTCAAGCATGCCGCAGAACGTGGCATTCAACAGAACACAAGCCAACGGCATGAACAATTGCAGCAACATGCTGACAAAAACGTAACACAACATGTGTGTAACCACAACTAACAACTGCAGATAGAGTACGCACTGGGACGGGCGCCCAGCATCCTCTACGGACTAAGAGAAAAGGATTTACCGGTAGGTATTAAAATCCTATTTTCTCATACGTCCTAGAGGATGCTGGGGTCATCATAAAAACATAGAATTTGACGGCAGATAAGAACCACTTGGCCCAACTAGTCTGCCCCTTTTTTTTTATCCTTTAGGTAATCTCAACCCTTTTTGAACCTTAATTCTTTGTAAGGATATTCATATGCCTATCCCAAGCATGTTTAAATTGCTCTACAGTCTTAGCCTCTACCACCTCTGATGGGAGGCTATTCCACTTATCCACTACCCTTTCTGTGAAGTAATTTTTCCTTAAATTTCCCCTGAACCTGCCTCCCTCCAGTTTCAGTGTATGTCCTCGAGTTCTAATACTTCTCTTCCTTTGAAGAATGTTTCCCTCCTGAACTTTGTTAAAACCTTTGGTATATTTAAAAGTTTCTATCATGTCTCCCCTTTCCCTTCTCTCCTCCATACTATACGTGTTAAGATCTTTTAGCCTTTCCGGGTAAGTTTTGTGATGTAGGCCATGCACCATTTTAGTTGCCCTTCTTTGTACACTCTCTAATGTATTTATATCCTTCTGGAGATATGGTGTCCAGAACTGGACACAGTATTCCAGATGAGGCCGCACCAATGACCTATACAGTGGCATTATTACTTCTCTTTTCCTGCTACTGATTCCTCGCCCTATGCAACCAAGCATCTGACTTGCCTTTCTCATTGCTTTGTTGCATTGCTTTCCTGCCTTTAAGCCACTTGAAATAGTGACTCCTAAATCCCTTTCCTCCTCAGTAGTTTCCATTATAGTACCCTTGATACTATATTTAGCCTTTGGGTTTTTGAGACCCAAGTGCATGATTTTGCATTTTTTAGCAGTAAACTGTAGTTGCCATGTTCTTGACCATCTTTCAAGTCTAGCTAGGTCATCAATAATTTGTTTTACCCCTCCTGGTGTGTCTACCCTGTTGCATATCTTTGTATCATCTGCAAAAAGGCATACTTTCCCTTCAATACCATTTGCAATGTCACCAACAAAGATATTAAAGAGAACTGGTCCGAGTACAGATCCCTGGGGTACTCCACTGGTAACATTTCCCTCCATAGATTGCACTCCATTTACTACAACTGTCTGTTTCCTATCATGCAACCAGTTTCTTATCCATTTAACTATTTTATAATCCACCCCCCACACTTTCAAGTTTATTTAGCAGTCTGCGATGTGGGACAGTGTCAAATACCTTACTAAAGTCTAGATATGCTACATCTACAGCTCCCCCTTGATCTATTATTTTCATCACAGAGTCAAAAAATTCAATAAGATTTGTTTGGCATGATCTCCCACCAGTAAATCCATGCTGTTTTGGATCCTGTAAGTTGTTTGATTTAAGATATTCCACAACTCTTTCTTTTAGTAGTTTTTCCATTACTTTCCCTACTACTGATGTAAGGCTTACTGGTCTGTAGTTACTTGCTTCTTCCTTGCTTCCACTTTTGTACAGTGGATCTACATTTGCTCTTTTCCAGTCCTCTGGAATGGCACCTGTATTTAGTGACTGGTTAAATAATTCGGTTAATGGTGCCACCAGCACATCTTTTAGCTCTTTTAGTATCCTTGGGTGTATTCCATCTGGCCCCATTGATTTATCCACTTTTAGTTTTGAAAGTTCAGTTAGGACCTTCTCCTCTGTAAATGTACTTTCATCTACCTTATTTTTATGAATGTCCTTGCAACTTAACTCTGGCCCCTTCCCTTCTCCTTCTGTAGTAAATACTAAGCAAAAATAATGATTTAGGTGATCTGCTATTGCCTTTTCTCCCTCCACCAAATTCTCACTCTCTGTCTTAAGTCTTATTATTCCTCCATTTGATTTTCTCCTTTCATTTATATACTTAAAAAAAAGTTTTGCCCCCTTTATCTACTGACTGGGCCATTTTCTCCTCGGCTTCTGCCTTTGCACGTCTGATCACTTTCTTAGCATCCTTCCGTCTGTCAAGATACACCTCCTTTGTCATGAGTCTGTTTGTATTTCCTAAAAGCCATCTTTTTTGCTTTCACACTAGTTGATACTTCTTTTGTGAACCACACTGGCTTCCTTTTCCTGGTGCTTTTCCTAACCCTTTTGATACAAAGGTCTGTTGCCCTTAGTATTGCACTTTTCAGTTTTTCCCACCTCTCCTGCACCCCTTCCAAGTTCCTCCAGTCCATCTCCCCATTTTTGCAAAGTCAGCATTTCTAAAATCCAACACCTTTGTTTTTGTGTGACAGGAGTTGGATCCTGTCTTTATACTAAACCATACTGCTTGATGATCACTGGATCTCAGGTGCTCACCCACATATATGTCTGATATCCTGTCACCATTTGTAAGAATGAAATCTAATATTGAGTCTTTGCGAGTGGGCTCCCTCACCAATTGCTTGAGAGATGCTCCCTGTAAGGAATTTAGAAATTTGCCACTTGTAGCTGAACTTGCAAAGGACCCCTCCCAATTTACATCAGGTAAATTAAAGTCTCCCATGATTATGACTTCTCCCTTTAAAGCTATTTTAGAGATGTCCAACAATAGGTTCCTGTCCAAATCCTTCCCCTGGCCTGGTGGTCTATAGATCACCCCAATGCGAATAATGTCCTTCTCCCCGGTTTCTGTGGTGACCCAAAGGGCCTCAGTTTTGTCCTCAACATTTTGTATTAAAGTAGCATTTATGCTTTTTTTCACATACATTGCTACCCCTCCTCCAATTCTTCCCATTATATCCTTCCTAAATAAATTGTATCCTGGTATAGCTATGTCCCAGTCATGATTCTCATTGCACCATGACTCAGTAATTGTGACAATATCCAGGTTATCCCTTGTCATTATCGTAATTAGCTCTGGAATTTTGTCTCCTAAGCTCCTAGCATTTGCACACATAGCTTTAAGAATTTTGTCTGTACATCTGTTATTAGTAGCCATGTCCAGACAGTACAAAATAAATGTCAAGTTTAAAGTTGAAATAACCTGTTTGGTGATGTTGTTCAGTGTTTGTTTGTTTTTTCTTTTCACTAATCAGGAATCACACTCTGTCCTTTACACCACGACTACACCTCACTAAATGTAAAGATATAGTACACCTGTCCACAATGGCCAAATGGTCAAAGGAGGTAAACACCAGACAGCATGCAGTAATAAACTGTTTCACTGAACAACTTCCCCACACATGCAATGCCAATTACAAGCAAATCATTACATCAAAAACATACATGAGTTTGCATAAGAGAGAACTGTAGTGAGCAGATTGGGGCTGTCTTTTCTTGGTTTTAAAGACAGATAATATGCATAATATGAATTACATACTTTTGAGGCATTAAGGCAGTCCATATGTCATAGTTTTGGTGTGTAGTTGTTTCCCGTTTCCCTTCTGTTTAACGCAGGTATAACGCTAATATTATAATAACACTTTTATGTCAGCACTTCTATGGAAGCACTACCAGCCGACGGCTACCAGCCGTATACTAAACTTTAAATAGGTAAAATTGCCATGTGAATGCAATGATTGCTAACTCCACCCAATACAATCCCCCTTTAATGCTAAGGCCATAAATTAGCTAAGACAAAACAGGCATTACATTCCAATAAGGCAGCCAGCTAAATCTTTACAAATAACAATAAAACAAAACCTTTTTCAATGTACCTATATAATACAACACTGCTATGCCACACAATCCTATTTCATTTGCATTCGATGGTAGTAATGATAGTTAAATGTACCTATATATTCTATATATATAGTATATATACATATATATATATATATATGTATAGAATATTCTTCTCTTCTATATATATATATATGTTCTATAATACAACACTGCTATGCCACACAATCCTATTTCATTTGCATAGAACCATGGGGCTATACCAAAGCTCTAGAACGGGCGGGAGAGTGCGGATGACTCTGCAGCACCGATTGACCAAACTTAAGGTCTTCATCGGCCAAGGTGTCAAACTTGTAGAACTTTGCAAATGTGTTTGACCCCGACCAAGTAGCTGCTCGGCAAAGTTGCAATGCCGAGACCCCCCGGGCAGCCGCCCAGGATGAGCCTACCTTTCTAGTAGAATGGACCTTCACCGATTCCGGTAAAGGCAATCCAGCCGTAGAATGAGCATGCTGAATCGTGTTACAGATCCAGCGTGCAATGGTCTGCTTGGAAGCAGGACACCCAACCTTGTTGGGAGCATACAGGACAAACAGAGCCTCTGTTTTCCTAATCTGAGTCATTCTGGCGACATAAATCTTCAAAGCTCTGACCACATCCAGCGATTTTGACTCAGCGAAGGCGTCAGTAGCCACAGGCACCACAATAGGTTGGTTCATGTGGAAAGAGGAAACCACCTTCGGTAGAAATTGTTGATGTGTCCTCAATTCAGCTCTATCTTCATGGAAGATCAAATAAGGGCTCTTGTGAGACAAGGCCGCTAACTCAGAAACCCGCCTTACAGATGTCAAGGCCAACAGGATGACCACTTTCCAAGTGAGGAATTTCAACTCCACTGTCCGTAAAGGTTCAAACCAATGTGATTGAAGGAACTGCAACACCACACTAAGATCCCATGGTGCCACTGGAGGCACAAACGGAGGTTGGATGTGCAACACGCCTTTCACGAAGGTCTGAACTTCTGGAAGGGAGGCCATTTGTTTCTGAAAGAAAACCGATAAGGCCGAAATCTGTACCTTGAGCCCAATTTTAGGCCCGCATCCACACCTGCTTGTAGAAAATGGAGAAAACGTCCTAGCCGAAACTCTTCCATAGGAGCCCCCTTGGATTCCCACCAAGAAACATATTTTCTACAAATACGGTGGTAATGTTTAGATATTACCCCTTTTCTGGCCTGAATAAGTGTGGGAATGACTTCACTGGGAATACCCTTACGGGCTAAGATTTTGTGTTCAACCGCAATGCCGTCAAACGTAGCCGCGGTAAGTCCTGATACACGCATGGCCCCTATTGTAATAGGTCCTCGCGCAGAGGAAGAGTCCAGGGATCTCCTATGAGTAATTCCTGAAGATCTGGATACCAAGCACTCCTTGGCCAGTCTGGGACAATGAGGATCGGCCGGATCTTTGTTCTTATGATCTTTAGAACCTTTGGAATGAGAGGAAGTGGAGGAAATACACCGACTGAAACACCCACGGTGTCACCAGTGCATCCACTGCAATTGCTTGAGGGTCCCTTGACCTGGAACAATATCTCTGAAGCTTCTTGTTGAGATGAGATGCCATCATGTCTACTTGAGGAACTCCCCAACGACTTGTCACCTCTGCGAAGACTTCTTGGTAGAAGCCCCACTCTTCTGGATGGAGATCGTGTCTGCTGAGGAAGTTGTGTACTCCTGGAATGAAGATCGCTGACAGAGCGCTTGTATGCTTTTCCGCCCAGCGGAAAATCCTTGTGGCTTCTGCCATTGCCGCTCTGCTTTTCGTTCCGCCCTGACGGTTTATGTACGCTATTGCTGTTACATTGTCCGACTGGATCAGTACAGGCAGATCTCGAAGAAGATTTTCTGCTTGCAGAAGGCCGTTGTAAATGGCCCTTAACTCCAGAACATTTATGTGGAGACAAGTTTCCTGACTTGACCATCTTCCTTGGAAGTTTTCTCCCATTGCGACTGCCCCCCAGCATCGGAGGCTTGCATCCATGGTCACCAGGATCCAGTCCTGTATCCCGAACCTGCTCCCCTCTAGGAGGTGATAGCTGTGCAGCCACCACAGGTGTGATATCCTGGTCTTGGAAGACAGGATTATCCTCTGGTGCATGTGTAGGTGGGACCCAGACCACTTGTCCAACAGGTCCCACTGGTACACTCTGGCATGGAATCTGCCAAACTGAATGGCCTTGTAGGCCGAAACCATCTTCCCCAGCAACTGAATGCATTGATGGATTGACACTCTTGCTGGTTTCAAAATTTGTTTGAGCAGACTCTGAAGTTCTAGAGCCTTGTCCACTGGAAGAAAGACTCTCTGTAGTTCTGTGTCCAATATCATTCCCAAAAACGACAACCGCGTCGACGGAATCAACTGTGATTTTGGCAAGTTTAGGAGCCAACCATGTTGCTGAAGAACTGTTAGGGAGAGTGCAACGTTTTGCACCAACTGGTCCCTGGATCTCGCCTTTATCAGGAGATCGTCCAAGTATGGGATAATCGTGACTCCTTGCTTGCGAAGGAGAACCATCATCTCCACCATCACTTTGGTGAAAATCCTCGGAGCCGTGGACAGACCAAACAGCAATGTTTGAAATTGGTAATGACAATCCTGAATTGCAAACCTCAGGTAAGCCTGATGCGGAGGATAAATGGGAACATGTAAGAAGGCATCCTTTATGTCCACCGACACCATAAAATTCCCTTTCTCCAGACTGGAGATCACTGCTCGGAGAGACTCCATCTTGAATTTGAATTTCTTTAGGTAGAAATTTAGGGATTTCAGGTTTAGGATTGGTCTGACGAGCCGTTTGGCTTCGGGACCACAAACAGGCTCGAATAACAGCCTTCTCCCTGTTGTGACTGGGGAACCCTGACGATAACTTGATTTTGACACAACTTTTGTATTGCGTCGCAAACTACCTCCCTGTCCGGAAGTGAAACTGGTAAGGCCGATTTGAAAAAACGGCGAGGGGGAACGTCTTGAAACTCCAGCTTGTACCCTTGGGATACTATTTGTAAAACCCATGGGTCTAGGTCCGAACGAACCCAAAACTGACTGAAGAGTTTGAGACGTGCCCCCACCGGTGCGGACTCCCGTATAGGAGCCCCAACATCATGCGGTGGAATTGGCAGAAGCCTGGGAGGACTTCTGCTCCTGGGAGCCCGACAAGGCTGGTGATCGTTTACCTCTTCCCCTTCCTCTAGTAGCAAGGAAGGAAGAACCTCGGCCCTTTCTGTATTTATTGGGCCGAAAGGACTGCATCTGATAGTGATGCGTTTTCTTTTGTTGTGGAGGAACATAAGGCAAAAAGGATGACTTACCCGCGGTAGCTGTAGATACCAAATCATCAAGGCCGTCACCAAATAAGGCCTTACCTTTATATGGTAGAGACTCCATACTTTTCTTGGAATCAGCATTCCATTGGTGAATCCACAACGCTCGTCTAGCTGAGACTGCCATGGCATTGGCCTTTGATCCCAAAAGACCAATATCTCTCGCAGCTTCCTTCAGGTATGCTGCAGCGTCCTTGATATAACCCAGCGTTAAGAGGATGCTATCCCTATCTAGGGTATCTATTTCAGAAGACAAGTTGTCTGCCCACTTTTCGATAGCACTACTTACCCACGCAGATGCAATGACAGGTCTGAGTAGTGTACCTGTGGTCGCATAAATGGACTTTAACGTAGTTTCTCGTTTACGATCCGCAGGATCCTTAAGGGCCGCCGTGTCAGGTGACGGGAGAGCCACCTTTTTAGACAAACGTGACAGGGCATTGTCCACAGTGGGGGGTGACTCCCACTTTTCACTATCTGCCGAGGGAAACGGATAAGCTACCATAATTCTTTTGGGAATCTGAAACTTTTTGTCAGGACCTTCCCAGACGTTTTCAAATAGCGTGTTCAGTTCATGAGAGGGAGGAAACGTCACCTCAGGTTTCCTTTCCTTATACATACAGACCCTTTTATCAGGGACAGCCGGGTCCTCAGTGATATGTAGTACCTCTTTAACCACCACAATCATGTACTGAATGCTTTTTGCCAATTTTGGATCTAATCTGGAATCGCTATAGTCGACACTGGAATCAGAGTCCGTGTCGGTATCAGTGTCTGCCAACTGGGCCAACGTAAGTTTTTGTGACCCTGAGGGAACCTGACTTTGCAATAACATATCTTCTACAGATTTCTTCCATGCCTGGGACTGAGACTCAGACTTATCTAGCCTCTTACTAATAAGAGCCACATTAGCATTCAACACATTTACCCAATCCGGTGTTGGCGGTGCCGACAGGGTCACCCCCGCAGCCGATTGTGTCCCTAATACAGCCTCCTCCTGGGAAGAGCCTTCAGCCTCAGACATGTCGACACACGTGCACCAAACACCCACAGACACACCGGGCATATAGGGGACAGACCCACAATATAGTCTGTCAGAGAGACACAGAGGGGATTTGCCAGCTCACAACCCAGCACTAAATCAGCGGGCCTGAAATCACCAAGAAATTGCCTCAGACCTAAAGCGCTTTTACTATCACATATATATTGCACCTATATTCCTGCCTCCCCCACCCCCCCGTTTTGTACCCCTGGTACTTGTTAGTGTGAGGAGGACCAGCAACTCTGCAGCCTGCGGAGAGGAAATGGCGCCGTGAGCTGTGAGGAAGAAGCTCCGCCCCCTTAATGGCACGCTTCTGTCACGCTTTTTTGATATTTATACTGGCGGGGGTTAGGACAGTGCCGTGGCACTAATGTCCGCTCTTGCCAGTGGAATAATGAGGATGATTTTAGCTGCCCAGGGCGCCACCCCCCCGCGCCCTGCAGTGCTGTGTGTGGGAGCTCGGCGCGCAGCATCTGCCCGCTGCGCGGTACCTCAGAAAATGCCGTCAGTGAAGCTGAAGTCTTCTTTTCTTCGGTTACTCACCTGTCTTCTGGCTCTGAAAGGGGGTGACGGCTGGCTGCGGGAGTGAGCATCTAGGCGTACCCAGCGATCAGCACCCTCAGGAGCTAATGGTGCCCTGTAGCCAGAAGCAGAGCCCTTGAACTCACTGGAAGTGGGTCATACTTCTCTCCCCTAAGTCCCACGAAGCAGGGAGACTGTTGCCAGCAGCCTCCCTGAACATAAAAAAACCTAACAAAAAAGTATTTTTCAGAGAAACTCAGTGGAGCTCCCTGTAGTGCGTCCAGTCTCACTGGGCACAATTCTAAAACTGGAGTCTGGAGGAGGGGCATAGAGGGAGGAGCCAGTTCACACCCTTTCAAAGTCTTAAAGTGCCCATGTCTCCTGCGGATCCCGTCTAAACCCAATGGTTCTATGATGACCCCAGCATCCTCTAGGACGTATGAGAAATATGAACCTTGAGGGAGGCCAGACGAAGGCCTAAGTCCAGGCCCTGTTGCAGGAAAGCTAAAAGCTTGGCAGTAGTGAACATATATGCGTCATGATTGTTAGTCGCACACCAGACAAATAATTCCAGACCCTATGATAAATCCTAGACGAAGCCGGTTTACAGGCCTTCGACACAGTGCGAATGACCGCCTCAGAAAATCCTTTGGCCCTCAGTACGGAAGCTTCAAGAGCCACACCGTCAAAGCCAGCCGGGCCAAATCATGGTAGACACAAGGGCCCTGAACGAGGTCGTCTGGGCATTGTGGAAGTAGAAGAGGACACTATCGAGAGACCCTGCAGGTCTGAGAACCAATGCCGTCTGGGACATGCTGGAGCGATTATAAGTAGCATTCCTCCTTCTTGCTTGAACTTCCTTATCACCCTGGGCAGAAGTGACACCGGCGGGAACATGTATGGCAGCCGAAAGTTCCATGGAATTGCCAGTGCGTCCACGAATGCTGTTTGAGGATCCCTTGTCCTTGTTCCGAAGACTGGAACCTTGTGAGTGTGTCGAGACGCCATCAGGTCTACATCTGGAAGGCCCCACTTGTCCACTAGGAGTTGAAAGACTTTCGGATGAAGACTCCACTCTCTGGCGTGTAGGTCCTGACGACTGAGGAAGTCCGCTTCCCAGTTGAGGACTCCCGGAATGAACACTGCCAATATGGCTGGCAGATGGCGTTTCGCCCAACGAAGGATTTTTGATACTTCCTTCAGTGCCATGCAGCTTCGAGTGCCGCCTTGATGATTTATGTATGCCACCGTGGTGGCGTTGTCTGACTGTACTTGAACAGGCCTGTTCTGTACTAGAGGCAGGGCCAGTGTCAACGCATTGAACACTGCCCGAAATTCCAGAATGTTTATCGGAAGGAGAGATTCCTCCCTGGTCCACCGACCCTGAAGACAGTGTTGCTCCAAACACCGCACCCCAGCCCCACAGACTGGCATCCGTCGTCAGAAGGACCCAGTTGGAGATTCAGAAAGGACGACCCCTGCTCAGTTGCTGGTCCTGAAGCCACCAGCTCAGTGACAAGAGGACCTCCGGAGTGAAGGAGATCATGTGGTTCCTGATCCAGTGAGGCAGGCCGTCTCACTTGGAAAGTATCAACTTCTGCAGGGGGCGCGAATTAAATTAAGCGTACTCTACCATGTCGAAACGACACCATGAGGCCTAGTACTTGCATCGCCGAGTGTATCGAGGAAGCAGCTTATCTTGTCCTGAAGTTTCAGGATCTTCTTCGGAGACAAAAACAACCGCTGGTTGTGGGTGTCCAATAGTGCTCCTAGGTGCACCATGCTCTGAGCAGGGACCGGGGAAGATTTCTTCCGTGGGCCTGCAGGAATTGTACCGTTAGTTCCAGATGACAGAGGAGAACCTCTGGAGAGTTTGCCAGGATCAACAAGTCGTCCAGATACGGCAGGATCCCGATACCCTGACGGCGGAATAGAGCCGTCATGACCACCATGGTGAAAATTCATGGAGCCGTGGTCAGACTGAAAGGTAAAGCCTGGAATTGAAAATGTAGGTTGCTCTCTTTCTTCCCCCCCACTCGTGTCTCCAACTGTCTCTCTATCATCTCTTCCTGGATGTCCCAGCGCTTTCTAAAACTTAACATGTCTAAGACTGAGCTGATCATCTTCCCTCCCTCCTGCATAACCTCACCTCCCACAATTTATTTAACCATTGATGGCAGTACTAGCCCCCAAGTGTGCTGTCTTGGAGTCATGGGCCCCATACGCTAGAACGATCTCATGTCGGAGGTGATCGCAGGCGATCACCCCGGTAGCCTCCCGGGGGGCAGGATCGGCCAAGATACATCGGATGCTGCCCATTTGCATACGATATATCTTGGCTATCCTGGGCGATCCCAAGCCATGCCCCCAAGTCGGACCAGATTGAATGTGCAGCACATTCAATCTGGAAGATCTGATCCTATGCTCACAGGAACGCGCATCGGATCGGGTCAGGAACACCTCTAAAATGCCAGATTCAGACGATATATCGGGCCGATTGACCGAACTGGGCTGAAATCGGGCATTATCGCTGTAGTGTATGGGGCCCTTAACCCTCGACTCCTCCCTCTCCTTCAAACCACACATTCAGTACCTTTCACAAACCTGCCGTTTCCATCTCAAAAACATCTCCAGGATCAGACCCTTTCTCTCCCAGGACACTACCAAGACCCTCATCCACTCACTGGTCATCTCCAGATTGGACTACTGTAATCTCCTCTTATCTGGCCTCCATCAAAAGTGCCTGTCTCCACTCCAATCTATCCTCAATGCAGCTGCCGGTCTCATATTTCTCACCAAACATACTACATCCACCTCCCCTCTCTTGCAGGATCTTCACTGGCTACCCTTACCATTCAGAATCCAATTCAAGCTTCTCGTACTAACCTACAAAGCCCTCACCCAATCTTCTCCCTCTTACATCTCTGACCTTACCTCTCTTTACATTCCTAGCCATCGTCTTCGCTCTGCTAATGCACGCCGTCTCTTCTGCCAACTGATTACCTCCCCCCACTCCTACCTACAAGATTTTGCATGTGCTGCTCCCTATCTATGGAATTCACCACTCTACAAAACTTCAAACAGGCTCTCAAGACCCACTTCTTCACCAAACCCAGCCAACTCTCCTCCTAACCCTCTTGTATATGATCACTGTCTACCCCTTCTGTGTCACCCCAGTCTGTCAGCCCTTAATCTTTTAGATTGTAAGCTCGCAAGAGCAGGGCCTTCTGTCCTCGTGTGCCTTTCCTTACTTACACTATCTTATACTTCACACTACCTTTGATGGCACCTGACCCTTGGTTTTCTATACTTGTCCTATATTTTCTTGAACTGTAAGCGCTGTTTTCTTGTTTGCTCATTTGATTATGCACTCTATAATGGGCACTGCGGATCCCTTGTGGCGCCATATAAATAAAGGACAATAAAAACATGAAGATACACAGAGACTAACTCGCCACTTCCAGCATGTCTTCTCTGCATAACCACTTTTGCTGTTTAGATATGGTTGTTAGAGCAATGTTGGCAGGCTTTATCCTGGAAAAGCAAACTAAAAAGAAGAGCTAGGGAACACCTCCCCCATAGGTTCAGGCTACAAGTCTGCACTGACAACCTCCTTATTCCCTGTAATGTTGTACACATGGGATCAGGAGGAGGAGAAGTAAACTTTACATGCAACTTTGGGTTGAATTTGTGCCTGCTCCTGGTTTGCCACCTTCTACACCCATAGGCATAGCAGTGTCCCCAGATAAGATGAAAGATAAATATAATCTATACACACAAACACACACTTTTTTTCATTTTATTAGCTCATTGGGACAGACTCCAACATGCCCCTTTTCCCTTATAAAAAGATGGACATCACCTGCTGCACATGGCCAAGCTAACTAGACGCAACAGACTGGTCCATTCTATACCTTTCTTACATCCAGCTTATGGATATAAACCAAGCAAACAAAGCAGACGACAAGTACATGAATGGCAGCTACAGACTTTCTAATCGCATTGGATCATGTCCAAGTACTGTACTTACTACTTTTGTCTTTTTCTCACAATCCTTAGGGATACAATGTGAATGTTTCTCCAAAATAGCAGAAACTGAAGCACTTCCACAGTACAGATAAATAGAGGCAATACCTCGAGGACCATCTGGAGGCTCCTGTGGATGGCCATGCAAAGGTAACACAGGAAATACATATTAAAAGCTTATCACTATTTTAATTATTATACAGAACATTTGCTTTGGGGGGGTTTGGGGTCTGCATCAGTTAATACAAATGAAAATGAGTGAAAATAAGAATTTACTTACCGATAATTCTATTTCTCGTAGTCCGTAGTGGATGCTGGGAACTCCGTAAGGAATAGCGGCTCCGCAGGAGACTGGGCACAAAAGTAAAGCTTTAGGACTACCTGGTGTGCACTGGCTCCTCCCCCTATGACCCTCCTCCAAGCCTCAGTTAGGATACTGTGCCCGGACAAGCGTACACAATAAGGAAGGATTTTGAATCCCGGGTAAGACTCATACCAGCCACACCAATCACACCGTACAACCTGTGATCTGAACCCAGTTAACAGCATGATAACAGAGGAGCCTCTGAAAAGATGGCTCACAACAATAATAACCCGATTTTTGTAACAATAACTATGTACAAGTATTGCAGACAATCCGCACTTGGGATGGGCGCCCAGCATCCACTACGGACTACGAGAAATAGAATTATCTCTGACGTCCTAGTGGATGCTGGGAACTCCGTAAGGACCATGGGGATTATACCAAAGCTCCCAAACGGGCGGGAGAGTGCGGATGACTCTGCAGCACCGAATGAGAGAACTCCAGGTCCTCCTCAGCCAGGGTATCAAATTTGTAGAATTTTGCAAACGTGTTTGCCCCTGACCAAGTAGCAGCTCGGCAAAGTTGTAAAGCCGAGACCCCTCGGGCAGCCGCCCAAGATGAGCTCACCTTCCTTGTGGAATGGGTGGCAGGCCTGCCACAGAATGTGCAAGCTGAATTGTACTACAAATCCAACGAGCAATAGTCTGCTTAGAAGCAGGAGCACCCAGCTTGTTGGGTGCATACAGGATAAACAGCGAGTCAGATTTTCTGACCCCAGCCGTCCTGGAAACATATATTTTCAGGGCCCTGACCACGTCCAGCAACTTGGAGTCCTCCAAGTCCCTAGTAGCCGCAGGTACCACAATAGGCTGGTTCAAGTGAAATGCTGAAACCACTTTAGGGAGAAATTGAGGACGAGTCCTCAATTCTGCCCTGTCCGTATGAAAAATTAGGTAAGGGCTTTTATAGGATAAAGCCGCCAATTCTGAGACACGCCTGGCTGAAGCCAGGGCCAACAGCATTACCACTTTCCATGTGAGATATTTTAAGTCCACAGTGGTGAGTGGTTCAAACCAATGTGATTTTAGGAACCCCAAAACTACATTGAGATCCCAAGGTGCCACTGGAGGCACAAAAGGAGGCTGTATATGCAGTACCCCCTTGACAAACGTCTGAACTTCAGGAACTGAAGCCAGTTCTTTCTGGAAGAAAATCGACAGGGCCGAAATTTGAACCTTAATGGACCCTAATTTTAGGCCCATAGACAGTCCTGTTTGCAGGAAATGCAGGAAACGACCCAGTTGAAATTCCTCTGTAGGGGCCTTCCTGGCCTCGCACCACGCAACATATTTACGCCAAATACGGTGATAATGCTGTACGGTTACATCCTTCCTGGCTTTGATCAGGGTAGGGATGACTTCATCCGGAATGCCTTTTTCCTTCAGGATCCGGCGTTCAACCGCCATGCCGTCAAACGCAGCCGCGGTAATTCTTGGAACAGACAGGGTCCCTGCTGGAGCAGGTCCCTTCTTAGAGGTAGAGGCCACGGGTCCTCTGTGATTCTCAGTACCTTGGGTATGAGAGGCAGAGGAGGGAACACATACACTGACTGGTACACCCACGGTGTTACCAGAGCGTCCACAGCTATTGCCTGAGGGTCCCTTGACCTGGCGCAATACCTGTCTAGTTTTTTGTTGAGGCGGGCCGCCATCATATCCACCTTTGGTTTTTCCCAACGGTTCACAATCATGTGGAAGACTTCTGGGTGAAGTCCCCACTCTCCCGGGTGGAGGTCGTGTCTGCTGAGGAAGTCTGCTTCCCAGTTGTCCACTCCCGGAATGAACACTGCTGACAGTGCTATCACATGATTTTCCGCCCAGCGAAGAATCCTTGCAACTTCTGCCATTGCCCTCCTGCTTCTTGTGCCGCCCTGTCTGTTTACGTGGGCGACTGCCGTGATGTTGTCTGACTGGATCAGCACCGGCTGACCTTGAAGCAGAGGTCTTGCTAGGCTTAGAGCATTGTAGATGGCCCTTAGCTCCAGGATATTTATGTGAAGTGATGTCTCCAGGCTTGACCACAAGCCCTGGAAATTTATACCCTGTGTGACTGCTCCCCAGCCTCTCAGGCTGGCATCCGTGGTCACCAGGACCCAGTCCTGAATGCCGAATCTGCGGCCCTCTAGAAGATGAGCACTCTGCAACCACCACAGGAGAGACACCCTTGTCCTTGGTGACAAGATTATCCGCTGATGCATCTGAAGATGCGACCCGGACCATTTGTCTAGCAGATCCCACTGGAAGGTTCTTGCGTGGAATCTGCCGAATGGGATTGCTTCGTAAGAAGCCACCATCTTTCCCAGGACCCTTGTGCATTGATGCACTGAGACTTGGCCAGGTTTTAGGAGATTTCTGACTAGTTCGGATAACTCCCTGGCTTTCTCCTCCGGGAGAAACACCTTTTTCTGGACTGTGTCCAGGATCATCCCTAGGAATAGAAGTCGTGTCGTCGGGATCAGCTGCGATTTTGGAATATTGAGAATCCAACCGTGCTGGCGCAGCACTATCTGAGATAGTGCTACTCCGACTTCCAACTGTTCCCTGGATCTTGCCCTTATCAGGAGATCGTCCAAGTAAGGGATAACTAAAACTCCCTTCCTTCGAAGGAGTATCATAATTTCGGCCATTACCTTGGTAAAGACCCGGGGTGCCGTGGACAATCCAAACGGCAGCGTCTGAAACTGATAGTGACAGTTCTGTACCACAAACCTGAGGTACCCTTGGTGAGTAGGGTAAATTGGGACATGTAGGTAAGCATCTTTGATGTCCAGAGACACCATATAGTCCCCTTCTTCCAGGTTTGCAATCACTACTCTGAGTGACTCCATCTTGAATTTGAACCTTTGTATGTAAGTGTTCAAGGATTTTAGGTTTAAAATTGGTCTCACCGAGCCGTCCGGCTTCGGTACCACAAATAGTGTGGAATAGTACCCCTTTCCCTGTTGTAGGAGGGGTACCTTGATTATCACCTGCTGGGAATATAGCTTGTGAATGGCTTCCAATACCGCCTCCCTGTCTGAGGGAGACGTCGGTAAAGCAGACTTTAGAAAACGGCGAGGGGGAGACGTCTCGAATTCCAATTTGTACCCCTGAGATACCACCTGAAGGATCCAGGGGTCCACTTGCGAGTGGGCCCACTGCGCACTGAACATCTTGAGACGGGTCCCCACCGTGCCTGAGTCCGCTTGTAAAGCCCCAGCGTCATGCTGAGGACTTTGCGGAGGCGGGAGAGGGCTTTTGTTCCTGGGAACTGGCTGTTTGTTGCAGCCTTTTTCCTCTCCCTCTGCCACGGGGCAGAAATGAGGCGCCTTTTGCCCGCTTGCCCTTATGGGGCCGAAAGGACTGCGCCTGATAATACGGCGTCTTCTTAGGTTGAGAAGCTACCTGGGGTAAAAATGTGGATTTTCCAGCAGTTGCCGTGGCTACCAGGTCTGATAGACCTACCCCAAATAACTCCTCCCCCTTATAAGGCAATACTTCCATGTGCCTTTTAGAATCCGCATCACCTGATCACTGCCGCGTCCATAAACCTCTTCTTGCAGAAATGGACAGCGCGCTAACTCTTGATGCCAGTCGGCAAATATCCCTCTGTGCATCACGCATATATAGAAATGCATCCTTCAAATGCTCTATAGTCAGTAATATACTGTCCCTATCTAGGGTATCAATATTTTCAGTCAGGGAATCCGACCACGCCAGGCCCGCACTGCACATCCAGGCTGAGGCGATTGCTGGTCGCAGTATAACACCCGTGTGAGTGTATATACATTTTAGGATATTCTCCAGCTTTCTATCGGCAGGTTCCTTTAGGGCGGCCGTATCAGGAGAGGGTAGTGCTACCTGTTTAGACAAGCGTGTGAGCGCTTTATCCACCCTAGGGGGTGTTTCCCAACGTGCCGTATCCTCTGGCGGGAAAGGGTACGATGCCAATAACCTTTTAGGAATTATCAGTTTTTTATCGGGGGAAACCCACGCCTCATCACACACTTCATTTAATTCCTCGGATACAGGAAAAACTACAGGCAGTTTTTTCTCACCAAACATAATACCCTTTTTAGTGGTACTTGTATTATCAGATATGCAATACATTTTTCATTGCTTCAATCATGTAACGTGTGGCCCTAGTGGAAGTCACGTTTGTCTCCTCATCATCGACACTGGAGTCAGTATCCGTGTCTGTGTCTGCCATTTGAGGTAACGGGCGTTTTAAAGCCCCTGATGGCGTTTGAGACCCCTGGACAGGCACAAGCTGAGTAGCCGGCTGTCTCATGTCGTCAACTGTCTGTCGTAAAGAGCTGACACTGTCACGCAATTCCTTCCATAAGCTCATCCACTCAGGTGTCGACTCCCTAGGGGGTGACAACTCTATAATAGGCAATTGCTCCGCTTCCATCTCATTTTCCTCCTCAAACATGTCGACACAATCGTACCGACACACCGCACACACACAGGGAATGCTCTGATAGAGGACAGGACCCCACTAGCCCTTTGGGGAGACAGAGGGAGAGTATGCCAGCACACACCAGAGCGCTATATATAGACAGGAATACCACTATAAAATGTGCTTTTCCCTTTATAGCTGCTGTTAGTATTAAAACTGCGCCAAATTAGTGCCCCCCTCTCTTTTTTACCCTTTTCTGTAGTGCAGGACTGCAGGGGAGAGTCAGGGAGACGTCCTTCCAGCGGAGCTGTGATGGAAAATGGCGCCCGTGTGCTGAGGAGATAGGCTCCGACCCCTTCTCGGCGGCCTTTTCTCCCGCTTTTTGGTGAGTTCTGGCAGGGGTTAAAATACATCCATATAGCCCTGGGGGTTATATGTGGTGTATTTATGCCAGCCAAGGTGTTTACATTGCTGCTCAGGGCGCCCCCCCCTAGCGCCCTGCACCCTCAGTGACCGAAGTATGAAGTGTGCCTGAGTAACAATGGCGCACTGCTGCAGTGCTGTGCGCTACCTTTGTTGAAGACTGATGTCTTCTGCCGCCGATTTTTCCGGACCTCTTCTTGCTTCTGGCTCTGTAAGGGGGCCGGCGGCGCGGCTCTGGGACCGAGCTCCGAGGCTGGGCCTGTGTTCGGTCCCTCTGGAGCTAATGGTGTCCAGTAGCCTAAGAAGCCCAAGCTACCACCACTTAGGTAGGTTCGCTTCTTCTCCCCTTAGTCCCTCGATGCAGTGAGCCTGTTGCCAGCAGGTCTCACTGAAAATAAAAAACCTAAAACTAAACTTTCACTAAGAAGCTCAGGAGAGCCCCTAGTGTGCACCCTTCTCGGCCGGGCACAAAAATCTAACTGAGGCTTGGAGGAGGGTCATAGGGGGAGGAGCCAGTGCACACCAGGTAGTCCTAAAGCTTTACTTTTGTGCCCAGTCTCCTGCGGAGCCGCTATTCCCCATGGTCCTTACGGAGTTCCCAGCATCCACTAGGACGTCAGAGAAAGCTATATGTAAAAAATAGTGCTGTTAAAAAAGGATTGGATGAATAAAACGCATATTTTACACCCACACTAATCCTGCACTCTGCTAATCCATGCTAGAAAGAGTACTTGATCTGTTGCCTACCTTAAGGAGGCGGCACCCCCCAAATGTAGGAATATGGGAGTAAGCTGTACTCGGGAGTCACTTTTATAGTGAAACCAGGTGTTTATTCAATCAACGTAGTGGGGATGTGATCCCCTTTTAGATCCTCAAGAAGGGGAACACATCCTCGAATCACTAATTGAATAAAACAAGGGCCATGAGGGATGAGGGCCATGACTTCCTCAACATATACAAGGGAGAAAGATGTCAGAGTTGGTAAGAGGGATGGGTTGTAATGAAAAGGAGGAGGGTGTTTCCTGATAAGTGAAGTAAGTGGCAAAGTCAAGAGTAGAGAGTGAGGAGGGGAGATGAGGTGGGGTTGGTCAGAGGAGGGAGTTGAAAGTGACAGAGGCGCGCTGGGGGTTTGAAAACTGGGAGGAGATGAGGTTCTTGAAGTACGAAAGTTTAGCGAGAGCAAGGGTAGCACTGTTGGATTAAAGCAGTGATCGCCAACCCGTCTCTCACGAGGTACCGGTAGCTCGCCGTAGCATTTTCGGTAACTTGCAGAGCGCACAGGCTTGGGCAATCACTGGCAGTGGCACTCCTCCCTTCATTTTTAATATGGTGCCGGCCGTCAGCCAATCAGAGCTCGCGGACCGGCAGCGGCGGCACCTGATTGGCTGCTGGACCGCGAGCTTTGATTGGCTTACTTACATGTGTCATATTTCAAATGCCCGCAGCCGAAGACCCTCACCACAGCCGCTCTCCGGACGTCAAAGGAATGGCGTGCGCTGCGCTCTCCTCCCCTTCAATCCCTCATACAAGAGGAGCAGCAGTACTGACGGCAGTAGAAGAAGCCAGCAGCGGTGAGCACTCTGCGGGAGGCATTGTATCTGGCACTGGTGGGGGGGCATTGTATCTGGCACTGGTGGGGGGGCATTGTATCTGGCACTGCTGAGGGGGGCGCATTGTATCTGGCACTGCTGGGGGGGGGGGGCATTGTATCTGGCACTGCTGGGGGGGGGCATTGTTTGTGTATCTGGCACTACTCGGGGGGGCATTACTTGTAGTTGTGAGGCCACACCCACTTTACAGAAACGCGCGCGCTCGCATTGTGGGGAGGGGGTAGCTCTTTCAGAGGTTTTATTTTCCGAAAGTAGGTCACACCCCAATTAAGGTTGGCGACCACTGGATTAGAGCATAAGTTTATGGTCAGAGAGGGGAATTGGGGAAATCAGAATTATTACAACAGTGAGTGAAGAGCAGATCAAATAAGCTCCCATTCACATGGGAGGGCGAGGATGTCCACAGAGAGAGACCAACAAAGATGTGAGGTTAAGGAGTTTAGAGGCAGGGGATTTTGTGGGGATATTGATTGGGATGTTGAAATCACCTAATATAACGGAGGGAATGTCAGAAGAGAGGAAGTGAGACAGCCAGGAATCAAAGTTGTCGAGAAATTTGGAGGGAATGCCAGGACGATGGTAAATGGCATTTACTCAAAGATGAACAGGTTGGAAGAGGCCTATAGTATGGACCTCAAATATAGAGAATGTAAGGGACAAGTCCCTTACGAATGTAAGGGACAAGTCCCTTATGAAATAGTAGGAGTAGCTAGAGGGTAAAAGGACCCCACCACCACCATGGGAGGTGTGTGTGTGTGTGTGTGTGAGCATGTGAGGCCCCTAGCAAAGAGAGCAGTGAGAGAAGTGGTGTCAAAGGGGGTAATCCAAGTTTCAGTAATGGCTATGAGACGCAGGCAGCTGGAGATAAAAGGGTCATGGGCGGGGACCAGTTTGTTACAAATAGATCTGGCATTCCAGAGGACAGAGGGTAGGGGGTGTATGAGTTTGTTTGAGAGATGTGAATGATAATATCAGGGTTAGTGTTGAGGTGAGATTAATTTGGAAGGAAGAGATACAGAGGGTGTAGTGATGGTGCTGGCTCCTAAGCTAGGGAGGGATACTTGTGAAGGAGAGATGAGGTGACAGGCAGAGGAGGGAGCAGCGCTAAGTGGTGGGGTAGAAGGCCCATGGTGGGGCGGAAATAAACAACGGTGGGGCAACAGGAGATGAGGGGTAGAGGAGAGAGGAGGAGATGTAGAAGACAAGGAGAGAAAGGCAGAGGTGGTACCAGGGGGCATAATAAAGGATTAGGTAGACAAGGAGTGTGTGTGTTTGTGTGTGTGGGGTGGTGTTGTCGGCCTGGACATAGTGTGGATAAGGTACATAGAGGTTAAAAATTTATAATAGGAATGGTGGCTGAATGAGAGCAGTAGAATTGCAGAAATGCAGGTGTACAGCATTGGTACTGTAGATGTGCGTGTTCAACCGCAGTTATTTAGCTTCAAGCAAAATATTTAGATGGTTGTGAAAATTTAATTTTAAAGTAGATTGCATTAGAAATGAGAGGGATACTGTGTGTTTATGCATTGAGGATTATGTTTAGGAAGGGTCAACCTCCACTACAGGTAGCAATGAGGAACATCAGTGTTTCCCAACTGCAGTCCTTGTGAACGCTAGCAGTGCATGTTCAAAGATCTCCTCAATATAAAAATATAAGTAATTAGTATCACCTGTGGATCTTTTAAAATGAGTCAGTCAGTAATGAGTACACCTGCGCACCAACTAAGAGATCTGTAAAACACGCACTTTTAGGGTTTTCGGAGGACTAGAGTTGGGAAACACTGAGAAACAATAGACCATAGTCAGCATCAAAGATGTGATAAATAATTTTTCAAATGAGCCTCAGTCTAGTCTTTAAAAAATAAGATTTTACTTACCGGTAAATCTATTTCTCGTAGTCCGTAGAGGATGCTGGGGACTCCGTAAGGACCATGGGGAATAGACGGGCTCCGCAGGAGACATGGGCACTTTAAGAAAGAATTTAGATTCTGGTGTGCTCTGGCTCCTCCCTCTATGTCCCTCCTCCAGACCTCAGTTAGAGAAACTGTGCCCGGAAGAGCGGACAGTACAAGGAAAGGATTTTGGGAATCCAGGGTAAGACTCATACCAGCCACACCAATCACACCGTATAACTTGTGATAACTTTACCCAGTTAACAGTATGAACAATCACAGAGCATCAGATAAACTCTGATGCAACTATAACATAACCCTTATTTAAGCAATAACTATATACAAGCATTGCAGAAGAAGTCCGCACTTGGGACGGGCGCCCAGCATCCACTACGGACTACGAGAAAATAAGAATTTACTTACCGATAATTCTATTTCTCATAGTCCGTAGTGGATGCTGGGGACTCCGAAAGGACCATGGGGAATAGCGGCTCCGCAGGAGACTGGGCACAAAAGTAAAAAGCTTTAGGACTACCTGGTGTGCACTGGCTCCTCCCGCCATGACCCTCCTCCAAGCCTCAGTTAGGATACTGTGCCCGGACGAGCGTACACAATAAGGAAGGATCTTGAATCCCGGGTAAGACTCATACCAGCCACACCAATCACACCGTACAACCTGTGATCTGAACCCAGTTAACAGCATGAATAACAGAAGGAGCCTCTGAAAAGATGGCTCACAACAACAAAAAACCCGATTTTTGCAACAATAACTATGTACAAGTTAATGCAGACAATCCGCACTTGGGATGGGCGCCCAGCATCCACTACGGACTATGAGAAATAGAATTATCGGTAAGTAAATTCTTATTTTCTCTAACGTCCTAGTGGATGCTGGGGACTCCGAAAGGACCATGGGGATTATACCAAAGCTCCCAAACGGGCGGGAGAGTGCGGATGACTCTGCAGCACCGAATGAGAGAACTCCAGGTCCTCCTCAGCCAGGGTATCAAATTTGTAGAATTTAGCAAACGTGTTTGCCCCTGACCAAGTAGCAGCTCGGCAAAGTTGTAAAGCCGAGACCCCTCGGGCAGCCGCCCAAGATGAGCCCACTTTCCGTGTGGAATGGGCTTTTACAGATTTTGGCTGTGGCAGGCCTGCCACAGAATGTGCAAGCTGAATTGTACTACAAATCCAACGAGCAATCGTCTGCTTAGAAGCAGGAGCACCCAGCTTGTTGGGTGCATACAGGATAAACAGCGAGTCAGATTTTCTGACTCCAGCCGTCCTGGAAACATATATTTTCAGGGCCCTGACTACGTCCAGCAACTTGGAATCCTCCAAGTCCCTAGTAGCCGCAGGCACCACAATAGGCTGGTTTAAGTGAAATGCTGAAACCACCTTAGGGAGAAATTGAGGACGAGTCCTCAATTCTGCCCTGTCCGTATGAAAAATTAGGTTAGGGCTTTTATAGGATAAAGCCGCCAATTCTGAAACACGCCTGGCTGAAGCCAGGGCTAACAGCATTACCACTTTCCATGTGAGATATTTTAAGTCCACAGTGGTGAGTGGTTCAAACCAATGTGATTTTAGGAATCCCAAAACTACATTGAGATCCCAAGGTGCCACTGGAGGCACAAAAGGAGGCTGTATATGCAGTACTCCCTTGACAAACGTCTGAACTTCAGGAACAGAAGCTAGTTCTTTTTGGAAGAATATTGACAGGGCCGAAATTTGAACCTTAATGGACCCCAATTTTAGGCCCATAGACAGTCCTGTTTGCAGGAAATGCAGGAATCGATCCAGTTGAAATTCCTCTGTAGGGGCCTTCCTGGCCTCGCACCACGCAACATATTTTCGCCAAATACGGTGATAATGTTGTACGGTCATATCCTTCCTGGCTTTGATCAGGGTAGGGATGACTTCATCCGGAATGCCTTTTTCCTTCAGGATCCGGCGTTCAACCGCCATGCCGTCAAACGCAGCCGCGGTAAGTCTTGGAACAGACATGGTCCCTGCTGGAGCAGGTCCTTTCTTAGAGGTAGAGGCCACGGGTCTTCCGTGAGCATCTCTTGAAGTTCCGGGTACCAAGTCCTTCTTGGCCAATCCGGAGCCACGAGTATAGTCTTTACTCCTCTCCTTCTTATGATTCTCAGTACTTTTGGTATGAGAGGAAGAGGAGGGAACACATACACTGACTAGTACACCCACGGTGTTACCAGAGCGTCCACAGCTATTGCCTGAGGGTCCCTTGACCTGGCGCAATATCTGTCCAGTTTTTTGTTGAGGCGGGACGCCATCATGTCCACCTTTGGTTTTTCCCAACGGTTCACAATCATGTGGAAGACTTCTGGGTGAAGTCCCCACTCCCCCGGGTGAAGATCGTGTCTGCTGAGGAAGTCTGCTTCCCAGTTGTCCACTCCCGGAATGAACACTGCTGACAGTGCTATCACATGATTTTCCGCCCAGCGAAGAATCCTTGCCACTTCCGTCATTGCCCTCCTGCTTCTTGTGCCGCCCTGTCTGTTTACGTGGGCGACTGCCGTGATGTTGTCCGACTGGATCAACACCGGCTGACCCTGAAGCAGAGGTCTTGCCTGACTTAGGGCATTGTAAATGGCCCTGAGTTCCAGGATATTTATGTGAAGTGACGTTTCCATGCTTGACCACAAGCCCTGGAAATTTCTTCCCTGTGTGACTGCTCCCCAGCCCCTTAGGCTGGCATCCGTGGTCACCAGGACCCAATCCTGAATGCCGAATCTGCGGCCCTCTAGGAGATGAGCACTCTGTAACCACCACAGGAGAGACACCCTTGTCCTTGGAGACAGGGTTATCCGCTGATGCATTTGAAGATGCGATCCGGACCATTTGTCCAGCAGATCCCACTGAAAAGTTCTTGCGTGGAATCTGCCGAATGGAATCGCTTCGTAAGAAGCCACCATCTTTCCCAGGACCCTTGTGCATTGATGTACTGACACTTGGCCTGGTCTTAGGAGGTTCCTGACTAGGTCGGATAACTCCCTGGCTCTCTCTTCCGGGAGAAACACCTTTTTCTGTACTGTGTCCAGAATCATTCCTAGGAACAGCAGACGTGTCGTCGGAATCAGCTGCGATTTTGGAATATTTAGAATCCATCCGTGCTGTCGTAGTTCTACTTGAGATAGTGCTACTCCGACCTCTAACTGTTCTCTGGACCTTGCCCTTATCAGGAGATCGTCCAAGTAAGGGATAATTAAGACGCCTTTTCTTCGAAGAAGAATCATCATTTCGGCCATTACCTTCGTAAAGACCCGGGGTGCCGTGGACAATCCAAACGGCAGCGTCTGAAACTGATAGTGACAGTTCTGTACCACAAACCTGAGGTACCCTTGGTGAGAAGGGCAAATTGGGACATGGAGGTAAGCATCCTTGATGTCCAGAAACACCATATAGTCCCCCTCTTCCAGGTTCGCTATCACTGCTCTGAGTGACTCCATCTTGAACTTGAACCTTTTTATGTAAGTGTTCAAGGATTTCAGATTTAAAATGGGTCTCACCGAGCCGTCCGGCTTCGGTACCACAAACAGCGTGGAATAATACCCCTTTCCCTGTTGTAGGAGGGGTACCTTGATTATCACCTGCTGGGAATACAGCTTGTGAATGGCTTCCAATACTGCCTCCCTGTCGGGGGGAGACGTTGGTAAAGCAGACTTCAGGAACCGGCGAGGGGGAGACGTCTCGAATTCCAATTTGTACCCCTGAGATACTACCTGCAGGATCCAGGGGTCCACTTGCGAGTGAGCCCACTGCGCGCTGAAATTCTTGAGACGGGCCCCCACCGTGCCTGAGTCCGCTTGTAAGGCCCCAGCGTCATGCTGAGGACTTGGCAGAAGCGGGGGAGGGCTTCTGTTCGTGGGAAGAGGCTGTCTGCTGCAGTCTTTTTCCCCTTCCTCTGCCCCGGGGCAGTATGAGTGGCCTTTTGCCCGCTTGCCCTTATGGGGACAAAAGGACTGAGCCTGAAAAGACGGTATCTTTTTCTGCTGTGAGGTGACTTGGGGTAAAAAGGTGGATTTCCCAGCCGTTGCCGTGGCCACCAGGTCCGATAGACTGACCCCAAATAACTCCTCCCCTTTATACGGCAATACTTCCATATGCCGTTTGGAAATCCGCATCACCTGACCACTGTCGCGTCCATAACCCTCTTCTGGCAGAAATGGACATCGCACTTACTCTTGATGCCAGAGTGCAAATATCCCTCTGTGCATCACGCATATATAGAAATGCATCTTTTAAATGCTCTATAGTCAATAATATATTGTCCCTGTCCAGGGTATCAATATTTTCAGTCAGGGAATCCGACCAAGCCACCCCAGCACTGCACATCCAGGCTGAGGCGATTGCTGGTCGCAGTATAACACCAGTATGTGTGTATATACTTTTTAGGATATTTTCCAGCTTCCTATCAGCTGGTTCCTTGAGGGCGGCCGTATCAGGAGACGGTAACGCCACTTGTTTTGATAAGCGTGTGAGCGCCTTATCCACTCTAGGGGGTGTTTCCCAACGCGCCCTAACCTCTGGCGGTAAAGGGTATAATGCCAATAATTTTTTAGAAATTAGCAGTTTTTTATCGGGGGAAACCCACGCTTCATCACACACTTCATTTAATTCATCTGATTCAGGAAAAACTACGGGTAGTTTTTTCACACCCCACATAATACCCTTTTTTGTGGTACTTGTAGTATCAGAAATGTTCAAAACCTCCTTCATTGACGTGATCATGTAACGTGTGGCCCTACTGGAAAATACGTTTGTTTCCTCACCGTCGACACTGGAGTCAGTGTCCGTGTCAGTGTCTGTATCGACCATCTGAGGTAACGGGCGTTTTATAGCCCCTGACGGTGTTTGAGACGCCTGTACAGGTATTAACTGATTTGACGGCTGTCTCATGTCGTCAACAGTCTTTTGTAAAGTGCCGACACTATCACGTAATTCTTTCCATAAGACCATCCAGTCATGTGTCGACTCCCTAAGGGGTGACATCACTAATACAGGCAATTGCTCCGCCTCCACACCATTTTCCCCCTCATACATGTCGACACAGCGTACCGACACACAGCACACACACAGGGAATGCTCTGATAGAGGACAGGACCCCACTAGCCCTTTGGGGAGACAGAGGGAGAGTTTGCCAGCACACACCAGAGCGCTATATATATACAGGGATAACCTTATATAAGTGTTTTTCCCTAATATAGCTGCTGTATATATTAATATGCCAATTTAGTGCCCCCCCTCTCTTGTTTTACCCTGTTTCTGTAGTGCAGGACTGCAGGGGAGAGTCAGGGAGCCTTCCTCCAACGGAGCTGTGAGGAAAAAATGGCGCCAGTGTGCTGAGGAGATAGGCCGCCGAGAAGGGGGCGGAGCCTTTCTCCCGCTTTTAATGGAAAGATTGGCAGGGGTTAAATGCATCCATATAGCCCAGGAGCTATATGTGATGTATTTTTTTGCCAAAACAAGGTTTTTTATTGCGTCTCAGGGCGCCCCCCCCCAGCGCCCTGCACCCTCAGTGACCGGAGTGTGAAGTGTGCTGAGAGCAATGGCGCACAGCTGCGGTGCTGTGCGCTACCTTATTGAAGACAGGACGTCTTCTGCCGCCGATTTTCCGGACCTCTTCACTCTTCTGGCTCTGTAAGGGGGCCGGCGGCGCGGCTCCGGGACCCATCCATGGCAGGGCCTGTGATCGTCCCTCTGGAGCTAATGTCCAGTAGCCTAAGAAGCCCAATCCACTCTGCACGCAGGTGAGTTCGCTTCTTCTCCCCTTAGTCCCTCGGTGCAGTGAGCCTGTTGCCAGCAGGTCTCACTGAAAATAAAAAACCTACTTTAAACTTTTACACTAAGCAGCTCAGGAGAGCCCCTTAGCCTGCACCCGTCTCGTTCGGGCACAAAAATCTAACTGAGGCTTGGAGGAGGGTCATGGGGGGAGGAGCCAGTGCACACCAGGTAGTCCTAAAGCTTTTTACTTTTGTGCCCAGTCTCCTGCGGAGCCGCTATTCCCCATGGTCCTTTCGGAGTCCCCAGCATCCACTAGGACGTTAGAGAAATAGATTTACCGGTAAGTAAAATCTTATTTTCTCTAACGTCCTAGTGGATGCTGGGGACTCCGTAAGGACCATGGGGATTATACCAAAGCTCCCAAACAGGCGGGAGAGTGCGGATGACTCTGCAGCACCGAATGAGCAAACACAAGGTCCTCCTCAGCCAGGGTATCAAACTTGTAGAACCTTGCAAATGTGTTTGAACCTTACCAAGTAGCCGCTCGGCAAAGCTGTAATGCCGAGACCCCTCGGGCAGCTGCCCAAGAAGAGGCCACCTTCCTTGTGGAATGGGCCTAAACTGATTTAGGCAGCGGCAACCCAGCCGCAGAATGAGCCTGCTGAATCGTGTTACAGATCCAGCGAGCAATAGTTTGCTTTGAAGCAGGCACCCCAAGCTTGCTGGAAGCATACAGGATAAACAAAGATTCTGTTTCCCTGACCTTAGCCGTTCTGGCTACATAACCTTCAAAGCCCCGACCACATCCAGTGACTCGGAATCCTCCAAGTCAGTAGTAGCCACAGGCACCACAATAGGTTGGTTTATATGAAAGGATGAAACCACTTTCGGCAGAAATTTTGGGCGGGTCCGCAATTCTGCTCTATCCGCATGGAAAACCAGATAAGGGCTTTTATGTGACAAAGCCGCCAATTCTGACACACGCCTAGCCGAAGCCAAGGCTAATAGTTCCACGTGAGATATTTTACTTCCACCGTTTTGAGTGGTTCAAACCAGTGTGATTTCAGGAAACTCAACACCACGTTAAGATCCCAAGGTGCCACTGGAGGCACAAAAGGGGGCTGAATCTGCAGCACTCCCTTTACAAACGTCTGAACTTCAGGCAGAGAAGCCAGTTCTTTTTGAAAGAAAATGGATAAGGCCGAAATCTGAACCTTAATGGAACCCAATTTAAGTCCCAAAGTCACTCCCGACTGTAGGAAGTGAAGGAAACGGCCCAGCTGGAATTCCTCCGTAGGGGCATTCCTGGCCTCACACCAAGCCACATATTTTCGCCATATACGGTGATAATGTTGAGCCGTCACATCCTTCCTAGCCTCTATCAGCGTAGGAATGACCTCATCCGGAATGCCTTTTTCTGCTAGGATCCGGCGTTCAACCGCCATGCCGTCAAACGCAGCCGCGGTAAGTCTTGGAACAGACAGGGCACCTGTTGCACAGTCCTGTTTTAGAGGCAGAGGCCACGGGTCCTCTGTGAGCATTTCTTGCAGATCTGGATACCAAGTCCTTCTTGGCCAATCCGGAACAATGAGTATTGTTCTCACTCCTCTTTTTCTTATGATTCTCAGCACCTTGGGTATGAGAGGAAGAGGAGGAAATACCTAGACCGACTGGATCTCTGCAGCTTTTTGTTGAGGCGGGATGCCATCATGTCCACCTGTGGCAGTTCCCACCGACTTGCAATCTGCGTGAAGACTTCTTGATGAAGTCCCCACTCTCCCGGGTGGAGGTCGTGCCTGCTGAGGAAGTCTGCTTCCCAGTTGTCCACTCCCGGAATGAACACTGCTGACAGTGCGCTTACGTGATTCTCCGCCCAGCGAAGAATTCTGGTGGCTTCTACCATCGCCACCCTGCTCCTTGTGCCGCCTTGGCGGTTTACATGAGCCACTGCTGATGTTGTCTGACTGAATCAGAACCGGTTGGTCGCGAAGCAGGGACTCCGCTTGACGTAGGGCGTTGTATATGGCCCTTAGTTCCAGGATGTTGTTGGAAATTTCTTCCCTGTGTGACTGCCCCCCACCCTCGGAGGCTTGCATCCGTGTCACCAGGACCCAGTCCTGAATGCCGAATCTGCGACCTTCGAGAAGGTGAGCACTCTGCAGCACCACAGGAGAGACACCCTGGCCCTGGGGGATAGGGCGATTAACCGATGCATCTGAAGATGTGATCCGGACCACTTGTCCAGGCAGTCCCATTGGAAGGTCCTCACATGGAACCTGCCGAAGGGAATGGCCTCGTATGAAGCCACCATCCTTCCCAGGACTCGAGTGCAGTGATGCACTGACACCTGTTTTGGTTTTAATAGATTCCTGACCAGTGTAATGAGCTCCTGAGCTCTCTCTATTGGGAGATAACCCTTTTCTGGTCTGTGTCTAGGATCATGCCTAGGAGAGGCAGATGAGCTGTAGGAACCAACTGCGACTTTGGAATATATAGAATCCAGCCGTGTTGCCGTTACACTTCCAGAGAAAGTGATACGCTGTTCAGCAACTGCGCTCTTGATCTCGCTATTATGAGATCGTCCAAGTACGTGATAATAGTGACACCTTGCTTCCGCAGGAGCACCATCATTTCCGCCATTACCTTGGTGAATATTCTCGGGGCCGTGGAGAGCCCAAACGGCAACGTCTGAAATTGGTAATGACAATCCCGTACCGCAATTCTGAGGTACGCCTGATGAGGTGGATAAATGGGGACATGAAGGTATGTATCCTTTATGTCCAGAGTCACCATAAAATCTCCCCCTTTCAGGCTTGCAATTACCGCTCTTAGCGATTCCATCTTGAACTTTTTCAGGTATATGTTCAGGGATTTTAAATTCAATATGGGTCTTACCGAACCGTCTGGTTTCGGGACTACAACATGGTCGAATAATAACCCCCTCCTTGTTGAAGGAGGGGAACCTTGACCACCACCTGTTGAAGATACAATTTGTGAATTGCAGTTAACACTGTTTCCATCTCGTGAGGGGGAAGCCGGCAGGGCCATCGGTGAGGGGGCATCTCCTCACAGTCCAGCTTGTATCCCTGATACACAATATCTATCTAACAGGGAGTGAACCCACTTGTGGCTGAACTTACGAAGGCGTGCCCCCACCTGGCCTAGCTCCGCCTGTGGAGCCCCAGCGACATGCGGTGGATTTTGTAGAGGCCGGGGAGGACTTCTGTTCCTGGGAACTAGCGGTGTTGTGCAGCTTCTTTTCTCTGCCCCCGCCTCTGGCAAGAAAGGACGCACCTCGGACTTTCTTGTTTCTTTGTTCGAAAGGCTGCATTTGATAATGTCGTGCTTTCCTAGGCTGTGCAGGAATATAAGGCAAAATATCAGAATTACCAGCTATAGCTGTGGAGACCAAGTCCGAGAACCCTTCTCCACACAATCCTCAGCCTTCCATATGCCTCTTAAGTCGGCATCATCTGTCCATTGCATATTCTACAGGACACGTCAAACAGAAATCGACATAGCTTTAACTCTATGACCCAGTAGACTCATGACTCTTTGGGCATGTTATATATATATATATATATATATATCTCAAGACAGCATCTTTAATATATATATCTCTATATATACATATAGAAATATATATACATACTAGGGTCTCAATCTCTGCTGATAAGGTACCTGTCCACGCTGCCACAGCGCTATAAACCCATGCCGACACAATCGCCGGTCTGAGTAGTGTACCAGAATGTGCACGCTATCTGCAGGATCCCTGAGAATAGCTGTTACGTCAGGGCTACCTTTTGGGCAAACGTGACACCCTAGGGGAAGATTCCCATCCTATCCTGGCCCTAGTGGGGAAAGGATACTGCCTGAGAATTCTTTGTGGGAAACTGCAGTCTCTTGTCTGGAGATTCCCGCCCTTTTTCATCATGAGAGGAGGGAAATTTACCTCAGCTTTCTTCCCCTTAAACATGTGTACCCTTGTGTCAGGGACAGGTGAGTCATCAGTGATATGCAAATCATCTTTTATTACAATAATCATATATTGAATACTTTTCTGCCATTTTGGCTGTAACTTTGCATTATCGTAGTCGACACTGGAGTCGACTCCGTGTCGATATCAGTGTCTATTATTTTGGATAGTGAGCATTGAGAGACTCTGAAGGTCTCTGCGACATAGGGACAGACATGGGTAGATTTCCTGTCTGTTCTCTAATCTTTTGTGCAATAAATTCACCTTAGCACTTAATTACACATATCCAAACAGGTGTCGGCGTTGTCGACGGAGAAACCCTCACACACACATTTGCTCCATCTCCTCCTTAGGGGAGCCTTTTACCTCAGACATGTCGACACACACGTACCGACACACCACACACTCAGGGAATGCTCATCTGAAGACAATTCCCCCATAAGGCCCTTTGGAGAGACAGAGAGAGTATGCCAGCACACACCCCAGCGCTATTAACCCAGGAATAACACACTTAATGTTAACCCAGTAGCTGCTGTTTATATTGATTTTTGAACCTAATTATGTGCCCCCCCTCTCTTTTTACCTTCTACCGTGTAACTGCAGGGGAGAGGCTGGGGAGCTTCCTCTCAGCGGTGCTGTGGAGAAAAAACATGGCGCTGGTGTGTGCTGAGGAAGAAGCTTCTTTCCCGCTTTCATGAACAATATTTGGCGGGGGCTCATACATATATACAGTGCCCAACTGTATATTATGCAAACTTTTTCCAAAGAGGTCTCTAACTGCTGCCCCCCCCTGCGCCCTGCACCCTTACAGTGACCGGAGTATGTGGGTGTAGTGTGGGAGCAATGGCGCACAGCTGCAGTGCTGTGCGCTACCTCAGTGAAGACTGGAGTCTTCTGCCGTCGATTTCGAAGTCTTCTTGCTTCTTTCACCCGGCTTCTGTCTTCCGGCTCTGCGAGGGGGACGGCGGCGCGGCTCCGGGATCGGACGACAAAGGGTGAGATCCTGTGTACGATCCCTCTGGAGCTAATGGTGTCCAGTAGCCTAAGAAGCAGGACCTATCTGCAGAGAGTAGGGCTGCTTCTCTCCCCTCAGTCCCACGATGCAGGGAGTCTGTTGCCAGCAGAGTTCCCTGAAAATAAAAAAACCTAACAAAATACTTTCTTATAGCAAGCTCAGGAGAGCTTACTAAACAGCACCCAGCTCGTCCGGGCACAGATTCAAACTGAGGTCTGGAGGAGGGACATAGAGGGAGGAGCCAGAGCACACCAGAATCTAAATTCTTTCTTAAAGTGCCCATGTCTCCTGCGGAGCCCGTCTATTCCCCATGGTCCTTACGGAGTCCCCAGCATCGACTAGGACGTTAGAAAAATAGGATTTTAATTACCTACCGGTAAATCCTTTTCTGGTAGTCCATAAGTGATATTGGGGGAATTTAGTACGATGGGGTATAGATGTGGGGCAAAAGGAGCCGGTGCACTTTAAATTTCTTCACTGGGTGTGATGGCTCCTCCCCTCTATGCCCCCTTCCACAGGCAGTTATAGGTAAAATAGTGCCCGAAGGAGAAAGGACATACTTGAGATAAGGAACATAACAACAATGAGTGGTGAGATTTACACACCACTAACATAAAACGACCAGCAACAGCTGAACAGGTAACCAGAAAAGAAACAACATGCAGAAAAGTCAACGCACTGAGGCAGGCGCCCAATATCCCTTATGGACTACGAGAAAAGGATTTACCGGTAGGTAATTAAAATCCTATTTTTTCTAGCATCCATAAGGAAAAATGGGGGAATTTAGTATGATGGGGATGTCCCAAAGCTTCCAGAACGGGTGGGAACGTGCGGAGACGTCTGCAGCACCACCTGTCCAAACTGGGTATCCTCTTTGGCCAGGGTATCAAATCTGTAGTACTTCACAAAGGTGTTCTTCCCTGGAAGACCCCACCGATCTTGTAGAGTGGGCCTTCAGAGACTGCGCAACAGGTAAGGCTGCAGACACATAAGCCTCTTGAATAGTAAGCCTAAACCAATGAGCAATGGACTGCTTAGAAGCAGGGCAACCCTTTTTCTGCGCATCATATAGCATGAACAAGAAATCCGTCTTTCTGATCCGAGCCATCCTCTTGACATAGATCTTCAAGGCTCGAACAGCATCCAATGCCTCTGGAGGAGCAGAAGTGCCAGAACTTGACGGAACCACAATAGGTTGATTTAAATGGAACGCAGAGACGACCTTCAGCAGGAACTGCTGCCTAGTCCTGAGCTCCGCTCTGTCCTCGTAAAAGACCAAGAAGGGACTTTTACACTATAAGGCCCCCAATTCTGAGACACGCCTAGCAAAAGCCAGGGCCAATAACATCACAGTCTTCCATGTGAAGTACTTGTCTTCTACCATCATCAGAGGTTCAAATCAGGAGGACTGTAGAGAATCCAACACTACATTCAAATCCCAGGGTGCCGTTGGGCAGCACATAAGGAGGTTGTATGAGAAGCACCCCTTGCAAGAAGGTCTGAACTTCCGGCAACACTGCCAATTTCATCTGGAAGATGGAGCGCGCTGAAATCTGGACCTTAATGGAACCCAGACGTAAGCCCTTATCCACACCAGCCTGCAGGTGGATAAGGGATTAGGTTCCTAAGTTGAACTACGCAGGTGGATATGAGCGTTCCTCGCACCACGAGACATATCTTCTCCAGATATGATGATGGTGTTTTGACGTCACATGTTTTCTGGCCTGAACCATGGTAGCAATAACCTTTTAGGAAAGGCCCTTGTGAGCTAAGATGTCCCGCTCAACCTTCATGCCGTCAAACAAAGTCGCTGTAAGTCCAGGTAGATGAACGGTCCTTGTTGAAGAAGATCTCTTCATAGTGGTCTTCAACAGACATGTCCAGAAGATCCGCATACCACGCCCTCCGAGGCCAATCCGAATTGCCTGGACTCTTTGATTCCTGATTTGCTTTAGAACCCTTAGGAGCAATGGAATCGGAGGAAACGGGTAGACCAGCCTGTAAGGCCAAGGCGACATTAGTGCATCCACTGCCCTCGCCTGAGTGTCCCTGGTTCGTGAGCAATACCAACGAAGCTTCTTGTTGAGTCGAGAAGCCATCATGTCTATTTGTGGGCAGCCCCACCGGTTTATGATCTGCTGAAACACCTGATGGTGGAGCCCCCATTCTCCTGGGTGGAGATTGTGACGACTCAGGAAGTCCGCTTCCCAGTTGTCTACTCCCGGAATGAAGATTGCGGACATTGTTCTTGCATTTCTTTCTGCCCAGAGGAGTATCTTTGACACCTCTCGCGTGCAGGCTCTGATTTTTGTCTTTCCATGCCGATTGATGTACGCCACTGCCGTGGCGTTGTCCGACTGAACCTGGATCGAGTGATCCCTGAGTAGAAGAGAGGTCTGGATCAGAGCATTGTAGATTGCCCTAAGTTCCAAAATGTTGATTAGAAGTAAGGCTTCGTGGGATGACCACCCGCCCTGGAACTGAGCCCCCTGGGTGACAGCTACCCATCCCCTCAGACTTGCATCCGTCGTGAGAAGGATCCAATCCTGAATCCCGAAACTTCGACCTTCCAGTAGGTTGGAGGACTGCAGCCACCACAGGAGGAAAATCCTGGCCTGAGGTGACAGCCGTATTATCCGGTGCATCTGAAGATGTGAGCCAGACCTCTTGCTCAGGAGATCCAATTGAAATGTTCTGGCAAGGAACCTTCCATACTGGATCGCCGCGTATGAGGCTACTATCTTCCCCAACAATCTTATGCAAAGATGGTTGGATATTCTCGTAGGCCGGAGGACCATTCGGACCATCTCCTGAAGTTCTCACTTTGTCCTCTGGGAGGAACACTTTCTGGGCTACAGTATCCAGCAACATTCCCAGGAACAGGAGCCGCTGAGTTGGCTCCAGGTGGGACTTCTGTAAAACCCATGGTGAGACAGAAGTTGGATAGTGCGGTTTATATGGAGCAATGAAATCTCCCTGGATCTTGCTTTTATCAAGAGATCGTCCAGATAAGGGACAATATTAACCCCTGGACCCGAAGTTGGAACATCATCTTTGCCATCAGCTTCGTGAACACCATCGGAGCTGTGGACAGGCCGAAGAATAGAGCCTGGAACTGGTGTTGATTGTTCAGCAGGGCAAACCGCAGGTAAGCCTGCTGAGGTGGCCAAATCGGAATATGGAGGTATGCGTTCTTTATAGCTAGTGAGACCATGAATTCCCGTTCTTCCAGACCCACAATCACTGCTTGCAAGGATTCCATCTTGATCCTGAAAACCTTTACGTAAGGGTTCAAGGATTTTAGATTCAAAATGGGCCTTACCGAACCGTCCGGTTTCGGTACCACGAACAGGTTGGAGTAGTAACCCTTCCCTGATGTTGCATTGGGATTGGAACAATGACTTGGGACTGGACCAATTTTAGGATGGCCTGTTGCAGTGTAACACGCGTATCCTCCAAAGCTGGTAAGCTTGATTTGAAAAATCGTTGGGGAGGAGTGCCTTCGAACTCCAGCTTGTAGCCCTGAGAAATGATGTCCTTTACCAAGGTATCCTGGCAGGAGCTTTCCCTGAAGCGGCTGAAGTGACGCAGCAGAGCTCCCACCTCGAGATCCCCGCGGGGTGGGTGGGCACAGTCATGCTGAGGCCTTAGTGGAAGCTGAACCGATGCTCACCTGAGAACCTGCGATTGGCGGTTTTCTTGTCTTACCTCTGTTACCTCTAGCCGCATTGGAGGCACATCTGGCCCTAGATCTAAATCTGTTAGACTGAAAGGACTGGGTAGACGGTCCCTGGTAGGAATGTCTAGCCGGTGGGGCCCCAGAGTCTCCCTTTTTCGGGGGATTGGCTCTTTGGGGTGGAGTTGGATACGTGGATATCTAAGGTAACTGCGCTATCCACTGACGCAACCACAAAGCTCTGCACGCCAAAACTGCCATAGCAGTAGTTCTAGGATTAAGTCACACAGGACGTGTGCAGTGTCCTGAATGTGTTTTATGAGAGTCACAGTAGTGACCAGGGACATGTGCCCTGAGAGGCCCTCCTGAATTTGAATAGCCCACGTGTGAATGGCATGAGTCATCCAGTAACCTGCAATGACCGGTCTTTGTGATATACCTGTAGCAGTGTAGATAGACTTCAGCGTAGTCTCTATTTTTCTATCCCCAGGGTCCTTTAAGGTAACGGAGCCCGACGCTGTCAGTACCGCCTTTTTAGATAGGCAAGAGACTGATACGTCAACAGCCGGGGGTTCTTCCCAGATTTTCATGCCTTCAGGAGCAAATGGGAAAGTGTGCAAAAACCGTTTTGACACTTGGTATTTTTTATCTGGATTTTTCCAGGCTAACTTAAATAGGTCATCTAACTCTGCAGAATCAGGGAAAGTGACACTGAGCTCTTTTTTTGTGTGAAGGAAAACGACTGCTGTGACGCAGCGTCCTCTAGAGGGAGTTTTAACACGTCCCATATAGCCAAAATGTGGGGGTCAATACCCTGTGCAGAATGGGAGTTCCCCGGTAACAGGATCTAATTCCTCCCCCTCCTTCTGTATCTCCTCATCAGAGTCTGAGAGTAAGGCAGGTAACCACGTTTAAGTGGTCCTGAGTTAGAGAGAGGGGCTGTGGAACATCTGCCCTTGCAGCGAGGTCTGTAAAAGCCTGCTACAGTTGTTGTGTCTTGAATATTAGCAGAGAGCTGAGATGACATATCTGAAATCATGGTTTTTGTGGCACATAGCCAAGAAGGCTCTTGACCCTCCCCCCCAGTCCCCTCACTGTGTTTTGAGGACTGACTACATTGTTCACATGATATTGAACTAGACGTAGAGGGAGGGAATGTGGTGTGACATACACGTCACAATTGGTGTTTTACCATGTTTACAGTAAACAACACTTACTGTATATACACAGACAAGTAACACAAAATCAAGCCTGCACATACTATGAGAGGGAGACAGAGAGAAGGGACCAGCACACCCAAGCTAAACAGGCCCCAATGAGGCTATAAGCTGATAGATCACGGTGAAACACCAGTGTTTTTGTACGTTTCAGGACACAGATAGTGTACAATAGCGGCTCTCCCCCTTTGCTACACCCCTGTACAAGTTTTTCAGCGTTATCCTGAGTGTCTGGAGGAGCTGTGTGCCTGCTGCTGCAGCTGTAAGCAGAGGAAGGTGCCAAAAAGCCGCTAATTTTAAATTTGGTAAGTAAACTGAGTAACTATGCTTCTTTGCTTAACTATAGAAATCATCCTTCTCTAAGCTAACAAAATAAGACAAAATAAAAAGTACCACAATTTGAACGCTGACGATTCTATCCACAAGAAGTTCTTTCAGAAATGCAATAGTATCTTGTTGCCAACATTTACCAACCTAAAAAGGCCATAAAAAAAATAAAAAAATTATTACACATTACAAATTATTATTACACATAAAAATTATTACACAAATTTACACGAGAAAATGCAAACTAACATGAAAAGACAAACAGCAACAATGATTGCTACAACTGATTAACCATTTTTTTCTGAGCTTTTAAAATATAAAATCATGTTGTTATTTGAGCTACAAAGCTAAGTGGTCTCCAGTATGTGTTGTGTTTCAGTAAAAATAATAAAATGCCCAATTATCTCATTTTCAGTCAGAATTTTCATCCACATACCTGAGCATGTGTAACTTAGCTGTGTAAGTAAAGATTGTCTGCATGGGTAATACAGTACATTTTGTATTTCTTTCACTGATATTTTTCTATGTTCTCCTGTTCTGTATTTTATCCCCTACTTTCCTTAGTAATGATAATAAATTTCCACTAATCGACACAATAAAAAAACTGACAGGCTGAAAGTAGCTACAGAGGACTTCTGCCAGCTCCACAAACTGCAATATTGGTCAACTGACCAGATATTGTAGCATGTATAATGTGAAAATGACAATTCCATGAACATTATCAGGCATATTTAAATAAAAAAATTAGATGACCACAAATGGTCTGTGTGTGCGGTCATCCTTACCCAACCATAAACTTGTGGTTTTAAGTGGTTAGGAAACTTGCCCTACCAATTAGTTCTTGAGCTGAGTGGGATGACAGCAGCATAGTCATCTTAACAAACCTCTGCCATACAAATCTGGCTGCCCAAAGTGGTATTTACTGCATGTTTATAATACACACTTGAGGATGGATCGGTGATCGAAAATGGCATCTTTGCACGCAAGACCTTTTCTTATAGTCTTTTGAGGAGCGCAAATCACCCTTTCATCTTTATGCAGACTGTTGTTCTTGTTAAAGGGTGACATTATTTCTTCCCTCCGACTTGTTCTGCACTCATGGTTTGTCGTTTGGTACTTTGTTAAAATATGAATTTCCTAAGTAAACACCTGGATACAGAGTGGAGGATCCAGGGCTTTGTCCCCAGTCCACGTCACAGGCTTCTCTACCGCTGGACTAGGAAAGTCATAAATATAAAAATGCCATTTTTGCAGGCAGCCATGAGGGACACTGGAACGATGGTGACTTCCCAAAGAATGGTGACGCTAAAGGGCCCCATACACTACAATGATTTTGCACGATTTCACTCGATTTCGACCTTTAGGGCTGATATATCGGATGAAGTGTGTCAAATCGTATGTGTTTTCCATCTGATCTGATGCGCGTTCCCGCGAGTGTCTGATCGGAGCCCCTAGGTCGCAAGTGTATATCCTAATCGCATGGAATCGTATGGAAAAAGTTTTTTTTTTTTGTGCCTGTGATATATCGCATGCAATA
Source organism: Pseudophryne corroboree (assembly GCF_028390025.1). Classification (NCBI taxonomy): domain Eukaryota; kingdom Metazoa; phylum Chordata; class Amphibia; order Anura; family Myobatrachidae; genus Pseudophryne; species Pseudophryne corroboree. The sequence goes on along the minus strand of NC_086445.1, from coordinate 113,910,546 downwards.
TATCGTAGGAAATTTGACTGGCATTCTCAGGACACTCCCATCAGCAGCAGTAGCTACGACACAGCAGGAGGAGAGCGCATCGGTTTTGATTGGATTTCACTGCCCCAAGTATGTATTTAATCCACACTGACCACCAATATATTCCATTATTGTTCACATTTTATTAATTTCTGTGCCCCAAAGTCATTTTAACCCCCTAATGGCCATGTTTTTTCACCTCCACTGTACCCCAGTGCTGCACCTTGGGTTTCTGTGTTCCCAAAGTCATTTTAACCCTTTAACGGCCATGTGTTTTCACTGCCACTATACCCCAATGCTGCACCTTGAGTATCTGTGTCCCCAAAGTCATTTTAACCCCCTAATGGCCATGCGTTTTCACTGCCACTGTACCCCAATGCTGCACCATTGATGTTTAAGTAATGAGGAAACTTTTTTCAAAAAACAACTTTATTTAAAAAGCATATATTATCCAAATTTAACCATATATCAAAACATTTCGAAAGTATATTTTTAACCTTAAGTAAAACCATTTTTTGAAACAGAAAATATATAAGTTTTTGCACAACTTTTTATTTCTTATAGATATGTCCCTGGATCAAGACATAGACTTCATCACCGGCCTACTAGACATGTACCGTAGCCATGAATGTCTATGGAAGGTCAAAGCAAAGGGGTATTCAGACAAAGTGCGGCGGAATGCGGCCTTGGAGGAGCTAGTGGATTACAGTAAGACCTTTGTCTCCGATGCAAACAAGGACTGGGTTAAGATAAAAAAATCCAAAACCTGCGTACTGTGTTCCTGAAAGAGCACAAAAAAATGTTACAGCAAAAAATAGGACTTTAATTACCTACCGGTAGATCCTTTTCTCGTAGTCCGTAGAGCATACTGGGGTCCATATTAATACCATGGGGTAAAGACGGGTCCACTAGGAGCCATCGGCAGTTTAAGAATTTGATAGTGTGGGCTGGCTCCTCCCTCTATGCCCCTCCTACCAGAATCAGTCTAGGAAACTGTGCCCGAGGAGACGGACATACTTTGAGAGAAGGATATAAAAGGATAGTGGTGAGATTCCTAACCAGCACACACAAACAAGAGGAAAGCCATGCTAACCAAACTTGAAATAGGAACAGCAACAGCTGAACCAAACAACAATACTTAACCACGTAACAGTGCAGGAAAAATGAAGCACTGAGCGGGCGCCCAGTATCCTCTATAGGCTACGAGAAAAGGATTTACCAGCAGGTAATTAAAATCCTATTTTCTCTTACGTCCTAGAGGATACTGGGAGTCCATTTAGTACCATGGGGAAGTACCAAAGCTCCCAAACCGGATGGGAGAGTGCTGAGGTTCCTACAGAACTGATTGACCAAACTGAAGGTCCTCAGAGGCCAAAGTATCGAACTTGTAGACCTTAGCAAACGTGTTCAAACCTGACCAAGTAGGTGCTCGGCACAGCTGTAAAGCAGAGACACCCCAGGCAGCCGCCCAAGAAGAACCCACCGACCTAGTAGAGTGGGCCTGTACAGATTTTGGAACCGGCAATCCTGCTGTGGAATAAGCATGCTGGATAGTGAGCCTGATCCAGCGGGCAATGGACTGCTTTGAAGCAGGACACCCAATTTTATTGGGATCATAAAGAACGAACGGAGAGTCCGATTTTCTGTGACAAGCTGTTCTCTTTACATACACATTCAAAGCCCTCACAACATCCAAAGACTTTGAAGTTGCAGAGGTGTCAGTAACAACCGGAACGACAATAGGTTGATTGATGTGAAACGCAGACACCACTTTAGGAAGAAAAGAAATTGCTGACGAGTTCTGAGTTCAGCTCTGTCTTCATGGAAATTAAAACGAGATTTATGGTAAGAACTTACCATTGTTAAATCTCTTTCTGTGAGGTACACTGGGCTCCACAAGGATTAATATCGGGGTGTAGAGTAAGATCTTGAGCCGAGGCACCAACATGCTCAAAGCTTTGACTGTTCCCAAGATGCATGGCGCCGCCTCCTCTATAACCCCGCCTCCGTGCACAGGAGCTCAGTTTTCGTTAACCAGTCCAATGCAGTAGCAGGTAACAGAGACGACAATGTTAGAAGCCACACACACAACACACTCGCGACAGGAGAGGGTGTCAGCGGCTAATGCCATACCAGCCCAAAGAAGACAAGTGCGTCAGGGTGGGCGCCTTGTGGAGCCCAGTGTACCTCGCAGAAAGAGATTTAACAACGGTAAGTTCTTACCATAAATCTTGTTTTCTGCTGCGGGGTACACTGGGCTCCACAAGGATTAACATCGGGGATGTACTAAAGCAGTTCCTTATGGGAGGGAACGCACTGTAGCGGGCACAAGAACCCGGCGTCCAAAGGAAGCATCTTGGGAGGCGGAAGTATCGAAGGCATAGAACCTTATGAGCGTGTTCACTGAGGACCACGTAGCCGCCATGCACAATTGTTCAAGGGTCGCACCACGGCGGGTCGCCCAAGAAGGTCCAACCGACCGAGTAGAATGGGCCTTAATGGTAGCAGGAGCTGCACGGCCAGCCTGTACATAAGCATGTGCAGTCACCATTCTAATCCATCTGGCCAGAGTCTGCTTGGAAGCAGCCCAGCCACGTTTGTGAAAAGAAAACCAAACAATACAAAAAGAGAATCAGACTTCCTAATGGAGGCAGTTCTCTTCACATAGATACGGAGAGCCTGTACCACATCCAAAGACCGCTCTTTGGAGGACAACTCATGAGAACTAAAGGCCGGAACCACAATCTCCTGGTTAAGGTGGAAGGAAGACACCACCTTAGGCAAATAACCAGGGCGCGTTCTAAGAACAGCCCAGTCACGGTGAAAAATCAGATAGGGGGACTAACAGCATAAGGCACCTACGTCTGAGACCCTTCTAGCAGAAGCAATAGCCAGCAAAAACAAAACCTTAAGGCAAAGCCACTTAAGGTCTGCAGATGCAAGATGTTCAAAAGGATACTTCTGCAAGGCCTCCAGGACCACTGACAAATCCCAAGGGGCCACTGGTGGTACATAAGGAGGTTGAATCCGTAACACCCCCTGAGTGAAAGTATAAAGATCAGGCAGGGTAGCAATCTTTCTCTGAAACCATACCGACAAGGCAGAAATGCAAACCTTGAGGGATGTCAGACGAAGGCCTAAGTCCAGGCCCTGTTGTAGGAAGGCCAAATGTTTGGCCGTACTAAACTTGTAAGCGTCATGATTGTTAGATGCGCACCAAGCAAAGTAAGAAATCCAGACCCTATGGTAAATCCAAGCAGAGGCTGGCTTATGGGCCTTCAACATAGTATGAATGACTGCCTCAGAAAAACCCTTGACCCTCAAGTCGGAAGCTTCAAGAGCCACGCCGTCAAAGCCAGTCGGGCCAAATCCTGGTATACACAAGGGCCCTGAATGAGGAGGTCTGGTCGTTGTGGAAGTAGAAGGGGACGCTCTATCGAGAGACCCTGTAGATCTGAGAACCAGTGCCGTCTGAGCCACGCTGGAGCGATCAGAAGCAGGGTTCCTCCTCCTTGTTTGAACTTCCTTAGTACTCTGGGCAGGAGTGACACCGGAGGTAACAGATATGGTAGCTGAAAGCTCCATGGAATTGCCAGTGCGTCTACGAACTCCACTTGAGGATTCCTTGTCCTTGCTCCGAAGACCGGAACCTTGTGATTGTGTCGAGACGCCCTGATGATTTATGTACGCCACCGTGGTGGCATTGTCTGATTGTACTTGAACAGGTCTGTTCTGTATCAAATGCTGGGCCAAGTTCAGTGCATTGAATACCGCCCACAGTTCCACAATGTTTATCGGGAGGAGAGACTCCTCCTTGGTCCACCGACCCTGAAGGGAGTGTTGCTCCAACACCGCGCCCCAACCCCTCAGACTGGCATCCGTCGTCAGAAGGATCCAGTTGGAGATCCAGAAGGGACGACCCACGCTCAATTGGTGGTCCTGAAGCCACCAGCTCAGTGACAGACGGACCTCCGGAGACAAGGAGATCATTTAAGACCTGATCCGGTGAGGCAGGCCGTCCTACTTGGCCAGAATCAACTTCTGTAGAGGGCGGGAATGGAATTGAGAGTACTCCACCATGTCGAAGACCGACACCATGAGACCCAGTACTTGCATTGCTGAATGTATCGGCACTTGCGGATGACATAGGAAGCACTGAATCTTGTCCTGAAGTTTCAGGATCTTCTCCTGAGACCAGAACAACCGCTGGTTGTGAGTGTTCAACAATGCCCCCAGGTGTACCATGCTCTGAGCAGGGACCAGGGAAGATTTATTCCAGTTGATGAGCCACCCATGAGTTTTCATAAACTGGATTGTCACATCCAAATGATGTAGGAGAATTTCTGGGGAGTTTGCCAGGATCAGCAAGTCGTCTAGATACGGGAGGATCCTGATCCCCTGACGGCGTAGCACAGCCGTCATTACCGCCATGACTTTGGTGAATACCCGCGGCCAAACCAAAAGGTAACGCCTGAAACTGGTAATGAAGGTTGCCCACCGCAAACCTCAGGTACTGCTGATGTGACATTGCAATAGGAATATGCAGGTAGCCATCCTGTATATCCAGGGAGACCATATAGTCCCCAGGCTCCAAGGCCAGAACAATAGAGCGTAGAGTTTCCATACGAAACTTGGAGACCCTCACATACTTGTTCAAAGACTTGAGATTGAGAATGGGTCGCGAGGACACGTTCGGTTTCGGGACTAGAAACAGCGGTGAATAGTACCCCTTGCCTCTCTGAGCCAGAGGCACCTGTAGTACCACTCCTGTGTCCAGGAAAGACTGTACCACCGAATGTAGAGTTTCTGCCTTCACCGACTCCGAAGGGACATCTGTCAGGCAAAATCGATGAGGGGGACGATTCTTGAAGGATACAGCGTAACCTCGAGTGACGACTTCCCGTACCCAGGCATCGGAAGTGGTCTTCAACCATTCCTGGGTAAATCCTAGAAGTCGGTCCCCCACCCTGGGATCCCCCAGAGGGAGGCCCGTTCCATCATGCGGCAGGCTTGTCTGTTTTGGAAGCAGGCTGACGGGCAACCCATGCCCGCTTGGGTCTGGGCTTAGCAGGTTTGGAAGTACGAGCATGTTACGGGTACGCCTGACCTTTTGCCTTTCCTGGAGGACGAAAGGAGCGAGAGAAGGTACTTTTTTTTTTTTAAAGATTTATTTATTGGAAGATCACAACACGTCAATACAAATTCCAGTATTCACAATCTAATACACTAAAAACACCTATAAATACCTGAGAATCATTGCACTATTAAATTGCTGTCTGTGATCCATTTTATCCGATTTTTAAAGAAAAAGAAAAAAGAAATGACAAATGTCTGTATGGTGTAGTCACTTAAGGAAGTGATAAACCTAAGAAGGCAGAAAGTAAGAGAAAAAGAGAGAGAGAGAGAAAAAAAAAAAAAAAAGGGTTAAAGGACAGTAGAAGAACAGAGTAAGGAATAAGGGGGGTGGGTTGGACCCTTGATGGACAGGGTTAAAGGATCATATGCTCCTGTATTTAAAAAAGAAAAGAAAAAAAAAGGGGATACCGCTAATGGGGGTAAGTATCAAATGGCAAAAGGAGAGTTGATTCGATGAAGGGAGATTCATGGAGACCAAATGGCAATAATTTTTTTTGAAGAGTTATTAAGGATGCTTGTCATATATTCCAGACGGTACACGTGCCAAATACGGGACATTATAGTGTGCAGAGAAGGGGCAGCTAATTGCTTCCAATCCATTGCAATTTGGCATGTGGTCGCAGAGATCACATGGCGTATCAATTTATTTTGATGTTTGGATAACGTTGGGATATCTAGGGGTAGAAGAAAATATTTGGGGTCATTTGGAATGGGGATATGTAATAGAATTGCTATGAAGTTGACGACTTCATTTCATAAGCTAGCTATCTTAGGGCAAGACCACCATATATGCATAAATGAGCCTTCTAAGTTACACCCTCTCCAACACCTATCAGAGGTATCAGGATAGATCTTACTAAGTCTGGAGGGGACATAGTACCACCGATATAATAACTTATAAATGTTCTCCTTTATTTTGACGCATATAGAGCTAGAGGCCGCATTGTCCCAAATCTCTGACCACTCGTCCTCAGTAAAAGTAGAGTTAAGATCCGTTTCCCAGGCTCTTTCGTGGGGAGGGTGTGGGGTTGTGGGGCCATCAGAGAGCAGTGTATAAATAAAAGAAATCAGTCCTTTTGTGGAAGAGCGTCTGAGACACATTGCTTCAAAAGCAGATAATGGCCTTTTAATAAGTATATGTTTCACTGTAGAGTGAAAGTGTCTAATTTGTAAATACTGAAAAAAGTGTGTAGTCGGTATGTAATTATTATCTTGAATTTGAGAGAATTGGGGGAAATTCTTATCCTTGGAGATATCATTAAGGAACAAAATGCCTCTACTTTTCCATGGAAGAAATGCTGTATTGTGCATTCCCGGTGGAAAAGCCGGATTATGGAGGAGCGGAATAACAGGGGAGGTAGAGGGAGCCAGACTATATTTTCTATTTGCATAATCCCAGATTGATAAAGAACGAGATACAATCGGATGAGAAACCACACCTTTAGGTCGGCTAGATCTTGAGATCCATAGGAGAGGAAATCGAAGAGAGTCCCAGATCAGTAGCCTCAATATCGACCCAGACCTTCCCTGCCTCGGCACCGCACCATTGAACACATTGTGCCAACTGTGCAGCAACATAATATTTTCTAAAATCTGGAATACCCAGTCCTCCACCATGAGTGGGGCGCTGAAGCAGTTGTAGGCGAATTCTGGGATGTCTATTCGCCCATAGGAAGCGAGAAGACTGAAATCTCAGAAATTTAAATACATAGGATGGGATAAAGATCGGAAGGGTCTGAAAAAGGTAAAGGAGTCTGGGGAGTATGTTCATCTTGACTGAATTTATCCTTCCTATCCAGGAAACGAAGTGAGAAGACCATGAGAGTAGATCTAATTTAATCTGGTCTAAAATACGAGGGAAGTTAGCTTGAAACAATTGATGATGTCTATGCGTTAAAAAAATACCTAGATATTTAAGTGTCTTCTTATGCCACGTAAATGGAAATGAGGCTTCTAGGGTTAATTTGGTCGGTCCAGGAATATAAAAGTCTAAAACTTCAGTTTTTTCAGTATTGATTTTATAGCCTGAGAGTTGGGAGTAGAGGTCAATTTCAGTTAAAAGGGGATGTAAAGATTGGGTTGGATTTCCAAGAGATAGGAGTACATCATCCGCGTATAGGGCAATTTTATGATCAGTCGGACCAACACGAACACCCATAATGTCAGTGTTATTACGTATTTTCGCAGCTAGGGGTGACCAGGGCGAAGATTAGGGGGGAGAGTGGGCATCCCTGTCTAGTACCATTGTTGATCTGAAAAGGAGAAGAGGTGAGACGGTTAACAGATACCGTGGCTGTAGGGTGTTGGTATAGGGCCTGCATGCCTTGGGAGAATTTACCGGTAAAGCCCATTCTGTTAAGGACCTGAAAGGCAAAAGGCCAGGAAATTCGGTCAAATGCCTTCTCGGCGTCTAGTGCAAGGATCAGAGAGGGTAGTTTCTGTTTGTGTATGGAATTAATTATATCTATAGCCCTTCTGGTGTTGTCAGATGCTTGGCGACCCGGGATGAAACCCGCTTGGTCTGGGTGTATGAGATGAGGGAGATAGGAAGCTAAACGTTTTGCCAAGACCTTTGCATAGATTTTAAGATCTACATTGAGCAACGAAATTGGCCTATAATTGGCGCATTTTGTGGGGTCTTTGTCAGGTTTCGGGATCACTACAATGTTTGCTTGCAGAGAGGCCGGTGCGAAGGAGGAGCCATTTAGTATGCTATTGAACAGAGAAGTGAGGTGGGGGGTGAGTTCATTTACAAAGGTTTTGTAATAATGGGCCGTGAAGCCATCAGGTCCCGGAGCAGCTGAAGACTTGACGGCAGCTGTGACTTCCCCTGGTGATATGTCTGCATTTAGTGATGCTAGCTGAATATCTGTAATGGTGGGTAGCGGTGTGTTCAGTAAATACGTCCGTATATTCTCTAAATCAGTCGAGGGAGAGGAGGATGTCGTCAGATTGTACAGTAATTTATAAAAGTCTCTAAATTCATCCACCATGTCTGTGGAGTTATACGTAAGACCATTTGATTTTTTGGTGAAAAGTTTATCAATAGTAGTGGAAGCTTGTTTGCGTCTCAGCTTATTGGCTAGCAAGGAGTCAGCCTTATCTGATTTATCGTAAAATCTTTGTCTCAGTTTTTGTAAGATGGCCGCTGCCCGACGAGAAAGTAAAGCGTTCAATTGACCTTTGAGATGGTCGATCTGGGATAGGAGCAATGCTGAAGGAGATAGTTTATGTTGGGCCAGTAAAGCGGTTATTTGAGTTTCCAAAGATGAAATTTCCTCCTCCAGACCTCAGTTTTACACTGTGCCCAGAGCAGGATGGGTGCACTGCAGAGAGCTCTCCTGAGTTCTCTGCCTAAAAGCATTTTTGTTTGGATTTTTTCTCTACTTTTTCACAGGGAGCACTGCTGGCAACAGGCTCCCTGCATTGAGGGACTGAGGAGCAGACCTTCTGGTCTAAGATAGGCTCTGCTTCCTAGGCTACTGGACACCATTAGCTCCAGAGGGGGTGAACGCAGGTTCTTACTGGGCGTCCACCCCCAGAGCCGCGCTGCCGTTCTCCTCACAGAGCTAGAAGAACAGAAGACAGAAGTCGTCAGAAGCCTTCAGCTTCACGGAGGTAACGCACAGCACTGCAGCTGTGCGTCATTGCTCCCATACACCTCACACACTCCGGTCACTGTAAGGGTGCAGGGCGCAGGGGGGGGGGGGGGGGGCGCGCGCCCTGGGCAGCAATATAAACACCTCTTATGGCAAAAGACAATATACATGTACAGGTGGGCACTGTACATGTATATAAAAGAGCCCCCGCCATATTTTTGTAAGTTTGAGCGGGACAGAAGCCCGCCGCCGAGGGGGCAGGGCTTCTCCCTCAGCACTCACCAGCGCCATTTTCTCTCCACAGCACCGCTGAGAGGAAGCTCCCCGGACTCTCCCCTGCTTACACACGGTGAAGGGGTGTTTAAAAGAGAGGGGGGGGGGGCACATAATTGGCGGATAACATATTATACGGCGCTGCTGGGGAAATACATTTTGTGTTGGTCTCCAGGATCATTGCGCTGGGGTGTGTGCTGGCATACTCTCTCTCTGTCTCTCCAAAGGGCCTTGACAGGGATACGGTCTTCAGGAAAGGGGTTCCCTGTGTGTGTGTGAAGTGTGTCGGTACGCGTGTGTCGACATGTTTGACGAGGAAGGCTCGCTTAATGTGGAGGGGGAGTGCTTGAATGTCATGTTGCCGTCGGCAACGCCGACACCGGAATGTGTGGATATGCGTTATGTCTTGAATGCAAATGTTAATCTATTGCATAAAAGGTTAGACAAGGCAGAAGCTAGGGATCAGTCAGGTAGCCAGTGCATGCCTGTCCCTGTGGAGCCAGGCCCTTCGGGGTCTCAGAAGCGCACCATATCCCAGATCGATGACACAGATACCGACACAGATACGGACTCTAGTGTCGACTATGAAGATGCAAAATTACAGCCGAAGGTGGCAAAAGGTATTCGGTACATGATTATTGCCATTAAAGAGGTTTTGCATATTACTGAAGAACCCCGGTCCCTGACACGAGGGTACGCATGTATAAAGGGAAAAAGCCTGAAGTCACCTTTCCATCCTTAATTGAACTAAGCTAATTGTGCGAAAAGGCTTGGGAATCTCCGGATAGGAGACCACAAGTTCCCAAAAGGATTCTTATGGCGTATTCTTTTCCACAAACTGATAAGATACGCTGGGAATCTTCGCCTAAAGTAGACAAGGCGTTGACACGCTCGTCCAAAAAGGTGGCACTGCCTTCTCAGGATACGGCTTCCCTCAAGGAACCTGCTGACCGCAGGCAGGAAATTACCTTGAAGCACATTTACACTCATTCAGGTACTATTGCTAGACCGGCTATGGCGTCGGCCTGGGTTTGTAGTGCGGTTGTGGCATGGGCAGATTCCTTATCTACGAAGATTGACACCTTAGATAGGGATGCTATTCAAATGACCATAGAGCATATCAGAGATGCTGCCTTGTATATGAGAGATGCTCAGAGAGACATTTGTTTATTAAGCTCCAGAATAAATGCTATGTCTATTTCTGCTAGGCGGCTCTTGTGGACCCGACAGTGGACGGGAGATGCCGATTCAAAGCAGCATATGGAGTCCTTGCCTTACAAAGGGGAGGAGTTGTTTGGAGACGGCCTCTCTGACCTTGTCTCTACGGCTACGGCTGGTAAGTCGCATTTCTTACCTTATGTCCCTACGCAGCATACAAAAAAGGCACCTCATTATCAAATGCAGTCCTTTCGTTCCAATAAAAACAAAAAGGTACGGGGATCGTCCTTTGTTGCCAGAGGGAAAGGTAGGGGAAAGAAGCTGCACACAGCTAGTTCCCAAGAGCAAAAGTCCTCCCCTGCCTCTGCAAAGTCCACCGCATGACGCTGCGGCTTCCCGGGGGGGAGGCAGATCTAGTGGGGGCTCGTCTTCGGTTTTTCAGCCACGTCTGGGTTCACTCGCAGGTGGATCCCTAGGCATTAGAGATTGTTTCTCAGAGATACAGGCTGGAATTCGAAGACTTGCCTCCTCGCCGGTTTTTCAAATCGGCTCTGCCTGCTTCCCCGTCAGAGAGGGAGCTAGTGTTGGCGGCAATCCAAAAATTGTATATTCAACAGGTGATTGTCACAGTTCCTCATCTCCAGCAAGAAAAGGGATGTTTGTGGTTCCGAAACCGGACGGTTCGGTCAGACCCATTTTAAACCTAAAATCTCTGAACCTGTACTTGAAGAGGTTCAAGATGGAATCACTCAGGGCGGTCATCGCCAGCCTGGAGAGGGGGGATTGGATGGTGTCCCTGGACATAAAGGATGCATACCTTCATGTTCCGATATTCACCTCTCATCAGGCATTCCTGACATTTGCAGTGCAGGACTGTCACTACCAATTTCAGACGTTGCCGTTTGGGCTTTCCACGGCCTCGAGGATTTTCACCAAGGTAATGGCGGAAATGATGGTGCTCCTGCGCAGGCAGGGTTATCCCATACTTGGACGATCTCCTCATAAAGGCGAGATCTCGGGAGAAGTTGCTGGACAGTGTGTCTCTGTCCATGAAGACGTTGCAGATACACGGCTGGATTCTCAATATACCGAAGTCCCAGCTAGTCCCTACAACGCGTCTGACCTTTTTGGGCCTGGTTCTAGACACAGACCAGAAAAAGGTTTTTCTTCCGATCGAAAAGGTTCAGGAGCTCATAGCCATGGTCAGGAACCTCTTAAAACCAAAAAAGGTTTCAGTGCATCATTGCACGCGGGTCCTGGGTAAGATGGTGGCTTCATACGAAGCCATCCCTTTCGGCAGGTTCCATGCGAGGACCTTTCAATGGGACCTCTTGGACAAGTGGTCCGGGTCCCATTTACGAATGCATCAAAGGATCACCCTGTCTCCCAGGACCAGGGTATCTCTCCTGTGGTGGCTGAACAGTGCTCACCTGCTAGAGGGTCGCAGGTTCGGCATTCAGGACTGGATCCTGGTGACCACGGACGCAAGCCTCCGAGGCTGGGGAGCAGTAACACTCGAAAGAAATTTCCAAGGTCTCTGGTCAAACCTAGAGACTTGTCTCCACATCAACGTCCTGGAGTTGAGGGCCATGTACAATGCCCTGTGTCAAGCGGAGGAATTGCTTCGGAGAAAACCGGTTCTGATTCAGTCGGACAACGTCACGGCAGTGGCTCATATAAACCGGCAAGGCGGAACAAGGAGCAGAGTGGCCATGGCAGAAGCAACCAGGATTCTACGCTGGGCGGAAGGCCATGTAAGCGCACTATCAGCAGTGTTCATCCCGGGGGTGGACAACTGGGAGGCGGACTTCCTCAGCAGGCACGACCTGCATCCGGGATAGTGGGGACTTCATCAATAAGTCTTCGCACAGATCACGGATCGATGGGGACTGCCTCAAATCGACATGATGGCATCCCGTCTCAACAAAAAGCGAAAGCGGTATTGCGCCAGGTCAAGGGACCCTCAGGCGGTAGCGGTAGACGCTCTGGTGACACCTTGGGTGTTCAGATCGGTCTATGTGTTTCCTCCTCTTCCTCTCATACCCAAAGTGTTGAGAATAATAAGAATGAGCAGGGTCAGAACAATCCTCATTGTTCCAGATTGGCCACGGAGGACTTGGTATCCGACGCTGCAAGAGTTGCTAACAGAAGATCCGTGGCCTCTTCCTCTAAGGCAGGACCTGCTGCGGCAGGGGCCCTGTCTGTTCCAAGACTTACCGCGGCTGTGTTTGACGGCATGGCGGTTGAACACCGGATCCTAGCGGAAAAAGGAATTCCGGAGGAAGTCATTCCTACCCTGATCAAGGCTAGGAAAGACGTGACGTTAAAACATTTTCACCGTATATGGCGGAAATATGTTTCTTGGTGTGAGGCCAGAGCTGCTCCTACGGAGGAGTTCCATTTGGGCCGTCTGCTTCACTTCCTTCAAACAGGAGTGACTTTGGGCCTAAAATTAGGGTCCATAAAGGTCCAAATTTCGTCCGTATCCATTTTCTTTCAAAGAGAATTAGCCTCTCTTCCTGAAGTACAGACTTTTGTGAAGGGGGTGCTGCATATTCAGCCTCCCTTTGTGCCTCCGGTGGCGCCTTGGGATCTTAACGTGGTGTTACGTTCCCTCAAGTCACCTTGGTTTGAACCACTCAAAACTGTGGAGTTGAAATACCTCACGTGGAAAGTGGTCATGTTGTTGGCATTAGCTTCGGCTAGACGTGTTTCAGAATTGGCGGCTTTATCACATAAAAGCCCATACTTGGTTTTTCACGTGGATAGGGCAGAGTTGAGGACTCGTCCTCAATTTCTGCCAAAGGTGGTCTCATCTTTTCATATGAACCAACCTATTGTCGTGCCTGTGGCTACACGGGACATGGAGGATTCAGAGTCCCTGGATGTGGTCAGGGCTTTGAAGATTTATGTGACCAGAACAGCTAGAATCAGGAACACTGAAGCTCTGTTTGTTCTGTATGCGGCCAACAAGGTTGGCGCTCCTGCTTCAAAGCAGACTATTGCTCGCTGGATCTGTAACACGATTCAGCAGGCGCATTCTACGGCAGGATTGCAGTTACCGAAATCGGTTAAGGCCCATTCCACTAGGAAAGTGGGCTCTTCTTGGGCGGCTGCCCGAGGGGTCTCGGCATTACAGTTGTACCGAGCAGCTACTTGGTCGGGGTCTAACACCTTTGCAAAGTTCTATAAGTTTGATACCCTGGCTGAGGAGGACCTCCTGTTTGCTCAATCAGTGCTGCAGAGTCATCCGCACTCTCCCGCCCGTTTGGGAGCTTTGGTATAATCCCCATGGTCCTTACGGAGTCCCAGCATCCTCAAGGACGTTAGAAAAAAATAAGATTTTACTTACCGGTAAATCTATTTCTCGTAGTCCGTAGAGGATGCTGGGCGCCCGTCACAAGTGCGGACTTCTTCTGCAAGACTTGTATATAGTTATTGCTTACATAAGGGTTATGTTATAGTTTATCGGTTGAACCGTGGCTATGCTGTTGTTCATGCTGTTTACTGGGTAGTTTATCACAAGTTATACGGAGTGATTGGTGTGGCTGGTATGGATCTCGCCCTTAGATTTACAAAAATCCTTCCTCGTACTGTCCATCTCCTCTGGGCACAGTTTCCCTAACTGAGGTCTGGAGGAGGGGCATAGAGGGAGGAGCCAGTGCACACCCAGAGTCCAAAGCTTTCTTAAAGTGCCCTATCTCCTGCGGAGCCCGTCTATTCCCCATGGTCCTTACGGAGTCCCAGCATCCTCTATGGACTACGAGAAATAGATTTACCGTTAAGGAAAATCTTATTTTTAGCATCTTGGGGGCCAGATTTATCCAGTGAGTGGTCAATAACAGTGTTGAAGTCCCCACCTAAAATTATGTGACCCTGTGCAACCTTTTGAAGACGCCTACATAAAACTTGGAAGAATTGGGACTGATCTTGGTTAGGGGCGTATATGGAGGCGAAGGTGAAAGTTTCGGAGCGTAGGGAGCCAATTACCAGAATATAACGCCCTTCCGGGTCTGTTATTGTTTTAGAGTGAAGAAAAGGAATGTTGTGGTGAATTAAAATCGCGACCCCCTTTTTTTTTTACAATTAGCCGAGGCAAAGAAGGTCTGGGAGTACTGCTTGCCTTTTAGCTGGGTGTGCAGACCTGTGAGGTGGGTTTCTTGGAGAAAGACAATATCTGCTTTTTCTCTTTTACATGCGCTAAGAACCACAGTACGTTTTTTGGGGGAGTTTAGCCCATTAACATTGATTGATAGTAATTTCAGAGCCATGACTGAGTGGTAAAGAAGGGGCAAGCTCTAGATTCCCGGAAGCACTGAATGCGCTGGTAAAAAATAAAAAATAAATAAATAAAAACAAAACAAACAGCAAGGGTCCAACCCGAGATTAAAAAGGTCAGGAGGGAGGGGGAAAAGAGAGAAAGTAAGTCTATAGCATAAGGTGAAAAGAAAGAGAGACAGAGAGTGCCCATAAGGGCGTAAACCCTAAAGAGGTGGGTCCCGATCAAGGACCGCAGTATCAGTAATGAAAAAATTGCAATCACTACAAACAAAGGGTGCATGGGGGTGGTGGGATTCGAAATACTCTGGTCCCCAACCTGTCGGAAAGTTCCAACAGCATAACAAAGTTCCCTAAACGTAGGGAAAAGAAACATTGTACTACCTGTAGGGGTAGAAAGGGAGGGGAGTCTCTAGGGGGAAGGGAGGGGGGAGGGGGGGAAAGGGGGGAAACTATTCAGGTCTGCATAAAATCTAAACAGTAGCACATAAGCAGTCATGTAGTAACGAGGTCAAAGGTGGCCTTAAAGCACATAATGACGGACCAAAGGTTAACTAGATAAACTGAAATAACAAATGTGAAATCGCATTGAATCAATAAAGGGGTATAACTGGACCTTTAGGTGAAAGTCCGTACAGCAGGTTCTCTGAGAACTGGTTGTCTGTGACCTGCAAATAAAAAAACCAAACAAAACCACAACACATAACACAGGGAGAAAAAGACAAGATATGTCCTAGCGAGACCGAGCAGGGTCTGTGACCTGTCGCTAAGACCGGCCCAGTCATATCAAGAGCAAAACAAAGTCATAATAAGGGACAAAGTCAACTCGTTGTGGCAATTGAGGGTAGAGGCACAGAAATCAACCTAGGAAAGTCAAGGGGGGCCCCCCTCCCTGGAGCGTGGACGGCCCACTCTTGTCCATTCAGCCATTGGAGGCTTCGGGCGTTGAGATGCAGGAGAGATCGGGGAGGAGGAGGCGTGGGCGGAGTCCGGGAGCAGATCTAGTTTTGCGAGTAATTCGTGACCCTGCACTAGAGTTTTAATCGGATATATGGCATTATTGGCTGAGACTTGAAGGAGAAAAGGAAAGCCCCACCTGTATCGGATGTTATGCTGGCGGAGAATCCTTGTAACAGGTTGAAGGTCCCTCCTCTTCTGTATGATGGAAGGAGCTAAATCCTGGAATATTTGTAGGTGCATGTCCCGGAAGGGAATAGTAGGAGTGTCTCGAGTGGCAAACAAAATTCGCTCCTTGGATCTATAGTAGTGTAGGCGCACAATAACATCTCTGGGAGGTTTTGATGCCGAGGGTTTGCTTCTTAAAGCCCTATGGGCTCTGTCGCAAATGCAGTCATCATCAGAAAGGTCTGGTACCAGGTGTTGAAAAAAATCTTTGAGAAATGTCTGCAGGGAGGAACCAGACACAGATTCCGCGACATGCCGAATACGAAGATTATTCCGGCGGGAGCGATTTTCTTGATCTTCCTGCTTCTCCTTAAGCATTTCAATCTCATCCTGGAGCCTGTTAAGTTCCGAATCCATGCGCACTTGTGAGCGACAGAGGTCGTCGGTCTTTGTTTCCAAAGCATCCGTCCTGGAACCCAAAGAGGCAATTTCCGTTTTAAATTCCGAAACCGCTTTGGAGAGTTCTTGGCTAAAAGCGGACTGCACACCTTCTAGTAAGCTGGTTATCACAGCCTGAATCTGTGGGTCGATACCGGAGTCAGAGGATTGTGGGGAAGATGGCGAGTCCAGGAGGGACCGCTGTGACTGTGCAGGTTTAGTTTTGTTCCCAAAAAAGTTTGTAGGGGCCGTTTGGGCTTTCTTGTTTCTTTGCGACATAGCGGAGGAGGGTAGGAGAAGGAATGCAGACTACGCCTCAGAGGTAGGGGAGGGAGAGAGCTTAGGTAGTACTCTTATACAAATAGGGGACTAGAGAGAGGTAAGGTCACATTAGAGAGACATGCCGTGGAGCCCCCAAACAGAGGTCTCGTGACCAAAGCTCATCTTTTAAAGAGCGTTGAGAAAGGGTATTACAGTGGATCACAATTAGTGAATTATTCTAGTAATTAGTTATTAATTAGCAGGACACCAGGTGCCAGCCAGATAGTGTCTCCGCGGTGGGAGACGCACGGAAGTCCCACTTGACTTACAGTGCCAAGGGGTCTCCACTCTTAGCACGTTGGGATTTAGGTACAGCCAAAGTAAGGAATTTGTCTATAACACTTTTGGTGGATATAAGAAGTAATATATAGTTAGATCAGTACTGGTCCAGCATCGAGGTCACTAAACGAATGTATCACATTTGCTATTTGGCATGTTTTACAGTTTAAACATCGAAGATGAGTGGAGAGAAAATAGCATATTATTCCGATTTGAGCAGATGGCAAATATGCTATTCACAGTTGCACAAGTTGAATCAATACCACCATCATTCGGGAGGAGCAGATATGTAAAGGAAATGGAACAGGCTACGAGCAGAGTTAGCACGTCCAACTGTACAACAATGAGGTATGTCCCCTATGATGATCTGACTAGCAGCATCATCAAAATGACATTGGCTCCCACATATACACAGAGAACGCAAGCTACCTCCCGCCTATGGGGTAAAGTGGGGGTTGAATAAATAAGATTTTACTCACCGGTAAATCTATTTCTCGTAGTCCGTAGTGGATGCTGGGACTCCGTAAGGACCATGGGGAATAGCGGCTCCGCAGGAGACTGGGCACAACTAAAGAAAGCTTTAGGACTACCTGGTGTGCACTGGCTCCTCCCACTATGACCCTCCTCCAGACCTCAGTTAGGATACTGTGCCCGGAAGAGCTGACACAATAAGGAAGGATTTTGAATCCCGGGTAAGACTCATACCAGCCACACCAATCACACCGTATAACTCATGATACTATACCCAGTTAACAGTATGAAATATAACTGAGCCTCTCAACAGATAGCTCAACAATAACCCTTTAGTTAGGCAATAACTATAAACAAGTATTGCAGACAATCCGCACTTGGGATGGGCGCCCAGCATCCACTACGGACTACGAGAAATAGATTTACCGGTGAGTAAAATCTTATTTTCTCTGACGTCCTAAGTGGATGCTGGGACTCCGTAAGGACCATGGGGATTATACCAAAGCTCCCAAACGGGCGGGAGAGTGCGGATGACTCTGCAGCACCGAATGGGCAAACTCTAGGTCCTCCTCAGCCAGGGTGTCAAACTTGTAGAATTTAGCAAATGTGTTTGACCCCGACCAAGTAGCTGCTCGGCAAAGTTGTAGAGCCGAGACCCCTCGGGCAGCCGCCCAAGAAGAGCCCACTTTCCTCGTGGAATGGGCTTTCACTGATTTAGGATGCGGCAGTCGTGCATACAGGATAAATAGCGAGTCAGTTTTCCTGACTCCAGCCGTCCTGGAAACATATACTTTTCAGGGCCCAGACCACGTCCAGTAACTTGGAATCCTCCAAGTCCCAAGTAGCCGCAGGCACCACAATAGGTTGGTTCACATGAAAAACTGATACCACCTTAGGAAAGAATTGGGAACGAGTCGTCAATTCCGCCTTATCCATATAAAAAATCAGATACGGGCTTTTGCATGACAAAACCGCCAATTCTGATACACGCCTGGCCGACGCCAAGGCCAACAGCATGACCACTTTCCACGTGAGGTATTGTAGCTCCATGGATTTAAGTGGCTCAACCCAATGCGACTTCAGGAAATCCAACACCACGTTGAGATCCCACGGTGCCACTGGAGGCACAAACTGGGGCTGACTATGCAGCACTCCCTTAACAAAAGTCTGAACTTCAGGCAGTGAAGCCAGTTCTATTTTGGAAGAAAATCGATAGAGCCGAAGTCTGGACCTTAATGGAACCCAATTTTAGGCCCATAGTCACCCTGACTGTAGGAAGTGCAGAAATCGACCTAGCTGAAATTCCTCCTTTGGGGCCTTCCTGGCCTCACAGCACGCAACATATTTCCGCCATATGCGGTGATAATGGTTTGCGTTCACTTCTTTCCTAGCTTTAATTAGCGTAGGGATAACTTCCTCCGGAATGCCCTTTTCCTTCAGGATCCGGTGTTCAACCGCCATGCCGTCAAACGCAGCCGCGGTACGTCTTGGAACAGACAGGCCCCCTGCTGCAGCAGGTCCTGTCTGAGCGGCAGAGGCCATGGGTCCTCTGAGATAATTTCTTCTGCTTCCCAGTTGTCCACTCCGGGAATGAACACTGCTGACAGTGCTAACACATGATTTTCCGCCCATCGGAGAATCCTTGTGGCTTCTGCCATCGCCATCCTGCTTCTTGTGCCGCCCTGTTGGTTTACATGAGCGACCGCCGTGATGTTGTCTGACTAGATCAGCACCGGCCGGTGTTGAAGCAGGGGTCTAGCCTGACTTAGGACATTGTAAATGGCCCTTAGTTCCAGAATATTTATGTGTAGGGAAGTCTCCTGACTTTTCCATAGTCCTTGGAAGTTTCTTCCCTGTGTGACTGCCCCCCAGCCTCGAAGGCTGGCATCCGTGGTCACCAGGACCCAGTCCTGTATGCCGAATCTGCGGCTCCCTAGAAGATGAGCACTCTGCAGCCACCACAACAGCGACACCCTGGCCCTTGGAGGCAGGGTTATCCGCCGATGCATCTGAAGATGCGACCCGGACCACTTGTCCAACAGATCCCACTGGAAGATCCTTGCATGGGACCTGGCGAATGGAATTTCTTCGTAAGAAGCTACCATCTTTCCCAGGGCTCGCGTGCATTGATGCACCGACACCTGTATTTGTATTAGGAGGTCTCGGTCTAGAGACGACAACTCCTAGGACTTCTCCTCCGGGAGAAACCCTTTTTATCCTGTTCTGTGTCCAGAACCATACCCAGGAACAGTAGACGCGTCGTAGGAACCAGCTGCGACTTTGGAATATTCAGAATCCAGCCGTGCTGTTGTAGCACTTCCCGAGATAGTGCTACTCCGACGAACAACTGCTCCCTGGACCTCGCCTTTATAAGGAGATCGTCCAAGCACGGGATAAGTATTTCGGCCATTACCTTGGTAAATACCCTCGGTGCCGGGGACAGACCAACGGCAACGTCTGGAATTGGTAATGACCATCCTGTACCACAATTTTGAGGTACTCCTGGTGAAGAGGGTAAATAGGGACATGCAGGTAAACATCCTTGATGTCCAGTGATACCATGAAATTTTCCAGGCTTGCAATATTCGCCCTGAGCGATTCCATTTTGAACTTGAACCTTCGTATATAAGTGTTCAAGGATCTCAATTTTAGAATGGGTCTCACCGAACCGTCTGGTTTCGGTACCACAACATTTTGGAATAGTAACCCCGGCCTTGTTGAAGGAGGGGTACCTTGATTTCACCTGCTGGAAGTACAGCTTGTGAATTGCCGCCAGTACTACCTCCCTTTCTCCGAGGGCAGCAGGCAAGGCTGATGTGAGGTGACGGCGAGGGGGAGCCGCCTCGAACTCCAGCCTGTATCCCTGTGATATTACTTGCAGAACCTAGGGATCCAACTGTGGGCAAGCCCACTGGTTCCTGAAGTTCCCGAGACGCGTCCCCACCGCAACTGTCTCCACCTGTGGAGCCCCAGCGTCATGCGGTGGACTCAGAGGAAGCGGGGGAAGATTTTTGATCCTGGGAACTGGCTGTCTGGTGCAGCTTTTTCCTTCTTCCCTTGTCTCTGTGCAGAAAGGAAGCGCCTTTGACCCGCTTGCTTTTCTGAAGCCGAAAGGACTGTACCTTTCTTAGGCTGTGAGGAAACCTGAGGTAAAATTTTTTCTTCCCAGCTGTTGCTGTGGATACGAGGTCCCAGAGACCATCCCCAAACAATTCCTCACCCTTATAAGGCAGAATCTCCATGTGCCTTTTAAAGGCAGCATCACCTGTCCACTGCCGGGTCTCTAATACCCTCCTGGCAGAATGGACATTGCATTAATTCTGGATGCCAGCCGGCAAATATCCCTCTGTGCATCCTTCATATATAAGACGACGTCTTTAATATGCTCTATGTTAGCAAAATATTATCCCTGTCTAGGGTATTAATATTATCTGACAGGGTATCAGACCACGCTGCAGCAGCACTATTTATGCTGAGGCAAATGCAGGTCTCAGTATAGTACCTGAGTGTGTATATACAGACTTCAGGATAGTCTCCTGCTTTTTATCAGCAGGCTCCTTCAAAGTGGCCGTATCCCAAGACGGCAGTGCCACCTTTTTTGACAAACGTGTGAGCGCCTTATCCACTCTAGGGGATATCTCCCAACGTGACCTATCCTCTGGCGGGAAAGGGTACGCCAGCAGTAACTTTTTAGAAATGACCATTTTCTTATCGGGGGAACCCACGCTCTTTACACACTTCATTCACTCATCTGATGGGGGAACAAAACACTGGCTGCTTTTTCTCCCCAAACATAAAACCCCTTTTATGTGGTATTTGGATTTATGTCAGAAATGTGTAACACATTTTTCATTGCCGAGATCATGCAACGGATGTTCCTAGTGGATTGTGTATATGTCTCAACCTCGTCGACACTGGAGTCAGACTCCGTGCCGACATCCGTGTCTGCCATCTGAGGTAACGGGCGTTTTTTTTTTGAGCCCCTGATGGCCTTTGAGACGCCTGGGCAAGGGCTGAGAAGCCGGCTGTCCCACAGCTGTAACGTCATCCAGCCTTTTATGTAAGGAGTTGACATTGTCGGTTAATACCTTCCACCTATCCATCCACTCTGGTGTCGGCCCCACAGGGGGCGACATCCCATTTATCGGCCTCTGCTCCGCCTCCACGTAACCTTCCTCATCCAACATGTCGACACAGCCGTACCGACACACCGCACACACACAGGGAATGCGCTGACTGAGGACAGGACCCCACAAAGTCCTTTGGGAAGACAGAGAGAGAGTATGCCAGCACACACCAGAGCGCTATATAATGCAGGGATTAACACTATAACTGAGTGATTTTTCCCCCCAATAGCTGCTTGTATACACATATTTGCGCCTAAATTTAGTGCCCCCCCTCTCTTTTTAACCCTTTGAGCCTGAAACTACAGGGGAGAGCCTGGGGAGCTGTCTTCCAGCTGCACTGTGAAGATAAAATGGCGCCAGTGTGCTGAGGGAGATAGCCCCGCCCCTTTTTCGACGGACTTTTCTCCCGCTTTTTTCATGGATTCTGGCAGGGGTAATTTATCACATATATAGCCCTGGGACAATATATTGTGATGATTTGCCAGCCAAGGTGTATTATATTGCCCTCAGGGCGTCCCCCCCTCCCCCAGCGCCCATCAGTGACCGGAGTGTGAGGTGTGCATGAAGAGCAATGGCGCACAGCTGCAGTGCTGTGCGCTACCTTGTTGAAGACAGAAGTCTTCTGCCGCCGATTTTCCGGAACACTTCTTGCTTCTGGCTCTGTAAGGGGGCCGGCGGCGCGGCTCCGGGACCGAACATCGAGGTCAGGTCCTGTGGTCGATCCCTCTGGAGCTAATGGTGTCCAGTAGCCTAAGAAGCCCAAGCTACCACCAGTTAGGTAGGTTCGCTTCTTCTCCCCTTAGTCCCTCGCTGCAGTGAGTCTGTTGCCAGCAGATCTCACTGTAAAATAAAAAACCTAAAATATACTTTCTTTCTAGGAGCTCAGGAGAGCCCCTAGTGTGCATCCAGCTCAGCCGGGCACAAGATTCTAACTGAGGTCTGGAGGAGGGTCATAGTGGGAGGAGCCAGTGCACACCAGGTAGTCCTAAAGCTTTCTTTAGTTGTGCCCAGTCTCCTGCGGAGCCGCTATTCCCCATGGTCCTTACGGAGTCCCAGCATCCACTTAGGACGTCAGAGAAATGAAGATTATCAAGTGGTAAACGGCTGGCTAATTCAGCGGCTGTAAATATCTCTTCAGTTTCCGTTTCCAGCACACAATAGAAAAGGAATCCGCAGAGGGTATAATTGCTGTGTCAGCAACTGCAGAGGGGCAGTATATTAGAAACCGCTAGATAGGAGAATGCACTGTAGACAAATATGAGTGAGGAGTGTCTTATTTAGGATTGAAAACCTATGATATAGGTAACCCCAACCAGTTCCGTGGGTTACACACTGGGTAGAGACTGCAGTGGATGAGAGCATGTGCAGGAACCACGGTAGAGACCTTTAATCAGTCTGGCACCTTCACTCTGAAATGCAAGGGAGCATACCTCTCTCTGCTCCGTGGTGTGAAGGCAAGATGGCCGCCGTGCAGGGAGCCCACGCTGGGAGACCTAGGCAGAACAGTGGTATGAGCTCCGGAGCTGCAGATATGAAATGCCCCAGACGGCTGGTAGGTGCAGAAGAGGGGGACCAGGTTGAAAGTCCGCTGCTGGGCGGGATGACGGAGCGCGCCGCTGCTGCACCTCCGACGCGGCTCAGTACGTCCCGCTGCCTGAGGTCCCGGCTTTGTGAAGGCAGGAAGGCCGCGGCTCACTGAGAGAGCAGGAGCTATCGTTCGGCTCCGCAGCACGTTCTCGTCGCTGACAGGCGGTGGGGTGAGGGTGTTGTGGATGTAGAGGGGGTTATAGATTACAGTGGGGTACTGCGAAAGGGGAACTTTTGAGGCTGAAAGGCAGGAGCTCATCAGTCACAGCCACCTCGTCTGCCGGCCAGCCCCCCCCCCCCCCCCCCCCCCCCCCCCGCGAGAGAAGGTACTTTTAGCCTTCGGCGCCGTACTCGGTAGGCAAGCCGTTTTAGCAGAAGCTAAGTCAGCCACGATCTTATTGAGGTTTTCGCCGAAAAGAATGTCTCCCAGGAAAGAAAGTACCTCCAGGGTTTTCTTAGAATCCAGATCCACAGACCAGGATCTCAACCAAAGGATATGTCGAGCTAAGATGGACGTAGTCGCAGCCCTGGCCGCCAGCACCCCGGCATCGGAAGCCTCCTCCTTAAGATAATGAGAAGCTGTGGTAATATATGAGACATTGACTAGCAAGATCAGAAGCGTTGGAAGGTAGCTCCGCCTCCAGCTCCTGAGCCCATGCTTCAACAGCTTCAGCAACCCATGTCACTGCAATGGTTGGCCTTTGCACAGCCCGTCAGGGTGTAAATCGCCTTTAAACAACCCTCCACACGTCTATCCGTCGGTTCCTTCAGAGAGGTGACGGTAGTCACTGGCAGAGCTGAGAAACCTACCATTCGTGCCACATGAGAATCTACAGGCGGAGGAGTTTCCCAATTTTTACATAGCTCCGCAGAGAGAGGGTAGCGAGCCAACATTTTCTTATGCGTCAGGTACTTTGTTCCTGGATTTACCCAGGATTCCTGACGTATGTCAGCCAGGTGTTGAGAATGAGGTAAAACTTGTTTAACCACTTTCTTACGCTTAAATCTGTCCGTATTTTTAGACACAGGCTCAGGTTCCGGTTCATCAGAAATTTGAAGAATCAGCCTGATAGCCTCAATCAAATTAGGGACAACCACCTGTGACCGTCCCTCCCCATCTGAAGCATCAGAGTCAGTGGGGTAAGTGCATGCGTCATCCTCATCAGAGGAAGTGTCTGGAACGGTGGTGGATTGTGAGGAAGTAGCGGCCCGTTTAGAAGACGCCTTAGTCTTAGTCGGGCGAGAGTTAGACTTCTTTTTAGTCAGTGATTGGTTCAAGTGCTGTAACTGTGATGAGATCTGATCTGCCCATGGCAGACTGCAGGGACCATAAATTACTATACTGGCAAAGGCGGTCCCACAGGGGGCGTAAGTTTAGTTACCAGTGTATTTAATAACGTGGAGAAGGTAGTCCAGGGCGGGACATTGTGGACCCCCGTTGCTACAAACCCACTGGGGGGCAAAGAACCCCCAGAACCTGAACTCTATGCTGCCATGTTTTCCTCAAATGTGTCTGCAGCGGCACCACCACTCAATGTGGGATCAGCCCCCAGTTCCGTTGCCCCTTGCAGCTGACATAATGAGAAGCTCAATATCAGGCAACCTAGTACAATATTATCAGCACTATATCTAGCAAGAACTCCCAGTGTAGTGTTATCAGCACAAACCGGGAACCCAAGAGATATACCTCTGAGACCAGAAATCACAGAGAAAAATACACAGTAAGTATATCCTGTGAAACACCTATATAGTCTAATAAACTTGACGAACTTAGCCCCCTCAGGTTACAGAATATAGGGGTAGCAGGCTGAGCTAAATACATGAAATGGTAGCCACTCAGCAGCTACATGCACACACACAGAAAGTCACAATGTACAATGCAGAAGCTATAGCATACAATAAGTCTGTACTGGACCAGCAATACAAAGAGAGAGAGAGAGAAGATAGGGTTGTCTGCACTCACAATTCGGTATATTATTGCTGGGGTGTCACTCAATATTCCATAGGATCAAAGAAGCGTTCCTTTTTCCATGAATACACAAAGTTCCTGTATGGAGTGCACTCACCAGACGGATTCTGTAGCCAGTAAGATTTTAATAGAGCATCATGTACAGCATCATACCAGGTATGATGCTGTACATGATGCTCTATTAAAATCTTACTGGCTACAGAATCCGTCTGGTGAGTGCACTCCATACAGGAACTTTGTGTATGTATATATATATATATATATATATATATATATATATGGATCAAAAGTGTGGTTGGTGCGCTACTTCCCTTCTTAATCAGTATAATATATTCAGGAAATGTCTTAGATTTATCAAACTTGCACTCTGGTTCCACAGGAAACCCTGCACACGGCAGCTCAGTCCTTCGGGGTGTCACTAGGTTTAGTGACAAATAAATCTGGAGAAACAAGGAGAGGACAAGCGCCTAATAGTGCAGTAACTTCACACCAATTTTGGTTATTTACAATGAAGTGTCTATGGGTAATCTGCGTACCGGAAATTTGATTTTTAGCAGGCACATCAAAATATAGCGGCTGATTCCTCCAATTGATTATCTGCACCACAACCGGTCACCGGGTTAAACGTAAACGGGTGTATCGAAAAGGATATCTTCCAGTCGGTCTATTCGCAGGAAAGCGAGGTCGTAATGATTTGGCCTTCTTGCTTCAGGCTGCAGTATTGAAAGAAAACTGTTCCACAATCACCCACAGGAGCTGAGAATTGGGATTTACCAAAACCGATGAGGCTCTCAGTTGGAAGTTGACGACCTTAAATCGGATCATGTGTAACCTGCCCCAAATCAGGAGTATTCCTGGATCAGAATACTCCTGATTTGGGGCAGGTTACACATGATCCGATTTAAGGTCGTCAACTTCCAACTGAGAGCCTCATCGGTTTTGGGTAAATCCCAATTATCAGCTCCTGTGGGTGATTGTGGAACAGTTTTCTTTCAATACTGCAGCCTCAAGCAAGAAGGCCAAATCATTACGACCTCGCTTTCCTGCGAATAGACCGACTGGAAGATATCCTTTTCGATACACCCGTTTACGTTTAACCCGGTGACCGGTTGTGGTGCAGATAATCAATTGGAGGAATCAGCCGCTATATTTTGATGTGCCTGCTAAAAATCAAATTTCCGGTACGCAGATTACCTATAGACACTTCATTGTAAATAACCAAAATTGGTGTGAAGTTACTGCACTATTAGGCGCTTGTCCTCTCCTTGTTTCTCCATATATATATATATATATATACACACACACACACACACACACACACACATACAGTGGGGCAAAAAAGTATTTGGACAGCCACCGATTGTGCAAGTTGACCCACTTAAAAAGATAAGAAAGGTCTGTAATTTCCATAATACGTGCACTTCAACTGTGAGAGACAGAATCTGAAGAAAAAAAACAGGAAATCACATTGTATGATTTTTAAACAATTTATGTGTGTATATTCTTGCGGAAAATAAATATTTGGACAATCAAAAGGTTTAACTCAATACTTTGTAATAAAACCTCGGTTAGCAATTACAGAGGTCAAACATTTCCTGTAGTTCTTGTCCAGGTTTGCACACACTGTAGCTGTAGCAGGTATGTTGGCCCACTCTTCCATGCAGATCTTCTCTATATCGGTCATGTTTTGGGGCTGTCACCGGGCAACACAGACTTTCAACTCCCTCCACAGATATTCTATTGGGTTGAGGTCTAGAGACTGGCTAGGCCACTCCAGGACCTTGAAATGATTCTTACTTAGTTGCCAGGGCGGTGTGTTTGGGGTCATTGTCATGCTGGAAGACCCAGCCACGTTCCACCTTCAATGCTCTTATTGAGGGAAGAAGGTTTTTGCCCAAAATCTCACGATACATGGCCCCTTTCATCCTCTCCTTAATACGGATCAGTCGTCCTGTCCCCTTTGCAGAAAAGCAGCCCCAAAACATGATGTTTCCACCCCCATGCTTCACAGTGGGTATGGTGTTCTTGGGATGCCATTCATCATTCTTCTCCCTCCAAACACGGCGAGTGGAGTTTATACCAAAAACTTTGACTTTGCTTTCATCCGACCACATTACAATATCCCAATCCTCCTCATGATCATCTAGATGGTCACTGGCAAACTTTAGACGGGCTTGGACATGTGCTGGCTTAAGCATGGGGACCTTTCGGGCGCTGCAGGATTTCAATCCATGACGACATAGTGTTACTAATGGTAACCTTTGTGACTGTGGTCCCAGCTCTCTTGAGGTCATTGACCAGGTCCCCCCCGTGTAGTTCTGGGCCGATTCCTCACCGTTCTCAAGATCATTGATACCCCACGAGGTGTGATCTTGCATGGAGCCCCAGGTCGAGGGAGATTGTCAGTGATCTTGTATTTCTTCCATTTTTTAATAATTGCGCCAACAGTTGATCTCTTCTTGCCAAGCTGCTTGCCTATTGTCGAGTAGCTCATCCCAGCCTTGTGCAGCTCTACAATTTTGTCCCTGGTGTCCTTAGACCGCTCTCTGGTCTTGACCATGGTGGAGGGGTAGCAATCTGACTGTTTGAGGGTGTGGACAGGTGTCTTTTATACAGATAACCAGTTCAAACAGGTCCATTAATACAGGTAACGAGTGGAGGATAGAAGAGCTTCTTAAAGAAGTAGTAACAGTTCTGTGAGAGCCAGAAATCTTCCTGCTTGGTAGGTGTCCAAATATTTATTTTCCCCCCAAGAATATACAAGTAAATTGTTTAAAAATCATACAATGTGATTTCCTGGTTTTTTTTTCCAGATTCTGTCTCTCACAGTTGAAGTGTACCTATGATGGAAATTACAGCCCTCTCATCTTTTTAAGTGGGTCAACTTGCACAATCGGTGGCTGTCCAAATACTTTTTTGCCCCAGTGTATATACATACATACATACACAGTAGATATATCAAAACACAGCAAATACTGGATGTATATCACAGGGTGTTTGTACAACACAACCCCGACTGTATGCACTCTTTCTTAACGAACACTGTCCACCGACAGGTAGAATACTTAAGTGTCCTGTAAAATGCACAGCGCTGACGTGCAGGCGGCTTTACAGAGGAGGATTAACCCAAGCAGTCCCAGGAACAGTGCAGCTCCGTGTAATGGCGGCTGACAGGGAGTGAGGGAGAGATATGCAGCTCCAGGGCGGGAACATTTGCCTAAAGGAGGGGCTACAGGTCAGGCCTTATTCCCCGTGCTGGCTTCCCCACCAGGTGCTGCGGGCTGTCAAACAAACGGTTTTATGAAGAAAACCGACCTGTGCCCAGTGCCCTGGTGGCTAGTGGAGCCCCTGCCTCTTACAGTGTCCATGCCAGCGCGCGCGCAGCCCGCGATTACAGCAGGCCAGAGAGACCCCCTTACCTCCCCCTGTATGCGGCCACGCAATCCAGGAGGACAGCGGCGAGTGTGTGACTGACTAGATGAACACCGGAGCCTCCGCTGTAATTATCCGGCAACCAGGGCGCGGGAGTATACAGCGCCGCTGGGGGAGTGATGGAGCTGCAGCAGGGGATATTTGACTGACATCCAGACACAGCTGCAGCCCTTGAAGTCTTCAGATTTTCTTTCTTCCGAAATAGCTTTTTCTTTAGTGCTGCAGGAGCAGCCCCCATGTTGACTGCCTGCTTACTGCAAGGCACCAACTACAAAACTGAGTTCCTGTGCACGGAGGCGGGGTTATAGAGGAGGCGGCGCTATGCATCTTGGGAACAGTCAAAGCTTTGAGCCTGTTGGTGCCTCGGATCAAGATCCTACTCTACATTCCGATGTTAATCCTTGTGGAGCCCAGTGTACCCTGCAGCAGAAATAGGGGCTCGTGAGACAACGCCGCCAGCTCCGACACACGTCTTGCTGAAGCCAAGGCCAACAGTGTGACGGTCTTCCACGTAAGATATTTTATATCTACCTCCTGTAACGGTTCAAACTAGTCTGATTGGAGGAACTGCAGCACCAAATTGAGATCCCAAGGTGCCGTGGGAGGCACAAAGGGAGGTTGGATGTGCAGAACACCTTTCAAGAACGTTTTGACCTCAGGGAGAAAAGCCAATTGATTCTGAAAGAAAATAGACAAGGCCAACATCTGATCTTTTATGGAGCCCAGATGTATGCCCACAACCTGACTTCAGAAAAAGCGGTAAACGTCCCAGATGAAAGTCCACCGCAGAATATTTTCTGCTCTCACACCAAAAGACGTATTTCTTCCAAATACGGTGGTAATGTTTAGACGTTACCCCCTGGCTTGGATCATAGTCGGGATGACCTTGTCAGGGATCCCTCTCCCGGGCTAGAATCAACCTTTCAACTTCCATGCCATTAAACGTAGCCACGGTAAGTCCTGATACACGAACGGGATCTGTTGCAGAAGATCCTCGCGAAGAGGTAGAGGCCACGGATCTTAGATTAGCATCTCTAGAAGGTCCACATACCAGGCCCTTATTGGCCAGTCCAGAGCAATGAGTATTGCTTGAACCTTTTACCTTTTTATTCTTTGGAGAATTCTTGGGGTCAGAGGAAGTGGAGGAAACACATACACCATCTGATAGACCCATGGAGTCATCAGAGCGTCTACCGCCAGTGCCTGTGGGTCTCCTGACCTGGAACAATACCGCTTGAGCTTCTTGTTGAGACGAGAGGCCATTATGTCGATTTGTGGATATCCCCGACGTGTCAAGCACCTGAACACAATGGGTGAAGGCCCCACTCCCCTGGTTGCAGGTCGTGTCTGCTGAGAAAGTCTGCTTCCCAGTTGTCTACTCCTGGAATGAAGAACGCTGAGTACGCCACAGCGTGTTTTTCTGCCCAGAGGAGAATTCTTTTCACCTCTGACATTGCTGCTCTGCTTTTCGTTCCGCCCTGTCGGTTTATGTACGTTACCGCCGTCACATTGTCCGACTGGACCTGAATGGCCTGATCTCAAAGATATGAGGCCTGCAGAATGGCATTGCATATAGCCCTGTGTTCCAGAATGTTGATTGCAAGGAAGACTTCCTGACTGGACCACCTTACCTGAAACTGCACCCCCTGGGTGACTGCTCCCCAACCTTTGAGGCTTGCATCTGTGGTTAGCAGAATCCAATTCTGAATCCCAAACCGTCTACCCTCGATTAGATGAGAAGTCTGAAGCCACCATAGAAGAGGGCTCTTGGCGATAGACTGATCCTGTGGTGCATGTGAAGATGTGATCCGGACCATTTGTCCAACAGATCGAGCTGGAAAGGTCTTGCGTGAAAACTTCAGTACTGAAGCGCCTCATAAGAGGCTACCATTTTCCCCAGAAGGCGAATGCATAGATGCACCAATATCCGGGTTGGCTTCAGGACATCGCGAACCATCGACTGGATTACCAATGCCTTTTACAACGGAAGAAACACTTTCTGCGACTGTGTCCCCTATCATTCCCAGAAATGGAAGTCTCAGTGTTAGCTCTAGGTGAGATTTCAGAAGGTTCAAAATCCATGCGTGATCCCGGAGTAGTTGGGTTGAGAGGGCAATGCTGTCCAACAACCTTTCCCTGGACGGCGCCTTTATCAGAAAATTGTCCAAGTACGGAATTATTTTCACTCTCTGTTTGCGGAGGAGAAACATCATTTCTGCCATCACCTTGGTGAACACCCTTGGTGCCGTGGAGAGACCAAATGGCAGGGCCTGGAACTGTTAGTGACAGTCCTGCAGTGCAAACCGTAGATAACAAGTACTGGAAAGGAAAGGATTGTCTCTTTGTTGGCGCACTTGAGAGAAAGAGATAAGTTCATTAAAATATAACTTTTAATTACATATATTAAAAATGCCTGAGATGTGAAAAATTACAGGACACCAATTGCTAACAATACACTAAATAAAATTAAAAATAAATTAAATCAAGTTCTCCTGTGTGTCTTTATTGTATTCATATAATTTTCAATTCTTAAGTGTGTGCAAAGGTTTTTCCAAAACTAACCATAAGTTGTTTACTACTGTGATTGTCTCCTTATTTACTAAAAGACTCTTATTGATTCCAAGTCGTAGAGGGGTACAACACAGTTGTCTATCAAATCATATGTACATAGATCCGATCGTATCAATTCTAATACACAGTAACACTATCCCGTTCCTGTTTATTGCAGCTTGACAGTTGTGGTTCACTTGTCTCTCTCTCATGTAGTCATTCTATTGCTGCCAGAAAAGTGGCAACAATCACAACAAATGTTGCAAGTTTGTTATTTGACAGGCATAGGCTTTACACTAGTTATTGATTGTCTGAAATGCCCCAGGCAGATGGATAATTGTATCTATTTCCACTTCTGATGCAGCCTACAAGACATGCAAAATGTTATGAGGAGTGTGTGAGGATACACTGATGCTGCATTGTTCATAAATCTTAGCACTGACGGTGAGGGCATACTGAAAGCATGCCAATACTGGACCTGCCGTAGATTTGCTGTTTACACGTCTAGGCACCCAAATGCTATCTCATGTGACGTGACAATTGCGGCTTGTAGTAATCCTTGCCAGTATGGCTATTGTGGTACCATCACGAGGGGTGCATCCGTGATAAATGGGTTACAGATGTTTATAACCTCTATCAGATATCAGTAAGTGGCCCCTATAACCCTTTGTTACTAGATGTAAATTTGAGCTGGTATGAAAATAAATCAATATAATACACTGATTACGATCCTGCTGGAAATGCCCGTATTAACACAACGGAAATGCAGCTCTGCCATATTAGTGTTTTTTCAATAAATAGATGAAAATTATTAGCTACATGCCAGGGTAGCTGTTACATTACAATGTTCAGTCTCTCTTATGTAGCTATTGTAACGCTGTCCCAAAAATTGCAACAATTGTACCTTGGGGTTGTAAAAAACTATTTCTGTATTAAACAGGCATGGATTAATTCCTACGTCTGTTTATTCCATAAAGTGATCTGCATAGAGTGCTCACATTTACACCCCAAAAGGTATAGAGCTCTACCTGCGAGCTTTAACTATTGGACAAGTACTAAGTAAACCGCTGTAAGCATGTACTGAACAAAATTATCCCAGCTTGTATCAAAATACTACTATATGTTGAGCTGGTTAAGTTTAATGAGGTATGCTCACACTGGTGTGCCGTGGCTGCGGCTGTACCTTAATTGCAGTTATAACTAGGACTACAAGTCCTTATCACCTCCATTAGGCAATTATAGGTTAGCTACTGTCTCTGTTTATTACATAAACTGACCTACAGGAAATACTCGCAATTACATATCACAAATTATAGCTTCAACACAAACTTTTCTTGCTAAGCGAGTTTTAATATGTTACTGTGAGCGTTAGTTGCACAATGTTCCCCCTGTCTATGTAGAAAGAATCTATGAATTGGTTTAGTTCAGCCAGGTATATTCATACTAGTGTGATGGGATTGTGGCTCTGCTATTTTGCCTGCAAAAGGGCCCCGCTGACATGCGGGTGTTGCCTGGTATGTACTATTCCGACGAGCACCTGTCCCTTCCACAACCCTAGTTTGCAATCATGTTTTGTATACTCCATTTAAGTTAGTAAATTACATTATTAAGATGGAACATTGCACACACACATTGTATTAGTATAGACACATAGAGAGTGAGCTGGCGCGCTGACGCCGCTCTGAAACGCCCACGTGCACGTTTCACATTCGCTTCATCAGGGCAAACCCGATTGCCCAGCTCAGAGATACTATATTGGCTGAGAGAACCAATCGCGGCGTGGTATGGCGGACACGTGATATCTCATACGGAGGTATCTTGTTGCTTCCCCTATCCCTCCGTGGCCGGCCGTATGGATGTCACTTCATGTGTTATGAATACTTTCGGTATTAGTGGTTATTGTTAATTAATACTGGGATCAGCATTCTGGATATTAATAGTTTGAAATCACAAGAAGAAAAAAAGGAGAGTAGATGGACAGAAAGCGTTACGCTATAATTATAAGAATACGGAGGCTAATCAGTATGAATTACACTCTATACAGTGCTGGATCGTTATACAGTCATATTAACAGAATCCCTAGATAAATAAAATTTAAGAATTTTGTTTTATATTCTTATAAATAGCAGAATAAGAAGATATCTCTTTATGTTGTTTCTGCCCTCATGTGAGGTTCTATACATGTCTATATGGTTTATATGTAGTTTCAAATCTATCCTTATTGGTTTGTGTAGAGTGGTAACTGAGGTAGGTATGCATAACTGCAAGTGTTCGTGATGAGGCAATAAAATAATTGCCATATGGTGTGTCTAGGTGATGTGTGAATGTCAATAATATTAATACATATGTTGCTTGAGTATTTTTGGTGAACTGAGGTGATGCAAAATCACATATACACATATAAATGTGTTGTGATGTACAAACCAATGCGTGCAAATATAACTTAATCGAAAGAGGTGATAAGTGAAAAAAATATATTAAGGAATTATATGTGTATATAAATGAATAAATATAACTTAAACGTGACCTAAAATAATAATAATGCTATACCTATCTTCTTATTTCATGATGTACCTCTAACTCTAAGGGTAAATCCCCGAATTTGAACGTCAGTACCATCACCACTAATATGGTTACTGTTAAGTCAAGGGATATAGTATGTTCCCATGCTTAATATACCTATTATATGTGATTTACAGATAATAATCCCTATTGAATATAGAACAATATAGGTGTTTTCCTGATACCCATAGATCAAAGTTAAGAGACCTTATGCAATTGGAATATATTATGTGGGAACATACTATATTTTCTGTCATTTACAGGGATCCAGCACTGTATAGAGTGTAATTCATACTGATTAGCCTCCGTATTCTTATAATTATAGCGTGACGCTTTATGTCCATCTACTCTCCTTTTTTTCTTCTTGTGATTTCAAACTATTAATATCCAGAATGCAGATCCCAGTATTAATTAACAATAACCACTAATACTGAAAGTATTCATAACACATGAAGTGACATCCATACGGCCGGCCACG
Source organism: Pseudophryne corroboree (assembly GCF_028390025.1). Classification (NCBI taxonomy): domain Eukaryota; kingdom Metazoa; phylum Chordata; class Amphibia; order Anura; family Myobatrachidae; genus Pseudophryne; species Pseudophryne corroboree. Next base: position 113,876,745 of record NC_086445.1, on the reverse strand, counting down.
GAGGGATAGGGGAAGCAACAAGATACCTCCGTATGAGAGATCACGTGTCCGCCATACCACGCCGCGATTGGTTCTCTCAGCCAATATAGTATCTCTGAGCTGGGCAATCGGGTTTGCCCTGATGAAGCGAATGTGAAACGTGCACGTGGGCGTTTCAGAGCGGCGTCAGCACGCCAGCTCACTCTCTATGTGTCTATACTAATACAATGTGTGTGTGCAATGTTCTATCTTAATAATGTAATTTACTAACTTAAATGGAGTATACAAAACATGATTGCAAACTAGGGTTGTGGAAGGGACAGGTGCTCGTCGGAATAGTACATACCAGGCAACACCCGCATGTCAGCAGGGCCCTTTTGCAAGCAAAATAGCAGAGCCACAATCCCATCACACTAGTATGAATATACCTGGCTGAACTAAACCAATTCATAGATTCTTTCTACATAGACAGGGGGAACATTGTGCAACTAACGCTCACAGTAACATATTAAAACTCGCTTAGCAAGAAAAGTTTATGTGTTGAAGCTATAATTTGTGATATGTAATTGCGAGTATTTCCTGTAGGTCAGTTTATGTAATAAACAGAGACAGTAGCTAACCTATAATTGCCTAATGGAGGTGATAAGGACTTGTAGTCCTTGTTATAACTGCAATTAAGGTACAGCCGCAGCCACGGCACACCAGTGTGAGCATACCTCATTAAACTTAACCAGCTCAACATATAGTAGTATTTTGATACAAGCTGGGATAATTTTGTTCAGTACATGCTTACAGCGGTTTACTTAGTACTTGTCCAATAGTTAAAGCTCGCAGGTAGAGCTCTATACCTTTTGGGGTGTAAATGTGAGCACTCTATGCAGATCACTTTATGGAATAAACAGACGTAGGAATTAATCCATGCCTGTTTAATACAGAAATAGTTTTTTACAACCCCAAGGTACAATTGTTGCAATTTTAGGTAAAGCGCTACAATAGCTACATAAGAGAGACTGAACATTGTAATGTAACAGCTACCCTGGCATGTAGCTAATAATTTTCATCTATTTATTGAAAAAACACTAATATGGCAGAGCTGCATTTCCGTTGTGTTAATACGGGCATTTCCAGCAGGATCGTAATCAGTGTATTATATTGATTTATTTTCACACCTGCTCAAATTTACATCTAGTAACAAAGGGTTATAGGGGCCACTTACTGATATCTGATAGAGGTTATAAACATCTGTAACCCATTTATCACGGATGCACCCCTCGTGATGGTACCACAATAGCCATACTGGCAAGGATTACTACAAGCCGCAATTGTCACGTCACATGAGATAGCATTTGGGTGCCTAGACGTGTAAACAGCAAATCTACGGCAGGTCCAGTATTGGCATGCTTTCAGTATGCCCTCACCGTCAGTGCTAAGATTTATGAACAATGCAGCATCAGTGTATCCTCACACACTCCTAACATTTTGCATGTCTTGTAGGCTGCATCAGAAGTGGAAATAGATACAATTATCCATCTGCCTGGGGCATTTCAGACAATCAATAACTAGTGTAAAGCCTATGCCTGTCAAATAACAAACTTGCAACATTTGTTGTGATTGTTGCCACTTTTTTGGCAGCAATAGAATGACTACATGAGAGAGAGACAAGTGAACCACAACTGTCAAACTGCAATAAACAGGAACGGGATAGTGTTACTGTGTATTAGAATTGATACGATCGGATCTATGTACATATGATTTGATAGACAACTGTGTTGTACCCCTCTACGACTTGGAATCAATAAGAGTCTTTTAGTAAATAAGGAGACAATCACAGTAGTAAACAACTTATGGTTAGTTTCGGGAAAAACCTTTGCACACACTTAAGAATTGAAAATTATATGAATACAATAAAGACACATAGGAGAACTTGATTTAATTTATTTTTAATTTTATTTAGTGTATTGTTAGCAATTGGTGTCCTGTAATTTTTCACATCTCAGGCATTTTTAATATATGTAATTAAAAGTTATATTTTAATGAACTTATCTCTTTCTCTCAAGTGCGCCAACAAAGAGACAATCCTTTCCTTTCCAGTACTTGTCTTCTACCCTATTGTCTATGGCAGCACCCCCAGATAACATTATGAATTGATTTGTAATAGTAAAATTGGGGAATTATATCAGTTTAATACAAGTTAAAATAAATTGATGAAAGTCTAGTGCAGAGAATCTCCCTCTCCCATTTTCCTTAATCTCAAACCGTAGATAAGCCTGATAAGGTGGACAGATCAGAATGTGAAGGTACGCATCCTTGATATCCAGAGACACTTGGAATTCCCATTCCTCCAGACCTGAGATCACCGCTCTCAGAGACTCCATCTTGAATTTGAACACTCATAAGTACGGGTTCAACGACTTGAGGTTCAAATTTGGTCTTACCGAACCGTCCGGTTTTGGTACTACAAACAAGTTGGAATAATACCCCTTGTTTTGCAGATGAGGTGGAACTGGAACAATGACCTGAATCTGTACCCGTTTCTGAATAGCATCCTGTAAAGTTCTACTTGCCTACTGTGAAACTGGTAAGCCTGATTTGAAGAATCTGTGAGGTGGGAGCTCCGGGAACTCCAGTCTGTAGCACTGGGAAATAAGCGTTATGACCCAGGAATCCTGGCACGAACTTGTCCAGATGTGACTTAAGAATTGTAGCCGGGCTCCCAACCTCCAGTTATAGCGGTCCACCGTCATGCTGAGGGCTTTGAGGAAGCAGAGCCTGAACTCTGTTCCTGAGAACCGGCAGTTGCTGGTTTGCTTGGTTTACCTCTAGTGCCTCTGGTGGCTTTAGAAGAACCTCTGGTTTTGCCCTTAAACTTGGCTGTCCGAAAGGACTGCAAATTGGAAGATGAGTAGGCCTTCCTGGCTGGGGAGCTGCGGAAGGAAGATAAGTGGACTTACCAGCAGTAGCTTTGGAGATCCATTTATTCAGTTCATCTCCAAATAAGGCCTCTCCTGTAAATGGTAGGCCTTCCACGACTTTCCTGGAGACCGCTTCAGCAGTCCACTGGCGTAGCCATAAGCCCCTGCGTGCTGAGACCGCCATAGCAGTGGTGCGTGCATTAAGCAAGCATATTTCTTTTATGGCTTCCACCATAAAGTTTGCAGAGTTCTGTATAGGTTTCAGGAGTAAGACAATCTCCCCCCTAGATAAGGAATCTAACCTCTCAATTAGGTTACCTGACCATTTTGCAATGGTTTTAGTGATCCACGCACATGCTATAGTGGGTCACTGGGCCACCCCAGCAGCTGTGTACAAAGATTTGAGTGTGGTCTCAATTCTGCGATCAGCCGTGTCTTTCAGGGAGGCTTCACCAGGGACAGGCAACACTATTTTCCGTGATAGCCTGGATATTGATGCATCCACTATCGGTGGATTTTTCCCAGTTTTTCCTATCTTCAGGAGGAAAAGATGAGAGAAACCTCTTAGGGATTTGAAATTTCCTATCAGGATTAACCAACAGTTATTCAAACAGGGTATTCAGCTCCTTTGATACAGGAAAAGTGACTGGGGATTTCTTTTTTACATTAAAATAAGATTCCTCACATACCTCTGTCACCTTATCAGGAATTTGCAGAACGTCCGACAGCTTCTATAAGAGCCTCTGTTCCCTGTGACAGAGCAGCACCAACCCCCCTTTGAGTCCACTTCACCCTCCTCCATGTCTGACCCTTCATCATCAGAGTCAGACTGCAGGATATGGGTCAGAGATCGCTTTTGCGGACAAATGGTAGGGGCCTTAGACGCAGACTGTCTTAAGTATATCATCTCTTTCTCATTGCAGGACAATTTAGAAGAAATATTGGAAATCACTACACTGAGTACACAGCAGTGAGCCCCTCTGCTGTACATGAAACACACTTTTAGCCTGACATATTGTAAATGTGACAGTACACACACACACAGGAAAAGGTTAAAAGCACAATTAACCCAAGAAGAGCCCTTCCAGGGAGAGACAGAGAGAGAATGGAGCCAGCCCACCCGTCTGTGTTCCCGCATCTCAATTTTACTTTTTTTAAAGTCGAATTGAGATGATCGAAAAGGGTGCCAAAACCTGTCGGCCCATTCCGACCTAAAAAATTTGAAAACTGCCGTCTTTTCAACAGACGGCAGCTTTCGACTTCAATTGAATATACCCCTAAAAATCGCTCCCCTCGTGCTATGACTCCCTGGTACTACCGAGGTAATAAGGAGTCACTCCGGAGGAGCTGCACGTCCCTGTCAGTCAGCGTCTGTGTCCACTGCAGAGGGAAAATGGCGCTGGAGAGCTGCTGGATCCGCTCACAGTGAAGCCCCGCTTATCCATGGCGCACAAGCTTCCCGCTTTTTTTTTAATACTGTATGAGGTAATTTAGTGCTTAAAATGGGGTCAGATCCATTTTAAGTCTGTGTTTGCCAGTGTGAGTACTGTGTACAGTGTATTGAGACTCAGTCTGCCCCCTCAGAAGCTGTGCGTCCGCCTCGGTTAGAAGCCGTACATCTCAGTACCCTCATGCTGCCATAATGACCGGCAACCCGCTAACTGGGATGCCGGCTTAGTACTCACCACTCTTCTATCTTCCGGCTCTGTTAGCGGTGGCGGCGTGCTGCGGGAATGTACGCTCGCCGTGGTGTGGCTTCCGAATAGTTCCCTCCATCTTAGGAGTGAAATCTCTCTCTCTCTATATATATATATATATATATATATACACACACACACACACACACACACACACATGCATAATGTATATATATATATATATATATATATATATATATATATATATAGAGCTATCTCCAAATTTTGATGTCATGCTTTATATTTATATGTGCCATGTTGGCAAATCATTGCATAGTTCCTATTGCACAGTTGTTTATAAAAAATAATATAAAAATACTTTTTTCAAAACAGTTACGATACAGGTGTGGTGTTTATTTTATTTACCTTTAAATACTGGTCCTGCAGCACCTGGACAATGGCCTTGCAGGTGTCTGGGATGATCCGACCCAAAGCCTGGAGGGAGATGAGGGTCCCGAACTTCAGGTCCTCCAGCAACCGCTCTGTAGCCAGGTACCTCAGTCAGCCTCTAATCAGCAGTGATAGCCCTCCGCATCTTGGTGTTCTGCCTCTCGATGTAGGAGTCACAAGGCCCAGCAACTCCTGGAAGGTATCGTCATCCATTCACAGGTAGTTACGATAATCTTCAGGGTTATTATCCTTAATCTCGGTCAGGAGCGACATGTGAGAGAGAGTCCCCCTCATCAGCAGCCACTCCTTGCTCCAAACAGATCTCACCCTCTTACATTTCAGATACCTGTCACGTTTCAGCTTCCTATAGCCATAGGCAAACAGAAGTTGATACCTGAAGGAATCCATCACAGAATAAGGTATAACACTTCGTTGAGACAAGCCAAACAAAGCAGGTAGCACGGTAGCAATGTGGAACGCTCGGAAGGTATAATCCAGCCTCACTAATCACAGAGCAGCAGTGTGCACATGGCTAAAATGGCTGCTGCTATTTATATGCCTATTTGGGACAGACCCCATAGCACCCTAATCCAGTCCATCACATATATCTTATGGTACATGTGAATGCAGTGTGATAAATTTCATGCGATATGTCGCCGCGTGATAGATCGCATGGAAAAAAAGACACACATGAACCAAATTGTATGGAACCACTCTCAGGAAGCTCCCAGGAGAGTTCAAGGGAAATTGCATCCAATTTGTGGTTCAGACATATTGTTGTAGTGTATGGCGCCCTTATGGGAGGACACAATAGGAAGTTGGTATATTTTAACAAAAATGCATTAAAGCTGCAAAACGTGGTAAAGTTACACACCAAAACTGGTGTCTGTTTTGCACAACAGCTCTGCAGAGGCCCTGTGCATCATCTGTCCTTTGCAAGTCCTGGGTACTATGGACACAAAGTAATAATGCCCACATACTGGAGGAGATACTTTGTTCCCCAGAGACCTGTTCCAGTTAAAAGCTGGGACCACAACGCTCTCCATTCAATGATCTAATACCCCTTTCACATAGCACACATAACCCGGTATCGACCCGGCATATTGCCGGGTCGACACGGGTTAATTTGCGGTGTGAAAGGGTCCCTTCAGAAATCCCGTGTTGCCTGACCCTGTAATTCAACCTGGGTTATAAGAAGGGTTATTCCTGGGTTGAATACCGGGTCAGGGGCTGTGTAAAGAGGTTGCTGGGTCGATGCGACGTGGGACCCGTTCACTACATAGTGAGAGGCGGCACAGAGATGAGCTTATCTCCCAGCGCCGCCTCCGCCCCCGATGCCAGCTCCACCCCCGCCGCTATGGCAACCCAACCCGGAATATTGCCGGGTCAGAAGGGCAGTGTGAAACGTCCAATGCCGGGTCCTTCCCGGGAAGGACGTGTTTCCAATTCCCGGGTGGGACCAGGCATTGCGATCTGAAAGCGGTATTAGAGATCACTATCAGCTGAAAGCAATGTTTCATTCTAAGCACAACTCAGTCATCACAGAAAAAGGGGAAAGGAGACGACAGCCCAAAAACTTGGCTCAATGGGGAAGTAAAAGATTTGGAGATTTACAGGAGCTGCAGTTCCACCAAATCCAGCAATTAGAAGGGAGGGTGCCGCAAAGCTGCTTACACCAGTATGAAAACTTTTACAATGCGAATCACGGCGGATACACAGCCTGGGTACTTTGGCTCCCAGAGGTCTGAAAGACCATCTGTGAATTTTTTTTTTATAAGTTGTCCTTGTAGAGCTAGGTATACTATTATATCTACTAGTCCCTGTGGTGTGAGTACAATACAGTAGCTATGGTAATATACAGTTTAGCGCCCAGTCATTCCAAGTTATACCTAACAGCTCTCAATGATTGCTATTCTCATTCTCTCCTTGTTATACACAGTATACTGACTGCCTATGTTCCTATTTTATCTATTACACATATGAACTGTACATATTATGTGCATACAGGAGTTGATCTTTACCGCTGTAATGTATTATTTACAGTGTTACCATAGTGATGGGGCACGATGACGCCTATTGCGGGAGCCGTGATCGCGTGTTACGCGATGATGTAATTGAGATTGCACCCCCTGCCAGGTGGGTGGTCCTGCTCCGGGAATGGCGCGTATTTTTCACTGGTGGTGAAAGTCTTTATAAGGGAAGAAACCTGTTTCTTACATTTACGCCTGATGAAAATGCCTAAATAAAGGGCATTGAAACATTGAAGCTTGCACTGTGCTTATTACGGACTGGAGTGCAATCCATCTTTGAGGCAACCAGCAAAGTATTTATTTAACCTGGGATTGCCGGTACCTGTCTCTCACACACACACACACACACACACACACACACACACACACACACACACACACACACACACACACAGTATATATATTGTAAATAAAATCGTTTTGAATCAGTTTTAAATATATAATCTAGACCTGCTTCAATCATCAATAAAACTGAAAATTTCTGAGCCTTTTTGTAGGGGAAGAGAGATTTCCACTTTTGGTAGCATATTATACAAGTTACATTTTATAATACAACATCCTCATTAATGTTCTCACGTGCATGATATGACTTCATAATATTATAAGCTCTCTCCTTTAAACCCTTCAGTGGCGTGTTTTCAATTTAAAAACACACCCTGTAGTGGGAGCAGAGGGGGGAAGGGTATCCGGGTTAAAGTCCATAATAGAGTATGCTGATTCCCGGGAGCCGTGAACGCTGCACGGCTGTCCCCGGGGAATCAGTCAGTAGTATGCCCGGAAATCTTCCGGGTTTGCCAGCTCTGTCAGTGCTGGCTACCACTGAAGATTTCCGGGCTAACCACAGAAGGTGTTAAATAGCTATCAATTCTGTATAAACACATTTTGTCTGTGTTTCGAGCGGACAACATTTAAAGTAAAACAAAACCCCAAAAAACATATTGTGTAGTATTTTTGTTAAAAAGGAAATTTATGGTAAGACTTACCATTGTTAAATTTCTTTCTGCGAGGTACACTGGATTCCACAGGGAATAATATCGGGGTATAGAGTTGGATCTTGCTCCGAGGCACAAACAGTCTAAAGCTTTTGACAGTTCACAAGATGCGATGCACTGCCTCCTCTATAGCCCCGCCTCCAGGTACTGGAGCTCAATTTCGTTAACCAATCCAATGCAGTAGCAGGTAATAGAGACGATAGTAGTTAGTAGCCACAGAGAACCACATTCTTACGACAGAATAAGGTACCAGCGGCTAATGCCATACAAACCCAAAGAAGCTAAGTGCGTCAGGGTGGGCGCCCTGTGGAATCCAGTGTACCTCGCAGGAAGAGATTTAACAATGGTAAGTCTTACCATAAATCTCCTTTTCTGCTACGGGGTACACTTGTATTCCACAGGGAATATTATCAGGGATGTACTAAAACAGTTCCACATGGGAGGGGACGCACTGTAGCGGGCACAAGAACCCGGCGTCCAAAGGAAGCATCCCGAGAGGCGGAAGTATCGAAGGCATAGAACCTAATGAAAGTGTTCACTGAGGACCACGTAGCCACCTTGCACAATTGTTCTAGGGACGCGCCACGTCAAGCCGCCCAAGAAGGTCCAACAGACCGAGTAGAATGGGCCTTGATAGCAGCAGGAGCTGGAAATCCAGCCTGCGCATAAGCTTGTGCAATCACCATTCTAATCCATCTGGCGAAAGTTTGCTTATTCACAGGCCAGCCACGCTTGTGGAAACCAAAAAGGACAAAGAGAGAATCAGATCTCCTAAGAGAAGCGGTTCTCTTCACATAATGTGTTGCTCCATTGGTTGCACACCCTGCCAGCATTAACCTATGCAGTGCGCCCCACATGGCTGCCTCGGATGGTTCCTCTGTGGGCAGGGTGTGCTTCATTTGGATCTTTCCATGCAGGGTATAGCATACTCCTACACACGTGTCAGTTCTCCCATACATGCATTTGGCCCCTGTATGGCTCATCTCCCACTGTGTAACCTTGTAGTGCGCCCAACATGGCTGCCTTATCTGGTGCACTTGTGGATGGGATGAAAAATGCGTGGACCTGATGTTTTTATTGGAACCCTACTCTGAACTTAAGGACTCTGCAATCTCCCCATTTTGTGTTCTCTTCTAGGGGTGGACTATTCCACCCTGGGTAAGCCTACGCAGTGCGCCTAAGATGGCTGCCGCACCTGGTGCCTTGTGATGGTGGAATACACAACCCCTGGAGGTTATTACTCAAAATGCCTACACCCAATCATGCATTATTCTTTCTGTATCTTTGTCTGTGTGGTTTATCTTTTGATGTAATACTTAAATCTTCTGTATTATGTGCATTGTGTGAGTTCTAGTTGGCGCCGCGGATGGCTGCCTCGGTGCTGCTCTGCCAAGCAGCCTTAGTTTTTAGTCTTAAATGTATGATATGTCTACTGTACAGTTGCATATTTGCAGTATGAACTCATATGTGTAATGTTTGTAATGTATGCTACGTTTTTTCCTCCATGTTGCTGCTTGGCGATGCATTGTACCACAAAGAATTCCTAGTGTACGTGAGTACACCTGGCCAATAAAGCTGATTCTGATAAATACGGAGAGCCCGTACTACATCCAAATACCGCTCTTTGAAGGACAAACCAGGAGAGATAAAGGCCGGCACCACAATCTCTTGGTTAAGGTGGAAAGACAACACCACCTTAGGTAGATAACCAGGACGAGTTCTAAGAAACGCACGGTCACGGTGAAAAATCAGAAAGGGTGACCGACAGGATAAGGCACCCAAGTCTGAAACCCATCGAGCAGAGGCAATAGCCAGCAAAAACAAGACCTTAAGCGTAAGCCATTTAAGGTCCACGCACTCAAGAGGTTCAAATGGAGACTCTTGTAGGGCATTCAGAACAACGGACAAATCCCAAGGAGCCACAGGAGAGACATAGGGAGGCTGAATCCGTAAAACACCATGAATGAAAGTATGAACGTCAGGCAGAGACGCAATTTTTCTCTGAGACCACACCGACAAGGCTGAAATATGAAGCTTGAGGGAGGCCAAACGAAGGCCTAAGTCCAGGCCCTGTTGCAGAAAAGCCAAAAGTTTGGCAGTACTAAACTTCAATGCATCATAATTCTTAGCCGCACACCAGGTGAAGTAAGAATTCCAGACGCTATAATAAATCCAAGCCGAAGCTGTTTTATGGGCTTTCAACTTATTTTGAATGACCGCCTCAGAAAATCCTTTGGCCCTCAGGACTGAAGCTTCAAGAGCCACGCCGTCAAAGCCAGTCGGGCAAGATCCTGGTAGACACAAGGGCTCTGAATGAGGAGGTCTGCGCGTTGAGGAAGTAGAAGAGGACGCTCTATCGAGAGACCCAGCAGATATGAGAACCAATGCCTTTTGGGCCACGCTGGCGCGATTAGAAGTAGTATTCCTCCTTCTTTATTACTCTGGGCAGGAGTGACACCAGAGGGAACACGTGCGGCAGCCGAAAGTTCCATGGAATTGCCACGCTTCCACGAACGCTGCTTGAGGATCCCTTGTCCTTGCGCCGAAGACAGGAACCTTGTGATTGTGTCGAGACGCCATCAGGTCTACATCTGGTATGCCCCACTTGTCCACTAGGAGTTGAAAGACTTCTGGATGAAGGCTCCACACTCCGGCATGTACATCCTGACGACTGCGGAAGTCCGCTTCCCAGTTGAGGACCCCCGGAATGAACACTGCCGATATGGCTGGCAGACGGCGTTCCGCCCATTGAAGAATCTTTGACACTTCCAACATTGCCATGCGGCTTCAAGTGCCGCCTTGATGATTGATGTACGCCACCGTGGTGGCATTGTCCGACTGTACTTTAACAGGCCTGTTCTGTATCAGATGCTGGTCCAGGTTCAGAGCATTGAACACTGCCCGCAATTCCACAATGTTTATCGGGAGGAGAGACTCCTCCTTGGTCCACCGACCCTGAAGGGAGTGTTGCTTTAACACCGCACCCCAACCCCTCAGACTGGCATCCGTTGTCAGAAGGACCCAGTTGGAGATCCAGAAGGGACGACCCCTGCTCAATCGTTGGTCCTGGAGCCACCAGTTCAGTTACAGATGAACCTCCGGAGACAATCAGATCATGTGAGACCTGATCCGGTGAGGCAGGCCGTCCCACTTGGCAAGAATCAACTTCTGCAGAGGGCGGGAATGAAATTGAGCGTACTCCACCATGTCGAAAGCCGACACCATGAGGCCTAGTACTTGCATCGCCGAGTGAATCGACAATCGCGGACGAGAGAGGAAGCATCGAATTCTGTCCTGAAAGTTCAGGACCTTCTCCTGAGACAAGAACAACCGCTGGTTGTGAGTGTCCAACAATGCCCCCAAGTGCACCATGTTCTGAGCAGGGACCAAGGAGGATTTCTTCCAGTTGATGAGTCAACCGTGGGTTTGTAGAAACTGGACAGTCAGATCCAGATGACGGAGTAGAATTTCCGGGGAATTCGCAAGGATCAACAAGTCGTCCAGATACGGTAGGATCCTGACACCCTGATGTCGGAGTAAAGCCATCAGTACCACCATGACCTTCGTGAAGACTCGTGGAGCCATGGTCAAACCAAAAGGTAAAGCCCGAAATAGATAATGGGGGTTGCCAATAGCAAACCGCAGGTACTGCTGATGCGACATGGCAATAAAAATATGCAGGCAAGCATCCTGTATGTCCAGGGAGACCATATAATCCCCAGGCTCCAAAGCTAGAACAATAGAGCGAAGAGGTTCCATCCAAAACTTGGAGACTCTCACCAATTTGTTCAAGGACTTAAGGTTGAGAATGGGCTGGGAGGAACCATTCGGTTTCGGGACTAGGAACAGTGGTGAATAGTACCCCTTGCCTCTCTGAGCCAGAGGCACCGGTATTACCACTCCTGTGTCCAGGAGGGATTGTATCACCAAATGAAGAGTTTTTGCCTTCACCTGATCCGAAGGGATGTCTGTCAAGCAAAATCGATGAGAGGGATGATTCTTGAAGGATATGGCGTATCCGTGAGTGACGACTTCCCGTACCCAGGCATCTGAAGTGGTCTTCAACCATACCTGGGTAAACCATAGAAGTCGGCCTCCCACCCTGGGATCCCCCAGGGGAGGCCCGCCCCGTCATGCAGCAGGCTTGTCTGATTTGGAAGCAGGCTGATGGGCAGCCCAGGCACGTTAAGGTTTGGGCTTAGTGGTTTTGGAAGTGCAAGCCTGTTTCGGGTACCCGAAACAGGCTCGCACTTCCTGGAGGACGAAAGTATGTACTCTTAACCTTTGGGACCGAAGGAGCAGTACTAGGTAGACACGCCGTCTTAGCAGAAGCTAAGTCAGCCACAATCTTGTTGAGATCCTCACCAAAATGAATGTCTCCCTTAAAAGGGAGCACCTCCAGGGTGTTCTTACAGATCCATAGACCAGGACCGTAACCAGAGAATCCAGCGAGCCAAAATGGACATAGTAGAAGCCTTAGACGCCAGAATACCGGCACCAGAAGCCGCCTCCTTAATGTATTGAGATGCTGCTACAATAAACGAAATACATTGTGTAGCATTATCAGAGAAGTTGGACGGCAGCTCTGCTTCCACCTCCTGAGCCCACGCTTCAATAGCTTCTGCAGTCCAAGTAGCTGCAATAGTGGGTCGATGCACAGCTCTTGCGAGGGTGTAAAATAGGATTTTAATACCTACCGGTAAATCCTTTTCTCCTAGTCCGTAGAGGATGCTGGGGATTCCAAAAGGACCATGGGGTACAGACGGGATCCGCAGGAGACCTGGGCACACTAAAAAGACTTTGACTGGGTGTGAACTGGCTCCTCCCTCTATGCCCCTCCTCCAGACCTCAGTAATAGGAACTGTGCCCAGGGGAGACGGACATTTCGAGGAAAATAATTTTTGTTAAACTAAGGGTGAGAAACATACCAGCTCACACCACCAACACACCGTACAACTGGATTAGCAGGAATACCAGATAACCGTATGAACGGAAAAAAAAAACCAGCAACAAGCTGAAGGTAACCGATACACAACTATCGTGTAACCGAAAATGACAACCAATAATACAACTGCAAGTAACAGTACGCACTGGGATGGGCGCCCAGCATCCTCTACGGATTAGGAGAAAAGGATTTACCGGTAGGTATTAAAATCCTATTTTCTCTTACATCCTAGAGGATGCTGGGGACTCCAAAAGGACCATGGGGTCTATACCAAAGCACCAGACCGGGCGGGAGATTGCGGACGACTCTGCAGCACCGATTGAGCAAACACGAGGTCCTCCTCAGCCAGGGTATCAAACTTGTAGAATTTAGCAAAAGTGTTTGAACCCGACCATGTAGCTGCTCGGCAAAGTTGAAGCGCCGAGACCCCTCGGGCAGCCGCCCAAGACGAGCCCACCTTCCTGGTAGAAAGGGCCTTTACTGACTTCGGCAATGGCAACCCAGCCGAAGAGTGAGCATGCTGAATCGTATTACAAATCCAGCGTGCAATAGTCTGCTTGGAAGCAGTATTTCCAATCTTGTTGGAAGCATACAGGACAAACAGTGTTTCCGTTTTCCTAACAAGAGCCGTTCTGGCGACATAAACTTTTAAAGCTCTTACGACATCAAGAGACTTTGGGACTGCGACCGCCTCCGTAGCCACAGGCACCACAATAGGTTGGTTTATGTGAAACAAAGAAACCACCTTCGGCAGAAATTGTTGACGAGTCCTCAATTCCGCTCTATCCACATGAAAAATCAAATATGGGCTCTTGTGAAACAAAGCCGCCAATTCTGACACTCGTCTGGCAGACGCCAAGGCCAAAAGCATGACCACTTTCCAAGTGAGAAACTTTAACTCAACCTTTCGCAAAGGTTCAAACCAGTGAGACATAAGAAACTGTAACACCACTTCAAGATCCCACGGGGCCACGGGTGGCACAAACGGAGGATGGATATGCAGCACTCCCTTCACGAAGGGCGGACAATTTTTTTTTTAAAGAAAATAGATAAAACCGAAATCTGCACTTTGATGGAGCCTAATTTTAGGCCTGCATCCACGCCTGCCTGCAAAAAATGGAGGAAACGACCCAAGTGAAACTCCTCCGCAGGAGCTTCTTTGGTTTCACACCACAACACATATTTTCTCCAAATACGGTGATAATGTTTTGCCGTGACCTCCTTTCTAGCTTTAAGGAGAGTGGGGATGACTTCCCCGGGAATACCTTCCGAGCTAGGATTTGGCGTTCAACCTCCACGCCGTTAAACGCAGCCACGGTAAGTCCGGAAACATGCATGGCCCCTGCAGTAACAGGTCCTCTCTTAGAGGAAGCGGCCAAGGATCTTCTACGAGTAATTCCTGAAGATCCATATACCAGGCCCTCCGTGGCCAATCTGGAACGACGAGTATTGCCCGAACCCTTGTTCGTCTTATAATCCTCAACACTCTTGGAATGAGAGGAAGTGGAGGGAACACATACACCGACTGAAAGACCCACGGAGTTACCAGGGCGCCCACTGCACTGGCTTGGCGGTCCCTCGACCTAGAACAATACCTCAGAAGCTTCTTGTTGAGGCGAGACGCCATCATGTCTATTTGAGGAACTCCCCAACGCCTTGTCACTTCTGCAAACACCTCTTGATGAAGGGCCCACTCTCCTGGATGGAGATAGTGTCTGCTGAGGAAGACTGCTTCCCAGTTGTCCACGCCCGGAAGGAAGACTGCTGACAGAGCGCTCACATGCTGTTCCGCCCAGCGGAGAACTCTTGTGGCCTCCGCCATTGCCGCCCTGCTCTTTGTTCCGCCCTGGAGGTTTACGTACGCCACCGCTGTTATGTTGTCCGACTGGATCAGGACAGGGAGACCTTGAAGAAGGTTCTTCGTTTGCAGGAGGCCGTTGTAAATGGCTCTTAACTCGAGAACATTTATGTGGAGACAAGATTCCTGGTTTGACCATTTTCCCTGGAAACTTCTTCCTTGTGTGACTGCACCCCAGCCTCGGAGACTTGCATCTGTGGTCAGGAGGACCCAATCCTGGATTCCGAATCGGCGTCCCTCTAGTGGGTGAGAACCTTGCAGCCACCACAGGAGAGAAATTCTGGTCCTGGAAGATAGACTTATTTTCCGGTGCATGTGCAGGTGAGACCCGGACCATTTGTTCAGCAGATCCCACTGAAACACCCGGGCATGAAACCTGCCAAACGGAATGGCTTCGTAAGCCGCAACCATCTTCCCTAGCACTCGAGTGCATTGATGAATCGACACTCTTGCCTGTCTCAGAATCTCCTTGACCATGGTCTGGATTTCCAGAGCTTTTTCCGCCGGAAGAAACACCCTCCGTAATTCAGAGGCATCTCCTGAAACTCCAGATTGTATCCTTGGGACCCTATGTCTAATACCCAAGGATACAGGGCCGATTGAAACCAGACCTGACTGAAGATTCGGAGACGGCCCCCCACCGGCACGGACTCCCGCAGGGGAGCCCCAGCATCATGCGGTGGACTTGGTAGAGGCGGGAGAGGACATTTGGTCCTGGGCGCCAGACACAGCAGGCGACCTTTTTCCCCTTCCTCTACCCTTTGAAGCGAGGAAGGACGAGCCCTTTCCTTTTTTGTATTTATTAGGCCGAAAGGACTGCATCTGATAATGGGGCGCCTTTTTCTGTTGTGTGGGAACATAAGGAAGAAAAGATGACTTACCTGAAGTAGCGGTAGACACCAGGTCAGCAAGGCCGTCACCAAACAAGACACTACCTTTAAAAGGGAGAGCTTCCATAGCTTTCTTGGAGTCGGCATCAGCATTCCATTGATGAATCCACAGCGCCCTCCTGGCAGAGACCGCCATGGCATTGGCCCTTGATCCCAAGAGGCCAATATCCCTCGCCGCATAATTTAGGTAATCTGCAGCGTCCTTGATATAAACAAGAGTCAAAAGAATGTTTATCCTTATCAAGGGAATCCATATCAGAAGCTAAATTATCAGCCCACTTAGCAATAGCACTACTCACCCACGCCGACGCCACAGCAGGCCTGAGTAGTGCACCAGTGGTAACGAAAATGGCCTTCAATGTTGTCTCCTGCTTGCGATCCGCTGGATCCTTGAGGGCAGCCGTGTCAGGAGACGGTAGCGCCACCTTTTTAGACAGTTGGGACAGAGCCTTGTCCACGTTGGGTGACGACTCCCATTTCTCCCTGTCATCAGAGGGGAAAGGATATGCCATAAAAAGTCTCTTGGGAATCTGCCACCTTTTGTCAGGCGTCTCCCAAGCCTTTTCACGAAGAGCGTTCAGTTCATGAGAGGGGGGAATCTTCACCTCAGGCTTTTTCCCTTTAAATAAACAAACCCTTGTATCTGGAACAGGAGGTTCCTCAGAAATATGTAAAACATCTTAAATAGCCACAATCATGTACTGAATACTCTTAACAACTTTCGGATGTAAACTGGCCTCACTGAAGTCGACACTGGAATCAGAGTATGTGTCGGTATCTGTATCTGCCGTCTGGGTAAATGAACGTTTTGTGACCCTGAGGGGGTCTGTACCTGAGACAAAGGGGTAAATTTACTAAGCTCCCGATTTTGACCGAGATGCCGTTTTTTCATCAAAGTGTCATCTCGGTAATTTACTAAGCAATAATCACGGCAGTGATGAGGGCATTCGTAATTTTTTGGAAGTCCTACAAAAAAAATACAAATGAATACACCATCAGTCAAAACGCGGCTGTTTAAGTATGAATCTCGGTAATTTACTAAGAAGTGCAAAGCAAAAAAAAAACAAACACTGCCGTGAAAAATTACAACTCGTAAAAAAGTGCTAAAAAAAACCAGACCTGCTTTTTTAATCCGTGATTGTATAGGCATGCAGGGATCCATGAGATCCGTGCATGTATATCAGTGGGAAGGGGTGGGAAAGTGGTTATTTTCTTTAAAAAAATTTGCGTGGGGTCCCCCCTCCTAAGCATAACCAGCCTCGGGCTCTTTGAGCCGATCCTGGTTGCAGAAATATGGGGAAAAAATTGACAGGGGTTCCCCCATATTTAAGCAACCAGCATCGGGCTCTGCGCCTGGTCCTGGTTCCAAAAATACGGGGGACAAAAAGAGTAGGGGTCCCCCGTATTTTTAAAACCAGCACCGGGCTCCACTAGCTGGACAGATAATGCCACAGCCGGGGGTCACTTTGATATAGTGCCCTGCGGCCGTGGCATCAAAAATCCAACTAGTCACCCCTGGCCGGGGTACCCTGGGGGAGTGGGGACCCCTTCAATCAAGGGGTCCCCCCCCAGCCCCCCAAGGGCCAGGGGTGAAGCCCGAGGCTGTCCCCCCCCCCATCCAATGGGCTGCGGATGGGGGGCTGATAGCCTTTTGTGATAATGAAAAGATATTGTTTTTAGTAGCAGTACTACAAGGCCCAGCAAGCCTCCCCCGCATGCTGGTACTTGGAGAACCACAAGTACCAGCATGCGGCGGAAAAACGGGCCCGCTGGTACCTGTAGTACTACTACTAAAAAAATACCCAAAAAATGACAAGACACACACACCGTGAAAGTAAAGATTTATTACATACATGCACACAAACATACATACATACTTACCTTATGTTCACACGAGGGTCTGTCCTCTTCTCCAGTAGTATCCAAGGGGTACCTGTTGAATAAATTCTACTCACCAGATCCAGGGTCCCAGGGGCAACCATTTGTAATCCAGGTACTTGAATAAAATAACAAAACGAAAAGCCGAGCCACGAACTGAAAGGGGCCCCATGTTTTCACATGGGACTCCTTTCCCCGAATGCCAGAAACCCACTCTGACTGATGTCTAAGTGGGTTTCTTCAGCCAATCAGGGAGCGCTACGTTGTAGCACTCTCCTGATCGGCTGTGTGCTCCTGTACTGAGTGACAGGCGGCACACGGCAGTGTTACAATGTAGCGCCTATGCGCTCCATTGTAACCAATGGTGGGAACTTTCTGCTCAGCGGTGACGTCACTTTAGGTCAACCGCAGGGCAGAAAGTTCCCACCATTGGTTACAATGGAGCGCATAGGCGCTACATTGTAACACTGCCGTGTGCCGCCTGTCACTCAGTACAGGAGCACACAGCCGATCAGGAGAGTGCTACAACGTAGCGCTCCCTGATTGGCTGAAGAAACCCACTTAGACATCAGTCAGAGTGGGTTTCTGGCATTCGGGGAAAGGAGTCCCATGTGAAAACATGGGGCCCCTTTCAGTTCGTGGCTCGGCTTTCCGTTTTGTTATTTTATTCAAGTACCTGGATTACAAATGGTTGCCCCGAGGACCCTGGATCTGGTGAGTAGAATTTATTCAACAGGTACCCCTTGGATACTACTGGAGAAGAGGACAGACCCTCGTGTGAACATAAGGTAAGTATGTATGTATGTTTGTGTGCATGTATGTAATAAATCTTTACTTTCACGGTGTGTGTGTCTTGTCATTTTTTGGGTATTTTTTTAGTAGTAGTACTACAGGTACCAGCGGGCCCGTTTTTCCGCCGCATGCTGGTACTTGTGGTTCTCCAAGTACCAGCATGCGGGGGAGGCTTGCTGGGCCTTGTAGTACTGCTACTAAAAACAATATCTTTTCATTATCACAAAAGGCTATCAGCCCCCCCATCCGCAGCCCATTGGATGGGGGGGGGACAGCCTCGGGCTTCACCCCTGGCCCTTGGGTGGCTGGGGGGGGGGGACCCCTTGATTGAAGGGTTCCCCACTCCCCCAGGGTACCCCGGCCAGGGGTGACTAGTTGGATTTTTGATGCCACGGCCGCAGGGCACTATATCAAAGTGACCCCCGGCTGTGGCATTATCTGTCCAGCTAGTGGAGCCCGGTGCTGGTTTTAAAAATACGGGGGACCCCTACTCTTTTTGTCCCCCGTACTTTTGGAACCAGGACCAGGCGCAGAGCCCGATGCTGGTTGCTTAAATATGGGGGAACCCCTGTCAATTTCCCCCCCATATTTCTGCAACCAGGATCGGCTCAAAGAGCCCGAGGCTGGTTATGCTTAGGAGAGGGGACCCCACGCATTTTTTTTTTGGATTTTACAGTGTTTAATTAAAAAAAAAAAAAAAAAAAAATGAACCCCAGCACGGATCACACAGATCCGGCCGAGATTCATTGTAAAAAAGTCGGCAGTGTTTTGCTAATCACTGCCGTAAAAAAAAAAAAAAAAAACACGAATGACATCGACATCGGAACAAAAGAAAAACCCGAATACGGCAGCTTAGTAAATCCTTCGTAACAAATTCAAAAAGTTGCAGTTTTACACTTTCGATGTCATTCGTGATTGAACTTTGACCTGAAACGGGAAAATACGAATGTTAGTAAATTTACCCCAAAGCGTCCTCCATGGATTTCCTCCATGTTTGTGTTTGAGAATCAGATTTAACCAGCCTCTTAGACAATAATGCCACGTTTCCATTCAATGTACTCAACATATTTGGCCAATCAGCAGTCGGCTGTGCCGACAGAGTCATTCCCAAATCTTTCTCCGCGCCCCCAGTAACTTCCTTCGGGGAGGAACACTCAGCCTCAGACATGTCGACACGCAGTACCGACACACTCACACTGGCCAAAAGGGGACAGACCCACAGGGAAGCCTGTAGAGAGAACACCGAGGGAGTAT
Source organism: Pseudophryne corroboree (assembly GCF_028390025.1). NCBI lineage: Eukaryota > Metazoa > Chordata > Amphibia > Anura > Myobatrachidae > Pseudophryne > Pseudophryne corroboree. The sequence goes on along the minus strand of NC_086445.1, from coordinate 113,857,128 downwards.
GCCAGCTCACACCCCAGCGCCCATATACTACTAAATAAATAATATATGATGGCTGCGCTGTAATTATAAACACATATATAGCACCAAATTGCTTGTGCCCCCCCCCCCCGTTTTGCTCCCCAATACTTGTAAGGAAAGTGGCGGTCCGGGCCAACATCTCTGCAGCGGCTGTGAAGAGATAAAATGGCGCTGGTAAGCTGTGCGGCTAAGCCTCGCCCCTTCCCGACGCGCTGTAGTCCCGCTTAAATTTGAATTTTTTTATACTGGCGGGGGTATCGTACACGGTGCCCGGGCACCGAATATGCCTCTTTTGCCAGTTAAAAGACCCTCAGTAACTTGCTGCCCAGGGCGCTTCCCCCCAGCGCCCTGCGAGTGCCGTTGGTGTGTGGGAGCATGGAGCGCAGCACGACCGCTGCGCTGTACCTCAGTTACTGAAGTTTTCTGCCGTCACTGAAGTCTTCTGTTCTTCTAATACTCACCCGGCTTCTTACTTCTGTGAGGGGGGTGACGGCGCGGCTCCGGGAAAAAGCAGCTAGGCGCACCAAGTGATCGAACCCTCTGGAGCTAATGGTGTCCAGTAGCCTAAGAAGCAGAGCCCTTAACTCAGAAGAAGTAGGTCTGACTTCTCTACCCTCAGTCCCACGAAGCAGGGAGCCTGTAGCCAGCAGGTCTCCCTGAAAATAAAAAAGCCTAACAAAGTCTTTCCAGAGAAACTCAGTAGAGCTCCCATAGTGTGTGTCCAGTCACTCCTGGGCACAGAATCTAACTGAGATCTGGAGGAGGGGCATAGAGGGAGGAGCCAGTTCACACCCAGTCAAAGTCTTTTTAGTGTGCCCATGTCTCCTGCGGATCCCATCTATACCCCATGGTCCTTTTGGAGTCCCCAGCATCCTCTAGGACGTAAGAGAAATAGCTTTTAAGCAACCCTCCAC